>NW_028139196.1:0-600000 GCF_964270905.1 Leucopleurus acutus
CGACAACGCTTGAGGGGGAGCATAGTTGTGAGAGCGCAGGTCAGTGTTAGCGTACTTGTTAGGATTAGGGGACGGGTGAGGGTCACGCTTCGGGGAAGGGTTAGGGTTAGGGATCGGGCGAGGTTTAGGGTTAGGGGACAGGGACGGTTTAGGGTCCAGGTGAGGGTATGACAACACTTTAGGGAGAGCGTACGTGTGAGGGCGAGGGTTAGCGTTCGCGTGCGGGTTAGGATTAGGGGACAGGTGAGGGTCAGGCTTCGGGGAAGGGTTAGTGTTAGGGTTCGGGCTAGGGTTAGGGTTAGGGGACGGGGACCGTTTAGGGTCCACGTGAGCGTACGACAAAGCTTTAGGGGGAGCGTACATGTGAGTGCGCGTGTTAGTGTCAGCGTACGGGTTAGGATTAGGGGACGGGTGAGGGTCAGGCTTCGGGGAAGGGTTAGGGTTAGGGACAGGCTAGGGTTAGGGTTAGGGGACGGGGACGGTTTAGGGTCCAGGTGAGGGTACGACAACACTTTAGGGGGAGCGTACGTGTGAGGGCGCGGGTTAGTGTTAGCGTACGGGTTAGGATTAGGGGACGGGTTAAGTTCAGGCTTCGGGAAGGGTTAGGGTTAGGGTTCGGTCTAGGGTTAGGGTTAGGGGACGGGGACGGTTTAGGGTCCAGGTGAGGGTACGACAAAGCTTTAGGGGAGGGAACGTGTTAGGGGGCGGGTTAGCATTAGCATACAGGTTAGGATTAGGGGACGGGTGAGTGTCAGGCTTCGGGGAAGGGTTAGGGTTAGGGTTCAGCCTAGGGTTAGGGTTAGGGGACGGGGACGGTTTAGGGTCCAGGTGAGGGTACGACCACGCTTTAGGGGGAGCGTACGTGTGAGGGCGCGGGTTAGTGTGAGCGTACGGGTTAGGATTAGGGGACGGGTGAGGGTCAGGCTTCGGGGAAGTGTTAGGGTTAGGGTTCGGGTTAGGGTTAGGGGACGGGGACTGGGACGGTTGAGGGTCCAGGTTAGGGTATGACAACGCTTTAGGGGTAGCGTACTTGTGAGGGCGCATGTCAGTGTTAGCGTACAGGTTAGGATTAGGGGACGGGTGAGGGTCAGGCTTCGGGGAAGGGTTAGGGTTAGGGATCGGGCTAGGGTTAGTGTTAGGGGCCCGGGATGGTTTAGGGTTCATGTGAGGGTACGACAACGCTTTAGGGGGAGCGTACATGTGAGGGCGCGGATTAGCGTTAGCGTACAGGTTAGGATTAGGGGACGTGTTGGGTCAAGCTTCGGGGAAGGGTCAGGCTTAGGGTTCTGTCTAGGGTTAGGGTTAGGGGAAGGGGATGGTTTAGGGTCCAGGTGAGGGTACGACAACACTTTAGGGGGAGCGTACATGTGAGGGCGCGGGTTAGCATTAGCGTACGGGTTAGGATTAGGGGACGGGTGAGGGTCAGGCTTCGGGGAATGGTTAGGGTTAGGGTTTGGGCTAGGGTTAGGGTTATCGGACGGGGACGGTTTAGGGTCCAGGTGAGGGTACGACAACGCTTTAGGGGGAGCGTACGTGTGAGGGAGTAAGTTAGCGTTAGCGTACGGGTTAGGATTAGGGGACGGTTTGGGGTCAGGCTTCGGGGAATAGTTAGGGTTAGGGTTCGGGCTAGGGTTAGGGTTAGGGGACGGGGACGGTTTAGGGTCCAGGTGAATGTATGACAACGCTTTAGGGGGAGCGTATGTGTGAGGGCGTGGGTTAGCGTGAGCGTACGTGTTAGGATTAGTGGACGGGTGAGGGTCAGGCTTCGGGGTAGGGTTAGGTTTAGGGTTCGGGCTAGGTTTAGGTTTAGGGGACGGGGACGGTTTAGGGTACAGCTGAGGGTATGAAAACGCTTTAGGGGGAGCGTACGTGTGAGGGCGCGGGTTAGCTTTAGCGTGCGGGTTAGGATTAGGGGACGGGTTAGATTCAGGCTTCGGGAAGGGTTACGGTTAGGGTTCGGTCTAGGGTTAGGGTTAGGGGATGGGGACGGTTTAGGGTCCAGGTGAGAGTACGACAAAGCTTTAGGGGGAGGGAACGTGTTAGGGGGCGGGTTAGCGTTAGCGTACGGGTTAGGATTAGGGGACGGGTGAGTGTCAGGATTCGGGGAAGAGTTAGGGTTAGGGTTCAGCCTAGGGTTAGGGTTAGGGGACGGGGACGGTTTAGGGTCCAGGTGAGGGTACGACAACGCTTTAGGGGGAGCGTACGTGTGAGGGCGCGGGTTAGTGTTAGCGTGCGGGATAGGATTAGGGTACGGGAGAGGGTCAGGCTTCGGGGAAGGTTTAGGGTTAGGGTTCGGGCTAGGTTTAGGGTTAGGGGACGGGGACAGTTTAGGGTCCAGCTGAGGGTACGACAACGCTTTAGGGGGAGCATACGTGTGAGGGCACGGGTCAGCGTTAGCGTGCGGGTTAGGATTAGGGAACGGGTGAGGGTGAGGATTCGGGGAAGAGTTAGGGTTAGGGTTCGGGCTAGGGTTAGGGTTAGGAGACGGGGACGGTTTAGGTTCCAGATGAGGGTACGACAACGCTTTAGGGAGAGCGTACGTGTCAGGGTGCGGGTTAGCGTGAGCGTACGTGTTAAGATTAGGGTACGGGTGTTGGTCAGGCTTCGGGGAAGTGTTAGGTTTAGGGTTCAGGGTAGGGTTAGGGTTAGGGGACGGGGATGGTTTAGGGTCCAGGTGAGGGTACGACAACGCTTTAGGGGGAGCGTACGTGTGAGGGCGCGGGTTAGTGTTAGCGTACGGGTTAGGATTAGGGGACGGGTGAGGGGAAGGCTTCGGGGAAGGGTTAGGGTTAGGGTTACGGTTAAGGTTAGGGGACGGGGACATTTTAGGGGACAGGTTAGGGTACGACAGTGGTTTAGACTGAGCGTACGTGTGAGGGCATGGGTTAGTGTTGGTGTACAGGTTAGGATTAGCGGACGTGTTAGGGTAAGTCTTCGGTTAAGGGTTAGGGTTATGGTTAGGGGACGGGGACTTTTTAGGGTCCAAGTGAGGGTAGGACAACGGTTTAGGGGGAGCAACCGTGTGAGGGCACGGGTTAGTGTTAGCTTACGGGTTAGGATTAGGGGACGGGTGAGGGGAAGGCTTCGGGGAAGGGTTAGGGTTAGGGTTCGGGCTAGGGTTAGGGTTAGGGCATGGGGACGGTTTAGGGTCCAGGTGAGGGTACGACAACGGTTTAGGGGGAGTGTACGTTTGTGGGCACGGGTTAGTGTGAGCGTACGGGTTAGGATTAGGGGACGGGTGAGGGGAAGGCTTCAGGGAAGGTTTAGGGTTAGGGTTCGGGCTAGGGTTAGGGTTAGGGTTAGGGGACGGGGACGGTTTAGGGTACAGGTGAGGGTACGACAACGGTTTATGGAGAGAGTACGTGTGTGGGCGCGGGTTAGTGTGAGCGTACGGGTTAGGATTAAGGAACCGGTAAGGGGAAGGCTTCGGGAAAGGGTTCGGGTTAGGGTTCGGGCTAGGGTTAGGGTTAGGGGACGGGGACGGTTTAGGGTCCAGGTGAGGGTATGACAATGGTTTAGGGGGAGCGTACGTGTGAGGGCGCGGGTTAGTGTGAGCGTACGGTTTACAATTAGGGGATGGGTGAGGGGAAGGCTTCGGGGAAGGGTTAGGTTTAGGGTTCGGGCTAGGGTTAGGTTTAGGGGATAGGGACAGTTTAGGGTCCAGATGAGGGTATGACAACAGTTTAGGGGGAGCGTACGTGTGAGGGCGTGGGTTAGTGTGAGCATACGGGTTAGGATTGGGGACGGGTGAGGGGAAGGTTTCGGGGAAGGGTTAGGGTTAGGGTTCGGCCTGGGTTAGGTTTAGGGGACGGGGATGGTTTAGGGTCCACGTGAGGGTACGACAGAGCTTTAGGGGGAGCGTACGTGTGAGGGCGCGTGTTAGTGTGAGCGTACGGGTTAGGATTAGGGGACGGGTGAGGGGAAGGCTTCGGGGAAGGGTTAGGGTTAGGGTTCGGGCTAGGGTTAGGGTTAGGGGACGGTGACGGTTTAGGGTCCAGGTGAGGGTACGACAACGGTTTAGGGGGAGCGATTGTGTGAGGGCGCGGTTTAGTGTTAGGGTACGGGTTAGGATTAGGGGACGGGTGAGGGGAAGATTTCGGGGAAGGGTTAGGGTTAGGTTTCGGGCTAGGGTTAGGGTTAGGGGATGGGGACTGTTTAGGGTCCAGGTGAGGTTACGACAACGGTTTATGGGGAGCGTACGTGTGAGGGCGCGGGTTAGTGTGAACGTACGGGTTAGGATTAGGGGACCGGTGAGGGGAAGGCTTCGGGAAAGGGTTCAGGTTAGGGTTCGGGCTAGGGTTAGGGTCAGGGGACGGGGACGGTTTAGGGTCCAGGTGAGGGTATGACAACGGTTTAGGGGGAGCATACGTGTGAGGGCGCGGGTTAGTGTAAGCGTACGGGTTAGGATTAGGGGACGGGTGAGGGGAAGGCTTCGGGGAAGGGTTAGGGTTAGGTTTCGGGCTAGGGTTAGGTTTAGGGGATGGGGACGGTTTAGGGTCCAGGTGAGGGTATGACAACGGTTTAGGGGGAGCGTACGTGTGAGGGCGCGGGTTAGTGTGAGCGTACGGGTTAGGATTAGGGGACGGGTGAGGGGAAGGCTTCGGGGAAGGGTTAGGGTTAGTGTTCGGGCTAGGGTTAGTGTTAGGGTTAGGGGATGGGGACGGTTTAGGGTCCAGGTGAGGGTACGACAGAGCTTTAGGGGGAGCGTACGTGTGAGGGCATGGGTTAGTGTGAGCGTACGGGTTAGGATTAGGGGACGGGTGAGGGGAAGGCTTCGGGGAAGGGTTAGGGTTAGGGTTCGGGCTAGGGTTAGGGTTAGGGGACGGGGACGGTTTAGGGTCCAGGTGAGGGTACAACAACGGTTTAGGTGGAGCGTAGGTTTGAGAGCGCAGGTTAGTGTGAGCGTACAGGTTAGGATTAGGGGACGGGTGAGGGGAAGGCTTCGGGGAAGGTTTAGGGTTAGGGTTCGGGCTAGGGTTAGGGTTAGGGGACGGGGACGGTTTAGGGTCCAGGTAAGGGTTCGACAGAGTTTTAGGGGGAGCGTACGTGTGTGGGCGCGGGTTAGTGTGAGCGTACGGGTTAGGATTAGGGGACGGGTGAGGGGAAGGCTTCGGGGAAGGGTTAGGGTTAGGTTTCGGGCTAAGGTTAGGCTTAGGGGACGGGGACGGTTTAGGGCCCAGGTGAGGGTACGACAACGGTTTAGGGGGAGCGTACGTGTGAGGGTGCGGGTTAGTGTGAGCG
This sequence comes from Leucopleurus acutus, assembly GCF_964270905.1. Lineage (NCBI taxonomy): Eukaryota > Metazoa > Chordata > Mammalia > Artiodactyla > Delphinidae > Leucopleurus > Leucopleurus acutus. The sequence goes on from NW_028139196.1 coordinate 5,242, forward strand.
TATGGGTTAGGATTAGGGCACGGGTGAGGGGAAGGCTTCGGGGAAGGGTTAGGGTTAGGGTTCGGGCTAGGGTTAGGGTTTGGGGACGGGCAAGTTTTAGTGTCCAGGTGAGGGTACGACAACGGTTTAGGGGGAGCGTACGTGTGAGGACACGGGTTAGTGTGAGCGTAAGGGTTAGGATTAGGGAACGAGTGAGAGGAAGGCTTCGGGGAAGGGTTAGGGTTAGGGTTCGGGCTAGGATTAGGGTTAGGGGACGGGGACGGTTTAGGGTACAGGTGAGGGTACGACAACGGTTTAGGGGGAGCGTACGTGTGAGGGCGCGGGTTAGTGTGAGCATACGGGTTAGGATTAGGGGACGGGTGACGGGAAGGCTTCGGGGAAGGGTTAGGGTTAGGGTTCGGGCTAGGGCTAGGGTTAGGGGAAGGGGACGGTTTAGGGTCCAGGTGAGGGAACGACAACGGTTTATGGGGACCGTACGTGTGAGAGCGCAGGTTAGTGTGAGCATACGGTTTAGGATTAGGGGACCGGTGAGGGGAAGGCTTCGGGGAAGGGTTAGGGTTAGGGTTCGGGCTAGGTTTAGAGTTAGGGGACGGGGACGGTTTAGGGTCCAGGTGAGGGTACGACAACGCTTTAGGGGGAGCGTACGTGTGATGGCGCGGGTTAGTGTGAGCGTACGGGTTAGGATTAGGGGACGGGTGAGGGGAAGATTTCGGGGAAGGGTTAGGGTTAGGGTTCGGGCTAGGGTTAGGGTTAGGGGATGGGGACGGTTTAGGGTCCAGGTGAGGTTACGACAACGGTTTATGGGGAGCGTACGTGTGAGGGCGCGGGTTAGTGTGAACGTACGGGTTAGGATTAGGGGACGGGTGAGGGGAAGGCTTCGGGGAAGGGTTAGGGTTAGGGTTCGGGCTAGGGTTAGGGTTAGGGGATGGGGACGGTTTAGGGTCCAGGTGAGGGTACGACAAAGGTTGAGGGGGAGCGTACGTGTGAGGGCGCGGGTTAGTGTGAGCGTACGGGTTAGGATTAGGGGACGGGTGAGGGGAAGGCTTCGGGGAAGGGTTAGGGTTAGGGTTCGGGCTATGGTTAGGGTTAGGGGATGGGGATGGTTTAGGGTCCAGGTGAGGGTACGACAACGCTTTAGGGGGAGTGTACGTGTGAGGGCGCGTGTTAGTGTGAGCGTACGGGTTAGGATTAGGGGATGGGTGAGGGGAAGGCTTCGGGGAAGGGTTAGGGTTAGGGTTCGGGCTAGGGTTAGAGTTAGGGGACGGGGACGGTTTAGGGTCCAGGAGAGGGTACGACAACGGTTTAGGGCGAGCGTACGTGTGAGGGCGTGGGTTAGTGTGAGCGTACGGGTTAGGATTATGGGACCGGTGAGGGGAAGGCTTCGGGGAATGGTTAGGCTTAGGGTTCGGGCTAGGGTTAGGGTTAGGGGATGGGGACGGTTTAGGGTCCAGGTGAGGTTACGACAACAGTTTTTGGGGAGTGTACGTGTGAGGGTGCAGGTTAGTGTGATCGTACGGGTTAGGATTAGGGGACGGGTGAGGGGAAGATTTCGGGGAAGGGTTAGGGTTAGGGTTCGGGCTAGGGTTAGGGTTAGGGGACGGGGATGGTTTAGGGTCCAGGTTCGGTTACGACAACGGTTTATGGGGAGCGTACGTGTGAGGGCGCGGGTTAGTGTGAGCGTACGGGTTAGGATTATGGGACCGGTGAGGGGAAGGCTTCAGGGAAGGGTTAGGTTTAGGGTTCGGGCTAGGGTTAGGGTTAGGGGACGGGGACGGTTTAGGGTCCAGGTGAGGGTACGAAAACGGTTGAGGGGGAGCGTACGTGTCACGGCGCGGGTTAGTGTGAGTGTACGGGTTAGGATTAGGGGACGGGTGAGGGGAAGGCTTCGGGGAAGGTTTAGGGTTAGGGTTCGGGCTAGGGTTAGGGTTAGGGGACGGGGATGGTTTAGGGTCCACGTGAGGGTACGACAGAGCTTTAGGGGGAGCGTACGTGTGAGGGCGCGTGTTAGTGTGAGCGTACGGGTTAGGATTAGGGGACGGGTGAGGGGAAGGCTTCGGGGAAGGTTTAGGGTTAGGGTTCAGGCTAGGGTTAGGGTTATGGGACGGGGACGGTTTAGGGTCCAGGTGAGGGTACGACAACGGTTGAGGGGGAGCGTACGTGTGAGGGCGTGGGTTAGTGTGAGCGTACGGGTTAGGATTAGGGGACGGGTGAGGGCAAGGCTTCGGGGAAGGGTTAGGGTTAGGTTTATTCTTCTTACTGATGTGAAATTAGAGTGACATGTGCCCATTGAAACCGCTACACCTAGTTTCTCACTGGTTCCCCCTATTCCCATTCATCCTCCACACTAACTGCAGACTGTGCGATACCAGAACTTAAAGGCATTGACTCTCCATGTGGGGATATTTTAGTAAAGCGGCTGGAATGTCGATCCGGAGCCCCAGGAGAGGAAAAATGAGGTGCGTTTTAGAAACCTTTCCCAATCATATGGTATACCAGTCGCTGGGTTTCCCAAGCATGGTTTAGCTGTAGGAAGATTCCCTTCAACCTGGAGTGTTGGGACCCTTGGAATGAGTAGCATGAAGTATTGCATTAAACTTTTGGCAGTTGCTCACCAAAGCTCACCAATCCTCTCAGCCCCAAGTGTCCAGCCTTATGTCTTATCCAGCTGTGGGTTTATATGTGGTCAATCCAGGTTGCATCACAGCCCCTGAGCGAATTTTGTAAGAATTTTTCTCTCTTTCATTGTTTCTGCGTTTTGTTTTTAAAATTTATTTCTATAATGGGGTTTAGCTCATTTTCACTGCTGTGTTTGTGCCGCTCTGCACACACTTGATTCCCTTATGTAGATATATCAATACATGGGTTTTAAGATTCTTGTTACTCAGATATATTTCTCTGCGGTGTATAGGGTGTGTTGAGGCCAGTTCATTGAGCAAGGTGTAGATCTTGTCTAATATCTATTTGGTTTATTGAACGGTATCTGTGCTAATTTCAAACTCTGGTTTTATGCATCACCCCACCTCTCCTTTCCCCTTAAGCTGAAATAAGTGTGTTTTCTAAATGTGAGACACTGTTCTGTTCTGTAATTCATTTCTTGTGCAGCCATATTTACCCTCCCTCTATAAGTGATATCTTATGATATGTTTCTTTTTCTGTTTGACTTATTTCAAGTAGTATTATCGGACCTAAACCCACTCTTTATCCTTCTACTAGCCTTATTACATTGATTTCATGGTGAAGAGATATTCCATTGTACATAAGTACCACATCTTCTTTATCCATTGTTCTCTTTCCTGGGATATTTAAGGTGTACTGAAGTTGAGGTTCTTGTAAACAGAGTAGCCCTAAACTGTGGTGTGCTTGTGTCTTGTTGATTTTTAGACTTCCCTAGATATACTCCCATGATTGGAAGTGTCCTATGCTCTGTAGCTCTGTTTTTTAGATGATTTAGGAACCACCATACACTTCTCCAGAGTGGCTCTCGGCAGTTCACACACTGCCCATCAGCGTATAAAGACTCCCTGTTCTCCATGGCCTGTCCTGCATTTCTGGTTTTTACAATTTTTTAGGATGGCCCTTTTGACCAGTGGGTAATGAGACTTCTTTGTTGTGCACATTTGCATTGCTTGCTTGCTTCGTTGCCCATAAAGTGCGCATGCGTTTTTTCCTGGATATAATCAGGAAAAAACGCATACGCCCTTTTGGGCCAACTGCATCATTGTCGAAATTCTGCCGCTTTTCATGTGCTTTAAAGACGAGTCCAATCTATCTCTTGAAATCTGTTTCTTGCAATTCTGTCTTGCATTCAGATCCTCTTCTTTGCCTTACCTCAACATATTTTTGGACGTTAGTTTTCATTTATAACTCTGCAGGTTTGTGAATTGCAGTGACCCTGAGCTCCATTTTATAAGTTGCTCTTTTGTGAGCTGGCCTCAAACCCGCAGGATTGCTTCAGGCCCTATTTTGGCTCGGGTGAGGCGGGCTGAGCCTTTTTTCAATTCTTATTCTTAATGGGAAATTAGAGTGATATGTGCCCGTCCAAACCCCTACAACTATTCTCTCATTGGTTCCCCCTCTTCCCGTTCATCCTCCTCACAATTTGCAAAATGTTTGAAACAGAAGTTGAAATGTGCTGATTCTCCAAGTGGGGAGATTCTAAGTAACGTGGCTGGAATGGTGAACAGGAGCACCAGGAGAGGATAAATGAGCTGCATTTTAGACACATCTCCCGATCACATGGTGTACAGTCCTCTGGGTTTTCCATGCATGTTTTAGCTGTAGGAAGATCCCTTGAACCTGCAGATTTGGGACCCATTGAATGGGTACCAGGTAGTATTACTTTAAAGGGTGTGCATTTCCTCACCCAACCTCACATTTCTCTTAGTGCAAACAGTTTCCAGCCTTATGTCTCATCCTGCTGTGGGTCTAGATGTGTTCAATCCATGTTGCATCACCGGCCCTGAGGAAAAGTTGTAAGAGGTTTTCTCTGTCTCTCTGTCGTTTATTTTTTTCAATTTATTACTATATTGGTTACAGCTGATTTTCAAAGCTCTGTTTCTTGCTGCTGTACATCCACTTGATTCACGTACAGAGAGACATCAGTAAATTCTTTTTCAGATTCTTACCAGTCGTATATATTCTTTTCCGGTGACTTGAGTGTGCTGAGTGCAGTTCTTTTAGCTACTGTGTAGGCCTTGTTGATTATCAGTTTGGTATTTGGAATGGTATCTTTGCTAATTTCAACCTCCTGGATGATGCCTCACCTCTCCCCACCTTTCCCGTTTAGCAGCCTTATGCGTGTTTTCTACATATTTGACTATGTTTTTGTTTTGTAATTTATTTCATGTGTAGCCATTTTGGATTCCACCTTTAAGTGATATCTTATGATATGTGTCTTTTTCTTTTTGAATTATGTCACTTAGAATGATCATACGTAACTCCTCCGGAGTTGTTACAACTGGCCATATTTCATTGATTTCCAGGCTGAATAATATTCCACTCTACCTAAGTACCACATCTGTATCCATTTTTTCTCTCCAGAGACATTTAAGTTATATCCTAGTCGAGGATCTTTTAAACAGAGAGGGGGTAAACACTGGGGTGCCTGTGTCTTCTCGATTTTTGTTTTTCCCAAGATATACGCCCATGAGTGCAAGTGCCCTATGCTCTGTAGCTCATTTTTTAGATGCTTTAGTAAACACAATACACTTCTCCAGAATGGCCGTTGGCAATATACATTTCCACTATAAGTCTCACAGGGCTCCCTCTTCTCCTTGCCCTGTCCTGCATTTCTGTTGTTTACGGTTTATGAGGATGGCTCTTCTGACTGATGCGAAGTGATATCTCTTGTAGTATCGACTTCCAGTGCCCACCTGTTTGGTTGGCTAAAAAAGTGTATGCCCTTTTCTTGAATATATACAGAAAAAAACGCATACACCCTTTTTGGCCAACTGCAATGTTGGCAATGTTCAGCTCCTTTTCTTGTGCTTAATGGCGAGTCCTTTCTACCTCCTCAAATCCCTTTCCTGCCATTCTCCCTTGCTTACAAGTCCTTTTCTCTGACTTTCCTCAAGACATTTTTCAGTGATGGATATTTTCAACTCTGCAGTTTCGTGAATTTTACTGTCCCTGAGTTCCATTGTTCAACTTGTGTTTATGGGAACTGGCCACAAAGCAGCGGGATTTCCTCAAGCCCTATACTGTTTCCATGGGCAACCCTAGCCTTTGGTCAATTCGTCTTCCTGATTGGAAATTAGAGTGACATGTGCCTGTCTGAACACCTAGGACTTGTCTCTCATTGTTCCTCATCCTTCCGCTTCATCCTCTGGACAAATTCCAAACTGTACGCAACAGGATGTTGACAGTGCTGCCATCTCCAAGTGGGGAGACTGTTAGTAAAGACGCTGGATGGGTGAACCCGAGCACCAGGAGATGAGGAGATGAGATGCCTTTTCCAAACTCTTCCCGATCAGACGGTATACCATCCTCTGGGTGTGACAGACATGTTTTAGCAGTAGGAAGAGTCCCATTCATGTAAGGAGAACACCAGGGCTTTTTCAAAATCAGTGTCTACCCGAAACCCAAACTGGGGAATTTTTTAAGCTACGGCTACACATATGTTCATTAAGGGCCTTGGGAAGTAGGCAGAGTCCAAACTTTAGATGACTGAAGTCTTCAGGGTCAGAAGCACTCACCACCAGCTTCCCTTAGGTTACACTTTAACTGTCATTGATAGATGATGTCAATAAAAATATCTATTCTTTTTCAGATTATTTCCCCTTATAGGTTATTGCAAAATGTTGAGTGTAGTTCCCTGTGCTATACAGTAGTTCCTTGTTGATGATCTATTTTATACATAGCAGTGTGTATGTGTTAATCCCAAACTGTTACTTTATCCCTCCTCCCACCTTTCCCCTTTGGTAATAATAAATTATAAGATTTTATACTTCTCAGAAATGGGGGAGCTGAAAGAGAGGTATCATTTTCAATGGAAAAGCATTTAAAACAAGATTGAAGCTTTAACCAAGATTATTAGATGTACATCCTTGGAAAGAAATCACTTCGTTTCTCTAATATTGACCTGACAAATAAGACAAACCTTTTCACTGAACTTGCTTATAATAAAGTGATGGAAATAGCCAATGGAAGCGTTAGAAACATCTTATTTTACCCGAGCCTTATACACTGTTCTATGTTAACTACAGTTTGGCTCACACATCTGTTCATTGAGGTTACAATAGTCTCAATTTCTGTTACTGATCCTCCAGAGTGGACCCCAACAAGTGTCCCCCTGCGCAGTGTCATTGGGGCCAACAGATCGAGACTGAGTTTGGTTCACAAGCAAAGGAAACTTTATATTTTGATCAGAGAATGGAGAGGTGAGAGCATGCACTACCCCGTGGGCTGTGGGCTGGGCTGCTGTGTAGAGATCCTGTCAGAGTCAGTGGGAGGGAGGGGGCGGAGCTCTCGAGGGCCGGGTTGGCTGCAGCTCAGGCTCTATATCGCGGAGTCTGCACTGGGCCCCAGGAGCTGAGGTGTCGACCCAGCCATTCTGCACTAGGAAATCTGGTCTGAAGTGCCGGGTGTGGAACCTCTGCATGCGGGACCCTAGGAGCACATGAAATTAGACAAAGCACAAAGGATAAAAAAGGTTAGACTTGACTTTATTGCCCAGATTCTATTTTTATCTCCCAGGGATTTTTAATGGGCTTTGCTGGGGACAAACCCCTCCTCTGCCTTTTGTCCCGTTCCTCATTCTTGGAGTGCTGAGGGTGCAGACCCTTCTTCTGTAACTGCTGAGTGCTGAGTTGGGAGCCCTCATACCAAGGGGCGAGGGTCAGAGCTTCTCCCCAGCAGCCTCCAGGTGACGTTGATTGTCCCCAGGCCCCCTGCCTCCCTGCTCGTCCACCTGAGCACCAGCATTGGAAGCGTTATAGATTCTAATGACCTTTAAGGGTCCAGGAAAGAGATGTGCAGAGACGCTGTGGGGGCCGGTTTCACCCCGCCCCACATTTGTTCGGCCACCTTAGGCTGACCGTTTCTGCCAGCCTAGATGCTCTGACCAGTAGTCTGCGCTGTCTTCAATTAGGCCCCTGAATTAACGTACAAACAGCACCAGGTGTCAGAGCCCTGCCCGCTCAACTCCCAGACAGTCCAGGGTCAGTGGTGATCAAGGACCATGATGGCCACTGAGTCAACAGCCTTTTGAAGTAAACAGGAGTCCAGCCAGTCTTATTGGCCACCATCATCACGGTGTCTGTAGGCTTTTCTATGGTGACAGTGTGACATACGGTTCCCCCGCCAAGATTATTAGCTCCCCTCTGTGTGCAGTAAGTCCTGCAAGCAGTAGTCTACTCTTTTGGGACACACTCTTGTTGTTTTATGAGAGAAACTCCAGGTCAAGTGATGTTCACACGAGTCGTCATGGTGTCCTGTTGCCCCCGGTTATCTCTCTGGATGTTGGAGTTGGAGGGCCTCCTCACTCGAGGTTGGTGTGCCCACGGAGCAAACCCTGCAACTTCAGGGCATGGTTGGTGGTTAGGATCACCACGTGGGGTCCTTTTCCCTTAGGAGGGAGGTGGCCTTTTGGGCTGCTGATTTCCAGGTTTTTAGATACCGCCAGTATCTTGGCCAGATGTGGCAGTGGGCCAAGCCCCTTGGTGACCGTAGTTTATCCTACCTGGATGGCATTCTTGCATTGTTCCATTTCAAGTGGTCCCAGTTTTTGCACTAATTCTCCAATGGCGATTCACCTTTCACCGGGAATGTAAAGGTCAAAGGGTTTAGCTAAATTAGGGAGTTCCAGGGCAAGGGTCTGAATTGACTGCTCTTTCCATTCTTGAAAGGCCACTTCTGGATTCTATTCAAAAGGATCATCATCTTTTCCTTTCAGTGTTTCATATAATGGCCCAGCTAGTAGACTGCAGTTAGGGATCCAGAAGCAGCAAACCCTGGCCTCCCCAGGAACCCCTAAGCTGTCTTCTAGTTTTAGAAAGGAGTAAGGCCGAAAATGGTTTCTTCCCTTTCCTGGGATGGGCTTCTCCGACCTTCTGTGAGAATGGAGCCCAGGCAGGTCACCACAGTCTGTGATATTTGAGCTTTTTCTTGGACAACTTCTATCCTTTATTGGCTTGGTAGTTCAGAGGCCTCCTTAGTAGGGCTGGCGATCAGAATGTCGTCTGCCTATTGAAGGAGGGTTTCCTTTTCCAGAGGTAGAACTTTTAGGTCTTTAGCTAAGGTTTCCCCAAAAATGGTGTGGGAATTTTTGCACCCTTGGGGCAAGACGGCCCGGAAGTATTGTTTTAGTTGTATGTTGAGTCCTGCCACTCACAAGCCAAAATTTCTTGTGACTCTGGGACTAATGGAATACAAAAGAAGACATCATTGAAGACTAATACAGAATACCATGTCCTGGTGGTTGGTAGAATGACCAGCAGGGTGTAGGAATTAGGAGCAACTGGAGGTATATCCTCGGTGGCTTCACTGACTGTCCTGACATCCTTTACCAGGTCCCCAGCAGCCCATGGGGCTCTCGTGGTCACACCAATCCCAGAATATGGAGCTCACCTGGGCAGGTACCCCACCCCCACCCAAGCCCACGGGGCTCTCGTGGTCAGGCCCCTCCCAGGATACAGAGCTACCCTTGCAGGTACTGTGGCAGGGCTGGGCACACAGGAACCGTGCACATAGCCCTCATTGCAGAGCACCCCCAGCTCACCTGTCGCTCAGAGCTGACACAGAGCACCTCAGAGCAGGACTTGAACTAACAAACAGCAGCTGCGACAGGTCTGTGACCCTGGGCATCACTCTGTGCGGCCTCCCTCCACCTGGTCTTCCAGAGACTTCCACTGCACCCGGGGCACCAGGCCTCTGTCTCCAACCACCACCCACCCCTCCTCTCCCTGACTCCTGGGTTCCTCTCATTAGGAGAGGGTTTTCTTGAAGTTGTCTCCCACTCATGGGCCAGATAAAATGATTAGAAAACAAGCCAAAGCTGCAGCCCCTTGTCTATCCTGACTCTCAGGAGCCCACACCTGTTCCTTGGACCTGGCCGGTTCAGCAAGTTCCATTTTCTGCAACTGTGAGCCCCTGAGGGGTGATGATTGGTTGAGCTGGGCAGCCTTACCGTGCTGGCCAGCCCTCCCCAGGTGTGCCTGGGTTGAGATCAATATAAATACCACTCCAGGCAGCAAGAGCCCCTGCAGCCGTGCCTGACGCCATTTTCTCTGCCCTGTCAGCAGTCTCGGGGCTGGGCTGGTGGGAGGGAGTGAGAGGCCACGGCTTTGTGGGTGGCCCAGTGTGAGTGGGGCTCTGCTGGACTTTCTGCAGCAGTTGCCAGGCTGCCACCTGCTAAAGAAGAGGATGTGTCACCCATACCTGCTGCTGGAATTTCTCCCTGGGCAGAGGTGAGGAAGGAAAAAAGCAGTGGGGGCAGGGACAGGACGGGTATCTCAGGCAGGGAAATGGAAATCTTCCAGAAGAGCACCCAGGGCCAGGACCATCCTGGCTGGCCTGCAGGCACCAAGTCGGCCGGCATGTTGTCACTCGTGTGGCTCTATGGCCCTTCCTCTAGGCTTTCAAGTCCTTGTATATATTCAGGTGTTTTACCTGGGACGGGTGGGAATAGTTCAGCAGCAACTGGCCTGGGGCTCAGCTCACGTTTACTCACAGATGCCTCGGCACGGTGCCCCAGCTTTGCAATGAGGACGCTTGTTGCGTGGGGGCTGCTGGCTGACTGGGAGACGATTCCCCACCACTGACCAACTTCAGAATTGTTTACAACTGGAGCAAGTGCCCTGATACGGTTTTCCTCTGTGGAACTGGTGGGTTCTGTGTTTTTTTTCTCTTTTTCGTTTTTGGTTCAAGGTAGATTTTATTCCTCTTTTTTGTATTTACAGATAGAAGCATGGAAATAATTTATTCATATAAATACATGTATGTGAAGGGAATAATTGTTTTTTCTGTTTTATTTTTTAAATTTTATTTCTTTTCAATTTTGAATTTTACTTTATATTTTTATACAGCAGGTTCTTATTGGTTATCTATTTTATACATATAAATGTATACATGCCAATCCCAGTCTCTCAACTCCTCCCACCACCATCCCCCCAACAGCTTTCCCCCCTTGTTGTCCATACATTTGTTGTCTACATCTGTTGCTCTATTTATGCCTTGCAAAATGGTTAATCTGTACGGTTTTTCTAGGTTCCACATATATGCATGAATATACAAGATTTGTTTTTCTCTTTCTGACTTACTTCACTCTGTATGACAGTCTCTAGATCCATCGACGTCTCTACAAATGACCCAATTTCATTCCTTTTCATGGCTTAGTAATATTCCATTTTATATACGTACCACAGCTTTATGCATTCGTCTGTCTGTGGGCATTTAGGTTGCTTCCATTACCTCGATATTGTAAATAGTGATGCAATGAACATTGCGGTGAATGTCTCTTTTTGATTTATGGTTTTGTCTGGGTATATGTCCAGTACTGGGATTGCTGTATCATATGGTAATTCTATTGTTAGTTTCTTAAGAAACTCCATATTGTTCTCCATAGTGAATGTAACAATTTATATTCCCAACAATAGTGGAAGAGGGTTCCTTTTCTCCACACCCTTTCCAGCATTTATTGTTTGTAGATTTTCAGATGATGCCCATTATAACAGGTGTGAGGTGATACCTCATTGTTGAGTCCATTTTGTTGAGCAAAGGGTAGGTCTTGTCTATTACACATTTGGCTTATGGAACATTATCTGTGCTAATGTCAAACTCTGGTTTTATGCAGCACCCCAAATCACCTTCCCCCTTAAAAAAGCATAAGTTGCTTTTCTAAACTTGAGACCCTGTTCTGTTTTATAATTCAGTTCATGTGTAGCCAAGTTCACATTCCGTGTATTAGTGATATCTTATGATGTTTCTTTTTCTGTGTGACTTATTTCAGTTAGAATCATCATACCTGAATCCACTCATTATGCTGCTATGGGCCTGATGACATAGATTTCATTGCTGAGTGATATTGCATTGTACGTAAGTACCACAACTTCTTTATCCATATTTCACTTTCTGCGCTATTGAACTTGTACCGTAAATGAGGTTCTTGTAAACAGAGCCATCCCAAACTTTGGGGTGGCTGTGTCTTTTTGATTTTACTTTCCCTAAGCTACAGCACCATAAGTGGAAGTGCCCTAGGCTCACTTGCGTTGTTTTTTAGATGTTTCAGAAAACACCATACACTTCTCCCGAGTGGCTGTTGGCAATTTACATCCCGCCCATCAGCATAACAAGGCTCCCAGTTCTCCATGGCCTGTCCTGCCTTTCTGGATTTTACACTTTTTTCAGATGGCCCTTTTGACCGGGAGGAAGTGAGACTTCATTGTAGTGCAGATTTCCTTTGCAAGCTTGCTTGGTTGGCCAAAAAGTGCGTATGCGTTTTTTCCTGAATATATGCAGGAAAAAACGCATACGCCCTTTTTGGCCAAGTGCATCATTGTCCACATTCTGCCTCTTTTCCTATATTTTAAATGCAATTCCAGTCTACCTCCTGAAATCGGATTCCTGCAATTCTGCCCCGCTTTCAAGTCTTCTTGTCAGCCTTACTTCAGTATATTTTTGGACGATAGCTGTTATTTATAACTCTGCAGGTTTGTGAATTACAGTGCCCCTGAGCTCCTTACTTCTACTCGCTTTCTTGTGAGCTGGCCACAACCCCGCAGGATTGCTTCAGGCCTTAATCTCGTTCCGGCCGGGATGCTGAGCTTTTGGTTAATTCCTATTCCTGGTGCGAAATGAGAGTTAAATTTGCCCGTCCAGACACGTCCAGCTAGTCTCTCATTGTTTCTCCCTATTCCTGTTCATTTTCCGCAGAAATTCCAAACTGGGCCAAACAGGAGGTTAAAGGCACTGACTCTCCAAGTCGGGAGAGTGTTAGTAAAGCGTCTGGAATGTTGCACCCGAGTACCAGGGGACGAGAACTGAGACATATTGGAACACGTCTCCCGATCACATGGTTGATCATACTCTGGGCTCCGCATGCATGTTTTAGCTGAAGGAAGAATCCCTTAAACCTGGAGAGTTGAGACCCGTGGAATGGGTACCATGCAATATGACTTCAAAGGGTCTTCATTTGCTCACCGAACCTCTCCAATCCTATCACTGCTGCATTTAGGCCCCTGTACAGACGCTTGATTCTCTTTCAGGGAAATAGCAATCCATAGGTTTTAAGATACTTACTAGTCAGGTACGTTCTTAGGCATTTAATATGGGGTGTTGAGTCCATTTCATTGAGCAAGGAGTAGCTCTTGTCTATTCAGTATCTGGCTTAAGGAACTTTATCTCTGCTCATTATAATCTCTGGTTTTATGCAACACCGCCACTCACCTTTCCCCTTAAGCAAGCATAAGTTGGTTTTCTAAATTTGTGATCCTGTTCTATTTTGTAATTCAGTTCCTGTATAGCCAAGTTTACATTCCGTGTATTAGTGATATCTTATGATGTTTCTTTTTCTGTGTGACTTATTTCAGTTAGAATCATCATACCTGAATCCACTCATTATGCTGCTACGGGCCTGATGACATAGATTTCATTGCTGAGTGATATTGCATTGTACGTAAGTACCACAACTTCTTTATCCATTTTTCACTTTCTGCGATATTGAACTTGTACCATAAACGAGGTTCTTGTAAACAGAGCCGTCCCAAACTTTGGGGAGGCTGTGTCTTTTTGATTTTAATTTCCCTAAGCTATAGGACCATAAGTGGAAGTGCCCTAGGCTCTGTTGCTTTGTTTTTTCGATGTTTCAGGAAACACCATACACTTCTCCTGAGTGGCTGTTGGCAATTTACATCCCGACCATCAGCATAACAAGGCTCCCAGTTCTCCATGGCCTGTCCTGCCTTTCTGGATTTTACACTTTTTACAGATGGCCCTTTTGACCGGGGGGGAAGTGAGACTTCATTGTAGTGCAGATTTCCTTTACAAGCTTGCTTGGTTGGCCAAAAAGGGCGTATGCGTTTTTTCCTGAATATATTCAGGAGAAAACGCATACGCACTTTTTGGCCACATGCATCATTGTGGACGTTCTGCCTCTTTTCCTATGCTTTAAATGCAATTCCAGTCTACCTCCTGAAATCGGTTTCCTGCAATTCTGCCCCGCTTTCAAGTCCTCTTGGCAGCCTTACTTCAGTATATTTTTGGACGATAGCTGTCATTTATAACTCTGCAGGTTTGTGAATTACACTGCCCCTGAGCTCCTTTCTTCAACTCGCTTTCTTGTGAGCTGGCCGCAACACCGCAGGATTGCTTCAGGCCCTAATCTGGTTCCGGCACGGCACGCTGAGCCTTTGGTTAATTCCTCTTCCTGGTGGGAAATGAGAGTTAAATTTGCCCGTCTAGACTCCTCCAGCTAGTCTCTCTTTGGCTCTCCCTATTCCTGTTCATCTTCCGCAGAAATTGCAAACTGGGCCAAACAGGAGGTTAAAGGCACTGACTCTCCAAGTCGGGAGAGTGTTAGTAAAGCGTCTGGAATGTTGCACCCGAGTACCAGGGGACGAGAACTGAGGCATATTGGAACACGTCTCCCGATCCCATGGTTGATCATACTCTGGGTTCCACGTGCATGTTTTAGCTGAAGGAAGAATCCCTTAAACCAGGAGAGTTGAGACCCGTGGAATGGGTACCATGCAATATGACTTCAAAGGGTCTTCATTTGCTTACCGAACCTCTCCAATCCTATCACTGCTGCGTTTATGCCCCTGTACACACGCTTGATTTTCTTTCAGAGACATAGCAATCCATAGGTTTTAAGATACTTACTAGTCAGGTACATTCTTAGGCGTTTAATATGGGGTGTTGAGTCCATTTCGTTGAGCAAGGAGTAGCTCTTGTCTATTCCATATTTGGCTTAAGGAACTTTATCTGTGCTCATTTCAATCTCTGGTTTGATGCAGCACCCCAACTCACCTTTTCGCTTAAGCAAGCATAAGTTGGTTTTCTAAATTTGAGACCCTGTTCTGTTTTGTAATCCAGTTCCTGTGTAGCCAAGTTTACATTCCGTGTATTAGTGATATCTTATGATGTTTCTTTTTCTGTGTGACTTATTTCAGTTAGAATCATCATACCTGAATCCATTCATTATACTGCTACGGGCCTGATGACATAGATTTCATTGCTGAGTGATATTGCATTGTACGTAAGTACCACAACTTCTTTATCCATATTTCACTTTCTGCGCTATTGAACTTGTACCGTAAATGAGGTTCTTGTAAACAGAGCCGTCCCAAACTTTGGGGTGGCTGTGTCTTTTTCATTTTAATTTCCCTAAGCTATAGGACCATAAGTGGAAGTGCCCTAGGCTCTGTTGCTTTGTTTTTTAGATGTTTAAGGAAACACCATACACTTCTCCCAAGTGGCTGTTGGCAATTAACATACCGCCCATCAGCATAACAAGGCTCCCAGTTCTCCATGGCCTGTCCTGCCTTTCTGGATTTTACACTTTTTTCAGATGGCCTTTTTAACCGTGGGGAAGTGAGACTTCATTGTAGTGCAGATTTCCTTTGCAAGCTTGCTTGGTTGGCCAAAAAGGGCGTATGCGTTTTTTCCTGAATATATTCAGGAAAAAACGCATACGCCCTTTTTGGCCAAGTGCATCATTGTGGACGTTCTGCCTCTTTTCCTATGCTTTAAATGCAATTCCAGTCTACCTCCTGAAATCGGTTTCCTGCAATTCTGCCCCGCTTTCAAGTCCTCTTGGCAGCCTTACTTCAGTATATTTTTGGACGATAGCTGTCATTTATAACTCTGCAGGTTTGTGAATTACAGTGCCCCTGAGCTCCTTTCTTCAACTCGCTTTCTTGTGAGCTGGCCGCAACACCGCAGGATTGCTTCAGGCCCTAATCTGGTTCCGGCACGGCACGCTGAGCCTTTGGTTAATTCCTCTTCCTGGTGGGAAATGAGAGTTAAATTTGCCCGTCCAGACACCTCCAGCTAGTCTCTCATTGGTTCTCCCTATTCCTGTTTATCTTCCGCAGAAATTGCAAATGGGCCAAACAGGAGGTTAAAGGCACTGACTTTCCAAGTCGGGAGAGTGTTAGTAAAGCATCTGGAATGTTGCACCCGAGTACCAGGGGACGAGAACTGAGACATATTGGAACACGTCTCCCGATCACACGGTTGAACATACTCTGGGTTCCACATGCATGTTTTAGCTGAAGGAAGCATCCCTTAAACCTGGAGACTTGAGACCCGTGGAATGGGTTCCATGCAATATGACTTCAAAGGGTCTTCATTTGCTCACCAAACCTCTCCAATCCTATCACTGCTGCGTTTATGCCCCTGTACACACGCTTGATTCTCTTTCAGAGACATAGCAATCCATAGGTTTTAAGATACTTACTAGTCAGGTACATTCTTAGGCGTTTAATATGGGGTGTTGAGTCCATTTCGTTGAGCAAGGAGTAGCTCTTGTCTATTCCATATTTGGCTTAAGGAACTTTATCTGTGCTCATTTCAATCTCTGGTTTGATGCAGCACCCCAACTCACCTTTTCGCTTAAGCAAGCATAAGTTGGTTTTCTAAATTTGAGACCCTGTTCTGATTTGTAATCCAGTTCCTGTGTAGCCAAGTTTACATTCCGTGTATTAGTGATATCTTATGATGTTTCTTTTTCTGTGTGACTTATTTCAGTTAGAATCATCATACCTGAATCCACTCATTATGCTGCTATGGGCCTGATGACATAGATTTCATTGCTGAGTGATATTGCATTATACGTAAGTACCACAACTTCTTTATCCATATTTCACTTTCTGCGCTATTGAACTTGTACCGTAAATGAGGTTCTTGTAAACAGAGCCGTCCCAAACTTTGGGGTGGCTGTGTCTTTTTGATTTTAATTTCCCTAAGCTATAGGACCATAAGTGGAAGTGCCCTAGGCTCTGTTGCTTTGTTTTTTAGATGTTTAAGGAAACACCATACACTTCTCCAAGTGGCTGTTGGCAATTAACATACCGCCCATCAGCATAACAAGGCTCCCAGTTCTCCATGGCCTGTCCTGCCTTTCTGGATTTTACACTTTTTTCAGGTGGCCGTTTTGACCGTGGGGAAGTGAGACTTCATTGTAGTGCAGATTTCCTTTGCAAGCTTGCTTGGTTGGCCAAAAAGGGCGTATGCGTTTTTTCCTGAATATATTCAGGAAAAAACGCATACGCCCTTTTTGGCCAAGTGCATCATTGTGGACGTTCTGCCTCTTTTCCTATGCTTTAAATGCAATTCCAGTCTACCTCCTGAAATCGGTTTCCTGCAATTCTGCCCCGCTTTCAAGTCCTCTTGGCAGCCTTACTTCAGTATATTTTTGGACGATAGCTGTCATTTATAACTCTGCAGGTTTGTGAATTACACTGCCCCTGAGCTCCTTTCTTCAACTCGCTTTCTTGTGAGCTGGCCGCAACACCGCAGGATTGCTTCAGGCCCTAATCTGGTTCCGGCACGGCACGCTGAGCCTTTGGTTAATTCCTCTTCCTGGTGGGAAATGAGAGTTAAATTTGCCCGTCTAGACTCCTCCAGCTAGTCTCTCTTTGGCTCTCCCTATTCCTGTTCATCTTCCCCAGAAATTGCAAACTGGGCCAAACAGGAGGTTAAAGGCACTGACTCTCCAAGTCGGGAGAGTGTTAGTAAAGCGTCTGGAATGTTGCACCCGAGTACCAGGGGACGAGAACTGAGGCATATTGGAACACGTCTCCCGATCCCATGGTTGATCATACTCTGGGTTCCACGTGCATGTTTTAGCTGAAGGAAGAATCCCTTAAACCAGGAGAGTTGAGACCCGTGGAATGGGTACCATGCAATATGACTTCAAAGGGTCTTCATTTGCTCACCGAACCTCTCCAATCCTATCACTGCTGCGTTTATGCCCCTGTACACACGCTTGATTTTCTTTCAGAGACATAGCAATCCATAGGTTTTAAGATACTTACTAGTCAGGTACATTCTTAGGCGTTTAATATGGGGTGTTGAGTCCATTTCGTTGAGCAAGGAGTAGCTCTTGTCTATTCCATATTTGGCTTAAGGAACTTTATCTGTGCTCATTTCAATCTCTGGTTTGATGCAGCACCCCAACTCACCTTTTCGCTTAATCAAGCATAAGTTGGTTTTCTAAATTTGAGACCCTGTTCTGATTTGTAATCCAGTTCCTGTGTAGCCAAGTTTACATTCCGTGTATTAGTGATATCTTATGATGTTTCTTTTTCTGTGTGACTTATTTCAGTTAGAATCATCATACCTGAATCCACTCATTATGCTGCTACGGGCCTGATGACATAGATTTCATTGCTGAGTGATATTGCATTGTATGTAAGTACCACAACTTCTTTATCCATATTTCACTTTCTGCGCTATTGAACTTGTACCGTAAATGAGGTTCTTGTAAACAGAGCCGTCCCAAACTTTGGGGTGGCTGTGTCTTTTTGATTTTAATTTCCCTAAGCTATAGGACCATAAGTGGAAGTGCCCTAGGCTCTGTTGCTTTGTTTTTTAGATGTTTAAGGAAACACCATACACTTCTCCCAAGTGGCTGTTGGCAATTAACATACCGCCCATCAGCATAACAAGGCTCCCAGTTCTCCATGGCCTGTCCTGCCTTTCTGGATTTTACACTTTTTTCAGATGGCCTTTTTAACCGTGGGGAAGTGAGACTTCATTGTAGTGCAGATTTCCTTTGCAAGCTTGCTTGGTTGGCCAAAAAGGGCGTATGCGTTTTTTCCTGAATATATTCAGGAAAAAACGCATACGCCCTTTTTGGCCAAGTGCATCATTGTGGACGTTCTGCCTCTTTTCCTATGCTTTAAATGCAATTCCAGTCTACCTCCTGAAATCGGTTTCCTGCAATTCTGCCCCGCTTTCAAGTCCTCTTGGCAGCCTTACTTCAGTATATTTTTGGACGATAGCTGTCATTTATAACTCTGCAGGTTTGTGAATTACAGTGCCCCTGAGCTCCTTTCTTCAACTCGCTTTCTTGTGAGCTGGCCGCAACACCGCAGGATTGCTTCAGGCCCTAATCTGGTTCCGGCACGGCACGCTGAGCCTTTGGTTAATTCCTCTTCCTGGTGGGAAATGAGAGTTAAATTTGCCCGTCCAGACACCTCCAGCTAGTCTCTCATTGGTTCTCCCTATTCCTGTTCATCTTCCGCAGAAATTGCAAATGGGCCAAACAGGAGGTTAAAGGCACTGACTTTCCAAGTCGGGAGAGTGTTAGTAAAGCATCTGGAATGTTGCACCCGAGTACCAGGGGACGAGAACTGAGACATATTGGAACACGTCTCCCGATCACACGGTTGAACATACTCTGGGTTCCACATGCATGTTTTAGCTGAAGGAAGCATCCCTTAAACCTGGAGACTTGAGACCCGTGGAATGGGTTCCATGCAATATGACTTCAAAGGGTCTTCATTTGCTCACCAAACCTCTCCAATCCTATCACTGCTGCGTTTATGCCCCTGTACACATGCTTGATTCTCTTTCAGAGACATAGCAATCCATAGGTTTTAAGATACTTACTAGTCAGGTACATTCTTAGGCGTTTAATATGGGGTGTTGAGTCCATTTCGTTGAGCAAGGAGTAGCTCTTGTCTATTCCATATTTGGCTTAAGGAACTTTATCTGTGCTCATTTCAATCTCTGGTTTGATGCAGCACCCCAACTCACCTTTTCGCTTAAGCAAGCATAAGTTGGTTTTCTAAATTTGAGACCCTGTTCTGATTTGTAATCCAGTTCCTGTGTAGCCAAGTTTACATTCCGTGTATTAGTGATATCTTATGATGTTTCTTTTTCTGTGTGACTTATTTCAGTTAGAATCATCATACCTGAATCCACTCATTATGCTGCTATGGGCCTGATGACATAGATTTCATTGCTGAGTGATATGGCATTATACGTAAGTACCACAACTTCTTTATCCATATTTCACTTTCTGCGCTATTGAACTTGTACCGTAAATGAGGTTCTTGTAAACAGAGCCGTCCCAAACTTTGGGGTGGCTGTGTCTTTTTGATTTTAATTTCCCTAAGCTATAGGACCATAAGTGGAAGTGCCCTAGGCTCTGTTGCTTTGTTTTTTAGATGTTTAAGGAAACACCATACACTTCTCCAAGTGGCTGTTGGCAATTAACATACCGTCCATCAGCATAACAAGGCTCCCAGTTCTCCATGGCCTGTCCTGCCTTTCTGGATTTTACACTTTTTTCAGGTGGCCGTTTTGACCTTGGGGAAGTGAGACTTCATTGTAGTGCAGATTTCCTTTGCAAGCTTGCTTGGTTGGCCAAAAAGGGCGTATGCGTTTTTTCCTGAATATATTCAGGAAAAAACGCATACGCCCTTTTTGGCCAAGTGCATCATTGTCGACGTTCTGCCTCTTTTCCTATGCTTTAAATGCAATTCCAGTCTACCTCCTGAAATCGGTTTCCTGCAATTCTGCCCCGCTTTCAAGTCCTCTTGGCAGCCTTACTTCAGTATATTTTTGGACGATAGCTGTCATTTATAACTCTGCAGGTTTGTGAATTACACTGCCCCTGAGCTCCTTTCTTCAACTCGCTTTCTTGTGAGCTGGCCGCAACACCGCAGGATTGCTTCAGGCCCTAATCTGGTTCCGGCACGGCACGCTGAGCCTTTGGTTAATTCCTCTTCCTGGTGGGAAATGAGAGTTAAATTTGCCCGTCTAGACTCCTCCAGCTAGTCTCTCTTTGGCTCTCCCTATTCCTGTTCATCTTCCCCAGAAATTGCAAACTGGGCCAAACAGGAGGTTAAAGGCACTGACTCTCCAAGTCGGGAGAGTGTTAGTAAAACGTCTGGAATGTTGCACCCGAGTACCAGGGGACGAGAACTGAGGCATATTGGAACACGTCTCCCGATCCCATGGTTGATCATACTCTGGGTTCCACGTGCATGTTTTAGCTGAAGGAAGAATCCCTTAAACCAGGAGAGTTGAGACCCGTGGAATGGGTACCATGCAATATGACTTCAAAGGGTCTTCATTTGCTCACCGAACCTCTCCAATCCTATCACTGCTGCGTTTATGCCCATGTACACATGCTTGATTTTCTTTCAGAGACATAGCAATCCATAGGTTTTAAGATACTTACTAGTCAGGTACATTCTTAGGCGTTTAATATGGGGTGTTGAGTCCATTTCGTTGAGCAAGGAGTAGCTCTTGTCTATTCCATATTTGGCTTAAGGAACTTTATCTGTGCTCATTTCAATCTCTGGTTTGATGCAGCACCCCAACTCACCTTTTCGCTTAAGCAAGCATAAGTTGGTTTTCTAAATTTGAGACCCTGTTCTGATTTGTAATCCAGTTCCTGTGTAGCCAAGTTTACATTCCGTGTATTAGTGATATCTTATGATGTTTCTTTTTCTGTGTGACTTATTTCAGTTAGAATCATCATACCTGAATCCACTCATTATGCTGCTATGGGCCTGATGACATAGATTTCATTGCTGAGTGATATTGCATTATACGTAAGTACCACAACTTCTTTATCCATATTTCACTTTCTGCGCTATTGAACTTGTACCGTAAATGAGGTTCTTGTAAACAGAGCCGTCCCAAACTTTGGGGTGGCTGTGTCTTTTTGATTTTAATTTCCCTAAGCTATAGGACCATAAGTGGAAGTGCCCTAGGCTCTGTTGCTTTGTTTTTTAGATGTTTAAGGAAACACCATACACTTCTCCAAGTGGCTGTTGGCAATTAACATACCGCCCATCAGCATAACAAGGCTCCCAGTTCTCCATGGCCTGTCCTGCCTTTCTGGATTTTACACTTTTTTCAGGTGGCCGTTTTGACCGTGGGGAAGTGAGACTTCATTGTAGTGCAGATTTCCTTTGCAAGCTTGCTTGGTTGGCCAAAAAGGGCGTATGCGTTTTTTCCTGAATATATTCAGGAAAAAACGCATACGCCCTTTTTGGCCAAGTGCATCATTGTGGACGTTCTGCCTCTTTTCCTATGCTTTAAATGCAATTCCAGTCTACCTCCTGAAATCGGTTTCCTGCAATTCTGCCCCGCTTTCAAGTCCTCTTGGCAGCCTTACTTCAGTATATTTTTGGACGATAGCTGTCATTTATAACTCTGCAGGTTTGTGAATTACACTGCCCCTGAGCTCCTTTCTTCAACTCGCTTTCTTGTGAGCTGGCCGCAACACCGCAGGATTGCTTCAGGCCCTAATCTGGTTCCGGCACGGCACGCTGAGCCTTTGGTTAATTCCTCTTCCTGGTGGGAAATGAGAGTTAAATTTGCCCGTCCAGACACCTCCAGCTAGTCTCTCATTGGTTCTCCCTATTCCTGTTCATCTTCCGCAGAAATTGCAAATGGGCCAAACAGGAGGTTAAAGGCACTGACTTTCCATGTCGGGAGAGTGTTAGTAAAGCATCTGGAATGTTGCACCCGAGTACCAGGGGACGAGAACTGAGACATATTGGAAAACGTCTCCCGATCACACGGTTGAACATACTCTGGGTTCCACATGCATGTTTTAGCTGAAGGAAGCATCCCTTAAACCTGGAGACTTGAGACCCGTGGAATGGGTTCCATGCAATATGACTTCAAAGGGTCTTCATTTGCTCACCAAACCTCTCCAATCCTATCACTGCTGCGTTTATGCCCCTGTACACACGCTTGATTCTCTTTCAGAGACATAGCAATCCATAGGTTTTAAGATACTTACTAGTCAGGTACATTCTTAGGCGTTTAATATGGGGTGTTGAGTCCATTTCGTTGAGCAAGGAGTAGCTCTTGTCTATTCCATATTTGGCTTAAGGAACTTTATCTGTGCTCATTTCAATCTCTGGTTTGATGCAGCACCCCAACTCACCTTTTCGCTTAAGCAAGCATAAGTTGGTTTTCTAAATTTGAGACCCTGTTCTGATTTGTAATCCAGTTCCTGTGTAACCAAGTTTACATTCCGTGTATTAGTGATATCTTATGATGTTTCTTTTTCTGTGTGACTTATTTCAGTTAGAATCATCATACCTGAATCCACTCATTATGCTGCTATGGGCCTGATGACATAGATTTCATTGCTGAGTGATATTGCATTATACGTAAGTACCACAACTTCTTTATCCATATTTCACTTTCTGCGCTACTGAACTTGTACCGTAAATGAGGTTCTTGTAAACAGAGCCGTCCCAAACTTTGGGGTGGCTGTGTCTTTTTGATTTTAATTTCCCTAAGCTATAGGACCATAAGTGGAAGTGCCCTAGGCTCTGTTGCTTTGTTTTTTAGATGTTTAAGGAAACACCATACACTTCTCCAAGTGGCTGTTGGCAATTAACATACCGCCCATCAGCATAACAAGGCTCCCAGTTCTCCATGGCCTGTCCTGCCTTTCTGGATTTTACACTTTTTTCAGGTGGCCGTTTTGACCGTGGGGAAGTGAGACTTCATTGTAGTGCAGATTTCCTTTGCAAGCTTGCTTGGTTGGCCAAAAAGGGCGTATGCGTTTTTTCCTGAATATATTCAGGAAAAAACGCATACGCCCTTTTTGGCCAAGTGCATCATTGTGGACGTTCTGCCTCTTTTCCTATGCTTTAAATGCAATTCCAGTCTACCTCCTGAAATCGGTTTCCTGCAATTCTGCCCCGCTTTCAAGTCCTCTTGGCAGCCTTACTTCAGTATATTTTTGGACGATAGCTGTCATTTATAACTCTGCAGGTTTGTGAATTACACTGCCCCTGAGCTCCTTTCTTCAACTCGCTTTCTTGTGAGCTGGCCGCAACACCGCAGGATTGCTTCAGGCCCTAATCTGGTTCCGGCACGGCACGCTGAGCCTTTGGTTAATTCCTCTTCCTGGTCAGAAATGAGAGTTAAATTTGCCCGTCTAGACTCCTCCAGCTAGTCTCTCTTTGGCTCTCCCTATTCCTGTTCATCTTCCCCAGAAATTGCAAACTGGGCCAAACAGGAGGTTAAAGGCACTGACTCTCCAAGTCGGGAGAGTGTTAGTAAAACGTCTGGAATGTTGCACCCGAGTACCAGGGGACGAGAACTGAGGCATATTGGAACACGTCTCCCGATCCCATGGTTGATCATACTCTGGGTTCCACGTGCATGTTTTAGCTGAAGGAAGAATCCCTTAAACCAGGAGAGTTGAGACCCGTGGAATGGGTACCATGCAATATGACTTCAAAGGGTCTTCATTTGCTCACCGAACCTCTCCAATCCTATCACTGCTGCGTTTATGCCCCTGTACACACGCTTGATTTTCTTTCAGAGACATAGCAATCCATAGGTTTTAAGATACTTACTAGTCAGGTACATTCTTAGGCGTTTAATATGGGGTGTTGAGTCCATTTCGTTGAGCAAGGAGTAGCTCTTGTCTATTCCATATTTGGCTTAAGGAACTTTATCTGTGCTCATTTCAATCTCTGGTTTGATGCAGCACCCCAACTCACCTTTTCGCTTAAGCAAGCATAAGTTGGTTTTCTAAATTTGAGACCCTGTTCTGATTTGTAATCCAGTTCCTGTGTAGCCAAGTTTACATTCCGTGTATTAGTGATATCTTATGATGTTTCTTTTTCTGTGTGACTTATTTCAGTTAGAATCATCATACCTGAATCCACTCATTATGCTGCTACGGGCCTGATGACATAGATTTCATTGCTGAGTGATATTGCATTGTACGTAAGTACCACAACTTCTTTATCCATATTTCACTTTCTGCGCTATTGAACTTGTACCGTAAACGAGGTTCTTGTAAACAGAGCCTTCCCAAACTTTGGGGTGGCTGTGTCTTTTTCATTTTAATTTCCCTAAGCTATAGGACCATAAGTGGAAGTGCCCTAGGCTCTGTTGCTTTGTTTTTTAGATGTTTAAGGAAACACCATACACTTCTCCCAAGTGGCTGTTGGCAATTAACATACCGCCCATCAGCATAACAAGGCTCCCAGTTCTCCATGGCCTGTCCTGCCTTTCTGGATTTTACACTTTTTCCAGATGGCCCTTTTGACCGTGGGGAAGTGAGACTTCATTGTAGTGCAGATTTCCTTTGCAAGCTTGCTTGGTTGGCCAAAAAGGGCGTATGCGTTTTTTCCTGAATATATTCAGGAAAAAACGCATACGCCCTTTTTGGCCAAGTGCATCATTGTGGACGTTCTGCCTCTTTTCCTATGCTTTAAATGCAATTCCAGTCTACCTCCTGAAATCGGTTTCCTGCAATTCTGCCCCGCTTTCAAGTCCTCTTGGCAGCCTTACTTCAGTATATTTTTGGACGATAGCTGTCATTTATAACTCTGCAGGTTTGTGAATTACACTGCCCCTGAGCTCCTTTCTTCAACTCGCTTTCTTGTGAGCTGGCCGCAACACCGCAGGATTGCTTCAGGCCCTAATCTGGTTCCGGCACGGCACGCTGAGCCTTTGGTTAATTCCTCTTCCTGGTGGGAAATGAGAGTTAAATTTGCCCGTCTAGACTCCTCCAGCTAGTCTCTCTTTGGCTCTCCCTATTCCTGTTCATCTTCCGCAGAAATTGCAAACTGGGCCAAACAGGAGGTTAAAGGCACTGACTCTCCAAGACGGGAGAGTGTTAGTAAAGCGTCTGGAATGTTGCACCCGAGTACCAGGGGACGAGAACTGAGGCATATTGGAACACGTCTCCCGATCCCATGGTTGATCATACTCTGGGTTCCACGTGCATGTTTTAGCTGAAGGAAGAATCCCTTAAACCAGGAGAGTTGAGACCCGTGGAATGGGTACCATGCAATATGACTTCAAAGGGTCTTCATTTGCTCACCGAACCTCTCCAATCCTATCAGTGCTGCGTTTATGCCCATGTACACATGCTTGATTTTCTTTCAGAGACATAGCAATCCATAGGTTTTAAGATACTTACTAGTCAGGTACATTCTTAGGCGTTTAATATGGGGTGTTGAGTCCATTTCGTTGAGCAAGGAGTAGCTCTTGTCTATTCCATATTTGGCTTAAGGAACTTTATCTGTGCTCATTTCAATCTCTGGTTTGATGCAGCACCCCAACTCACCTTTTCGCTTTGCAAGCATAAGTTGGTTTTCTAAATTTGAGACCCTGTTCTGATTTGTAATCCAGTTCCTGTGTAGCCAAGTTTACATTCCGTGTATTAGTGATATCTTATGATGTTTCTTTTTCTGTGTGACTTATTTCAGTTAGAATCATCATACCTGAATCCACTCATTATGCTGCTATGGGCCTGATGACATAGATTTCATTGCTGAGTGATATTGCATTATACGTAAGTACCACAACTTCTTTATCCATATTTCACTTTCTGCGCTATTGAACTTGTACCGTAAATGAGGTTCTTGTAAACAGAGCCGTCCCAAACTTTGGGGTGGCTGTGTCTTTTTGATTTTAATTTCCCTAAGCTATAGGACCATAAGTGGAAGTGCCCTAGGCTCTGTTGCTTTGTTTTTTAGATGTTTAAGGAAACACCATACACTTCTCCAAGTGGCTGTTGGCAATTAACATACCGCCCATCAGCATAACAAGGCTCCCAGTTCTCCATGGTCTGTCCTGCCTTTCTGGATTTTACACTTTTTTCAGGTGGCCGTTTTGACCGTGGGGAAGTGAGACTTCATTGTAGTGCAGATTTCCTTTGCAAGCTTGCTTGGTTGGCCAAAAAGGGCGTATGCGTTTTTTCCTGAATATATTCAGGAAAAAACGCATACGCCCTTTTTGGCCAAGTGCATCATTGTGGACGTTCTGCCTCTTTTCCTATGCTTTAAATGCAATTCCAGTCTACCTCCTGAAATCGGTTTCCTGCAATTCTGCCCCGCTTTCAAGTCCTCTTGGCAGCCTTACTTCAGTATATTTTTGGACGATAGCTGTCATTTATAACTCTGCAGGTTTGTGAATTACACTGCCCCTGAGCTCCTTTCTTCAACTCGCTTTCTTGTGAGCTGGCCGCAACACCGCAGGATTGCTTCAGGCCCTAATCTGGTTCCGGCACGGCACGCTGAGCCTTTGGTTAATTCCTCTTCCTGGTGGGAAATGAGAGTTAAATTTGCCCGTCCAGACACCTCCAGCTAGTCTCTCATTGGTTCTCCCTATTCCTGTTCATCTTCCGCAGAAATTGCAAATGGGCCAAACAGGAGGTTAAAGGCACTGACTTTCCATGTCGGGAGAGTGTTAGTAAAGCATCTGGAATGTTGCACCCGAGTACCAGGGGACGAGAACTGAGACATATTGGAAAACGTCTCCCGATCACACGGTTGAACATACTCTGGGTTCCACATGCATGTTTTAGCTGAAGGAAGCATCCCTTAAACCTGGAGACTTGAGACCCGTGGAATGGGTTCCATGCAATATGACTTCAAAGGGTCTTCATTTGCTCACCAAACCTCTCCAATCCTATCACTGCTGCGTTTATGCCCCTGTACACACGCTTGATTCTCTTTCAGAGACATAGCAATCCATAGGTTTTAAGATACTTACTAGTCAGGTACATTCTTAGGCGTTTAATATGGGGTGTTGAGTCCATTTCGTTGAGCAAGGAGTAGCTCTTGTCTATTCCATATTTGGCTTAAGGAACTTTATCTGTGCTCATTTCAATCTCTGGTTTGATGCAGCACCCCAACTCACCTTTTCGCTTAAGCAAGCATAAGTTGGTTTTCTAAATTTGAGACCCTGTTCTGATTTGTAATCCAGTTCCTGTGTAACCAAGTTTACATTCCGTGTATTAGTGATATCTTATGATGTTTCTTTTTCTGTGTGACTTATTTCAGTTAGAATCATCATACCTGAATCCACTCATTATGCTGCTATGGGCCTGATGACATAGATTTCATTGCTGAGTGATATTGCATTATACGTAAGTACCACAACTTCTTTATCCATATTTCACTTTCTGCGCTACTGAACTTGTACCGTAAATGAGGTTCTTGTAAACAGAGCCGTCCCAAACTTTGGGGTGGCTGTGTCTTTTTGATTTTAATTTCCCTAAGCTATAGGACCATAAGTGGAAGTGCCCTAGGCTCTGTTGCTTTGTTTTTTAGATGTTTAAGGAAACACCATACACTTCTCCAAGTGGCTGTTGGCAATTAACATACCGCCCATCAGCATAACAAGGCTCCCAGTTCTCCATGGCCTGTCCTGCCTTTCTGGATTTTACACTTTTTTCAGGTGGCCGTTTTGACCGTGGGGAAGTGAGACTTCATTGTAGTGCAGATTTCCTTTGCAAGCTTGCTTGGTTGGCCAAAAAGGGCGTATGCGTTTTTTCCTGAATATATTCAGGAAAAAACGCATACGCCCTTTTTGGCCAAGTGCATCATTGTGGACGTTCTGCCTCTTTTCCTATGCTTTAAATGCAATTCCAGTCTACCTCCTGAAATCGGTTTCCTGCAATTCTGCCCCGCTTTCAAGTCCTCTTGGCAGCCTTACTTCAGTATATTTTTGGACGATAGCTGTCATTTATAACTCTGCAGGTTTGTGAATTACACTGCCCCTGAGCTCCTTTCTTCAACTCGCTTTCTTGTGAGCTGGCCGCAACACCGCAGGATTGCTTCAGGCCCTAATCTGGTTCCGGCACGGCACGCTGAGCCTTTGGTTAATTCCTCTTCCTGGTCGGAAATGAGAGTTAAATTTGCCCGTCTAGACTCCTCCAGCTAGTCTCTCTTTGGCTCTCCCTATTCCTGTTCATCTTCCCCAGAAATTGCAAACTGGGCCAAACAGGAGGTTAAAGGCACTGACTCTCCAAGTCGGGAGAGTGTTAGTAAAACGTCTGGAATGTTGCACCCGAGTACCAGGGGACGAGAACTGAGGCATATTGGAACACGTCTCCCGATCCCATGGTTGATCATACTCTGGGTTCCACGTGCATGTTTTAGCTGAAGGAAGAATCCCTTAAACCAGGAGAGTTGAGACCCGTGGAATGGGTACCATGCAATATGACTTCAAAGGGTCTTCATTTGCTCACCGAACCTCTCCAATCCTATCACTGCTGCGTTTATGCCCCTGTACACACGCTTGATTTTCTTTCAGAGACATAGCAATCCATAGGTTTTAAGATACTTACTAGTCAGGTACATTCTTAGGCGTTTAATATGGGGTGTTGAGTCCATTTCGTTGAGCAAGGAGTAGCTCTTGTCTATTCCATATTTGGCTTAAGGAACTTTATCTGTGCTCATTTCAATCTCTGGTTTGATGCAGCACCCCAACTCTCCTTTTCGCTTAAGCAAGCATAAGTTGGTTTTCTAAATTTGAGACCCTGTTCTGATTTGTAATCCAGTTCCTGTGTAGCCAAGTTTACATTCCGTGTATTAGTGATATCTTATGATGTTTCTTTTTCTGTGTGACTTATTTCAGTTAGAATCATCATACCTGAATCCACTCATTATGCTGCTACGGGCCTGATGACATAGATTTCATTGCTGAGTGATATTGCATTGTACGTAAGTACCACAACTTCTTTATCCATATTTCACTTTCTGCGCTATTGAACTTGTACCGTAAACGAGGTTCTTGTAAACAGAGCCTTCCCAAACTTTGGGGTGGCTGTGTCTTTTTCATTTTAATTTCCCTAAGCTATAGGACCATAAGTGGAAGTGCCCTAGGCTCTGTTGCTTTGTTTTTTAGATGTTTAAGGAAACACCATACACTTCTCCCAAGTGGCTGTTGGCAATTAACATACCGCCCATCAGCATAACAAGGCTCCCAGTTCTCCATGGCCTGTCCTGCCTTTCTGGATTTTACACTTTTTCCAGATGGCCCTTTTGACCGTGGGGAAGTGAGACTTCATTGTAGTGCAGATTTCCTTTGCAAGCTTGCTTGGTTGGCCAAAAAGGGCGTATGCGTTTTTTCCTGAATATATTCAGGAAAAAACGCATACGCCCTTTTTGGCCAAGTGCATCATTGTGGACGTTCTGCCTCTTTTCCTATGCTTTAAATGCAATTCCAGTCTACCTCCTGAAATCGGTTTCCTGCAATTCTGCCCCGCTTTCAAGTCCTCTTGGCAGCCTTACTTCAGTATATTTTTGGACGATAGCTGTCATTTATAACTCTGCAGGTTTGTGAATTACACTGCCCCTGAGCTCCTTTCTTCAACTCGCTTTCTTGTGAGCTGGCCGCAACACCGCAGGATTGCTTCAGGCCCTAATCTGGTTCCGGCACGGCACGCTGAGCCTTTGGTTAATTCCTCTTCCTGGTGGGAAATGAGAGTTAAATTTGCCCGTCTAGACTCCTCCAGCTAGTCTCTCTTTGGCTCTCCCTATTCCTGTTCATCTTCCGCAGAAATTGCAAACTGGGCCAAACAGGAGGTTAAAGGCACTGACTCTCCAAGACGGGAGAGTGTTAGTAAAGCGTCTGGAATGTTGCACCCGAGTACCAGGGGACGAGAACTGAGGCATATTGGAACACGTCTCCCGATCCCATGGTTGATCATACTCTGGGTTCCACGTGCATGTTTTAGCTGAAGGAAGAATCCCTTAAACCAGGAGAGTTGAGACCCGTGGAATGGGTACCATGCAATATGACTTCAAAGGGTCTTCATTTGCTCACCGAACCTCTCCAATCCTATCAGTGCTGCGTTTATGCCCATGTACACATGCTTGATTTTCTTTCAGAGACATAGCAATCCATAGGTTTTAAGATACTTACTAGTCAGGTACATTCTTAGGCGTTTAATATGGGGTGTTGAGTCCATTTCGTTGAGCAAGGAGTAGCTCTTGTCTATTCCATATTTGGCTTAAGGAACTTTATCTGTGCTCATTTCAATCTCTGGTTTGATGCAGCACCCCAACTCACCTTTTCGCTTTGCAAGCATAAGTTGGTTTTCTAAATTTGAGACCCTGTTCTGATTTGTAATCCAGTTCCTGTGTAGCCAAGTTTACATTCCGTGTATTAGTGATATCTTATGATGTTTCTTTTTCTGTGTGACTTATTTCAGTTAGAATCATCATACCTGAATCCACTCATTATGCTGCTATGGGCCTGATGACATAGATTTCATTGCTGAGTGATATTGCATTATACGTAAGTACCACAACTTCTTTATCCATATTTCACTTTCTGCGCTATTGAACTTGTACCGTAAATGAGGTTCTTGTAAACAGAGCCGTCCCAAACTTTGGGGTGGCTGTGTCTTTTTGATTTTAATTTCCCTAAGCTATAGGACCATAAGTGGAAGTGCCCTAGGCTCTGTTGCTTTGTTTTTTAGATGTTTAAGGAAACACCATACACTTCTCCAAGTGGCTGTTGGCAATTAACATACCGCCCATCAGCATAACAAGGCTCCCAGTTCTCCATGGTCTGTCCTGCCTTTCTGGATTTTACACTTTTTTCAGGTGGCCGTTTTGACCGTGGGGAAGTGAGACTTCATTGTAGTGCAGATTTCCTTTGCAAGCTTGCTTGGTTGGCCAAAAAGGGCGTATGCGTTTTTTCCTGAATATATTCAGGAAAAAACGCATACGCCCTTTTTGGCCAAGTGCATCATTGTGGACGTTCTGCCTCTTTTCCTATGCTTTAAATGCAATTCCAGTCTACCTCCTGAAATCGGTTTCCTGCAATTCTGCCCCGCTTTCAAGTCCTCTTGGCAGCCTTACTTCAGTATATTTTTGGACGATAGCTGTCATTTATAACTCTGCAGGTTTGTGAATTACACTGCCCCTGAGCTCCTTTCTTCAACTCGCTTTCTTGTGAGCTGGCCGCAACACCGCAGGATTGCTTCAGGCCCTAATCTGGTTCCGGCACGGCACGCTGAGCCTTTGGTTAATTCCTCTTCCTGGTGGGAAATGAGAGTTAAATTTGCCCGTCTAGACTCCTCCAGCTAGTCTCTCTTTGGCTCTCCCTATTCCTGTTCATCTTCCGCAGAAATTGCAAACTGGGCCAAACAGGAGGTTAAAGGCACTGACTCTCCAAGTCGGGAGAGTGTTAGTAAAGCGTCTGGAATGTTGCACCCGAGTACCAGGGGACGAGAACTGAGGCATATTGGAACACGTCTCCCGATCCCATGGTTGATCATACTCTGGGTTCCACGTGCATGTTTTAGCTGAAGGAAGAATCCCTTAAACCAGGAGAGTTGAGACCCGTGGAATGGGTACCATGCAATATGACTTCAAAGGGTCTTCATTTGCTCACCGAACCTCTCCAATCCTATCACTGCTGCGTTTATGCCCCTGTACACACGCTTGATTTTCTTTCAGAGACATAGCAATCCATAGGTTTTAAGATACTTACTAGTCAGGTACATTCTTAGGCGTTTAATATGGGGTGTTGAGTCCATTTCGTTGAGCAAGGAGTAGCTCTTGTCTATTCCATATTTGGCTTAAGGAACTTTATCTGTGCTCATTTCAATCTCTGGTTTGATGCAGCACCCCAACTCACCTTTTCGCTTAATCAAGCATAAGTTGGTTTTCTAAATTTGAGACCCTGTTCTGATTTGTAATCCAGTTCCTGTGTAGCCAAGTTTACATTCCGTGTATTAGTGATATCTTATGATGTTTCTTTTTCTGTGTGACTTATTTCAGTTAGAATCATCATACCTGAATCCACTCATTATGCTGCTACGGGCCTGATGACATAGATTTCATTGCTGAGTGATATTGCATTGTATGTAAGTACCACAATTTCTTTATCCATATTTCACTTTCTGCGCTATTGAACTTGTACCGTAAACGAGGTTCTTGCAAACAGAGCCGTCCCAAACTTTGGGGTGGCTGTGTCTTTTTCATTTTAATTTCACTAAGCTATAGGACCATAAGTGGAAGTGCCCTAGGCTCTGTTGCTTTGTTTTTTAGATGTTTAAGGAAACACCATACACTTCTCCCAAGTGGCTGTTGGCAATTAACATACCGCCCATCAGCATAACAAGGCTCCCAGTTCTCCATGGCCTGTCCTGCCTTTCTGGATTTTACACTTTTTCCAGATGGCCCTTTTGACCGTGGGGAAGTGAGACTTCATTGTAGTGCAGATTTCCTTTGCAAGCTTGCTTGGTTGGCCAAAAAGGGCGTATGCGTTTTTTCCTGAATATATTCAGGAAAAAACGCATACGCCCTTTTTGGCCAAGTGCATCATTGTGGACGTTCTGCCTCTTTTCCTATGCTTTAAATGCAATTCCAGTCTACCTCCTGAAATCGGTTTCCTGCAATTCTGCCCCGCTTTCAAGTCCTCTTGGCAGCCTTACTTCAGTATATTTTTGGACGATAGCTGTCATTTATAACTCTGCAGGTTTGTGAATTACACTGCCCCTGAGCTCCTTTCTTCAACTCGCTTTCTTGTGAGCTGGCCGCAACACCGCAGGATTGCTTCAGGCCCTAATCTGGTTCCGGCACGGCACGCTGAGCCTTTGGTTAATTCCTCTTCCTGGTGGGAAATGAGAGTTAAATTTGCCCGTCTAGACTCCTCCAGCTAGTCTCTCTTTGGCTCTCCCTATTCCTGTTCATCTTCCGCAGAAATTGCAAACTGGGCCAAACAGGAGGTTAAAGGCACTGACTCTCCAAGTCGGGAGAGTGTTAGTAAAGCGTCTGGAATGTTGCACCCGAGTACCAGGGGACGAGAACTGAGGCATATTGGAACACGTCTCCCGATCCCATGGTTGATCATACTCTGGGTTCCACGTGCATGTTTTAGCTGAAGGAAGAATCCCTTAAACCAGGAGAGTTGAGACCCGTGGAATGGGTACCATGCAATATGACTTCAAAGGGTCTTCATTTGCTCACCGAACCTCTCCAATCCTATCACTGCTGCGTTTATGCCCCTGTACACACGCTTGATTTTCTTTCAGAGACATAGCAATCCATAGGTTTTAAGATACTTACTAGTCAGGTACATTCTTAGGCGTTTAATATGGGGTGTTGAGTCCATTTCGTTGAGCAAGGAGTAGCTCTTGTCTATTCCATATTTGGCTTAAGGAACTTTATCTGTGCTCATTTCAATCTCTGGTTTGATGCAGCACCCCAACTCACCTTTTCGCTTAATCAAGCATAAGTTGGTTTTCTAAATTTGAGACCCTGTTCTGATTTGTAATCCAGTTCCTGTGTAGCCAAGTTTACATTCCGTGTATTAGTGATATCTTATGATGTTTCTTTTTCTGTGTGACTTATTTCAGTTAGAATCATCATACCTGAATCCACTCATTATGCTGCTATGGGCCTGATGACATAGATTTCATTGCTGAGTGATATTGCATTGTACGTAAGTACCACAACTTCTTTATCCATATTTCACTTTCTGCGCTATTGAACTTGTACCGTAAACGAGGTTCTTGCAAACAGAGCCGTCCCAAACTTTGGGGTGGCTGTGTCTTTTTCATTTTAATTTCCCTAAGCTATAGGACCATAAGTGGAAGTGCCCTAGGCTCTGTTGCTTTGTTTTTTAGATGTTTAAGGAAACACCATACACTTCTCCAAGTGGCTGTTGGCAGTTAACATACCGCCCATCAGCATAACAAGGCTCCCAGTTCTCCATGGCCTGTCCTGCCTTTCTGGATTTTACACTTTTTTCAGGTGGCCGTTTTGACCGTGGGAAAGTGAGACTTCATTGTAGTGCAGATTTCCTTTGCAAGCTTGCTTGGTTGGCCAAAAAGGGCGTATGCGTTTTTTCCTGAATATATTCAGGAAAAAACGCATACGCCCTTTTTGGCCAAGTGCATCATTGTGGACGTTCTGCCTCTTTTCCTATGCTTTAAATGCAATTCCAGTCTACCTCCTGAAATCGGTTTCCTGCAATTCTGCCCCGCTTTCAAGTCCTCTTGGCAGCCTTACTTCAGTATATTTTTGGACGATAGCTGTCATTTATAACTCTGCAGGTTTGTGAATTACACTGCCCCTGAGCTCCTTTCTTCAACTCGCTTTCTTGTGAGCTGGCCGCAACACCGCAGGATTGCTTCAGGCCCTAATCTGGTTCCGGCACGGCACGCTGAGCCTTTGGTTAATTCCTCTTCCTGGTGGGAAATGAGAGTTAAATTTGCCCGTCTAGACTCCTCCAGCTAGTCTCTCTTTGGCTCTCCCTATTCCTGTTCATCTTCCGCAGAAATTGCAAACTGGGCCAAACAGGAGGTTAAAGGCACTGACTCTCCAAGTCGGGAGAGTGTTAGTAAAGCGTCTGGAATGTTGCACCCGAGTACCAGGGGACGAGAACTGAGGCATATTGGAACACGTCTCCCGATCCCATGGTTGATCATACTCTGGGTTCCACGTGCATGTTTTAGCTGAAGGAAGAATCCCTTAAACCAGGAGAGTTGAGACCCGTGGAATGGGTACCATGCAATATGACTTCAAAGGGTCTTCATTTGCTCACCGAACCTCTCCAATCCTATCACTGCTGCGTTTATGCCCCTGTACACACGCTTGATTTTCTTTCAGAGACATAGCAATCCATAGGTTTTAAGATACTTACTAGTCAGGTACATTCTTAGGCGTTTAATATGGGGTGTTGAGTCCATTTCGTTGAGCAAGGAGTAGCTCTTGTCTATTCCATATTTGGCTTAAGGAACTTTATCTGTGCTCATTTCAATCTCTGGTTTGATGCAGCACCCCAACTCACCTTTTCGCTTAATCAAGCATAAGTTGGTTTTCTAAATTTGAGACCCTGTTCTGATTTGTAATCCAGTTCCTGTGTAGCCAAGTTTACATTCCGTGTATTAGTGATATCTTATGATGTTTCTTTTTCTGTGTGACTTATTTCAGTTAGAATCATCATACCTGAATCCACTCATTATGCTGCTACGGGCCTGATGACATAGATTTCATTGCTGAGTGATATTGCATTGTACGTAAGTACCACAACTTCTTTATCCATATTTCACTTTCTGCGCTATTGAACTTGTACCGTAAACGAGGTTCTTGCAAACAGAGCCGTCCCAAACTTTGGGGTGGCTGTGTCTTTTTCATTTTAATTTCCCTAAGCTATAGGACCATAAGTGGAAGTGCCCTAGGCTCTGTTGCTTTGTTTTTTAGATGTTTAAGGAAACACCATACACTTCTCCAAGTGGCTGTTGGCAATTAACATACCGCCCATCAGCATAACAAGGCTCCCAGTTCTCCATGGCCTGTCCTGCCTTTCTGGATTTTACACTTTTTTCAGGTGGCCGTTTTGACCGTGGGAAAGTGAGACTTCATTGTAGTGCAGATTTCCTTTGCAAGCTTGCTTGGTTGGCCAAAAAGGGCGTATGCGTTTTTTCCTGAATATATTCAGGAAAAAACGCATACGCCCTTTTTGGCCAAGTGCATCATTGTGGACGTTCTGCCTCTTTTCCTATGCTTTAAATGCAATTCCAGTCTACCTCCTGAAATCGGTTTCCTGCAATTCTGCCCCGCTTTCAAGTCCTCTTGGCAGCCTTACTTCAGTATATTTTTGGACGATAGCTGTCATTTATAACTCTGCAGGTTTGTGAATTACACTGCCCCTGAGCTCCTTTCTTCAACTCGCTTTCTTGTGAGCTGGCCGCAACACCGCAGGATTGCTTCAGGCCCTAATCTGGTTCCGGCACGGCACGCTGAGCCTTTGGTTAATTCCTCTTCCTGGTGGGAAATGAGAGTTAAATTTGCCCGTCTAGACTCCTCCAGCTAGTCTCTCTTTGGCTCTCCCTATTCCTGTTCATCTTCCGCAGAAATTGCAAACTGGGCCAAACAGGAGGTTAAAGGCACTGACTCTCCAAGTCGGGAGAGTGTTAGTAAAGCGTCTGGAATGTTGCACCCGAGTACCAGGGGACGAGAACTGAGGCATATTGGAACACGTCTCCCGATCCCATGGTTGATCATACTCTGGGTTCCACGTGCATGTTTTAGCTGAAGGAAGAATCCCTTAAACCAGGAGAGTTGAGACCCGTGGAATGGGTACCATGCAATATGACTTCAAAGGGTCTTCATTTGCTCACCGAACCTCTCCAATCCTATCACTGCTGCGTTTATGCCCCTGTACACACGCTTGATTTTCTTTCAGAGACATAGCAATCCATAGGTTTTAAGATACTTACTAGTCAGGTACATTCTTAGGCGTTTAATATGGGGTGTTGAGTCCATTTCGTTGAGCAAGGAGTAGCTCTTGTCTATTCCATATTTGGCTTAAGGAACTTTATCTGTGCTCATTTCAATCTCTGGTTTGATGCAGCACCCCAACTCACCTTTTCGCTTAATCAAGCATAAGTTGGTTTTCTAAATTTGAGACCCTGTTCTGATTTGTAATCCAGTTCCTGTGTAGCCAAGTTTACATTCCGTGTATTAGTGATATCTTATGATGTTTCTTTTTCTGTGTGACTTATTTCAGTTAGAATCATCATACCTGAATCCACTCATTATGCTGCTACGGGCCTGATGACATAGATTTCATTGCTGAGTGATATTGCATTGTACGTAAGTACCACAACTTCTTTATCCATATTTCACTTTCTGCGCTATTGAACTTCTACCGTAAACGAGGTTCTTGCAAACAGAGCCGTCCCAAACTTTGGGGTGGCTGTGTCTTTTTCATTTTAATTTCCCTAAGCTATAGGACCATAAGTGGAAGTGCCCTAGGCTCTGTTGCTTTGTTTTTTAGATGTTTAAGGAAACACCATACACTTCTCCCAAGTGGCTGTTGGCAATTAACATACCGCCCATCAGCATAACAAGGCTCCCAGTTCTCCATGGCCTGTCCTGCCTTTCTGGATTTTACACTTTTTCCAGATGGCCCTTTTGACCATGGGGAAGTGAGACTTCATTGTAGTGCAGATTTCCTTTGCAAGCTTGCTTGGTTGGCCAAAAAGGGCGTATGCGTTTTTTCCTGAATATATTCAGGAAAAAACGCATACGCCCTTTTTGGCCAAGTGCATCATTGTGGACGTTCTGCCTCTTTTCCTATGCTTTAAATGCAATTCCAGTCTACCTCCTGAAATCGGTTTCCTGCAATTCTGCCCCGCTTTCAAGTCCTCTTGGCAGCCTTACTTCAGTATATTTTTGGACGATAGCTGTCATTTATAACTCTGCAGGTTTGTGAATTACACTGCCCCTGAGCTCCTTTCTTCAACTCGCTTTCTTGTGAGCTGGCCGCAACACCGCAGGATTGCTTCAGGCCCTAATCTGGTTCCGGCACGGCACGCTGAGCCTTTGGTTAATTCCTCTTCCTGGTGGGAAATGAGAGTTAAATTTGCCCGTCTAGACTCCTCCAGCTAGTCTCTCTTTGGCTCTCCCTATTCCTGTTCATCTTCCGCAGAAATTGCAAACTGGGCCAAACAGGAGGTTAAAGGCACTGACTCTCCAAGTCGGGAGAGTGTTAGTAAAGCGTCTGGAATGTTGCACCCGAGTACCAGGGGACGAGAACTGAGGCATATTGGAACACGTCTCCCGATCCCATGGTTGATCATACTCTGGGTTCCACGTGCATGTTTTAGCTGAAGGAAGAATCCCTTAAACCAGGAGAGTTGAGACCCGTGGAATGGGTACCATGCAATATGACTTCAAAGGGTCTTCATTTGCTCACCGAACCTCTCCAATCCTATCACTGCTGCGTTTATGCCCCTGTACACATGCTTGATTTTCTTTCAGAGACATAGCAATCCATAGGTTTTAAGATACTTACTAGTCAGGTACATTCTTAGGCGTTTAATATGGGGTGTTGAGTCCATTTCGTTGAGCAAGGAGTAGCTCTTGTCTATTCCATATTTGGCTTAAGGAACTTTATCTGTGCTCATTTCAATCTCTGGTTTGATGCAGCACCCCAACTCACCTTTTCGCTTAAGCAAGCATAAGTTGGTTTTCTAAATTTGAGACCCTGTTCTGATTTGTAATCCAGTTCCTGTGTAGCCAAGTTTACATTCCGTGTATTAGTGATATCTTATGATGTTTCTTTTTCTGTGTGACTTATTTCAGTTAGAATCATCATACCTGAATCCACTCATTATGCTGCTATGGGCCTGATGACATAGATTTCATTGCTGAGTGATATTGCATTGTACGTAAGTACCACAACTTCTTTATCCATATTTCACTTTCTGCGCTATTGAACTTGTACCGTAAACGAGGTTCTTGTAAACAGAGCCGTCCCAAACTTTGGGGTGGCTGTGTCTTTTTCATTTTAATTTCCCTAAGCTATAGGACCATAAGTGGAAGTGCCCTAGGCTCTGTTGCTTTGTTTTTTAGATGTTTAAGGAAACACCATACACTTCTCCCAAGTGGGTGTTGGCAATTAATATACCGCCCATCAGCATAACAAGGCTCCCAGTTCTCCATGGCCTGTCCTGCCTTTCTGGATTTTACACTCTTTTGAGGTGGCCGTTTTGACCGTGGGGAAGTGAGACTTCATTGTAGTGCAGATTTCCTTTGCAAGCTTGCTTGGTTGGCCAAAAAGGGCGTATGCGTTTTTTCCTGAATATATTCAGGAAAAAACGCATACGCCCTTTTTGGCCAAGTGCATCATTGTGGACGTTCTGCCTCTTTTCCTATGCTTTAAATGCAATTCCAGTCTACCTCCTGAAATCGGTTTCCTGCAATTCTGCCCCGCTTTCAAGTCCTCTTGGCAGCCTTACTTCAGTATATTTTTGGACGATAGCTGTCATTTATAACTCTGCAGGTTTGTGAATTACACTGCCCCTGAGCTCCTTTCTTCAACTCGCTTTCTTGTGAGCTGGCCGCAACACCGCAGGATTGCTTCAGGCCCTAATCTGGTTCCGGCACGGCACGCTGAGCCTTTGGTTAATTCCTCTTCCTGGTGGGAAATGAGAGTTAAATTTGCCCGTCTAGACTCCTCCAGCTAGTCTCTCTTTGGCTCTCCCTATTCCTGTTCATCTTCCGCAGAAATTGCAAACTGGGCCAAACAGGAGGTTAAAGGCACTGACTCTCCAAGTCGGGAGAGTGTTAGTAAAGCGTCTGGAATGTTGCACCCGAGTACCAGGGGACGAGAACTGAGGCATATTGGAACACGTCTCCCGATCCCATGGTTGATCATACTCTGGGTTCCACGTGCATGTTTTAGCTGAAGGAAGAATCCCTTAAACCAGGAGAGTTGAGACCCGTGGAATGGGTACCATGCAATATGACTTCAAAGGGTCTTCATTTGCTCACCGAACCTCTCCAATCCTATCACTGCTGCGTTTATGCCCCTGTACACACGCTTGATTTTCTTTCAGAGACATAGCAATCCATAGGTTTTAAGATACTTACTAGTCAGGTACATTCTTAGGCGTTTAATATGGGGTGTTGAGTCCATTTCGTTGAGCAAGGAGTAGCTCTTGTCTATTCCATATTTGGCTTAAGGAACTTTATCTGTGCTCATTTCAATCTCTGGTTTGATGCAGCACCCCAACTCACCTTTTCGCTTAAGCAAGCATAAGTTGGTTTTCTAAATTTGAGACCCTGTTCTGATTTGTAATCCAGTTCCTGTGTAGCCAAGTTTACATTCCGTGTATTAGTGATATCTTATGATGTTTCTTTTTCTGTGTGACTTATTTCAGTTAGAATCATCATACCTGAATCCACTCATTATGCTGCTATGGGCCTGATGACATAGATTTCATTGCTGAGTGATATTGCATTGTACGTAAGTACCACAACTTCTTTATCCATATTTCACTTTCTGCGCTATTGAACTTGTACCGTAAACGAGGTTCTTGCAAACAGAGCCGTCCCAAACTTTGGGGTGGCTGTGTCTTTTTCATTTTAATTTCCCTAAGCTATAGGACCATAAGTGGAAGTGCCCTAGGCTCTGTTGCTTTGTTTTTTAGATGTTTAAGGAAACACCATACACTTCTCCCAAGTGGGTGTTGGCAATTAATATACCGCCCATCAGCATAACAAGGCTCCCAGTTCTCCATGGCCTGTCCTGCCTTTCTGGATTTTACACTTTTTTGAGGTGGCCGTTTTGACCGTGGGGAAGTGAGACTTCATTGTAGTGCAGATTTCCTTTGCAAGCTTGCTTGGTTGGCCAAAAAGGGCGTATGCGTTTTTTCCTGAATATATTCAGGAAAAAACGCATACGCCCTTTTTGGCCAAGTGCATCATTGTGGACGTTCTGCCTCTTTTCCTATGCTTTAAATGCAATTCCAGTCTACCTCCTGAAATCGGTTTCCTGCAATTCTGCCCCGCTTTCAAGTCCTCTTGGCAGCCTTACTTCAGTATATTTTTGGACGATAGCTGTCATTTATAACTCTGCAGGTTTGTGAATTACAGTGCCCCTGAGCTCCTTTCTTCAACTCGCTTTCTTGTGAGCTGGCCGGAACACCGCAGGATTGCTTCAGGCCCTAATCTGGTTCCGGCACGGCACGCTGAGCCTTTGGTTAATTCCTCTTCCTGGTGGGAAATGAGAGTTAAATTTGCCCGTCTAGACTCCTCCAGCTAGTCTCTCTTTGGCTCTCCCTATTCCTGTTCATCTTCCGCAGAAATTGCAAACTGGGCCAAACAGGAGGTTAAAGGCACTGACTCTCCAAGTTGGGAGAGTGTTAGTAAAGCGTCTGGAATGTTGCACCCGAGTACCAGGGGACGAGAACTGAGGCATATTGGAACACGTCTCCCGATCCCATGGTTGATCATACTCTGGGTTCCACGTGCATGTTTTAGCTGAAGGAAGAATCCCTTAAAACCAGGAGAGTTGAGACCCGTGGAATGGGTACCATGCAATATGACTTCAAAGGGTCTTCATTTGCTCACCGAACCTCTCCAATCCTATCACTGCTGCGTTTATGCCCCTGTACACACACTTGATTTTCTTTCAGAGACATAGCAATCCATAGGTTTTAAGATACTTACTAGTCAGGTACATTCTTAGGCGTTTAATATGGGGTGTTGAGTCCATTTCGTTGAGCAAGGAGTAGCTCTTGTCTATTCCATATTTGGCTTAAGGAACTTTATCTGTGCTCATTTCAATCTCTGGTTTGATGCAGCACCCCAACTCACCTTTTCGCTTAATCAAGCATAAGTTGGTTTTCTAAATTTGAGACCCTGTTCTGATTTGTAATCCAGTTCCTGTGTAGCCAAGTTTACATTCCGTGTATTAGTGATATCTTATGATGTTTCTTTTTCTGTGTGACTTATTTCAGTTAGAATCATCATACCTGAATCCACTCATTATGCTGCTACGGGCCTGATGACATAGATTTCATTGCTGAGTGATATTGCATTGTACGTAAGTACCACAACTTCTTTATCCATATTTCACTTTCTGCGCTATTGAACTTGTACCCTAAAGGAGGTTCTTGCAAACAGAGCCGTCCCAAACTTTGGGGTGGCTGTGTCTTTTTCATTTTAATTTCCCTAAGCTATAGGACCATAAGTGGAAGTGCCCTAGGCTCTGTTGCTTTGTTTTTTAGATGCTTAAGGACACACCATACACTTCTCCCAAGTGGCTGTTGGCAATTAACATACCGCCCATCAGCATAACAAGGCTCCCAGTTCTCCATGGCCTGTCCTGCCTTTCTGGATTTTACACTTTTTTCAGATGGCCC
This sequence comes from Leucopleurus acutus, assembly GCF_964270905.1. Lineage (NCBI taxonomy): Eukaryota > Metazoa > Chordata > Mammalia > Artiodactyla > Delphinidae > Leucopleurus > Leucopleurus acutus. The sequence continues at coordinate 47,099 of NW_028139196.1, forward strand.
TTTTGACCGGGAGGAAGTGAGACTTCATTGTAGTGCAGATTTCCTTTGCAAGCTTGCTTGGTTGGCCAAAAAGAGCGTATGCGTTTTTTCCTGAATATATGCAGGAAAAAACGCATACGCCCTTTTTGGCCAAGTGCATCATTGTCCACATTCTGCCTCTTTTCCTATATTTTAAATGCAATTCCAGTCTACCTCCTGAAATCGGATTCCTGCAATTCTGCCCCGCTTTCAAGTCTTCTTGTCAGCCTTACTTCAGTATATTTTTGGACGATAGCTGTCATTTATCACTCTGCAGGTTTGTGAATTACAGTGCCCCTGAGCTCCTTACTTCTACTCGCTTTCTTGTGAGCTGGCCACAACCCCGCAGGATTGCTTCAGGCCTTAATCTCGTTCCGGCCGGGACGCTGAGCTTTTGGTTAATTCCTATTCCTGGTGCGAAATGAGAGTTAAATTTGCCCGTCCAGACACGTCCAGCTAGTCTCTCATTGTTTCTCCCTATTCCTGTTCATTTTCCGCAGAAATTCCAAACTGGGCCAAACAGGAGGTTAAAGGCACTGACTCTCCAAGTCGGGAGAGTGTTAGTAAAGCGTCTGGAATTTTGCACCCGAGTACCAGGGGACGAGAACTGAGACATATTGGAACACGTCTACCGATCACATGGTTGATCATACTCTGGGCTCCGCATGCATGTTTTAGCTGAAGGAAGAATCCCTTAAACCTGGAGAGTTGAGAACCGTGGAATGGGTACCATGCAATATGACTTCAAAGGGTCTTCATTTGCTCACCAAACCTCTCCAATCCTATCACTGCTGCATTTAGGCCCCTGTACAGACGCTTGATTCTCTTTCAGGGAAATAGCAATCCATAGGTTTTAAGATACTTACTAGTCAGGTACATTCTTAGGCGTTTAATATGGGCTGTTGAGTCCATTTCGTTGAGCAAGGAGTAGTTCTTGTCTATTCCATATTTGGCTTAAGGAACTTTATCTGTGCTCATTTCAATCTCTGGTTTGATGCAGCACCCCAACTCACCTTTTCGCTTAAGCAAGCATAAGTTGGTTTTCTAAATTTGAGACCCTGTTCTGATTTGTAATCCAGTTCCTGTGTAACCAAGTTTACATTCCGTGTATTAGTGATATCTTATGATGTTTCTTTTCCTGTGTGACTTATTTCAGTTAGAATCATCATACCTGAATCCACTCATTATGCTGCTATGGGCCTGATGACATAGATTTCATTGCTGAGTGATATTGCATTATACGTAAGTACCACAACTTCTTTATCCATATTTCACTTTCTGCGCTACTGAACTTGTACCGTAAATGAGGTTCTTGTAAACAGAGCCGTCCCAAACTTTGGGGTGGCTGTGTCTTTTTGATTTTAATTTCCCTAAGCTATAGGACCATAAGTGGAAGTGCCCTAGGCTCTGTTGCTTTGTTTTTTAGATGTTTAAGGAAACACCATACACTTCTCCAAGTGGCTGTTGGCAATTAACATACCGCCCATCAGCATAACAAGGCTCCCAGTTCTCCATGGCCTGTCCTGCCTTTCTGGATTTTACACTTTTTTCAGGTGGCCGTTTTGACCGTGGGGAAGTGAGACTTCATTGTAGTGCAGATTTCCTTTGCAAGCTTGCTTGGTTGGCCAAAAAGGGCGTATGCGTTTTTTCCTGAATATATTCAGGAAAAAACGCATACGCCCTTTTTGGCCAAGTGCATCATTGTGGACGTTCTGCCTCTTTTCCTATGCTTTAAATGCAATTCCAGTCTACCTCCTGAAATCGGTTTCCTGCAATTCTGCCCCGCTTTCAAGTCCTCTTGGCAGCCTTACTTCAGTATATTTTTGGACGATAGCTGTCATTTATAACTCTGCAGGTTTGTGAATTACACTGCCCCTGAGCTCCTTTCTTCAACTCGCTTTCTTGTGAGCTGGCCGCAACACCGCAGGATTGCTTCAGGCCCTAATCTGGTTCCGGCACGGCACGCTGAGCCTTTGGTTAATTCCTCTTCCTGGTCGGAAATGAGAGTTAAATTTGCCCGTCTAGACTCCTCCAGCTAGTCTCTCTTTGGCTCTCCCTATTCCTGTTCATCTTCCCCAGAAATTGCAAACTGGGCCAAACAGGAGGTTAAAGGCACTGACTCTCCAAGTCGGGAGAGTGTTAGTAAAACGTCTGGAATGTTGCACCCGAGTACCAGGGGACGAGAACTGAGGCATATTGGAACACGTCTCCCGATCCCATGGTTGATCATACTCTGGGTTCCACGTGCATGTTTTAGCTGAAGGAAGAATCCCTTAAACCAGGAGAGTTGAGACCCGTGGAATGGGTACCATGCAATATGACTTCAAAGGGTCTTCATTTGCTCACCGAACCTCTCCAATCCTATCACTGCTGCGTTTATGCCCCTGTACACACGCTTGATTTTCTTTCAGAGACATAGCAATCCATAGGTTTTAAGATACTTACTAGTCAGGTACATTCTTAGGCGTTTAATATGGGGTGTTGAGTCCATTTCGTTGAGCAAGGAGTAGCTCTTGTCTATTCCATATTTGGCTTAAGGAACTTTATCTGTGCTCATTTCAATCTCTGGTTTGATGCAGCACCCCAACTCACCTTTTCGCTTAAGCAAGCATAAGTTGGTTTTCTAAATTTGAGACCCTGTTCTGATTTGTAATCCAGTTCCTGTGTAGCCAAGTTTACATTCCGTGTATTAGTGATATCTTATGATGTTTCTTTTTCTGTGTGACTTATTTCAGTTAGAATCATCATACCTGAATCCACTCATTATGCTGCTACGGGCCTGATGACATAGATTTCATTGCTGAGTGATATTGCATTGTACGTAAGTACCACAACTTCTTTATCCATATTTCACTTTCTGCGCTATTGAACTTGTACCGTAAACGAGGTTCTTGTAAACAGAGCCTTCCCAAACTTTGGGGTGGCTGTGTCTTTTTCATTTTAATTTCCCTAAGCTATAGGACCATAAGTGGAAGTGCCCTAGGCTCTGTTGCTTTGTTTTTTAGATGTTTAAGGAAACACCATACACTTCTCCCAAGTGGCTGTTGGCAGTTAACATACCGCCCATCAGCATAACAAGGCTCCCAGTTCTCCATGGCCTGTCCTGCCTTTCTGGATTTTACACTTTTTCCAGATGGCCCTTTTGACCGTGGGGAAGTGAGACTTCATTGTAGTGCAGATTTCCTTTGCAAGCTTGCTTGGTTGGCCAAAAAGGGCGTATGCGTTTTTTCCTGAATATATTCAGGAAAAAACGCATACGCCCTTTTTGGCCAAGTGCATCATTGTGGACGTTCTGCCTCTTTTCCTATGCTTTAAATGCAATTCCAGTCTACCTCCTGAAATCGGTTTCCTGCAATTCTGCCCCGCTTTCAAGTCCTCTTGGCAGCCTTACTTCAGTATATTTTTGGACGATAGCTGTCATTTATAACTCTGCAGGTTTGTGAATTACACTGCCCCTGAGCTCCTTTCTTCAACTCGCTTTCTTGTGAGCTGGCCGCAACACCGCAGGATTGCTTCAGGCCCTAATCTGGTTCCGGCACGGCACGCTGAGCCTTTGGTTAATTCCTCTTCCTGGTGGGAAATGAGAGTTAAATTTGCCCGTCTAGACTCCTCCAGCTAGTCTCTCTTTGGCTCTCCCTATTCCTGTTCATCTTCCGCAGAAATTGCAAACTGGGCCAAACAGGAGGTTAAAGGCACTGACTCTCCAAGACGGGAGAGTGTTAGTAAAGCGTCTGGAATGTTGCACCCGAGTACCAGGGGACGAGAACTGAGGCATATTGGAACACGTCTCCCGATCCCATGGTTGATCATACTCTGGGTTCCACGTGCATGTTTTAGCTGAAGGAAGAATCCCTTAAACCAGGAGAGTTGAGACCCGTGGAATGGGTACCATGCAATATGACTTCAAAGGGTCTTCATTTGCTCACCGAACCTCTCCAATCCTATCAGTGCTGCGTTTATGCCCATGTACACATGCTTGATTTTCTTTCAGAGACATAGCAATCCATAGGTTTTAAGATACTTACTAGTCAGGTACATTCTTAGGCGTTTAATATGGGGTGTTGAGTCCATTTCGTTGAGCAAGGAGTAGCTCTTGTCTATTCCATATTTGGCTTAAGGAACTTTATCTGTGCTCATTTCAATCTCTGGTTTGATGCAGCACCCCAACTCACCTTTTCGCTTTGCAAGCATAAGTTGGTTTTCTAAATTTGAGACCCTGTTCTGATTTGTAATCCAGTTCCTGTGTAGCCAAGTTTACATTCCGTGTATTAGTGATATCTTATGATGTTTCTTTTTCTGTGTGACTTATTTCAGTTAGAATCATCATACCTGAATCCACTCATTATGCTGCTATGGGCCTGATGACATAGATTTCATTGCTGAGTGATATTGCATTATACGTAAGTACCACAACTTCTTTATCCATATTTCACTTTCTGCGCTATTGAACTTGTACCGTAAATGAGGTTCTTGTAAACAGAGCCGTCCCAAACTTTGGGGTGGCTGTGTCTTTTTGATTTTAATTTCCCTAAGCTATAGGACCATAAGTGGAAGTGCCCTAGGCTCTGTTGCTTTGTTTTTTAGATGTTTAAGGAAACACCATACACTTCTCCAAGTGGCTGTTGGCAATTAACATACCGCCCATCAGCATAACAAGGCTCCCAGTTCTCCATGGCCTGTCCTGCCTTTCTGGATTTTACACTTTTTTCAGGTGGCCGTTTTGACCGTGGGGAAGTGAGACTTCATTGTAGTGCAGATTTCCTTTGCAAGCTTGCTTGGTTGGCCAAAAAGGGCGTATGCGTTTTTTCCTGAATATATTCAGGAAAAAACGCATACGCCCTTTTTGGCCAAGTGCATCATTGTGGACGTTCTGCCTCTTTTCCTATGCTTTAAATGCAATTCCAGTCTACCTCCTGAAATCGGTTTCCTGCAATTCTGCCCCGCTTTCAAGTCCTCTTGGCAGCCTTACTTCAGTATATTTTTGGACGATAGCTGTCATTTATAACTCTGCAGGTTTGTGAATTACACTGCCCCTGAGCTCCTTTCTTCAACTCGCTTTCTTGTGAGCTGGCCGCAACACCGCAGGATTGCTTCAGGCCCTAATCTGGTTCCGGCACGGCACGCTGAGCCTTTGGTTAATTCCTCTTCCTGGTGGGAAATGAGAGTTAAATTTGCCCGTCTAGACTCCTCCAGCTAGTCTCTCTTTGGCTCTCCCTATTCCTGTTCATCTTCCGCAGAAATTGCAAACTGGGCCAAACAGGAGGTTAAAGGCACTGACTCTCCAAGTCGGGAGAGTGTTAGTAAAGCGTCTGGAATGTTGCACCCGAGTACCAGGGGACGAGAACTGAGGCATATTGGAACACGTCTCCCGATCCCATGGTTGATCATACTCTGGGTTCCACGTGCATGTTTTAGCTGAAGGAAGAATCCCTTAAACCAGGAGAGTTGAGACCCGTGGAATGGGTACCATGCAATATGACTTCAAAGGGTCTTCATTTGCTCACCGAACCTCTCCAATCCTATCACTGCTGCGTTTATGCCCCTGTACACACGCTTGATTTTCTTTCAGAGACATAGCAATCCATAGGTTTTAAGATACTTACTAGTCAGGTACATTCTTAGGCGTTTAATATGGGGTGTTGAGTCCATTTCGTTGAGCAAGGAGTAGCTCTTGTCTATTCCATATTTGGCTTAAGGAACTTTATCTGTGCTCATTTCAATCTCTGGTTTGATGCAGCACCCCAACTCACCTTTTCGCTTAATCAAGCATAAGTTGGTTTTCTAAATTTGAGACCCTGTTCTGATTTGTAATCCAGTTCCTGTGTAGCCAAGTTTACATTCCGTGTATTAGTGATATCTTATGATGTTTCTTTTTCTGTGTGACTTATTTCAGTTAGAATCATCATACCTGAATCCACTCATTATGCTGCTACAGGCCTGATGACATAGATTTCATTGCTGAGTGATATTGCATTGTATGTAAGTACCACAATTTCTTTATCCATATTTCACTTTCTGCGCTATTGAACTTGTACCGTAAACGAGGTTCTTGCAAACAGAGCCGTCCCAAACTTTGGGGTGGCTGTGTCTTTTTCATTTTAATTTCCCTAAGCTATAGGACCATAAGTGGAAGTGCCCTAGGCTCTGTTGCTTTGTTTTTTAGATGTTTAAGGAAACACCATACACTTCTCCCAAGTGGCTGTTGGCAATTAACATACCGCCCATCAGCATAACAAGGCTCCCAGTTCTCCATGGCCTGTCCTGCCTTTCTGGATTTTACACTTTTTCCAGATGGCCCTTTTGACCGTGGGGAAGTGAGACTTCATTGTAGTGCAGATTTCCTTTGCAAGCTTGCTTGGTTGGCCAAAAAGGGCGTATGCGTTTTTTCCTGAATATATTCAGGAAAAAACGCATACGCCCTTTTTGGCCAAGTGCATCATTGTGGACGTTCTGCCTCTTTTCCTATGCTTTAAATGCAATTCCAGTCTACCTCCTGAAATCGGTTTCCTGCAATTCTGCCCCGCTTTCAAGTCCTCTTGGCAGCCTTACTTCAGTATATTTTTGGACGATAGCTGTCATTTATAACTCTGCAGGTTTGTGAATTACACTGCCCCTGAGCTCCTTTCTTCAACTCGCTTTCTTGTGAGCTGGCCGCAACACCGCAGGATTGCTTCAGGCCCTAATCTGGTTCCGGCACGGCACGCTGAGCCTTTGGTTAATTCCTCTTCCTGGTGGGAAATGAGAGTTAAATTTGCCCGTCTAGACTCCTCCAGCTAGTCTCTCTTTGGCTCTCCCTATTCCTGTTCATCTTCCGCAGAAATTGCAAACTGGGCCAAACAGGAGGTTAAAGGCACTGACTCTCCAAGTCGGGAGAGTGTTAGTAAAGCGTCTGGAATGTTGCACCCGAGTACCAGGGGACGAGAACTGAGGCATATTGGAACACGTCTCCCGATCCCATGGTTGATCATACTCTGGGTTCCACGTGCATGTTTTAGCTGAAGGAAGAATCCCTTAAACCAGGAGAGTTGAGACCCGTGGAATGGGTACCATGCAATATGACTTCAAAGGGTCTTCATTTGCTCACCGAACCTCTCCAATCCTATCACTGCTGCGTTTATGCCCCTGTACACACGCTTGATTTTCTTTCAGAGACATAGCAATCCATAGGTTTTAAGATACTTACTAGTCAGGTACATTCTTAGGCGTTTAATATGGGGTGTTGAGTCCATTTCGTTGAGCAAGGAGTAGCTCTTGTCTATTCCATATTTGGCTTAAGGAACTTTATCTGTGCTCATTTCAATCTCTGGTTTGATGCAGCACCCCAACTCACCTTTTCGCTTAATCAAGCATAAGTTGGTTTTCTAAATTTGAGACCCTGTTCTGATTTGTAATCCAGTTCCTGTGTAGCCAAGTTTACATTCCGTGTATTAGTGATATCTTATGATGTTTCTTTTTCTGTGTGACTTATTTCAGTTAGAATCATCATACCTGAATCCACTCATTATGCTGCTATGGGCCTGATGACATAGATTTCATTGCTGAGTGATATTGCATTGTACGTAAGTACCACAACTTCTTTATCCATATTTCACTTTCTGCGCTATTGAACTTGTACCGTAAACGAGGTTCTTGCAAACAGAGCCGTCCCAAACTTTGGGGTGGCTGTGTCTTTTTCATTTTAATTTCCCTAAGCTATAGGACCATAAGTGGAAGTGCCCTAGGCTCTGTTGCTTTGTTTTTTAGATGTTTAAGGAAACACCATACACTTCTCCAAGTGGCTGTTGGCAGTTAACATACCGCCCATCAGCATAACAAGGCTCCCAGTTCTCCATGGCCTGTCCTGCCTTTCTGGATTTTACACTTTTTTCAGGTGGCCGTTTTGACCGTGGGAAAGTGAGACTTCATTGTAGTGCAGATTTCCTTTGCAAGCTTGCTTGGTTGGCCAAAAAGGGCGTATGCGTTTTTTCCTGAATATATTCAGGAAAAAACGCATACGCCCTTTTTGGCCAAGTGCATCATTGTGGACGTTCTGCCTCTTTTCCTATGCTTTAAATGCAATTCCAGTCTACCTCCTGAAATCGGTTTCCTGCAATTCTGCCCCGCTTTCAAGTCCTCTTGGCAGCCTTACTTCAGTATATTTTTGGACGATAGCTGTCATTTATAACTCTGCAGGTTTGTGAATTACACTGCCCCTGAGCTCCTTTCTTCAACTCGCTTTCTTGTGAGCTGGCCGCAACACCGCAGGATTGCTTCAGGCCCTAATCTGGTTCCGGCACGGCACGCTGAGCCTTTGGTTAATTCCTCTTCCTGGTGGGAAATGAGAGTTAAATTTGCCCGTCTAGACTCCTCCAGCTAGTCTCTCTTTGGCTCTCCCTATTCCTGTTCATCTTCCGCAGAAATTGCAAACTGGGCCAAACAGGAGGTTAAAGGCACTGACTCTCCAAGTCGGGAGAGTGTTAGTAAAGCGTCTGGAATGTTGCACCCGAGTACCAGGGGACGAGAACTGAGGCATATTGGAACACGTCTCCCGATCCCATGGTTGATCATACTCTGGGTTCCACGTGCATGTTTTAGCTGAAGGAAGAATCCCTTAAACCAGGAGAGTTGAGACCCGTGGAATGGGTACCATGCAATATGACTTCAAAGGGTCTTCATTTGCTCACCGAACCTCTCCAATCCTATCACTGCTGCGTTTATGCCCCTGTACACACGCTTGATTTTCTTTCAGAGACATAGCAATCCATAGGTTTTAAGATACTTACTAGTCAGGTACATTCTTAGGCGTTTAATATGGGGTGTTGAGTCCATTTCGTTGAGCAAGGAGTAGCTCTTGTCTATTCCATATTTGGCTTAAGGAACTTTATCTGTGCTCATTTCAATCTCTGGTTTGATGCAGCACCCCAACTCACCTTTTCGCTTAATCAAGCATAAGTTGGTTTTCTAAATTTGAGACCCTGTTCTGATTTGTAATCCAGTTCCTGTGTAGCCAAGTTTACATTCCGTGTATTAGTGATATCTTATGATGTTTCTTTTTCTGTGTGACTTATTTCAGTTAGAATCATCATACCTGAATCCACTCATTATGCTGCTACGGGCCTGATGACATAGATTTCATTGCTGAGTGATATTGCATTGTACGTAAGTACCACAACTTCTTTATCCATATTTCACTTTCTGCGCTATTGAACTTGTACCGTAAACGAGGTTCTTGCAAACAGAGCCGTCCCAAACTTTGGGGTGGCTGTGTCTTTTTCATTTTAATTTCCCTAAGCTATAGGACCATAAGTGGAAGTGCCCTAGGCTCTGTTGCTTTGTTTTTTAGATGTTTAAGGAAACACCATACACTTCTCCAAGTGGCTGTTGGCAATTAACATACCGCCCATCAGCATAACAAGGCTCCCAGTTCTCCATGGCCTGTCCTGCCTTTCTGGATTTTACACTTTTTTCAGGTGGCCGTTTTGACCGTGGGAAAGTGAGACTTCATTGTAGTGCAGATTTCCTTTGCAAGCTTGCTTGGTTGGCCAAAAAGGGCGTATGCGTTTTTTCCTGAATATATTCAGGAAAAAACGCATACGCCCTTTTTGGCCAAGTGCATCATTGTGGACGTTCTGCCTCTTTTCCTATGCTTTAAATGCAATTCCAGTCTACCTCCTGAAATCGGTTTCCTGCAATTCTGCCCCGCTTTCAAGTCCTCTTGGCAGCCTTACTTCAGTATATTTTTGGACGATAGCTGTCATTTATAACTCTGCAGGTTTGTGAATTACACTGCCCCTGAGCTCCTTTCTTCAACTCGCTTTCTTGTGAGCTGGCCGCAACACCGCAGGATTGCTTCAGGCCCTAATCTGGTTCCGGCACGGCACGCTGAGCCTTTGGTTAATTCCTCTTCCTGGTGGGAAATGAGAGTTAAATTTGCCCGTCTAGACTCCTCCAGCTAGTCTCTCTTTGGCTCTCCCTATTCCTGTTCATCTTCCGCAGAAATTGCAAACTGGGCCAAACAGGAGGTTAAAGGCACTGACTCTCCAAGTCGGGAGAGTGTTAGTAAAGCGTCTGGAATGTTGCACCCGAGTACCAGGGGACGAGAACTGAGGCATATTGGAACACGTCTCCCGATCCCATGGTTGATCATACTCTGGGTTCCACGTGCATGTTTTAGCTGAAGGAAGAATCCCTTAAACCAGGAGAGTTGAGACCCGTGGAATGGGTACCATGCAATATGACTTCAAAGGGTCTTCATTTGCTCACCGAACCTCTCCAATCCTATCACTGCTGCGTTTATGCCCCTGTACACATGCTTGATTTTCTTTCAGAGACATAGCAATCCATAGGTTTTAAGATACTTACTAGTCAGGTACATTCTTAGGCGTTTAATATGGGGTGTTGAGTCCATTTCGTTGAGCAAGGAGTAGCTCTTGTCTATTCCATATTTGGCTTAAGGAACTTTATCTGTGCTCATTTCAATCTCTGGTTTGATGCAGCACCCCAACTCACCTTTTCGCTTAAGCAAGCATAAGTTGGTTTTCTAAATTTGAGACCCTGTTCTGATTTGTAATCCAGTTCCTGTGTAGCCAAGTTTACATTCCGTGTATTAGTGATATCTTATGATGTTTCTTTTTCTGTGTGACTTATTTCAGTTAGAATCATCATACCTGAATCCACTCATTATGCTGCTATGGGCCTGATGACATAGATTTCATTGCTGAGTGATATTGCATTGTACGTAAGTACCACAACTTCTTTATCCATATTTCACTTTCTGCGCTATTGAACTTGTACCGTAAACGAGGTTCTTGTAAACAGAGCCGTCCCAAACTTTGGGGTGGCTGTGTCTTTTTCATTTTAATTTCCCTAAGCTATAGGACCATAAGTGGAAGTGCCCTAGGCTCTGTTGCTTTGTTTTTTAGATGTTTAAGGAAACACCATACACTTCTCCCAAGTGGGTGTTGGCAATTAATATACCGCCCATCAGCATAACAAGGCTCCCAGTTCTCCATGGCCTGTCCTGCCTTTCTGGATTTTACACTCTTTTGAGGTGGCCGTTTTGACCGTGGGGAAGTGAGACTTCATTGTAGTGCAGATTTCCTTTGCAAGCTTGCTTGGTTGGCCAAAAAGGGCGTATGCGTTTTTTCCTGAATATATTCAGGAAAAAACGCATACGCCCTTTTTGGCCAAGTGCATCATTGTGGACGTTCTGCCTCTTTTCCTATGCTTTAAATGCAATTCCAGTCTACCTCCTGAAATCGGTTTCCTGCAATTCTGCCCCGCTTTCAAGTCCTCTTGGCAGCCTTACTTCAGTATATTTTTGGACGATAGCTGTCATTTATAACTCTGCAGGTTTGTGAATTACAGTGCCCCTGAGCTCCTTTCTTCAACTCGCTTTCTTGTGAGCTGGCCGCAACACCGCAGGATTGCTTCAGGCCCTAATCTGGTTCCGGCACGGCACGCTGAGCCTTTGGTTAATTCCTCTTCCTGGTGGGAAATGAGAGTTAAATTTGCCCGTCTAGACTCCTCCAGCTAGTCTCTCTTTGGCTCTCCCTATTCCTGTTCATCTTCCGCAGAAATTGCAAACTGGGCCAAACAGGAGGTTAAAGGCACTGACTCTCCAAGTCGGGAGAGTGTTAGTAAAGCGTCTGGAATGTTGCACCCGAGTACCAGGGGACGAGAACTGAGGCATATTGGAACACGTCTCCCGATCCCATGGTTGATCATACTCTGGGTTCCACGTGCATGTTTTAGCTGAAGGAAGAATCCCTTAAAACCAGGAGAGTTGAGACCCGTGGAATGGGTACCATGCAATATGACTTCAAAGGGTCTTCATTTGCTCACCGAACCTCTCCAATCCTATCACTGCTGCGTTTATGCCCCTGTACACACGCTTGATTTTCTTTCAGAGACATAGCAATCCATAGGTTTTAAGATACTTACTAGTCAGGTACATTCTTAGGCGTTTAATATGGGGTGTTGAGTCCATTTCGTTGAGCAAGGAGTAGCTCTTGTCTATTCCATATTTGGCTTAAGGAACTTTATCTGTGCTCATTTCAATCTCTGGTTTGATGCAGCACCCCAACTCACCTTTTCGCTTAATCAAGCATAAGTTGGTTTTCTAAATTTGAGACCCTGTTCTGATTTGTAATCCAGTTCCTGTGTAGCCAAGTTTACATTCCGTGTATTAGTGATATCTTATGATGTTTCTTTTTCTGTGTGACTTATTTCAGTTAGAATCATCATACCTGAATCCACTCATTATGCTGCTACGGGCCTGATGACATAGATTTCATTGCTGAGTGATATTGCATTGTACGTAAGTACCACAACTTCTTTATCCATATTTCACTTTCTGCGCTATTGAACTTGTACCGTAAACGAGGTTCTTGCAAACAGAGCCGTCCCAAACTTTGGGGTGGCTGTGTCTTTTTCATTTTAATTTCCCTAAGCTATAGGACCATAAGTGGAAGTGCCCTAGGCTCTGTTGCTTTGTTTTTTAGATGCTTAAGGAAACACCATACACTTCTCCCAAGTGGCTGTTGGCAATTAACATACCGCCCATCAGCATAACAAGGCTCCCAGTTCTCCATGGCCTGTCCTGCCTTTCTGGATTTTACACTTTTTTCAGATGGCCCTTTTGACCGGGAGGAAGTGAGACTTCATTGTAGTGCAGATTTCCTTTGCAAGCTTGCTTGGTTGGCCAAAAAGAGCGTATGCGTTTTTTCCTGAATATATGCAGGAAAAAACGCATACGCCCTTTTTGGCCAAGTGCATCATTGTCCACATTCTGCCTCTTTTCCTATATTTTAAATGCAATTCCAGTCTACCTCCTGAAATCGGATTCCTGCAATTCTGCCCCGCTTTCAAGTCTTCTTGTCAGCCTTACTTCAGTATATTTTTGGACGATAGCTGTCATTTATCACTCTGCAGGTTTGTGAATTACAGTGCCCCTGAGCTCCTTACTTCTACTCGCTTTCTTGTGAGCTGGCCACAACCCCGCAGGATTGCTTCAGGCCTTAATCTCGTTCCGGCCGGGACGCTGAGCTTTTGGTTAATTCCTATTCCTGGTGCGAAATGAGAGTTAAATTTGCCCGTCCAGACACGTCCAGCTAGTCTCTCATTGTTTCTCCCTATTCCTGTTCATTTTCCGCAGAAATTCCAAACTGGGCCAAACAGGAGGTTAAAGGCACTGACTCTCCAAGTCGGGAGAGTGTTAGTAAAGCGTCTGGAATTTTGCACCCGAGTACCAGGGGACGAGAACTGAGACATATTGGAACACGTCTACCGATCACATGGTTGATCATACTCTGGGCTCCGCATGCATGTTTTAGCTGAAGGAAGAATCCCTTAAACCTGGAGAGTTGAGACCCGTGGAATGGGTACCATGCAATATGACTTCAAAGGGTCTTCATTTGCTCACCGAACCTCTCCAATCCTATCACTGCTGCATTTAGGCCCCTGTACAGACGCTTGATTCTCTTTCAGGGAAATAGCAATCCATAGGTTTTAAGATACTTACTAGTCAGGTACATTCTTAGGCGTTTAATATGGGCTGTTGAGTCCATTTCGTTGAGCAAGGAGTAGTTCTTGTCTATTCCATATTTGGCTTAAGGAACTTTATCTGTGCTCATTTCAATCTCTGGTTTGATGCAGCACCCCAACTCACCTTTTCGCTTAAGCAAGCATAAGTTGGTTTTCTAAATTTGAGACCCTGTTCTGATTTGTAATCCAGTTCCTGTGTAGCCAAGTTTACATTCCGTGTATTAGTGATATCTTATGATGTTTCTTTTTCTGTGTGACTTATTTCAGTTAGAATCATCATACCTGAATCCACTCATTATGCTGCTATGGGCCTGATGACATAGATTTCATTGCTGAGTGATATTGCATTGTACGTAAGTACCACAACTTCTTTATCCATATTTCACTTTCTGCGCTATTGAACTTGTACCGTAAACGAGGTTCTTGTAAACAGAGCCGTCCCAAACTTTGGGGTGGCTGTGTCTTTTTCATTTTAATTTCCCTAAGCTATAGGACCATAAGTGGAAGTGCCCTAGGCTCTGTTGCTTTGTTTTTTAGATGTTTAAGGAAACACCATACACTTCTCCCAAGTGGGTGTTGGCAATTAATATACCGCCCATCAGCATAACAAGGCTCCCAGTTCTCCATGGCCTGTCCTGCCTTTCTGGATTTTACACTTTTTTGAGGTGGCCGTTTTGACCGTGGGGAAGTGAGACTTCATTGTAGTGCAGATTTCCTTTGCAAGCTTGCTTGGTTGGCCAAAAAGGGCGTATGCGTTTTTTCCTGAATATATTCAGGAAAAAACGCATACGCCCTTTTTGGCCAAGTGCATCATTGTGGACGTTCTGCCTCTTTTCCTATGCTTTAAATGCAATTCCAGTCTACCTCCTGAAATCGGTTTCCTGCAATTCTGCCCCGCTTTCAAGTCCTCTTGGCAGCCTTACTTCAGTATATTTTTGGACGATAGCTGTCATTTATAACTCTGCAGGTTTGTGAATTACAGTGCCCCTGAGCTCCTTTCTTCAACTCGCTTTCTTGTGAGCTGGCCGCAACACCGCAGGATTGCTTCAGGCCCTAATCTGGTTCCGGCACGGCACGCTGAGCCTTTGGTTAATTCCTCTTCCTGGTGGGAAATGAGAGTTAAATTTGCCCGTCTAGACTCCTCCAGCTAGTCTCTCTTTGGCTCTCCCTATTCCTGTTCATCTTCCGCAGAAATTGCAAACTGGGCCAAACAGGAGGTTAAAGGCACTGACTCTCCAAGTCGGGAGAGTGTTAGTAAAGCGTCTGGAATGTTGCACCCGAGTACCAGGGGACGAGAACTGAGGCATATTGGAACACGTCTCCCGATCCCATGGTTGATCATACTCTGGGTTCCACGTGCATGTTTTAGCTGAAGGAAGAATCCCTTAAAACCAGGAGAGTTGAGACCCGTGGAATGGGTACCATGCAATATGACTTCAAAGGGTCTTCATTTGCTCACCGAACCTCTCCAATCCTATCACTGCTGCGTTTATGCCCCTGTACACACGCTTGATTTTCTTTCAGAGACATAGCAATCCATAGGTTTTAAGATACTTACTAGTCAGGTACATTCTTAGGCGTTTAATATGGGGTGTTGAGTCCATTTCGTTGAGCAAGGAGTAGCTCTTGTCTATTCCATATTTGGCTTAAGGAACTTTATCTGTGCTCATTTCAATCTCTGGTTTGATGCAGCACCCCAACTCACCTTTTCGCTTAATCAAGCATAAGTTGGTTTTCTAAATTTGAGACCCTGTTCTGATTTGTAATCCAGTTCCTGTGTAGCCAAGTTTACATTCCGTGTATTAGTGATATCTTATGATGTTTCTTTTTCTGTGTGACTTATTTCAGTTAGAATCATCATACCTGAATCCACTCATTATGCTGCTACGGGCCTGATGACATAGATTTCATTGCTGAGTGATATTGCATTGTACGTAAGTACCACAACTTCTTTATCCATATTTCACTTTCTGCGCTATTGAACTTGTACCGTAAACGAGGTTCTTGCAAACAGAGCCGTCCCAAACTTTGGGGTGGCTGGGTCTTTTTCATTTTAATTTCCCTAAGCTATAGGACCATAAGTGGAAGTGCCCTAGGCTCTGTTGCTTTGTTTTTTAGATGCTTAAGGAAACACCATACACTTCTCCCAAGTGGCTGTTGGCAATTAACATACCGCCCATCAGCATAACAAGGCTCCCAGTTCTCCATGGCCTGTCCTGCCTTTCTGGATTTTACACTTTTTTCAGATGGCCCTTTTGACCGGGAGGAAGTGAGACTTCATTGTAGTGCAGATTTCCTTTGCAAGCTTGCTTGGTTGGCCAAAAAGTGCGTATGCGTTTTTTCCTGAATATATGCAGGAAAAAACGCATACGCCCTTTTTGGCCAAGTGCATCATTGTCCACATTCTGCCTCTTTTCCTATATTTTAAATGCAATTCCAGTCTACCTCCTGAAATCGGATTCCTGCAATTCTGCCCCGCTTTCAAGTCTTCTTGTCAGCCTTACTTCAGTATATTTTTGGACGATAGCTGTCATTTATCACTCTGCAGGTTTGTGAATTACAGTGCCCCTGAGCTCCTTACTTCTACTCGCTTTCTTGTGAGCTGGCCACAACCCCGCAGGATTGCTTCAGGCCTTAATCTCGTTCCGGCCGGGACGCTGAGCTTTTGGTTAATTCCTATTCCTGGTGCGAAATGAGAGTTAAATTTGCCCGTCCAGACACGTCCAGCTAGTCTCTCATTGTTTCTCCCTATTCCTGTTCATTTTCCGCAGAAATTCCAAACTGGGCCAAACAGGAGGTTAAAGGCACTGACTCTCCAAGTCGGGAGAGTGTTAGTAAAGCGTCTGGAATTTTGCACCCGAGTACCAGGGGACGAGAACTGAGACATATTGGAACACGTCTACCGATCACATGGTTGATCATACTCTGGGCTCCGCATGCATGTTTTAGCTGAAGGAAGAATCCCTTAAACCTGGAGAGTTGAGACCCGTGGAATGGGTACCATGCAATATGACTTCAAAGGGTCTTCATTTGCTCACCGAACCTCTCCAATCCTATCACTGCTGCATTTAGGCCCCTGTACAGACGCTTGATTCTCTTTCAGGGAAATAGCAATCCATAGGTTTTAAGATACTTACTAGTCAGGTACATTCTTAGGCGTTTAATATGGGCTGTTGAGTCCATTTCGTTGAGCAAGGAGTAGTTCTTGTCTATTCCATATTTGGCTTAAGGAACTTTATCTGTGCTCATTTCAATCTCTGGTTTGATGCAGCACCCCAACTCACCTTTTCGCTTAATCAAGCATAAGTTGGTTTTCTAAATTTGAGACCCTGTTCTGATTTGTAATCCAGTTCCTGTGTAGCCAAGTTTACATTCCGTGTATTAGTGATATCTTATGATGTTTCTTTTTCTGTGTGACTTATTTCAGTTAGAATCATCATACCTGAATCCACTCATTATGCTGCTATGGGCCTGATGACATAGATTTCATTGCTGAGTGATATTGCATTGTACGTAAGTACCACAACTTCTTTATCCATATTTCACTTTCTGCGCTATTGAACTTGTACCGTAAACGAGGTTCTTGTAAACAGAGCCGTCCCAAACTTTGGGGTGGCTGTGTCTTTTTCATTTTAATTTCCCTAAGCTATAGGACCATAAGTGGAAGTGCCCTAGGCTCTGTTGCTTTGTTTTTTAGATGTTTAAGGAAACACCATACACTTCTCCCAAGTGGGTGTTGGCAATTAATATACCGCCCATCAGCATAACAAGGCTCCCAGTTCTCCATGGCCTGTCCTGCCTTTCTGGATTTTACACTTTTTTGAGGTGGCCGTTTTGACCGTGGGGAAGTGAGACTTCATTGTAGTGCAGATTTCCTTTGCAAGCTTGCTTGGTTGGCCAAAAAGGGCGTATGCGTTTTTTCCTGAATATATTCAGGAAAAAACGCATACGCCCTTTTTGGCCAAGTGCATCATTGTGGACGTTCTGCCTCTTTTCCTATGCTTTAAATGCAATTCCAGTCTACCTCCTGAAATCGGTTTCCTGCAATTCTGCCCCGCTTTCAAGTCCTCTTGGCAGCCTTACTTCAGTATATTTTTGGACGATAGCTGTCATTTATAACTCTGCAGGTTTGTGAATTACAGTGCCCCTGAGCTCCTTTCTTCAACTCGCTTTCTTGTGAGCTGGCCGCAACACCGCAGGATTGCTTCAGGCCCTAATCTGGTTCCGGCACGGCACGCTGAGCCTTTGGTTAATTCCTCTTCCTGGTGGGAAATGAGAGTTAAATTTGCCCGTCTAGACTCCTCCAGCTAGTCTCTCTTTGGCTCTCCCTATTCCTGTTCATCTTCCACAGAAATTGCAAACTGGGCCAAACAGGAGGTTAAAGGCACTGACTCTCCAAGTCGGGAGAGTGTTAGTAAAGCGTCTGGAATGTTGCACCCGAGTACCAGGGGACGAGAACTGAGGCATATTGGAACACGTCTCCCGATCCCATGGTTGATCATACTCTGGGTTCCACGTGCATGTTTTAGCTGAAGGAAGAATCCCTTAAACCAGGAGAGTTGAGACCCGTGGAATGGGTACCATGCAATATGACTTCAAAGGGTCTTCATTTGCTCACCGAACCTCTCCAATCCTATCACTGCTGCATTTATGCCCCTGTACACACGCTTGGTTTTCTTTCAGAGACATAGCAATCCATAGGTTTTAAGATACTTACTAGTCAGGTACATTCTTAGGCGTTTAATATGGGGTGTTGAGTCCATTTCGTTGAGCAAGGAGTAGCTCTTGTCTATTCCATATTTGGCTTAAGGAACTTTATCTGTGCTCATTTCAATCTCTGGTTTGATGCAGCACCCCAACTCACCTTTTCGCTTAATCAAGCATAAGTTGGTTTTCTAAATTTGAGACCCTGTTCTGATTTGTAATCCAGTTCCTGTGTAGCCAAGTTTACATTCCGTGTATTAGTGATATCTTATGATGTTTCTTTTTCTGTGTGACTTATTTCAGTTAGAATCATCATACCTGAATCCACTCATTATGCTGCTACGGGCCTGATGACATAGATTTCATTGCTGAGTGATATTGCATTGTACGTAAGTACCACAACTTCTTTATCCATATTTCACTTTCTGCGCTATTGAACTTGTACCGTAAACGAGGTTCTTGCAAACAGAGCCGTCCCAAACTTTGGGGTGGCTGTGTCTTTTTCATTTTAATTTCCCTAAGCTATAGGACCATAAGTGGAAGTGCCCTAGGCTCTGTTGCTTTGTTTTTTAGATGCTTAAGGAAACACCATACACTTCTCCCAAGTGGCTGTTGGCAATTAACATACCGCCCATCAGCATAACAAGGCTCCCAGTTCTCCATGGCCTGTCCTGCCTTTCTGGATTTTACACTTTTTTCAGATGGCCCTTTTGACCGGGAGGAAGTGAGACTTCATTGTAGTGCAGATTTCCTTTGCAAGCTTGCTTGGTTGGCCAAAAAGTGCGTATGCGTTTTTTCCTGAATATATGCAGGAAAAAACGCATACGCCCTTTTTGGCCAAGTGCATCATTGTCCACATTCTGCCTCTTTTCCTATATTTTAAATGCAATTCCAGTCTACCTCCTGAAATCGGATTCCTGCAATTCTGCCCCGCTTTCAAGTCTTCTTGTCAGCCTTACTTCAGTATATTTTTGGACGATAGCTGTCATTTATAACTCTGCAGGTTTGTGAATTACAGTGCCCCTGAGCTCCTTACTTCTACTCGCTTTCTTGTGAGCTGGCCACAACCCCGCAGGATTGCTTCAGGCCTTAATCTCGTTCCGGCCGGGACGCTGAGCTTTTGGTTAATTCCTATTCCTGGTGCGAAATGAGAGTTAAATTTGCCCGTCCAGACACGTCCAGCTAGTCTCTCATTGTTTCTCCCTATTCCTGTTCATTTTCCGCAGAAATTGCAAACTGGGCCAAACAGGAGGTTAAAGGCACTGACTCTCCAAGTCGGGAGAGTGTTAGTAAAGCGTCTGGAATTTTGCACCCGAGTACCAGGGGACGAGAACTGAGACATATTGGAACACGTCTCCCGATCACATGGTTGATCATACTCTGGGCTCCGCATGCATGTTTTAGCTGAAGGAAGAATCCCTTAAACCTGGAGAGTTGAGACCCGTGGAATGGGTACCATGCAATATGACTTCAAAGGGTCTTCATTTGCTCACCGAACCTCTCCAATCCTATCACTGCTGCATTTAGGCCCCTGTACAGACGCTTGATTCTCTTTCAGGGAAATAGCAATCCATAGGTTTTAAGATACTTACTAGTCAGGTACGTTCTTAGGCATTTAATATGGGGTGTTGAGTCCATTTCGTTGAGCAAGGAGTAGCTCTTGTCTATTCAGTATCTGGCTTAAGGAACTTTATCTGTGCTCATTATAATCTCTGGTTTTATGCAACACCGCAACTCACCTTTCCCCTTAAGCAAGCATAAGTTGGTTTTCTAAATTTGTGATCCTGTTCTATTTTGTAATTCAGTTCCTGTATAGCCAAGTTTACATTCCGTGTATTAGTGATATCTTATGATGTTTCTTTTTCTGTGTGACTTATTTCAGTTAGAATCATCATACCTGAATCCACTCATTATGCTGCTACGGGCCTGATGACATAGATTTTATTGCTGAGTGATATTGCATTGTACGTAAGTACCACAACTTCTTTATCCATTTTTCACTTTCTGCGATATTGAACTTGTACCATAAACGAGGTTCTTGTAAACAGAGCCGTCCCAAACTTTGGGGAGGCTGTGTCTTTTTTATTTTAATTTCCCTAAGCTATAGGACCATAAGTGGAAGTGCCCTAGGCTCTGTTGCTTTGTTTTTTCGATGTTTCAGGAAACACCATACACTTCTCCTGAGTGGCTGTTGGCAATTTTCATCCCGACCATCAGCATAACAAGGCTCCCAGTTCTCCATGGCCTGTCCTGCCTTTCTGGATTTTACACTTTTTTCAGATGGCCCTTTTGACCGGGGGGAAGTGAGACTTCATTATAGTGCAGATTTCCTTTACAAGCTTGCTTGGTTGGCCTAAAAGTGCGTATGCGTTTTTTCCTGAATATATTCAGGAGAAAACGCATACGCCCTTTTTGGCCACGTGCATCATTGTCAACGTTCTGCCTCTTTTCCTATGCTTTAAATGCAATTTCAGTCTACCTCCTGAAATCGGTTTCCTGCAATTCTGCCTTGCTTTCAATGCCTCTTCATAGCCTTACCTCAATATATTTTTTGAAAATAGTTGGCCTTTATAACTCTGCAGGTTTTGAATTGCAGTGGCCCTTAGCTCCATTTTTCAGCTCTTATTTTTGTGATCTTGCCTCATAACCACAGGATTCCTTCAGGCCCTATTGTTCTTCTGGGGCACCTTGCTGTGCCTTTGGTTTATTCTTCTTACTGATATGAAATTAGAGTGACATGTGCCCATTGAAACCGCTACACCTAGTTTCTCACTGGTTCCCCCTATTCCCATTCATCCTCCACACTAACTGCAGACTGTGCGATACCAGAACTTAAAGGCATTGACTCTCCATGTGGGGATATTTTAGTAAAGCGGCTGGAATGTCGATCCGGAGCCCCAGGAGAGGAAAAATGAGGTGCGTTTTAGAAACCTTTCCCAATCATATGGTATACCAGTCGCTGGGTTTCCCAAGCATGGTTTAGCTGTAGGAAGATTCCCTTCAACCTGGAGTGTTGGGACCCTTGGAATGAGTAGCATGAAGTATTGCATTAAACTTTTGGCAGTTGCTCACCAAAGCTCACCAATCCTCTCAGCCCCAAGTGTCCAGCCTTATGTCTTATCCAGCTGTGGGTTTATATGTGGTCAATCCAGGTTGCATCACAGCCCCTGAGCGAATTTTGTAAGAATTTTTCTCTCTTTCATTGTTTCTGCGTTTTGTTTTTAAAATTTATTTCTATAATGGGGTTTAGCTCATTTTCACTGCTGTGTTTGTGCCGCTCTGCACACACTTGATTCCCTTATGGAGATATATCAATACATGGGTTTTAAGATTCTTATTACTCAGATATATTTCTCTGTGGTGTATAGGGTGTGTTGAGGCCAGTTCATTGAGCAAGGTGTAGATCTTGTCTAATATCTATTTGGTTTATTGAACGGTATCTGTGCTAATTTCAAACTCTGGTTTTATGCATCACCCCACCTCTCCTTTCCCCTTAAGCTGAAATAAGTGTGTTTTCTAAATGTGAGACACTGTTCTGTTCTGTAATTCATTTCTTGTGCAGCCATATTTACCCTCCCTCTATAAGTGATATCTTATGATATGTTTCTTTTTCTGTTTGACTTATTTCAAGTAGTATTATCAGACCTAAACCCACTCTTTATCCTTCTACTAGCCTTATTACATTGATTTCATGGTGAAGAGATATTCCATTGTACATAAGTACCACATCTTCTTTATCCATTGTTCTCTTTCCTGGGATATTTAAGGTGTACTGAAGTTGAGGTTCTTGTAAACAGAGTAGCCCTAAACTGTGGTGTGCTTGTGTCTTGTTGATTTTTAGACTTCCCTAGATATACTCCCATGATTGGAAGTGTCCTATGCTCTGTAGCTCTGTTTTTTAGATGATTTAGGAACCACCATACACTTCTCCAGAGTGGCTCTCGGCAGTTCACACACTGCCCATCAGCGTATAAAGGCTCCCTGTTCTCCATGGCCTGTCCTGCATTTCTGGTTTTTACAATTTTTTAGGATGGCCCTTTTGACCAGTGGGTAATGAGACTTCTTTGGTGTGCACATTTGCATTGCTTGCTTGCTTCGTTGCCCATAAAGTGTGCATGCGTTTTTTCCTGGATATAATCAGGAAAAAACGCATACGCCCTTTTGGGCCAACTGCATCATTGTCGAAATTCTGCCGCTTTTCATGTGCTTTAAAGACGAGTCCAATCTATCTCTTGAAATCTGTTTCTTGCAATTCTGTCTTGCATTCAGATCCTCTTCTTTGCCTTACCTCAACATATTTTTGGACGTTAGTTTTCATTTATAACTCTGCAGGTTTGTGAATTGCAGTGACCCTGAGCTCCATTTTTTAAGTTGCTCTTTTGTGAGCTGGCCTCAAACCCGCAGGATTGCTTCAGGCCCTATTTTGGCTCGGGCGAGGCGGGCTGAGCCTTTTTTCAATTCTTATTCTTAATGGGAAATTAGAGTGATATGT
This sequence comes from Leucopleurus acutus, assembly GCF_964270905.1. Taxonomy (NCBI): domain Eukaryota; kingdom Metazoa; phylum Chordata; class Mammalia; order Artiodactyla; family Delphinidae; genus Leucopleurus; species Leucopleurus acutus. The sequence continues at coordinate 69,837 of NW_028139196.1, forward strand.
GCCCGTCCAAACCCCTACAACTATTCTCTCATTGGTTCCCCCTCTTCCCGTTCATCCTCCTCACAATTTGCAAAATGTTTGAAACAGAAGTTGAAATGTGCTGATTCTCCAAGTGGGGAGATTCTAAGTAACGTGGCTGGAATGGTGAACAGGAGCACCAGGAGAGGATAAATGAGCTGCATTTTAGACACATCTCCCGATCACATGGTGTACAGTCCTCTGGGTTTTCCATGCATGATTTAGCTGTAGGAAGATCCCTTGAACCTGCAGATTTGGGACCCATTGAATGGGTACCAGGTAGTATTACTTTAAAGGGTGTGCATTTCCTCACCCAACCTCACATTTCTCTTAGTGCAAACAGTTTCCAGCCTTATGTCTCATCCTGCTGTGGGTCTAGATGTGTTCAATCCATGTTGCATCACCGGCCCTGAGGAAAAGTTGTAAGAGGTTTTCTCTGTCTCTCTGTCATTTATTTTTTTCAATTTATTACTATATTGGTTACAGCTGATTTTCAAAGCTCTGTTTCTTGCTGCTGTACATCCACTTGATTCACGTACAGAGAGACATCAGTAAATTCTTTTTCAGATTCTTACCAGTCGTATATATTCTTTTCCGGTGACTTGAGTGTGCTGAGTGCAGTTCTTTTAGCTACCGTGTAGGCCTTGTTGATTATCAGTTTGGTATTTGGAATGGTATCTTTGCTAATTTCAACCTCCTGGATGATGCCTCACCTCTCCCCACCTTTCCCGTTTAGCAGCCTTATGCGTGTTTTCTACATATTTGACTATGTTTTTGTTTTGTAATTTATTTCATGTGTAGCCATTTTGGATTCCACCTTTAAGTGATATCTTATGATATGTGTCTTTTTCTTTTTGAATTATGTCACTTAGAATGATCATACGTAACTCCTCCGGAGTTGTTACAACTGGCCATATTTCATTGATTTCCAGGCTGAATAATATTCCACTCTACCTAAGTACCACATCTCTATCCATTTTTTCTCTCCAGAGACATTTAAGTTATATCTTAGTCGAGGATCTTTTAAACAGAGAGGGGGTAAACATTGGGGTGCCTGTGTCCTCTCGATTTTTGTTTTTCCCAAGATATACGCCCATGAGTGCAAGTGCCCTATGCTCTGTAGCTCATTTTTTAGATGCTTTAGTAAACACAATACACTTCTCCAGAATGGCCGTTGGCAATATATATTTCCACTATAAGTCTCACAGGGCTCCCTCTTCTCCTTGCCCTGTCCTGCATTTCTGTTGTTTACGCTTTATGAGGATGGCTCTTCTGACTGATGCGAAGTGATATCTCTTGTAGTATCGACTTCCAGTGCCCACCTGTTTGGTTGGCTAAAAAAGTGTATGCCCTTTTCTTGAATATATACAGAAAAAAACGCATACACCCTTTTTGGCCAACTGCAATGTTGGCAATGTTCAGCTCCTTTTCTTGTGCTTAATGGCGAGTCCTTTCTACCTCCTCAAATCCCTTTCCTGCCATTCTCCCTTGCTTACAAGTCCTTTTCTCTGACTTTCCTCAAGACATTTTTCAGTGATGGATATTTTCAACTCTGCAGTTTCGTGAATTTTACTGTCCCTGAGTTCCATTGTTCAACTTGTGTTTATGGGAACTGGCCACAAAGCAGCGGGATTTCCTCAAGCCCTATACTGTTTCCATGGGCAACCCTAGCCTTTGGTCAATTCGTCTTCCTGATTGGAAATTAGAGTGACATGTGCCTGTCTGAACACCTAGGACTTGTCTCTCATTGTTCCTCATCCTTCCGCTTCATCCTCTGGACAAATTCCAAACTGTACACAACAGGATGTTGACAGTGCTGCCATCTCCAAGTGGGGAGACTGTTAGTAAAGACGCTGGATGGGTGAACCCGAGCACCAGGAGATGAGGAGATGAGATGCCTTTTCCAAACTCTTCCCGATCAGACGGTATACCATCCTCTGGGTGTGACAGACATGTTTTAGCAGTAGGAAGAGTCCCATTCATGTAAGGAGAACACCAGGGCTTTTTCAAAATCAGTGTCTCCCCGAAACCCAAACTGGGGAATTTTTTAAGCTACGGCTACACATATGTTCATTAAGGGCCTTGGGAAGTAGGCAGAGTCCAAACTTTAGATGATTGAAGTCTTCAGGGTCAGAAGCACTCACCACCAGCTTCCCTTAGGTTACACTTTAACTGTCATTGATAGATGATGTCAATAAAAATATCTATTCTTTTTCAGATTATTTCCCCTTATAGGTTATTGCAAAATGTTGAGTGTAGTTCCCTGTGCTATACAGTAGTTCCTTGTTGATGATCTATTTTATACATAGCAGTGTGTATGTGTTAATCCCAAACTGTTAGTTTATCCCTCCTCCGACCTTTCCCCTTTGGTAATAATAAATTATAAGATTTTATACTTCTCAGAAATGGGGGAGCTGAAAGAGAGGTATCATTTTCAATGGAAAAGCATTTAAAACAAGATTGAAGCTTTAACCAAGATTATTAGATGTACATCCTTGGAAAGAAATCACTTCATTTCTCTAATATTGACCTGACAAATAAGACAAACCTTTTCACTGAACTTGCTTATAATAAAGTGATGGAAATAGCCAATGGAAGCGTTAGAAACATCTTATTTTACCCGAGCCTTATACACTGTTCTATGTTAACTACAGTTTGGCTCACACATCTGTTCATTGAGGTTACAATAGTCTCAATTTCTGTTACTGATCCTCCAGAGTGGACCCCAACAAGTGTCCCCCTGCGCAGTGTCATTGGGGCCAACAGATCGAGACTGAGTTTGGTTCACAAGCAAAGGAAACTTTATATTTTGATCAGAGAATGGAGAGGTGAGAGCATGCACTACCCCGTGGGCTGTGGGCTGGGCTGCTGTGTAGAGATCCTGTCAGAGTCAGTGGGAGGGAGGGGGCGGAGCTCTCGAGGGCCGGGTTGGCTGCAGCTCAGGCTCTATATCGCGGAGTCTGCACTGGGCCCCAGGAGCTGAGGTGTCGACCCAGCCATTCTGCACTAGGAAATCTGGTCTGAAGTGCCGGGTGTGGAACCTCTGCATGCGGGACCCTAGGAGCACATGAAATTAGACAAAGCACAAAGGATAAAAAAGGTTAGACTTGACTTTATTGCCCAGATTCTATTTTTATCTCCCAGGGATTTTTAATGGGCTTTGCTGGGGACAAACCCCTCCTCTGCCTTTTGTCCCGTTCCTCATTCTTGGAGTGCTGAGGGTGCAGACCCTTCTTCTGTAACTGCTGAGTGCTGAGTTGGGAGCCCTCATACCAAGGGGCGAGGGTCAGAGCTTCTCCCCAGCAGCCTCCAGGTGACGTTGATTGTCCCCAGGCCCCCTGCCTCCCTGCTCGTCCACCTGAGCACCAGCATTGGAAGCGTTATAGATTCTAATGACCTTTAAGGGTCCAGGAAAGAGATGTGCAGAGACGCTGTGGGGGCCGGTTTCACCCCGCCCCACATTTGTTCGGCCACCTTAGGCTGACCGTTTCTGCCAGCCTAGATGCTCTGACCAGTAGTCTGCGCTGTCTTCAATTAGGCCCCTGAATTAACGTACAAACAGCACCAGGTGTCAGAGCCCTGCCCGCTCAACTCCCAGACAGTCCAGGGTCAGTGGTGATCAAGGACCATGATGGCCACTGAGTCAACAGCCTTTTGAAGTAAACAGGAGTCCAGCCAGTCTTATTGGCCACCATCATCACGGTGTCTGTAGGCTTTTCTATGGTGACAGTGTGACATACGGTTCCCCCGCCAAGATTATTAGCTCCCCTCTGGGTGCAGTAAGTCCTGCAAGCAGTAGTCTACTCTTTTGGGACACACTCTTGTTGTTTTATGAGAGAAACTCCAGGTCAAGTGATGTTCACACGAGTCGTCATGGTGTCCTGTTGCCCCCGGTTATCTCTCTGGATGTTGGAGTTGGAGGGCCTCCTCACTCGAAGTTGGTGTGCCCACGGAGCAAACCCTGCAACTTCAGGGCATGGTTGGTGGTTAGGATCACCACGTGGGGTCCTTTTCCCTTAGGAGGGAGGTGGCCTTTTGGGCTGCTGATTTCCAGGTTTTTAGATACCGCCAGTATCTTGGCCAGATGCGGCAGTGGGCCAAGCCCCTTGGTGACCGTAGTTTATCCTACCTGGATGGCATTCTTGCATTGTTCCATTTCAAGTGGTCCCAGTTTTTGCACTAATTCTCCAATGGCGATTCACCTTTCACCAGGAATGTAAAGGTCAAAGGGTTTAGCTAAATTAGGGAGTTCCAGGGCAAGGGTCTGAATTGACTGCTCTTTCCATTCTTGAAAGGCCACTTCTGGATTCTATTCAAAAGGATCATCATCTTTTCCTTTCAGTGTTTCATATAATGGCCCAGCTAGTAGACTGCAGTTAGGGATCCAGAAGCAGCAAACCCTGGCCTCCCCAGGAACCCCTAAGCTGTCTTCTAGTTTTAGAAAGGAGTAAGGCCGAAAATGGTTTCTTCCCTTTCCTGGGATGGGCTTCTCCGACCTTCTGTGAGAATGAAGCCCAGGCAGGTCACCGCAGTCTGTGATATTTGAGCTTTTTCTTGGACAACTTCTATCCTTTATTGGCTTGGTAGTTCAGAGGCCTCCTTAGTAGGGCTGGCGATCAGAATGTCGTCTGCGTACTGAAGGAGGGTTTCCTTTTCCAGAGGTAGAACTTTTAGGTCTTTAGCTAAGGTTTCCCCAAAGATGGTGTGGGAATTTTTGCACCCTTGGGGCAAGACGGCCCGGAAGTATTGTTTTAGTTGTATGTTGAGTCCTGCCACTCACAAGCCAAAATTTCTTGTGACTCTGGGACTAATGGAATACAAAAGAAGGCATCATTGAAGACTAATACAGAATACCATGTCCTGGTGGTTGGTAGAATGACCAGCAGGGTGTAGGAATTAGGAGCAACTGGAGGTATATCCTCGGTGGCTTCACTGACTGTCCTGACATCCTTTACCAGGTCCCCAGCAGCCCATGGGGCTCTCGTGGTCAGACCAATCCCAGAATATGGAGCTCACCTGGGCAGGTACCCCACCCCCACCCCAGCCCACGGGGCTCTCGTGGTCAGGCCCCTCCCAGGATACAGAGCTACCCTTGCAGGTACTGTGGCAGGGCTGGGCACACAGGAACCGTGCACATAGCCCTCATTGCAGAGCACCCCCAGCTCACCTGTCGCTCAGAGCTGACACAGAGCACCTCAGAGCAGGACTTGAACTAACAAACAGCAGCTGCGACAGGTCTGTGACCCTGGGCATCACTCTGTGCGGCCTCCCTCCACCTGGTCTTCCAGAGACTTCCACTGCACCCGGGGCACCAGGCCTCTGTCTCCAACCACCACCCACCCCTCCTCTCCCTGACTCCTGGGTTCCTCTCATTAGGAGAGGGTTTTCTTGAAGTTGTCTCCCACTCATGGGCCAGATAAAATGATTAGAAAACAAGCCAAAGCTGCAGCCCCTTGTCTATCCTGACTCTCAGGAGCCCACACCTGTTCCTTGGACCTGGCCGGTTCAGCAAGTTCCATTTTCTGCAACTGTGAGCCCCTGAGGGGTGATGATTGGCTGAGCTGGGCAGCCTTACCGTGCCGGCCAGCCCTCCCCAGGTGTGCCTGGGTTGAGATCAATATAAATACCACTCCAGGCAGCAAGAGCCCCTGCAGCCATGCCTGATGCCATTTTCTCTGCCCTGTCAGCAGTCTCGGGGCTGGGCTGGTGGGAGGGAGTGAGAGGCCACGGCTTTGTGGGTGGCCCAGTGTGAGTGGGGCTCTGCTGGACTTTCTGCAGCAGGTGCCAGGCTGCCACCTGCTAAAGAAGAGGATGTGTCACCCATACCTGCTGCTGGAATTTCTCCCTGGGCAGAGGTGAGGAAGGAAAAAAGCAGTGGGGGCAGGGACAGGACGGGTATCTCAGGCAGGGAAATGGAAATCTTCCAGAAGAGCACCCAGGGCCAGGACCATCCTGGCTGGCCTGCAGGCACCAAGTCGGCCGGCATGCTGTCACTCGTGTGGCTCTATGGCCCTTCCTCTAGGCTTTCAAGTCCTTGTATATATTCAGGTGTTTTACCTGGGACGGGTGGGAATAGTTCAGCAGCAACTGGCCTGGGGCTCAGCTCACGTTTACTCACAGATGCCTCGGCACGGTGCCCCAGCTTTGCAATGAGGACGCTTGTTGCGTGGGGGCTGCTGGCTGACTGGGAGACGATTCCCCACCACTGACCAACTTCAGAATTGTTTACAACTGGAGCAAGTGCCCTGATACGGTTTTCCTCTGTGGAACTGGTGGGTTCTGTGTTTTTTTTCTCTTTTTCGTTTTTGGTTCAAGGTAGATTTTATTCCTCTTTTTTGTATTTACAGATATAAGCATGGAAATAATTTATTCATATAAATACATGTATGTGAAGGGAATAATTGTTTTTTCTGTTTTATTTTTAAATTTTATTTCTTTTCAATTTTGAATTTTATTTTATATTTTTATACAGCAGGTTCTTATTGGTTATCTATTTTATACATATAAATGTATACATGCCAATCCCAGTCTCTCAACTCCTCCCACCACCATCCCCCCAACAGCTTTCCCCCCTTGTTGTCCATACATTTGTTGTCTACATCTGTTGCTCTATTTATGCCTTGCAAAATGGTTAATCTGTACGGTTTTTCTAGGTTCCACATATATGCATGAATATACAAGATTTGTTTTTCTCTTTCTGACTTACTTCACTCTGTATGACAGTCTCTAGATCCATCGACGTCTCTACAAATGACCCAATTTCATTCCTTTTCATGGCTTAGTAATATTCCATTTTATATACGTACCACAGCTTTATGCATTCGTCTGTCTGTGGGCATTTAGGTTGCTTCCATTACCTCGATATTGTAAATAGTGATGCAATGAACATTGCGGTGAATGTCTCTTTTTGATTTATGGTTTTGTCTGGGTATATGTCCAGTACTGGGATTGCTGTATCATATGGTAATTCTATTGTTAGTTTCTTAAGAAACTCCATATTGTTCTCCATAGTGAATGTAACAATTTATATTCCCAACAATATTGGAAGAGGGTTCCTTTTCTCCACACCCTTTCCAGCATTTATTGTTTGTAGATTTTCAGATGATGCCCATTCTAACAGGTGTGAGGTGATACCTCATTGTTGAGTCCATTTTGTTGAGCAAAGGGTAGGTCTTGTCTATTACACATTTGGCTTATGGAACAGTATCTGTGCTAATGTCAAACTCTGGTTTTATGCAGCACCCCAAATCACCTTCCCCCTTAAAAAAGCATAAGTTGCTTTTCTAAACTTGAGACCCTGTTCTGTTTTATAATTCAGTTCATGTGTAGCCAAGTTCACATTCCGTGTATTAGTGATATCTTATGATGTTTCATTTTCTGTGTGACTTATTTCAGTTAGAATCATCATACCTGAATCCACTCATTATGCTGCTACGGGCCTGATGACATAGATTTCATTGCTGAGTGATATTGCATTGTACGTAAGTACCACAACTTCTTTATCCATATTTCACTTTCTGCGCTATTGAACTTGTACCGTAAATGAGGTTCTTGTAAACAGAGCCATCCCAAACTTTGGGGTGGCTGTGTCTTTTTGATTTTACTTTCCCTAAGCTACAGCACCATAAGTGGAAGTGCCCTAGGCTCACTTGCGTTGTTTTTTAGATGTTTCAGAAAACACCATACACTTCTCCCGAGTGGCTGTTGGCAATTTACATCCCGCCCATCAGCATAACAAGGCTCCCAGTTCTCCATGGCCTGTCCTGCCTTTCTGGATTTTACACTTTTTTCAGATGGCCCTTTTGACCGGGAGGAAGTGAGACTTCATTGTAGTGCAGATTTCCTTTGCAAGCTTGCTTGGTTGGCCAAAAAGTGCGTATGCGTTTTTTCCTGAATATATGCAGGAAAAAACGCATACGCCCTTTTTGGCCAAGTGCATCATTGTCCACATTCTGCCTCTTTTCCTATATTTTAAATGCAATTCCAGTCTACCTCCTGAAATCGGATTCCTGCAATTCTGCCCCGCTTTCAAGTCTTCTTGTCAGCCTTACTTCAGTATATTTTTGGACGATAGGTGTCATTTATAACTCTGCAGGTTTGTGAATTACAGTGCCCCTGAGCTCCTTACTTCTACTCGCTTTCTTGTGAGCTGGCCACAACCCCGCAGGATTGCTTCAGGCCTTAATCTCGTTCCGGCCGGGACGCTGAGCTTTTGGTTAATTCCTATTCCTGGTGCGAAATGAGAGTTAAATTTGCCCGTCCAGACACGTCCAGCTAGTCTCTCATTGTTTCTCCCTATTCCTGTTCATTTTCCGCAGAAATTCCAAACTGGGCCAAACAGGAGGTTAAAGGCACTGACTCTCCAAGTCGGGAGAGTGTTAGTAAAGCGTCTGGAATGTTGCACCCGAGTACCAGGGGACGAGAACTGAGACATATTGGAACACGTCTCCCGATCACATGGTTGATCATACTCTGGGCTCCGCATGCATGTTTTAGCTGAAGGAAGAATCCCTTAAACCTGGAGAGTTGAGACCCGTGGAATGGGTACCATGCAATATGACTTCAAAGGGTCTTCATTTGCTCACCGAACCTCTCCAATCCTATCACTGCTGCATTTAGGCCCCTGTACAGACGCTTGATTCTCTTTCAGGGAAATAGCAATCCATAGGTTTTAAGATACTTACTAGTCAGGTACGTTCTTAGGCATTTAATATGGGGTGTTGAGTCCATTTCGTTGAGCAAGGAGTAGCTCTTGTCTATTCAGTATCTGGCTTAAGGAACTTTATCTGTGCTCATTATAATCTCTGGTTTTATGCAACACCACAACTCACCTTTCCCCTTAAGCAAGCATAAGTTGGTTTTCTAAATTTGTGATCCTGTTCTATTTTGTAATTCAGTTCCTGTATAGCCAAGTTTACATTCCGTGTATTAGTGATATCTTATGATGTTTCTTTTTCTGTGTGACTTATTTCAGTTAGAATCATCATACCTGAATCCACTCATTATGCTGCTACGGGCCTGATGACATAGATTTCATTGCTGAGTGATATTGCATTGTACGTAAGTACCACAACTTCTTTATCCATTTTTCACTTTCTGCGATATTGAACTTGTACCATAAACGAGGTTCTTGTAAACAGAGCCGTCCCAAACTTTGGGGAGGCTGTGTCTTTTTGATTTTAATTTCCCTAAGCTATAGGACCATAAGTGGAAGTGCCCTAGGCTCTGTTGCTTTGTTTTTTCGATGTTTCAGGAAACACCATACACTTCTCCTGAGTGGCTGTTGGCAATTTTCATCCCGACCATCAGCATAACAAGGCTCCCAGTTCTCCATGGCCTGTCCTGCCTTTCTGGATTTTACACTTTTTTCAGATGGCCCTTTTGACCGGGGGGAAGTGAGACTTCATTGTAGTGCAGATTTCCTTTACAAGCTTGCTTGGTTGGCCAAAAAGGGCGTATGCGTTTTTTCCTGAATATATTCAGGAGAAAACGCATACGCCCTTTTTGGCCACGTGCATCATTGTCGACGTTCTGCCTCTTTTCCTATGCTTTAAATGCAATTTCAGTCTACCTCCTGAAATCGGTTTCCTGCAATTCTGCCTTGCTTTCAATGCCTCTTCATAGCCTTACCTCAATATATTTTTTGAAAATAGTTGGCCTTTATAACTCTGCAGGTTTTGAATTGCAGTGGCCCTTAGCTCCATTTTTCAGCTCTTATTTTTGTGATCTTGCCTCATAACCGCAGGATTCCTTCAGGCCCTATTGTTCTTCTGGGGCACCTTGCTGTGCCTTTGGTTTATTCTTCTTACTGATATGAAATTAGAGTGACATGTGCCCATTGAAACCGCTACAGCTAGTTTCTCACTGGTTCCCCCTATTCCCATTCATCCTCCACACTAACTGCAGACTGTGCGATACCAGAACTTAAAGGCATTGACTCTCCATGTGGGGATATTTTAGTAAAGCGGCTGGAATGTCGATCCGGAGCCCCAGGAGAGGAAAAATGAGGTGCGTTTTAGAAACCTTTCCCAATCATATGGTATACCAGTCGCTGGGTTTCCCAAGCATGGTTTAGCTGTAGGAAGATTCCCTTCAACCTGGAGTGTTGGGACCCTTGGAATGAGTAGCATGAAGTATTGCATTAAAGTTTTGGCAGTTGCTCACCAAAGCTCACCAATCCTCTCAGCCCCAAGTGTCCAGCCTTATGTCTTATCCAGCTGTGGGTTTATATGTGGTCAATCCAGGTTGCATCACAGCCCCTGAGCGAATTTTGTAAGAATTTTTCTCTCTTTCATTGTTTCTGCGTTTTGTTTTTAAAATTTATTTCTATAATGGGGTTTAGCTCATTTTCACTGCTGTGTTTGTGCCGCTCTGCACACACTTGATTCCCTTATGGAGATATATCAATACATGGGTTTTAAGATTCTTATTACTCAGATATATTTCTCTGTGGTGTATAGGGTGTGTTGAGGCCAGTTCATTGAGCAAGGTGTAGATCTTGTCTAATATCTATTTGGTTTATTGAACGGTATCTGTGCTAATTTCAAACTCTGGTTTTATGCATCACCCCACCTCTCCTTTCCCCTTAAGCTGAAATAAGTGTGTTTTCTAAATGTGAGACACTGTTCTGTTCTGTAATTCATTTCTTGTGCAGCCATATTTACCCTCCCTCTATAAGTGATATCTTATGATATGTTTCTTTTTCTGTTTGACTTATTTCAAGTAGTATTATCGGACCTAAACCCACTCTTTATCCTTCTACTAGCCTTATTACATTGATTTCATGGTGAAGAGATATTCCATTGTACATAAGTACCACATCTTCTTTATCCATTGTTCTCTTTCCTGGGATATTTAAGGTGTACTGAAGTTGAGGTTCTTGTAAACAGAGTAGCCCTAAACTGTGGTGTGCTTGTGTCTTGTTGATTTTTAGACTTCCCTAGATATACTCCCATGATTGGAAGTGTCCTATGCTCTGTAGCTCTGTTTTTTAGATGATTTAGGAACCACCATACACTTCTCCAGAGTGGCTCTCGGCAGTTCACACACTGCCCATCAGCGTATAAAGGCTCCCTGTTCTCCATGGCCTGTCCTGCATTTCTGGTTTTTACAATTTTTTAGGATGGCCCTTTTGACCAGTGGGTAATGAGACTTCTTTGTTGTGCACATTTGCATTGCTTGCTTGCTTCGTTGCCCATAAAGTGTGCATGCGTTTTTTCCTGGATATAATCAGGAAAAAACGCATACGCCCTTTTGGGCCAACAGCATCATTGTCGAAATTCTGTCGCTTTTCATGTGCTTTAAAGACGAGTCCAATCTATCTCTTGAAATCTGTTTCTTGCAATTCTGTCTTGCATTCAGATCCTCTTCTTTGCCTTACCTCAACATATTTTTGGACGTTAGTTTTCATTTATAACTCTGCAGGTTTGTGAATTGCAGTGACCCTGAGCTCCATTTTTTAAGTTGCTCTTTTGTGAGCTGGCCTCAAACCCGCAGGATTGCTTCAGGCCCTATTTTGGCTCGGGCGAGGCGGGCTGAGCCTTTTTTCAATTCTTATTCTTAATGGGAAATTAGAGTGATATGTGCCCGTCCAAACCCCTACAACTATTCTCTCATTGGTTCCCCCTCTTCCCGTTCATCCTCCTCACAATTTGCAAAATGTTTGAAACAGAAGTTGAAATGTGCTGATTCTCCAAGTGGGGAGATTCTAAGTAACGTGGCTGGAATGGTGAACAGGAGCACCAGGAGAGGATAAATGAGCTGCATTTTAGACACATCTCCCGATCACATGGTGTACAGTCCTCTGGGTTTTCCATGCATGTTTTAGCTGTAGGAAGATCCCTTGAACCTGCAGATTTGGGACCCATTGAATGGGTACCAGGTAGTATTACTTTAAAGGGTGTGCATTTCCTCACCCAACCTCACATTTCTCTTAGTGCAAACAGTTTCCAGCCTTATGTCTCATCCTGCTGTGGGTCTAGATGTGTTCAATCCATGTTGCATCACCGGCCCTGAGGAAAAGTTGTAAGAGGTTTTCTCTGTCTCTCTGTCGTTTATTTTTTTCAATTTATTACTATATTGGTTACAGCTGATTTTCAAAGCTCTGTTTCTTGCTGCTGTACATCCACTTGATTCACGTACAGAGAGACATCAGTAAATTCTTTTTCAGATTCTTACCAGTCGTATATATTCTTTTCCGGTGACTTGAGTGTGCTGAGTGCAGTTCTTTTAGCTACCGTGTAGGCCTTGTTGATTATCAGTTTGGTATTTGGAATGGTATCTTTGCTAATTTCAACCTCCTGGATGATGCCTCACCCCTCCCCACCTTTCCCGTTTAGCAGCCTTATGCGTGTTTTCTACATATTTGACTATGTTTTTGTTTTGTAAGTTATTTCATGTGTAGCTATTTTGGATTCCACCTTTAAGTGATATCTTATGATATGTGTCTTTTTCTTTTTGAATTATGTCACTTAGAATGATCATACGTAACTCCTCTGGAGTTGTTACAACTGGCCATATTTCATTGATTTCCAGGCTGAGTAATATTCCACTCTACATAAGTACCACATCTCTATCCATGTTTTCCCTCCAGAGACATTTAAGTTATATCCTAGTCGAGGATCTTTTAAACAGAGAGGCGGTAAATATTGGGGTGCCTGTGTCCTCTCGATTTTTGTTTTTCCCAAGATATACGCCCATGCGTGCAAGTGCCCTATGCTCTGTAGCTCATTTTTTAGATGCTTTAGTAAACACAATACACTTCTCCAGAATGGCCGTTGGCAATATACATTTCCACTATAAGTCTCACAGGGCTCCCTCTTCTCCTTGCCCTGTCCTGCATTTCTGTTGTTTACGCTTTATGAGGATGGCTCTTCTGACTGATCTGAAGTGATATCTTTTGTAGTATTGATTTCCAGTGCCCACCTGTTTGGTTGGCTAAAAAAGTGTATGCCCTTTTCTTGAATATATACAGAAAAAAACGCATACACCCTTTTTGGCCAACTGCAATGTTGGCAATGTTCAGCCCCTTTTCTTGTGCTTAATGGTGAGTCCTTTCTACCTCCTCAAATCCCTTTCCTGCCATTCTCCCTTGCTTACAAGTCCTTTTCTCTGACTTTCCTCAAGACATTTTTCAGTGATAGATATTTTCAACTCTGCAGTTCATGAATTTTACTGCCCCTGAGTTCCATTGTTCAACTTGTGTTTATGGGAACTGGCCACAAAGCAGTGGGATTTCCTCAAGCCCTATACTGTTTCCATGGGCAACCCTAGCCTTTGGTCAATTCGTCTTCCTGATTGGAAATTAGAGTGACATGTGCCTGTCTGAACACCTAGGACTTGTCTCTCATTGTTCCTCATCCTTCCGCTTCATCCTCTGGACAAATTCCAAACTGTACGCAACAGGATGTTGACAGTGCTGCCATCTCCAAGTTGGGAGACTGTTAGTAAAGACGCTGGAGGGGCGAACCCGAGCACCAGGAGATGAGGAGATGAGATGCCTTTTCCAAACTCTTCCCGATCAGACGGTATACCATCCTCTGGGTGTGACAGACATGTTTTAGCAGTAGGAAGAGTCCCATTCATGTAAGGAGAACACCAGGGCTTTTTCAAAATCAGTGTCTCCCCGAAACCCAAACTGGGGAATTTTTTAAGCTACGGCTACACATATGTTCATTAAGGGCCTTGGGAAGTAGGCAGAGTCCAAACTTTAGATGATTGAAGTCTTCAGGGTCAGAAGCACTCACCACCAGCTTCCCTTAGGTTACACTTTAACTGTCATTGATAGATGATGTCAATAAAAATATCTATTCTTTTTCAGATTATTTCCCCTTATAGGTTATTGCAAAATGTTGAGTGTAGTTCCCTGTGCTATACAGTAGTTCCTTGTTGATGATCTATTTTATACATAGCAGTGTGTATGTGTTAATCCCAAACTGTTAGTTTATCCCTCCTCCCACCTTTCCCCTTTGGTAATAATAAATTATAAGATTTTATACTTCTCAGAAATGGGGGAGCTGAAAGAGAGGTATCATTTTCAATGGAAAAGCATTTAAAACAAGATTGAAGCTTTAACCAAGATTATTAGATGTACATCCTTGGAAAGAAATCACTTCGTTTCTCTAATATTGACCTGACAAATAAGACAAACCTTTTCACTGAACTTGCTTATAATAAAGTGATGGAAATAGCCAATGGAAGCGTTAGAAACATCTTATTTTACCCGAGCCTTATACACTGTTCTATGTTAACTACAGTTTGGCTCACACATCTGTTCATTGAGGTTACAATAGTCTCAATTTCTGTTACTGATCCTCCAGAGTGGACCCCAACAAGTGTCCCCCTGCGCAGTGTCATTGGGGCCAACAGATCGAGACTGAGTTTGGTTCACAAGCAAAGGAAACTTTATATTTTGATCAGAGAATGGAGAGGTGAGAGCATGCACTACCCCGTGGGCTGTGGGCTGGGCTGCTGTGTAGAGATCCTGTCAGAGTCAGTGGGAGGGAGGGGGCGGAGCTCTCGAGGGCCGGGTTGGCTGCAGCTCAGGCTCTATATCGCGGAGTCTGCACTGGGCCCCAGGAGCTGAGGTGTCGACCCAGCCATTCTGCACTAGGAAATCTGGTCTGAAGTGCCGGGTGTGGAACCTCTGCATGCGGGACCCTAGGAGCACATGAAATTAGACAAAGCACAAAGGATAAAAAAGGTTAGACTTGACTTTATTGCCCAGATTCTATTTTTATCTCCCAGGGATTTTTAATGGGCTTTGCTGGGGACAAACCCCTCCTCTGCCTTTTGTCCCGTTCCTCATTCTTGGAGTGCTGAGGGTGCAGACCCTTCTTCTGTAACTGCTGAGTGCTGAGTTGGGAGCCCTCATACCAAGGGGCGAGGGTCAGAGCTTCTCCCCAGCAGCCTCCAGGTGACGTTGATTGTCCCCAGGCCCCCTGCCTCCCTGCTCGTCCACCTGAGCACCAGCATTGGAAGCGTTATAGATTCTAATGACCTTTAAGGGTCCAGGAAAGAGATGTGCAGAGACGCTGTGGGGGCCGGTTTCACCCCGCCCCACATTTGTTCGGCCACCTTAGGCTGACCGTTTCTGCCAGCCTAGATGCTCTGACCAGTAGTCTGCGCTGTCTTCAATTAGGCCCCTGAATTAACGTACAAACAGCACCAGGTGTCAGAGCCCTGCCCGCTCAACTCCCAGACAGTCCAGGGTCAGTGGTGATCAAGGACCATGATGGCCACTGAGTCAACAGCCTTTTGAAGTAAACAGGAGTCCAGCCAGTCTTATTGGCCACCATCATCACGGTGTCTGTAGGCTTTTCTATGGTGACAGTGTGACATACGGTTCCCCCGCCAAGATTATTAGCTCCCCTCTGGGTGCAGTAAGTCCTGCAAGCAGTAGTCTACTCTTTTGGGACACACTCTTGTTGTTTTATGAGAGAAACTCCAGGTCAAGTGATGTTCACACGAGTCGTCATGGTGTCCTGTTGCCCCCGGTTATCTCTCTGGATGTTGGAGTTGGAGGGCCTCCTCACTCGAAGTTGGTGTGCCCACGGAGCAAACCCTGCAACTTCAGGGCATGGTTGGTGGTTAGGATCACCACGTGGGGTCCTTTTCCCTTAGGAGGGAGGTGGCCTTTTGGGCTGCTGATTTCCAGGTTTTTAGATACCGCCAGTATCTTGGCCAGATGCGGCAGTGGGCCAAGCCCCTTGGTGACCGTAGTTTATCCTACCTGGATGGCATTCTTGCATTGTTCCATTTCAAGTGGTCCCAGTTTTTGCACTAATTCTCCAATGGCGATTCACCTTTCACCAGGAATGTAAAGGTCAAAGGGTTTAGCTAAATTAGGGAGTTCCAGGGCAAGGGTCTGAATTGACTGCTCTTTCCATTCTTGAAAGGCCACTTCTGGATTCTATTCAAAAGGATCATCATCTTTTCCTTTCAGTGTTTCATATAATGGCCCAGCTAGTAGACTGCAGTTAGGGATCCAGAAGCAGCAAACCCTGGCCTCCCCAGGAACCCCTAAGCTGTCTTCTAGTTTTAGAAAGGAGTAAGGCCGAAAATGGTTTCTTCCCTTTCCTGGGATGGGCTTCTCCGACCTTCTGTGAGAATGAAGCCCAGGCAGGTCACCGCAGTCTGTGATATTTGAGCTTTTTCTTGGACAACTTCTATCCTTTATTGGCTTGGTAGTTCAGAGGCCTCCTTAGTAGGGCTGGCGATCAGAATGTCGTCTGCGTACTGAAGGAGGGTTTCCTTTTCCAGAGGTAGAACTTTTAGGTCTTTAGCTAAGGTTTCCCCAAAGATGGTGTGGGAATTTTTGCACCCTTGGGGCAAGACGGCCCGGAAGTATTGTTTTAGTTGTATGTTGAGTCCTGCCACTCACAAGCCAAAATTTCTTGTGACTCTGGGACTAATGGAATACAAAAGAAGGCATCATTGAAGACTAATACAGAATACCATGTCCTGGTGGTTGGTAGAATGACCAGCAGGGTGTAGGAATTAGGAGCAACTGGAGGTATATCCTCGGTGGCTTCACTGACTGTCCTGACATCCTTTACCAGGTCCCCAGCAGCCCATGGGGCTCTCGTGGTCAGACCAATCCCAGAATATGGAGCTCACCTGGGCAGGTACCCCACCCCCACCCCAGCCCACGGGGCTCTCGTGGTCAGGCCCCTCCCAGGATACAGAGCTACCCTTGCAGGTACCGTGGCAGGGCTGGGCACACAGGAACCGTGCACATAGCCCTCATTGCAGAGCACCCCCAGCTCACCTGTCGCTCAGAGCTGACACAGAGCACCTCAGAGCAGGACTTGAACTAACAAACAGCAGCTGCGACAGGTCTGTGACCCTGGGCATCACTCTGTGCGGCCTCCCTCCACCTGGTCTTCCAGAGACTTCCACTGCACCCGGGGCACCAGGCCTCTGTCTCCAACCACCACCCACCCCTCCTCTCCCTGACTCCTGGGTTCCTCTCATTAGGAGAGGGTTTTCTTGAAGTTGTCTCCCACTCATGGGCCAGATAAAATGATTAGAAAACAAGCCAAAGCTGCAGCCCCTTGTCTATCCTGACTCTCAGGAGCCCACACCTGTTCCTTGGACCTGGCCGGTTCAGCAAGTTCCATTTTCTGCAACTGTGAGCCCCTGAGGGGTGATGATTGGCTGAGCTGGGCAGCCTTACCGTGCCGGCCAGCCCTCCCCAGGTGTGCCTGGGTTGAGATCAATATAAATACCACTCCAGGCAGCAAGAGCCCCTGCAGCCATGCCTGATGCCATTTTCTCTGCCCTGTCAGCAGTCTCGGGGCTGGGCTGGTGGGAGGGAGTGAGAGGCCACGGCTTTGTGGGTGGCCCAGTGTGAGTGGGGCTCTGCTGGACTTTCTGCAGCAGGTGCCAGGCTGCCACCTGCTAAAGAAGAGGATGTGTCACCCATACCTGCTGCTGGAATTTCTCCCTGGGCAGAGGTGAGGAAGGAAAAAAGCAGTGGGGGCAGGGACAGGACGGGTATCTCAGGCAGGGAAATGGAAATCTTCCAGAAGAGCACCCAGGGCCAGGACCATCCTGGCTGGCCTGCAGGCACCAAGTCGGCCGGCATGCTGTCACTCGTGTGGCTCTATGGCCCTTCCTCTAGGCTTTCAAGTCCTTGTATATATTCAGGTGTTTTACCTGGGACGGGTGGGAATAGTTCAGCAGCAACTGGCCTGGGGCTCAGCTCACGTTTACTCACAGATGCCTCGGCACGGTGCCCCAGCTTTGCAATGAGGACGCTTGTTGCGTGGGGGCTGCTGGCTGACTGGGAGACGATTCCCCACCACTGACCAACTTCAGAATTGTTTACAACTGGAGCAAGTGCCCTGATACGGTTTTCCTCTGTGGAACTGGTGGGTTCTGTGTTTTTTTTCTCTTTTTCGTTTTTGGTTCAAGGTAGATTTTATTCCTCTTTTTTGTATTTACAGATATAAGCATGGAAATAATTTATTCATATAAATACATGTATGTGAAGGGAATAATTGTTTTTTCTGTTTTATTTTTAAATTTTATTTCTTTTCAATTTTGAATTTTATTTTATATTTTTATACAGCAGGTTCTTATTGGTTATCTATTTTATACATATAAATGTATACATGCCAATCCCAGTCTCTCAACTCCTCCCACCACCATCCCCCCAACAGCTTTCCCCCCTTGTTGTCCATACATTTGTTGTCTACATCTGTTGCTCTATTTATGCCTTGCAAAATGGTTAATCTGTACGGTTTTTCTAGGTTCCACATATATGCATGAATATACAAGATTTGTTTTTCTCTTTCTGACTTACTTCACTCTGTATGACAGTCTCTAGATCCATCGACGTCTCTACAAATGACCCAATTTCATTCCTTTTCATGGCTTAGTAATATTCCATTTTATATACGTACCACAGCTTTATGCATTCGTCTGTCTGTGGGCATTTAGGTTGCTTCCATTACCTCGATATTGTAAATAGTGATGCAATGAACATTGCGGTGAATGTCTCTTTTTGATTTATGGTTTTGTCTGGGTATATGTCCAGTACTGGGATTGCTGTATCATATGGTAATTCTATTGTTAGTTTCTTAAGAAACTCCATATTGTTCTCCATAGTGAATGTAACAATTTATATTCCCAACAATAGTGGAAGAGGGTTCCTTTTCTCCACACCCTTTCCAGCATTTATTGTTTGTAGATTTTCAGATGATGCCCATTCTAACAGGTGTGAGGTGATACCTCATTGTTGAGTCCATTTTGTTGAGCAAAGGGTAGGTCTTGTCTATTACACATTTGGCTTATGGAACAGTATCTGTGCTAATGTCAAACTCTGGTTTTATGCAGCACCCCAAATCACCTTCCCCCTTAAAAAAGCATAAGTTGCTTTTCTAAACTTGAGACCCTGTTCTGTTTTATAATTCAGTTCATGTGTAGCCAAGTTCACATTCCGTGTATTAGTGATATCTTATGATGTTTCATTTTCTGTGTGACTTATTTCAGTTAGAATCATCATACCTGAATCCACTCATTATGCTGCTACGGGCCTGATGACATAGATTTCATTGCTGAGTGATATTGCATTGTACGTAAGTACCACAACTTCTTTATCCATATTTCACTTTCTGCGCTATTGAACTTGTACCGTAAATGAGGTTCTTGTAAACAGAGCCATCCCAAACTTTGGGGTGGCTGTGTCTTTTTGATTTTACTTTCCCTAAGCTACAGCACCATAAGTGGAAGTGCCCTAGGCTCACTTGCGTTGTTTTTTAGATGTTTCAGAAAACACCATACACTTCTCCCGAGTGGCTGTTGGCAATTTACATCCCGCCCATCAGCATAACAAGGCTCCCAGTTCTCCATGGCCTGTCCTGCCTTTCTGGATTTTACACTTTTTTCAGATGGCCCTTTTGACCGGGAGGAAGTGAGACTTCATTGTAGTGCAGATTTCCTTTGCAAGCTTGCTTGGTTGGCCAAAAAGTGCGTATGCGTTTTTTCCTGAATATATGCAGGAAAAAACGCATACGCCCTTTTTGGCCAAGTGCATCATTGTCCACATTCTGCCTCTTTTCCTATATTTTAAATGCAATTCCAGTCTACCTCCTGAAATCGGATTCCTGCAATTCTGCCCCGCTTTCAAGTCTTCTTGTCAGCCTTACTTCAGTATATTTTTGGACGATAGGTGTCATTTATAACTCTGCAGGTTTGTGAATTACAGTGCCCCTGAGCTCCTTACTTCTACTCGCTTTCTTGTGAGCTGGCCACAACCCCGCAGGATTGCTTCAGGCCTTAATCTCGTTCCGGCCGGGACGCTGAGCTTTTGGTTAATTCCTATTCCTGGTGCGAAATGAGAGTTAAATTTGCCCGTCCAGACACGTCCAGCTAGTCTCTCATTGTTTCTCCCTATTCCTGTTCATTTTCCGCAGAAATTCCAAACTGGGCCAAACAGGAGGTTAAAGGCACTGACTCTCCAAGTCGGGAGAGTGTTAGTAAAGCGTCTGGAATGTTGCACCCGAGTACCAGGGGACGAGAACTGAGACATATTGGAACACGTCTCCCGATCACATGGTTGATCATACTCTGGGCTCCGCATGCATGTTTTAGCTGAAGGAAGAATCCCTTAAACCTGGAGAGTTGAGACCCGTGGAATGGGTACCATGCAATATGACTTCAAAGGGTCTTCATTTGCTCACCGAACCTCTCCAATCCTATCACTGCTGCATTTAGGCCCCTGTACAGACGCTTGATTCTCTTTCAGGGAAATAGCAATCCATAGGTTTTAAGATACTTACTAGTCAGGTACGTTCTTAGGCATTTAATATGGGGTGTTGAGTCCATTTCGTTGAGCAAGGAGTAGCTCTTGTCTATTC
The DNA here is from genome assembly GCF_964270905.1 of Leucopleurus acutus. Classification (NCBI taxonomy): domain Eukaryota; kingdom Metazoa; phylum Chordata; class Mammalia; order Artiodactyla; family Delphinidae; genus Leucopleurus; species Leucopleurus acutus. The sequence continues at coordinate 90,218 of NW_028139196.1, forward strand.
AGTATCTGGCTTAAGGAACTTTATCTGTGCTCATTATAATCTCTGGTTTTATGCAACACCACAACTCACCTTTCCCCTTAAGCAAGCATAAGTTGGTTTTCTAAATTTGTGATCCTGTTCTATTTTGTAATTCAGTTCCTGTATAGCCAAGTTTACATTCCGTGTATTAGTGATATCTTATGATGTTTCTTTTTCTGTGTGACTTATTTCAGTTAGAATCATCATACCTGAATCCACTCATTATGCTGCTACGGGCCTGATGACATAGATTTCATTGCTGAGTGATATTGCATTGTACGTAAGTACCACAACTTCTTTATCCATTTTTCACTTTCTGCGATATTGAACTTGTACCATAAACGAGGTTCTTGTAAACAGAGCCGTCCCAAACTTTGGGGAGGCTGTGTCTTTTTGATTTTAATTTCCCTAAGCTATAGGACCATAAGTGGAAGTGCCCTAGGCTCTGTTGCTTTGTTTTTTCGATGTTTCAGGAAACACCATACACTTCTCCTGAGTGGCTGTTGGCAATTTTCATCCCGACCATCAGCATAACAAGGCTCCCAGTTCTCCATGGCCTGTCCTGCCTTTCTGGATTTTACACTTTTTTCAGATGGCCCTTTTGACCGGGGGGAAGTGAGACTTCATTGTAGTGCAGATTTCCTTTACAAGCTTGCTTGGTTGGCCAAAAAGGGCGTATGCGTTTTTTCCTGAATATATTCAGGAGAAAACGCATACGCCCTTTTTGGCCACGTGCATCATTGTCGACGTTCTGCCTCTTTTCCTATGCTTTAAATGCAATTTCAGTCTACCTCCTGAAATCGGTTTCCTGCAATTCTGCCTTGCTTTCAATGCCTCTTCATAGCCTTACCTCAATATATTTTTTGAAAATAGTTGGCCTTTATAACTCTGCAGGTTTTGAATTGCAGTGGCCCTTAGCTCCATTTTTCAGCTCTTATTTTTGTGATCTTGCCTCATAACCGCAGGATTCCTTCAGGCCCTATTGTTCTTCTGGGGCACCTTGCTGTGCCTTTGGTTTATTCTTCTTACTGATATGAAATTAGAGTGACATGTGCCCATTGAAACCGCTACAGCTAGTTTCTCACTGGTTCCCCCTATTCCCATTCATCCTCCACACTAACTGCAGACTGTGCGATACCAGAACTTAAAGGCATTGACTCTCCATGTGGGGATATTTTAGTAAAGCGGCTGGAATGTCGATCCGGAGCCCCAGGAGAGGAAAAATGAGGTGCGTTTTAGAAACCTTTCCCAATCATATGGTATACCAGTCGCTGGGTTTCCCAAGCATGGTTTAGCTGTAGGAAGATTCCCTTCAACCTGGAGTGTTGGGACCCTTGGAATGAGTAGCATGAAGTATTGCATTAAAGTTTTGGCAGTTGCTCACCAAAGCTCACCAATCCTCTCAGCCCCAAGTGTCCAGCCTTATGTCTTATCCAGCTGTGGGTTTATATGTGGTCAATCCAGGTTGCATCACAGCCCCTGAGCGAATTTTGTAAGAATTTTTCTCTCTTTCATTGTTTCTGCGTTTTGTTTTTAAAATTTATTTCTATAATGGGGTTTAGCTCATTTTCACTGCTGTGTTTGTGCCGCTCTGCACACACTTGATTCCCTTATGGAGATATATCAATACATGGGTTTTAAGATTCTTATTACTCAGATATATTTCTCTGTGGTGTATAGGGTGTGTTGAGGCCAGTTCATTGAGCAAGGTGTAGATCTTGTCTAATATCTATTTGGTTTATTGAACGGTATCTGTGCTAATTTCAAACTCTGGTTTTATGCATCACCCCACCTCTCCTTTCCCCTTAAGCTGAAATAAGTGTGTTTTCTAAATGTGAGACACTGTTCTGTTCTGTAATTCATTTCTTGTGCAGCCATATTTACCCTCCCTCTATAAGTGATATCTTATGATATGTTTCTTTTTCTGTTTGACTTATTTCAAGTAGTATTATCGGACCTAAACCCACTCTTTATCCTTCTACTAGCCTTATTACATTGATTTCATGGTGAAGAGATATTCCATTGTACATAAGTACCACATCTTCTTTATCCATTGTTCTCTTTCCTGGGATATTTAAGGTGTACTGAAGTTGAGGTTCTTGTAAACAGAGTAGCCCTAAACTGTGGTGTGCTTGTGTCTTGTTGATTTTTAGACTTCCCTAGATATACTCCCATGATTGGAAGTGTCCTATGCTCTGTAGCTCTGTTTTTTAGATGATTTAGGAACCACCATACACTTCTCCAGAGTGGCTCTCGGCAGTTCACACACTGCCCATCAGCGTATAAAGGCTCCCTGTTCTCCATGGCCTGTCCTGCATTTCTGGTTTTTACAATTTTTTAGGATGGCCCTTTTGACCAGTGGGTAATGAGACTTCTTTGTTGTGCACATTTGCATTGCTTGCTTGCTTCGTTGCCCATAAAGTGTGCATGCGTTTTTTCCTGGATATAATCAGGAAAAAACGCATACGCCCTTTTGGGCCAACAGCATCATTGTCGAAATTCTGTCGCTTTTCATGTGCTTTAAAGACGAGTCCAATCTATCTCTTGAAATCTGTTTCTTGCAATTCTGTCTTGCATTCAGATCCTCTTCTTTGCCTTACCTCAACATATTTTTGGACGTTAGTTTTCATTTATAACTCTGCAGGTTTGTGAATTGCAGTGACCCTGAGCTCCATTTTTTAAGTTGCTCTTTTGTGAGCTGGCCTCAAACCCGCAGGATTGCTTCAGGCCCTATTTTGGCTCGGGCGAGGCGGGCTGAGCCTTTTTTCAATTCTTATTCTTAATGGGAAATTAGAGTGATATGTGCCCGTCCAAACCCCTACAACTATTCTCTCATTGGTTCCCCCTCTTCCCGTTCATCCTCCTCACAATTTGCAAAATGTTTGAAACAGAAGTTGAAATGTGCTGATTCTCCAAGTGGGGAGATTCTAAGTAACGTGGCTGGAATGGTGAACAGGAGCACCAGGAGAGGATAAATGAGCTGCATTTTAGACACATCTCCCGATCACATGGTGTACAGTCCTCTGGGTTTTCCATGCATGTTTTAGCTGTAGGAAGATCCCTTGAACCTGCAGATTTGGGACCCATTGAATGGGTACCAGGTAGTATTACTTTAAAGGGTGTGCATTTCCTCACCCAACCTCACATTTCTCTTAGTGCAAACAGTTTCCAGCCTTATGTCTCATCCTGCTGTGGGTCTAGATGTGTTCAATCCATGTTGCATCACCGGCCCTGAGGAAAAGTTGTAAGAGGTTTTCTCTGTCTCTCTGTCGTTTATTTTTTTCAATTTATTACTATATTGGTTACAGCTGATTTTCAAAGCTCTGTTTCTTGCTGCTGTACATCCACTTGATTCACGTACAGAGAGACATCAGTAAATTCTTTTTCAGATTCTTACCAGTCGTATATATTCTTTTCCGGTGACTTGAGTGTGCTGAGTGCAGTTCTTTTAGCTACCGTGTAGGCCTTGTTGATTATCAGTTTGGTATTTGGAATGGTATCTTTGCTAATTTCAACCTCCTGGATGATGCCTCACCCCTCCCCACCTTTCCCGTTTAGCAGCCTTATGCGTGTTTTCTACATATTTGACTATGTTTTTGTTTTGTAAGTTATTTCATGTGTAGCTATTTTGGATTCCACCTTTAAGTGATATCTTATGATATGTGTCTTTTTCTTTTTGAATTATGTCACTTAGAATGATCATACGTAACTCCTCTGGAGTTGTTACAACTGGCCATATTTCATTGATTTCCAGGCTGAGTAATATTCCACTCTACATAAGTACCACATCTCTATCCATGTTTTCCCTCCAGAGACATTTAAGTTATATCCTAGTCGAGGATCTTTTAAACAGAGAGGCGGTAAATATTGGGGTGCCTGTGTCCTCTCGATTTTTGTTTTTCCCAAGATATACGCCCATGCGTGCAAGTGCCCTATGCTCTGTAGCTCATTTTTTAGATGCTTTAGTAAACACAATACACTTCTCCAGAATGGCCGTTGGCAATATACATTTCCACTATAAGTCTCACAGGGCTCCCTCTTCTCCTTGCCCTGTCCTGCATTTCTGTTGTTTACGCTTTATGAGGATGGCTCTTCTGACTGATCTGAAGTGATATCTTTTGTAGTATTGATTTCCAGTGCCCACCTGTTTGGTTGGCTAAAAAAGTGTATGCCCTTTTCTTGAATATATACAGAAAAAAACGCATACACCCTTTTTGGCCAACTGCAATGTTGGCAATGTTCAGCCCCTTTTCTTGTGCTTAATGGTGAGTCCTTTCTACCTCCTCAAATCCCTTTCCTGCCATTCTCCCTTGCTTACAAGTCCTTTTCTCTGACTTTCCTCAAGACATTTTTCAGTGATAGATATTTTCAACTCTGCAGTTCATGAATTTTACTGCCCCTGAGTTCCATTGTTCAACTTGTGTTTATGGGAACTGGCCACAAAGCAGTGGGATTTCCTCAAGCCCTATACTGTTTCCATGGGCAACCCTAGCCTTTGGTCAATTCGTCTTCCTGATTGGAAATTAGAGTGACATGTGCCTGTCTGAACACCTAGGACTTGTCTCTCATTGTTCCTCATCCTTCCGCTTCATCCTCTGGACAAATTCCAAACTGTACGCAACAGGATGTTGACAGTGCTGCCATCTCCAAGTTGGGAGACTGTTAGTAAAGACGCTGGAGGGGCGAACCCGAGCACCAGGAGATGAGGAGATGAGATGCCTTTTCCAAACTCTTCCCGATCAGACGGTATACCATCCTCTGGGTGTGACAGACATGTTTTAGCAGTAGGAAGAGTCCCATTCATGTAAGGAGAACACCAGGGCTTTTTCAAAATCAGTGTCTCCCCGAAACCCAAACTGGGGAATTTTTTAAGCTACGGCTACACATATGTTCATTAAGGGCCTTGGGAAGTAGGCAGAGTCCAAACTTTAGATGATTGAAGTCTTCAGGGTCAGAAGCACTCACCACCAGCTTCCCTTAGGTTACACTTTAACTGTCATTGATAGATGATGTCAATAAAAATATCTATTCTTTTTCAGATTATTTCCCCTTATAGGTTATTGCAAAATGTTGAGTGTAGTTCCCTGTGCTATACAGTAGTTCCTTGTTGATGATCTATTTTATACATAGCAGTGTGTATGTGTTAATCCCAAACTGTTAGTTTATCCCTCCTCCCACCTTTCCCCTTTGGTAATAATAAATTATAAGATTTTATACTTCTCAGAAATGGGGGAGCTGAAAGAGAGGTATCATTTTCAATGGAAAAGCATTTAAAACAAGATTGAAGCTTTAACCAAGATTATTAGATGTACATCCTTGGAAAGAAATCACTTCGTTTCTCTAATATTGACCTGACAAATAAGACAAACCTTTTCACTGAACTTGCTTATAATAAAGTGATGGAAATAGCCAATGGAAGCGTTAGAAACATCTTATTTTACCCGAGCCTTATACACTGTTCTATGTTAACTACAGTTTGGCTCACACATCTGTTCATTGAGGTTACAATAGTCTCAATTTCTGTTACTGATCCTCCAGAGTGGACCCCAACAAGTGTCCCCCTGCGCAGTGTCATTGGGGCCAACAGATCGAGACTGAGTTTGGTTCACAAGCAAAGGAAACTTTATATTTTGATCAGAGAATGGAGAGGTGAGAGCATGCACTACCCCGTGGGCTGTGGGCTGGGCTGCTGTGTAGAGATCCTGTCAGAGTCAGTGGGAGGGAGGGGGCGGAGCTCTCGAGGGCCGGGTTGGCTGCAGCTCAGGCTCTATATCGCGGAGTCTGCACTGGGCCCCAGGAGCTGAGGTGTCGACCCAGCCATTCTGCACTAGGAAATCTGGTCTGAAGTGCCGGGTGTGGAACCTCTGCATGCGGGACCCTAGGAGCACATGAAATTAGACAAAGCACAAAGGATAAAAAAGGTTAGACTTGACTTTATTGCCCAGATTCTATTTTTATCTCCCAGGGATTTTTAATGGGCTTTGCTGGGGACAAACCCCTCCTCTGCCTTTTGTCCCGTTCCTCATTCTTGGAGTGCTGAGGGTGCAGACCCTTCTTCTGTAACTGCTGAGTGCTGAGTTGGGAGCCCTCATACCAAGGGGCGAGGGTCAGAGCTTCTCCCCAGCAGCCTCCAGGTGACGTTGATTGTCCCCAGGCCCCCTGCCTCCCTGCTCGTCCACCTGAGCACCAGCATTGGAAGCGTTATAGATTCTAATGACCTTTAAGGGTCCAGGAAAGAGATGTGCAGAGACGCTGTGGGGGCCGGTTTCACCCCGCCCCACATTTGTTCGGCCACCTTAGGCTGACCGTTTCTGCCAGCCTAGATGCTCTGACCAGTAGTCTGCGCTTTCTTCAATTAGGCCCCTGAATTAACGTACAAACAGCACCAGGTGTCAGAGCCCTGCCCGCTCAACTCCCAGACAGTCCAGGGTCAGTGGTGATCAAGGACCATGATGGCCACTGAGTCAACAGCCTTTTGAAGTAAACAGGAGTCCAGCCAGTCTTATTGGCCACCATCATCACGGTGTCTGTAGGCTTTTCTATGGTGACAGTGTGACATACGGTTCCCCCGCCAAGATTATTAGCTCCCCTCTGGGTGCAGTAAGTCCTGCAAGCAGTAGTCTACTCTTTTGGGACACACTCTTGTTGTTTTATGAGAGAAACTCCAGGTCAAGTGATGTTCACACGAGTCGTCATGGTGTCCTGTTGCCCCCGGTTATCTCTCTGGATGTTGGAGTTGGAGGGCCTCCTCACTCGAAGTTGGTGTGCCCACGGAGCAAACCCTGCAACTTCAGGGCATGGTTGGTGGTTAGGATCACCACGTGGGGTCCTTTTCCCTTAGGAGGGAGGTGGCCTTTTGGGCTGCTGATTTCCAGGTTTTTAGATACCGCCAGTATCTTGGCCAGATGCGGCAGTGGGCCAAGCCCCTTGGTGACCGTAGTTTATCCTACCTGGATGGCATTCTTGCATTGTTCCATTTCAAGTGGTCCCAGTTTTTGCACTAATTCTCCAATGGCGATTCACCTTTCACCAGGAATGTAAAGGTCAAAGGGTTTAGCTAAATTAGGGAGTTCCAGGGCAAGGGTCTGAATTGACTGCTCTTTCCATTCTTGAAAGGCCACTTCTGGATTCTATTCAAAAGGATCATCATCTTTTCCTTTCAGTGTTTCATATAATGGCCCAGCTAGTAGACTGCAGTTAGGGATCCAGAAGCAGCAAACCCTGGCCTCCCCAGGAACCCCTAAGCTGTCTTCTAGTTTTAGAAAGGAGTAAGGCCGAAAATGGTTTCTTCCCTTTCCTGGGATGGGCTTCTCCGACCTTCTGTGAGAATGAAGCCCAGGCAGGTCACCGCAGTCTGTGATATTTGAGCTTTTTCTTGGACAACTTCTATCCTTTATTGGCTTGGTAGTTCAGAGGCCTCCTTAGTAGGGCTGGCGATCAGAATGTCGTCTGCGTACTGAAGGAGGGTTTCCTTTTCCAGAGGTAGAACTTTTAGGTCTTTAGCTAAGGTTTCCCCAAAGATGGTGTGGGAATTTTTGCACCCTTGGGGCAAGACAGCCCGGAAGTATTGTTTTAGTTGTATGTTGAGTCCTGCCACTCACAAGCCAAAATTTCTTGTGACTCTGGGACTAATGGAATACAAAAGAAGGCATCATTGAAGACTAATACAGAATACCATGTCCTGGTGGTTGGTAGAATGACCAGCAGGGTGTAGGAATTAGGAGCAACTGGAGGTATATCCTCGGTGGCTTCACTGACTGTCCTGACATCTTTTACCAGGTCCCCAGCAGCCCATGGGGCTCTCGTGGTCAGACCAATCCCAGAATATGGAGCTCACCTGGGCAGGTACCCCACCCCCACCCCAGCCCACGGGGCTCTCGTGGTCAGGCCCCTCCCAGGATACAGAGCTACCCTTGCAGGTACCGTGGCAGGGCTGGGCACACAGGAACCGTGCACATAGCCCTCATTGCAGAGCACCCCCAGCTCACCTGTCGCTCAGAGCTGACACAGAGCACCTCAGAGCAGGACTTGAACTAACAAACAGCAGCTGCGACAGGTCTGTGACCCTGGGCATCACTCTGTGCGGCCTCCCTCCACCTGGTCTTCCAGAGACTTCCACTGCACCCGGGGCACCAGGCCTCTGTCTCCAACCACCACCCACCCCTCCTCTCCCTGACTCCTGGGTTCCTCTCATTAGGAGAGGGTTTTCTTGAAGTTGTCTCCCACTCATGGGCCAGATAAAATGATTAGAAAACAAGCCAAAGCTGCAGCCCCTTGTCTATCCTGACTCTCAGGAGCCCACACCTGTTCCTTGGACCTGGCCGGTTCAGCAATTTCCATTTTCTGCAACTGTGAGCCCCTGAGGGGTGATGATTGGCTGAGCTGGGCAGCCTAACCGTGCTGGCCAGCCCTCCCCAGGTGTGCCTGGGTTGAGATCAATATAAATACCACTCCAGGGAGCAAGAGCCCCTGCAGCCATGCCTGACGCCATTTTCTCTGCCCTGTCAGCAGTCTCGGGGCTGGGCTGGTGGGAGGGAGTGAGAGGCCACGGCTTTGTGGGTGGCCCAGTGTGAGTGGGGCTCTGCTGGACTTTCTGCAGCAGTTGCCAGGCTGCCACCTGCTAAAGAAGAGGATGTGTCACCCATACCTGCTGCTGGAATTTCTCCCTGGGCAGAGGTGAGGAAGGAAAAAAGCAGTGGGGGCAGGGACAGGACGGGTATCTCAGGCAGGGAAATGGAAATCTTCCAGAAGAGCACCCAGGGCCAGGACCATCCTGGCTGGCCTGCAGGCACCAAGTCGGCCGGCATGCTGTCACTCGTGTGGCTCTATGGCCCTTCCTCTAGGCTTTCAAGTCCTTGTATATATTCAGGTGTTTTACCTGGCACGGGTGGGAATAGTTCAGCAGCAACTGGCCTGGGGCTCAGCTCACGTTTACTCACAGATGCCTCGGCACGGTGCCCCAGCTTTGCAATGAGGACGCTTGTTGCGTGGGGGCTGCTGGCTGAATGGGAGATGATTCCCCACCACTGACCAACTTCAGAATTGTTTACAACTGGAGCAAGTGCCCTGATACGGTTTTCCTCTGTGGAACTGGAGGGTTCTGTGTTTTTTTTCTCTTTTTCGTTTTTGGTTCAAGGTAGATTTTATTCCTCTTTTTTGTATTTACAGATATAAGCATGGAAATAATGTATTCATATAAATACATGTATGTGAAGGGAATAATTGTTTTTTCTGTTTTATTTTTTAAATTTTATTTCTTTTCAATTTTGAATTTTATTTTATATTTTTATACAGCAGGTTCTTATTGGTTATCTATTTTATACATATAAATGTATACATGCCAATCCCAGTCTCTCAACTCCTCCCACCACCACCCCCCCAACAGCTTTCCCCCCTTGTTGTCCATACATTTGTTGTCTACATCTGTTGCTCTATTTATGCCTTGCAAAATGGTTAATCTGTACGGTTTTTCTAGGTTCCACATACATGCATGAATATACAAGATTTGTTTTTCTCTTTCTGACTTACTTCACTCTGTATGACAGTCTCTAGATCCATCGACGTCTCTACAAATGACCCAATTTCATTCCTTTTCATGGCTTAGTAATATTCCATTTTATATATGTACCACAGCTTTATGCATTCGTCTGTCTGTGGGCATTTAGGTTGCTTCCATTACCTCGATATTGTAAATAGTGATGCAATGAACATTGCGGTGAATGTCTCTTTTTGATTTATGGTTTTGTCTGGGTATATGTCCAGTACTGGGATTGCTGTATCATATGGTAATTCTATTGTTAGTTTCTTAAGAAACTCCATATTGTTCTCCATAGTGAATGTAACAATTTATATTCCCAACAATAGTGGAAGAGGGTTCCTTTTCTCCACACCCTTTCCAGCATTTATTGTTTGTAGATTTTCTGATGATGCCCATTCTATCAGGTGTGAGGTGATACCTCATTGTTGAGTCCATTTTGTTGAGCAAGGGGTAGGTCTTGTCTATTACACATTTGGCTTATGGAACAGTATCTGTGCTAATGTCAAACTCTGGTTTTATGCAGCACCCCAACTCACCTTCCCCCTTAAACAAGCATAAGTTGGTTTGCTAAACTTGAGACCCTGTTCTGTTTTGTAATTCAGTTCATGTGTAGCCAAGTTCACATTCCGTGTATTAGTGATATCTTATGATGTTTCTTTTTCTGTGTGACTTATTTCAGTTAGAATCATCATACCCGAATCCACTCATTATGCTGCTACGGGCCTGATGACATAGATTTCATTGCTGAGTGATATTGCATTGTACATAAGTACCACAACTTCTTTATCCATTTTTTTACTTTCTACGATATTGAACTTGTACCGTAAACAAGGTTCTTGTAAAAAGAGCTGTCCTAAACATTGGGGTGGCTGTGTCTTTTTGAATTTACTTTTCCTAAGCTACAGCACCATAAGTGGAAGTGCCCTAGGCTCTCTTGCGTTGTTTTTTAGATGTTTCAGAAAACACCATACACTTCTCCCGAGTGGCTGTTGGCAATTTACATCCCGCCCATCAGCATAACAAGGCTCCCAGTTCTCCATGACCTGTCCTGCCTTTCTGGATTTTACACTTTTTTCAGATGGCCCTTTTGACCTTGGGGAAGTGAGACTTCATTGTAGTGCAGATTTCCTTTGCAAGCTTGCTTGGTTGGCCAAAAAGGGCGTATGCGTTTTTTCCTGAATATATTCAGGAAAAAACGCATACGCCCTTTTTGGACATGTGCATCATTGTGGAAGTTCTGCCTCTTTTCCTATACTTTAAATGCAATTCCAGTCTACCTCCTGAAATCGGATTCCTGCAATTCTGCCCGGCTTTCAAGTCTTCCTGGCAGCCTTACTTCAGTATATTTTTGGACGATAGCTGTCATTTATAACTCTGCAGGTTTGTGAATTACAGTGCCCCTGAGCTCCTTACTTCAACTCGCTTTCTTGTGAGCTGGCCGCAACACCGCAGGATTGCTTCAGGCCCTAATCTCGTTCCGGCCGGGACGCTGAGCTTTTGGTTAATTCCTATTCCTGGTGCAAAATGAGAGTTAAATTTTCTCGTCCAGACACGTCCAGCTAGTCTCTGATTGTTTCTCCCTATTCCTGTACATCTTCCGGAGATATTCCAAACTGGGCCAAACAGGAGGTTAAAGGCACTGACTTTCCAAGTCAGGAGAGTGTTAGTAAAGCGTCTGGAATGTTGCACCCGAGTACCAGAGGACGAGAACTGAGACATATTGGAACACGTCTCCTGATCACACGGTTGATCATACTCTGGGTTCCACATGCATGTTTTAGCTGAAGGAAGAATCCCTTAAACCTGGAGATTTGAGACCCATGGAATGGTACCATGCAATATGATTTCAAAGGGTCTTCATTTGCTCAACGGACTTCTCCAATCCTATCACTGCTGCGTTTATGCCCCTGTAAAGACGCTTGATTCTCTTTCAGAGACATAGCAATCCATAGGTTTTAAGATACTTACTAGTCAGGTACGTTCTTAGGCGTTTAATATGGGGTGTTGAGTCCATTTCGTTGAACAAGGAGTAGTTCTTGTCTATTCCATATTTGGCTTAAGGAACTTTATCTGTGCTCATTTCAATCTCTGGTTTTAGGCAGCACCCCAACTCACCTTTCCCCTTAAGCAAGCATAAGTTGGTTTTCTAAATTTGAGACCCTGTTCTGTTTTGTAATCCAGTTCCTGTGTAGCCAAGTTTACATCTCGTGTATTAGTGATATCTTATGATGTTTCTTTTTCTGTGTGACTTATTTCAGTTAGAATCATCATACCTGAATCCACTCATTATGCTGCTACGGGCCTGATGACATAGATTTCATTGCTGAGTGATATTGCATTGTACGTAAGTACCACAACTTCTTTATCCATTTTTCACTTTCTGCGATATTGAACTTGTACCGTAAACGAGGTTCTTGTAAACAGAGCCGTCCCAAACTTTGGGGTGGCTGTGTCTTTTTGATTTTAATTTCCCTAAGCTATAGGACCATAAGTGGAAGTGCCCTAGGCTCTGTTGCTTTGTTTTTTAGATGTTTCAGGAAACACCATACACCTCTCACGAGTGGCTCTTGGCAATTTACATCCCGCCCATCAGCATAACAAGGCTCCCAGTTCTCCATGGCCTGTCCTGCCTTTCTGGATTTTACACTTTTTTCAGATGGCCCTTTTGACCGGGGGGAAGTGAGACTTCATTGTAGTGCAGATTTCCTTTGCAAGCTTGCTTGGTTGGCCAAAAAGAGCGTATGCGTTTTTTCCTGAATATATTCAGGAAAAAACGCATACGCCCTTTTTGGCCAAGTGCATCATTGTGGACGTTCTGCCTCTTTTCCTATGCTTTAAATGCAATTCCAGTCTACCTCCTGAAATCGGTTTCCTGCAATTCTGCCCCGCTTTCAAGTCCTCTTGGCAGCCTTACTTCAGTATATTTTTGGACGATAGCTGTCATTTATAACTCTGCAGGTTTGTGAATTACAGTGCCCCTGAGCTCCTTTCCTCAACTAGCTTTCTTGTGAGCTGGCCGCAACACCGCAGGATTGCTTCAGGCCCTAAACTGGTTCCGGCACGGCACGCTGAGCCTTTGGTTAATTCCTCTTCCTGGTGGGAAATGAGAGTTAAATTTGCCCGTCCAGACACCTCCAGCTAGTCTCTCATTGGTTCTCCCTATTCCTGTTCATCTTCCGCAGAAATTGCAAACTGGGCCAAACAGGAGGTTAAAGGCACTGACTCTCCAAGTCGGGAGAGTGTTAGTAAAGCGTCTGGAATGTTGCACCCGAGTACCAGGGGACGAGAAGTGAGACATATTGGAACACGTCTCCCGATCACACGGTTTATCATACTCTGGGTTCCACGTGCATGTTTTAGCTGAAGGAAGAATCGCTTAAACCTGGAGAGTTGAGACCCGTGGAATGGGTACCATGCAATATGACTTCAAAGGGTCTTCATTTGCTCACCGAACCTCTCCAATCCTATCACTGCTGCGTTTATGCCCCTGTACACACGCTTGATTCTCTTTCGGAGACATAGCAATCCATAGGTTTGAAAATTCTTACTAGTCAGGTACATTCTTAGGCGTTTAATATGGGGTGTTGAGTCCATTTCGTTGAGCAAGGAGTAGTTCTTCTCTATTCCATATTTGGCTTAAGGAAGTTTATCTGTGCTCATTTCAATGTCTGGTTTTAGGCAGCACCCCAACTCACCTTTCCCCTTAAGCAAGCATAAGTTGTTTTTCTAAATTTAAGACCCTGTTCTGTTTTGTAATCCAGTTCCTGTGTATCCAAGTTTACATTCCGTGTATTAGTGATATCTTATGATGTTTCTTTTTCTGTGATACTTATTTCAGTTAGAATCATCATACCTGAATCCACTCTTTATGCTGCTATGGGCCTGAAGACATAGATTTCATTGCTGAGTGATAATGCATTGTACGTAAGTACCAGAACTTCTTTATCCATTTTTCGCTTTCTGCGATATTAAACTTGTACCATACACGGTTTTCTTGTAAACAGGGCCGTCCCGAACTTTGGGCTGGCTGTGTCTTTTTGATTTTAATTTCCCTAAGCTATAGGACTATAAGTGGACTTGCCCTAGGCTCAGTTGCTTTGTTTTTTAGATGTTTCATAAACACCATACACTTCTCTGGAGTGGCTGTTGGCAATTTACATCCCGCCCATCAGCATAACAAGGCTCCCAGTTCTCCATGGCCTGTCCTGCCTTTCTGGATTTTACACTTTTTTCAGATGGCCCTTTTGACCGTGGGGAAGTGAGACTTCATTGTAGTGCAGATTTCGTTTGCAAGCTTGCTTGGTTGGCCAAAAAGGGCGTATGCGTTTTTTCCTGAATATATTCAGGAAAAAACGCATACGCCCTTTTTGGCCAAGTGCATCATTGTCCACGTTCTGCCTCCTTTCCTATGCTTTAAATGTATTCCTGTCTACCTCCTGCAATCGGTTTCCTGCAATTCTGCCCCGCCTTCAAGTCCTCTTGGCACCCTTACTTCAGTATATTTTTGGACGATAGCTGTCATTTATAACTCTGAAGGTTTGTGAATTACAGTGCCCCTGAGCTCCTTTCTTCAACTCGCTTTCTTGTGAACTGGCCGCAACACCGCAGGATTGCTTCAGGCCCTAATCTGGTTCCAGCATGGCACTCTGAGACTTTGGTTAATTCCTATTCCTGGTGGAAAATGAGAGTTAAATTTGCCCGTCCAGACACCTCCAGCTAGTCTCTCATTGGTTCTCCCTATTCCTGTTCATCTTCCGCAGAAATTGCAAACTGGGCCAAACAGGAGGTTAAAGGCACTGACTCTCCAAGTCGGGAGAGTGTTAGTAAAGCGTCTGGAATGTTGCACCCGCATACCAGGGGACGAGAACTGAGACATATTGGAACACGTCTCCCGATCACACGGTTGATCATACTCTGGGTTCCACATACATGTTTTAGCTGAAGGAAGAATCCCTTAAACCTGGAGAGTTGCGACCCGTGGAATGGGTACCATGCAATATGACTTCAAAGGGTCTTTATTTGCTCACCGAACCTCTCCAATCCTATCACTGCTGCGTTTATGCCCCTGTACACACGCTTGATTTTCTTTCAGAGACATAGCAATCCATAGGTTTTAAGATACTTACTAGTCAGGTACATTCTTAGGCGTTTAATATGGGCTGTTGAGTCCATTTCGTTGAGCAAGGAGTAGTTCTTGTCTATTCCATATTTGGCTTAAGGAACTTTATCTGTGCTCATTTCAATCTCTGGTTTTATGCAGCACCCCAACTCACCTTTCCCCTTAAGCAAGCATAAGTTGGTTTTCTAAATTTGAGACCCTGTTCTGTTTTGTAATCCAGTTCCTGTGTAGCCAAGTTTACATTCCGTGTATTAGTGATATCTTATGATGTTTCTTTTTCTGTGTGACTTATTTCAGTTAGAATCATCATACCTGAATCCACTCTTTATGCTGCTATGGGCCTGAAGACATAGATTTCATTTCTGAGTGATACTGCATTGTACGTAAGTACCACAACTTCTTTATCCATTTTTTGCTTTCTGTGATATTGAACTTGTAGCGTAAAGGAGGTTCTTGTAAACAGAGTCGTCCCAAACTTTGGGGTGGCTGTGTCTTTTTGATTTTTTTTCCCTAAGCTATAGGACCAGAAGTGGAAGTGCCCTAGTCTCTGTTGCTTTGTTTTTTAGATGTTTCAGGAAACACCATACACTTCTCCCGAATGGCTGTTGGCAATTTACATCCCGCCCATCAGCATAACAAGGCTCCCAGTTCTCCATGGCCTGTCCTGCCTTTCTGGATTTTACACTTTTTTCAGATGGCCCTTTTGACCGGGGGGGAAGTGAGACTTCATTGTAGTACAGATTTCCTTTGCAAGCTTGCTTGGTTGGCCAAAAAGGGCGTATGCGTTTTTTCCTGAATATATTCAGGAAAAAACGCATACGCTCTTTTTGGCCAAGTGCATCATTGTCCACGTTCTGCCTCTTTTCCTATGCTTTAAATGCAATTCCAGTCTACCTCCTGAAATCGGTTTCCTGCAATTCTGCCTTGCTTTCAATGCCTCTTCTTAGCCTTACCTCAATATATTTTTTGAAAATAGTTGGCCTTCATAACTCTGCAGGTTTTGAATTGCAGTGGCCCTTAACTCCATTTTTCAGCTCTTATTTTTGTGATCTTGCCTCATAACCACAGGATTCCTTCAGGCCCTATTGTTCTTCTGGGGCACCTTGCTGTGCCTTTGGTTTATTCTTCTTACTGATATGAAATTAGAGTGACATGTGCCCATTGAAACCGCTACAGCTAGTTTCTCACTGGTTTCCCCTATTCCCATTCATCCTCCACACTAACTGCAGACTGTGCGATACCAGAACTTAAAGGCATTGACTGTCCATGTGGGGATATTTTAGTAAAGCAGCTGGAATATCGATCCGGAGCCCCAGGAGAGGAAAAATGAGGTGCGTTTTAGAAACCTTTCCCGATCATATGGTATACCAGTCGCTGGGTTTCCCAAGCATGGTTTAGCTGTAGGAAGATTCCCTTCAACCTGGAGTGTTGGGACCCTTGGAATGAGTAGCATGAAGTATTGCATTAAACTTTTGGCAGTTGCTCACCAAAGCTCACCAATCCTCTCAGCCCCAAGTGTCCAGCCTTATGTCTTATCCAGCTGTGGGTTTATATGTGGTCAATCCAGGTTGCATCACAGCCCCTGAGCGAATTTTGTAAGAATTTTTCTCTCTTTCATTGTTTCTGTGTTTTGTTTTTAAAATTTATTTCTATAATGGGGTTTAGCTCATTTTCACTGCTGTGTTTGTGCCGCTCTGCACACACTTGATTCCCTTATGGAGATATATCAATACATGGGTTTTAAGATTCTTATTACTCAGATATATTTCTCTGTGGTGTATAGGGTGTGTTGAGGCCAGTTCATTGAGCAAGGTGTAGATCTTGTCTAATATCTATTTGGTTTATTGAACGGTATCTGTGCTAATTTCAAACTCTGGTTTTATGCATCACCCCACCTCTCCTTTCCCCTTAAGCTGAAATAAGTGTGTTTTCTAAATGTGAGACACTGTTCTGTTCTGTAATTCATTTCTTGTGCAGCCATATTTACCCTCCCTCTATAAGTGATATCTTATGATATGTTTCTTTTTCTGTTTGACTTATTTCAAGTAGTATTATCGGACCTAAATCCACTCTTTATCCTTCTACTAGCCTTATTACATTGATTTCATGGTGAAGAGATATTCCATTGTACATAAGTACCACATCTTCTTTATCCATTGTTCTCTTTCCTGGGATATTTAAGGTGTACTGAAGTTGAGGTTCTTGTAAACAGAGTAGCCCTAAACTGTGGTGTGCTTGTGTCTTGTTGATTTTTAGACTTCCCTAGATATACTCCCATGATTGGAAGTGTCCTATGCTCTGTAGCTCTGTTTTTTAGATGATTTAGGAACCACCATACACTTCTCCAGAGTGGCTCTCGGCAGTTCACACACTGCCCATCAGCGTATAAAGGCTCCCTGTTCTCCATGGCCTGTCCTGCATTTCTGGTTTTTACAATTTTTTAGGATGGCCCTTTTGACCAGTGGGTAATGAGACTTCTTTGTTGTGCACATTTGCATTGCTTGCTTGCTTCGTTGCCCATAAAGTGTGTATGCGTTTTTTCCTGGATATAATCAGGAAAAAACGCATACGCCCTTTTGGGCCAACTGCATCATTGTCGAAATTCTGCCGCTTTTCATGTGCTTTAAAGACGAGTCCAATCTATCTCTTGAAATCTGTTTCTTGCAATTCTGTCTTGCATTCAGATCCTCTTCTTTGCCTTACCTCAACATATTTTTGGACGTTAGTTTTCATTTATAACTCTGCAGGTTTGTGAATTGCAGTGACCCTGAGCTCCATTTTTTAAGTTGCTCTTTTGTGAGCTGGCCTCAAAGCCGCAGGATTGCTTCAGGCCCTATTTTGGCTCGGGCGAGGCGGGCTGAGCCTTTTTTCAATTCTTATTCTTAATGGGAAATTAGAGTGATATGTGCCCGTCCAAACCCCTACAACTATTCTCTCATTGGTTCCCCCTCTTCCTGTTCATCCTCCTCACAATTTGCAAAATGTGTGAAACAGAAGTTGAAATGTGCTGATTCTCCAAGTGGGGAGATTCTAAGTAACGTGGCTGGAATGGTGAACAGGAGCACCAGGAGAGGATAAATGAGCTGCATTTTAGACACATCTCCCGATCACATGGTGTACAGTCCTCTGGGTTTTCCATGCATGTTTTAGCTGTAGGAAGATCCTTTGAACCTGCAGATTTGGGACCCATTGAATGGGTACCAGGTAGTATTACTTTAAAGGGTGTGCATTTCCTCACCCAACCTCACATTTCTCTTAGTGCAAACAGTTTCCAGCCTTATGTCTCATCCTGCTGTGGGTCTAGATGTGTTCAATCCATGTTGCATCACCGGCCCTGAGGAAAAGTTGTAAGAGGTTTTCTCTGTCTCTCTGTCGTTTATTTTTTTCAATTTATTACTATATTGGTTACAGCTGATTTTCAAAGCTCTGTTTCTTGCTGCTGTACATCCACTTGATTCACGTACAGAGAGACATCAGTAAATTCTTTTTCAGATTCTTACCAGTCGTATATATTCTTTTCCGGTGACTTGAGTGTGCTGAGTGCAGTTCTTTTAGCTACTGTGTAGGCCTTGTTGATTATCAGTTTGGTATTTGGAATAGTATCTTTGCTAATTTCAACCTCCTGGATGATGCCTCACCCCTCCCCACCTTTCCCGTTTAGCAGCCTTATGCGTGTTTTCTACATATTTGACTATGTTTTTGTTTTGTAATTTATTTCATGTGTAGCCATTTTGGATTCCACCTTTAAGTGATATCTTATGATATGTGTCTTTATCTTTTTGAATTATGTCACTTAGAATGATCATACGTAACTCCTCCGGAGTTGTTACAACTGGCCATATTTCATTGATTTCCAGGCTGAATAATATTCCACTCTACCTAAGTACCACATCTCTATCCATTTTTTCTCTCCAGGGACATTTAAGTTATATCCTAGTCGAGGATCTTTTAAACAGAGAGGGGGTAAACATTGGGGTGCCTGTGTCCTCTCGATTTTTGTTTTTCCCAAGATATACGCCCATGAGTGCAAGTGCCCTATGCTCTGTAGCTCATTTTTTAGATGCTTTAGTAAACACAATACACTTCTCCAGAATGGCCGTTGGCAATATATATTTCCACTATAAGTCTCACAGGGCTCCCTCTTCTCCTTGCCCTGTCCTGCATTTCTGTTGTTTACGCTTTATGAGGATGGCTCTTCTGACTGATGCGAAGTGATATCTCTTGTAGTATTGACTTCCAGTGCCCACCTGTTTGGTTGGCTAAAAAAGTGTATGCCCTTTTCTTGAATATATACAGAAAAAAACGCATACACCCTTTTTGGCCAACTGCAATGTTGGCAATGTTCAGCTCCTTTTCTTGTGCTTAATGGCGAGTCCTTTCTACCTCCTCAAATCCCTTTCCTGCCATTCTCCCTTGCTTACAAGTCCTTTTCTCTGACTTTCCTCAAGACATTTTTCAGTGATGGATATTTTCAACTCTGCAGTTTCGTGAATTTTACTGTCCCTGAGTTCCATTGTTCAACTTGTGTTTATGGGAACTGGCCACAAAGCAGCGGGATTTCCTCAAGCCCTATACTGTTTCCATGGGCAACCCTAGCCTTTGGTCAATTCGTCTTCCTGATTGGAAATTAGAGTGACATGTGCCTGTCTGAACACCTAGGACTTGTCTCTCATTGTTCCTCATCCTTCCGCTTCATCCTCTGGACAAATTCCAAACTGTACGCAACAGGATGTTGACAGTGCTGCCATCTCCAAGTGGGGAGACTGTTAGTAAAGACGCTGGAGGGGTGAACCCGAGCACCAGGAGATGAGGAGATGAGATGCCTTTTCCAAACTCTTCCCGATCAGACGGTATACCATCCTCTGGGTGTGACAGACATGTTTTAGCAGTAGGAAGAGTCCCATTCATGTAAGGAGAACACCAGGGCTTTTTCAAAATCAGTGTCTCCCCGAAACCCAAACTGGGGAATTTTTTAAGCTACGGCTACACATATGTTCATTAAGGGCCTTGGGAAGTAGGCAGAGTCCAAACTTTAGATGATTGAAGTCTTCAGGGTCAGAAGCACTCACCACCAGCTTCCCTTAGGTTACACTTTAACTGTCATTGATAGATGATGTCAATAAAAATATCTATTCTTTTTCAGATTATTTCCCCTTATAGGTTATTGCAAAATGTTGAGTGTAGTTCCCTGTGCTATACAGTAGTTCCTTGTTGATGATCTATTTTATACATAGCAGTGTGTATGTGTTAATCCCAAACTGTTAATTTATCCCTCCTCCGACCTTTCCCCTTTGGTAATAATAAATTATAAGATTTTATACTTCTCAGAAATGGGGGAGCTGAAAGAGAGGTATCATTTTCAATGGAAAAGCATTTAAAACAAGATTGAAGCTTTAACCAAGATTATTAGATGTACATCCTTGGAAAGAAATCACTTCGTTTCTCTAATATTGACCTGACAAATAAGACAAACCTTTTCACTGAACTTGCTTATAATAAAGTGATGGAAATATCCAATGGAAACGTTAGAAACATCTTATTTTACCCGAGCCTTATACACTGTTCTATGTTAACTACAGTTTGGCTCACACATCTGTTCATTGAGGTTACAATAGTCTCAATTTCTGTTACTGATCCTCCAGAGTGGACCTCAACAAGTGTCCCCCTGCGCAGTGTCATTGGGGCCAACAGATCGAGACTGAGTTTGGTTCACAAGCAAAGGAAACTTTATATTTTGATCAGAGAATGGAGAGGTGAGAGCATGCACTACCCC
Organism: Leucopleurus acutus; assembly: GCF_964270905.1. Classification (NCBI taxonomy): domain Eukaryota; kingdom Metazoa; phylum Chordata; class Mammalia; order Artiodactyla; family Delphinidae; genus Leucopleurus; species Leucopleurus acutus. The sequence continues at coordinate 110,666 of NW_028139196.1, forward strand.
GTGGGCTGTGGGCTGGGCTGCTGTGTAGAGATCCTGTCAGAGTCAGTGGGAGGGAGGGGGCGGAGCTCTCGAGGGCCGGGTTGGCTGCAGCTCAGGCTCTATATCGCGGAGTCTGCACTGGGCCCCAGGAGCTGAGGTGTCGACCCAGCCATTCTGCACTAGGAAATCTGGTCTGAAGTGCCGGGTGTGGAACCTCTGCATGCGGGACCCTAGGAGCACATGAAATTAGACAAAGCACAAAGGATAAAAAAGGTTAGACTTGACTTTATTGCCCAGATTCTATTTTTATCTCCCAGGGATTTTTAATGGGCTTTGCTGGGGACAAACCCCTCCTCTGCCTTTTGTCCCGTTCCTCATTCTTGGAGTGCTGAGGGTGCAGACCCTTCTTCTGTAACTGCTGAGTGCTGAGTTGGGAGCCCTCATACCAAGGGGCGAGGGTCAGAGCTTCTCCCCAGCAGCCTCCAGGTGACGTTGATTGTCCCCAGGCCCCCTGCCTCCCTGCTCGTCCACCTGAGCACCAGCATTGGAAGCGTTATAGATTCTAATGACCTTTAAGGGTCCAGGAAAGAGATGTGCAGAGACGCTGTGGGGGCCGGTTTCACCCCGCCCCACATTTGTTCGGCCACCTTAGGCTGACCGTTTCTGCCAGCCTAGATGCTCTGACCAGTAGTCTGCGCTTTCTTCAATTAGGCCCCTGAATTAACGTACAAACAGCACCAGGTGTCAGAGCCCTGCCCGCTCAACTCCCAGACAGTCCAGGGTCAGTGGTGATCAAGGACCATGATGGCCACTGAGTCAACAGCCTTTTGAAGTAAACAGGAGTCCAGCCAGTCTTATTGGCCACCATCATCACGGTGTCTGTAGGCTTTTCTATGGTGACAGTGTGATATACGGTTCCCCCGCCAAGATTATTAGCTCCCCTCTGGGTACAGTAAGTCCTGCAAGCAGTAGTCTACTCTTTTGGGACACACTCTTGTTGTTTTATGAGAGAAACTCCAGGTCAAGTGATGTTCACACGAGTCGTCATGGTGTCCTGTTGCCCCCGGTTATCTCTCTGGATGTTGGAGTTGGAGGGCCTCCTCACTCGAGGTTGGTGTGTCCACGGAGCAAACCCTGCAACTTCAGGGCATGGTTGGTGGTTAGGATCACCACGTGGGGTCCTTTTCCCTTAGGAGGGAGGTGGCCTTTTGGGCTGCTGATTTCCAGGTTTTTAGATACCGCCAGTATCTTGGCCAGATGCGGCAGTGGGCCAAGCCCCTTGGTGACCATAGTTTATCCTACCTGGATGGCATTCTTGCATTGTTCCATTTCAAGTGGTCCCAGTTTTTGCACTAATTCTCCAATGGCGATTCACCTTTCACCAGGAATGTAAAGGTCAAAGGGTTTAGCTAAATTAGGGAGTTCCAGGGCAAGGGTCTGAATTGACTGCTCTTTCCATTCTTGAAAGGCCACTTCTGGATTCTATTCAAAAGGATCATCATCTTTTCCTTTCAGTGTTTCATATAATGGCCCAGCTAGTAGACTGCAGTTAGGGATCCAGAAGCAGCAAACCCTGGCCTCCCCAGGAACCCCTAAGCTGTCTTCTAGTTTTAGAAAGGAGTAAGGCCGAAAATGGTTTCTTCCCTTTCCTGGGATGGGCTTCTCCGACCTTCTGTGAGAATGAAGCCCAGGCAGGTCACCGCAGTCTGTGATATTTGAGCTTTTTCTTGGACAACTTCTATCCTTTATTGGCTTGGTAGTTCAGAGGCCTCCTTAGTAGGGCTGGCGATCAGAATGTCGTCTGCGTACTGAAGGAGGGTTTCCTTTTCCAGAGGTAGAACTTTTAGGTCTTTAGCTAAGGTTTCCCCAAAAATGGTGTGGGAATTTTTGCACCCTTGGGGCAAGACGGCCCGGAAGTATTGTTTTAGTTGTATGTTGAGTCCTGCCACTCACAAGCCAAAATTTCTTGTGACTCTGGGACTAATGGAATACAAAAGAAGGCATCATTGAAGACTAATACAGAATACCATGTCCTGGTGGTTGGTAGAATGACCAGCAGGGTGTAGGAATTAGGAGCAACTGGAGGTATATCCTCGGTGGCTTCACTGACTGTCCTGACATCCTTTACCAGGTCCCCAGCAGCCCATGGGGCTCTCGTGGTCAGACCAATCCCAGAATATGGAGCTCACCTGGGCAGGTACCCCACCCCCACCCCAGCCCACGGGGCTCTCGTGGTCAGGCCCCTCCCAGGATACAGAGCTACCCTTGCAGGTACCGTGGCAGGGCTGGGCACACAGGAACCGTGCACATAGCCCTCATTGCAGAGCACCCCCAGCTCACCTGTCGCTCAGAGCTGACACAGAGCACCTCAGAGCAGGACTTGAACTAACAAACAGCAGCTGCGACAGGTCTGTGACCCTGGGCATCACTCTGTGCGGCCTCCCTCCACCTGGTCTTCCAGAGACTTCCACTGCACCCGGGGCACCAGGCCTCTGTCTCCAACCACCACCCACCCCTCCTCTCCCTGACTCCTGGGTTCCTCTCATTAGGAGAGGGTTTTCTTGAAGTTGTCTCCCACTCATGGGCCAGATAAAATGATTAGAAAACAAGCCAAAGCTGCAGCCCCTTGTCTATCCTGACTCTCAGGAGCCCACACCTGTTCCTTGGACCTGGCCGGTTCAGCAATTTCCATTTTCTGCAACTGTGAGCCCCTGAGGGGTGATGATTGGCTGAGCTGGGCAGCCTAACCGTGCCGGCCAGCCCTCCCCAGGTGTGCCTGGGTTGAGATCAATATAAATACCACTCCAGGCAGCAAGAGCCCCTGCAGCCGTGCCTGACGCCATTTTCTCTGCCCTGTCAGCAGTCTCGGGGCTGGGCTGGTGAGAGGGAGTGAGAGGCCACGGCTTTGTGGGTGGCCCAGTGTGAGTGGGGCTCTGCTGGACTTTCTGCAGCAGGTGCCAGGCTGCCACCTGCTAAAGAAGAGGATGTGTCACCCATACCTGCTGCTGGAATTTCTCCCTGGGCAGAGGTGAGGAAGGAAAAAAGCAGTGGGGGCAGGGACAGGACGGGTATCTCAGGCAGGGAAATGGAAATCTTCCAGAAGAGCACCCAGGGCCAGGACCATCCTGGCTGGCCTGCAGGCACCAAGTCGGCCGGCATGCTGTCACTCGTGTGGCTCTATGGCCCTTCCTCTAGGCTTTCAAGTCCTTGTATATATTCAGGTGTTTTACCTGGGACGGGTGGGAATAGTTCAGCAGCAACTGGCCTGGGGCTCAGCTCACGTTTACTCACAGATGCCTCGGCACGGTGCCCCAGCTTTGCAATGAGGACGCTTGTTGCGTGGGGGCTGCTGGCTGAATGGGAGATGATTCCCCACCACTGACCAACTTCAGAATTGTTTACAACTGGAGCAAGTGCCCTGATACGGTTTTCCTCTGTGGAACTGGTGGGTTCTGTGTTTTATTTCTCTTTTTCGTTTTTGGTTCAAGGTAGATTTTATTCCTCTTTTTTGTATTTACAGATATAAGCATGGAAATAATTTATTCATATAAATACATGTATGTGAAGGGAATAATTGTTTTTTCTGTTTTATTTTTTAAATTTTATTTCTTTTCAATTGTGAATTTTATTTTATATTTTTATACAGCAGGTTCTTATTGGTTATCTATTTTATACATATAAATGTATACATGCCAATCCCAGTCTCTCAACTCCTCCCACCACCACCCCCCCAACAGCTTTCCCCCCTTGTTGTCCATACATTTGTTGTCTACATCTGTTGCTCTATTTATGCCTTGCAAAATGGTTAATCTGTACGGTTTTTCTAGGTTCCACATATATGCATGAATATACAAGATTTGTTTTTCTCTTTCTGACTTACTTCACTCTGTATGACAGTCTCTAGATCCATCGACGTCTCTACAAATGACCCAATTTCATTCCTTTTCATGGCTTAGTAATATTCCATTTTATATACGTACCACAGCTTTATGCATTCGTCTGTCTGTGGGCATTTAGGTTGCTTCCATTACCTCGATATTGTAAATAGTGATGCAATGAACATTGCGGTGAATGTCTCTTTTTGATTTATGGTTTTGTCTGGGTATATGTCCAGTACTGGGATTGCTGTATCATATGGTAATTCTATTGTTAGTTTCTTAAGAAACTCCATATTGTTCTCCATAGTGAATGTAACAATTTATATTCCCAACAATAGTGGAAGAGGGTTCCTTTTCTCCACACCCTTTCCAGCATTTATTGTTTGTAGATTTTCTGATGATGCCCATTCTATCAGGTGTGAGGTGATACCTCATTGTTGAGTCCATTTTGTTGAGCAAGGGGTAGGTCTTGTCTATTACACATTTGGCTTATGGAACAGTATCTGTGCTAATGTCAAACTCTGGTTTTATGCAGCACCCCAACTCACCTTCCCCCTTAAAAAAGCATAAGTTGCTTTTCTAAACTTGAGACCCTGTTCTGTTTTATAATTCAGTTCATGTGTAGCCAAGTTCACATTCCGTGTATTAGTGATATCTTATGATGTTTCTTTTTCTGTGTGACTTATTTCAGTTAGAATCATCAGACCTGAATCCACTCATTATGCTGCTACGGGCCTGATGACATAGATTTCATTGCTGAGTGATATTGCATTGTACGTAAGTACCACAACTTCTTTATCCATTTTTCACTTTCTGCGATATTGAACTTGTACCGTAAATGAGGTTCTTGTTAAGAGAGCTGTCCCAAACTTTGGGGTGGTTGTGTCTTTTTGATTTTACTTTCCCTAAGCTACAGCACCATAAGTGGAAGTGCCCTAGGCTCTGTTGCTTGTTTTTTAGATGTTTCAGGAAACACCATACACCTCTCCCGAGTGGCTGTTGGCAATTTACGTCCCGCCCATCAGCATAACAAGGCTCCCAGTTCTCCATGGCCTGTCCTGCCTTTCTGGATTTTACACTTTCTTCAGGTGGCCCTTTTGACCTTGGGGAAGTGAGACTTCATTGTAGTGCAGATTTCCTTTGCAAGCTTGCTTGGTTGGCCAAAAAGGGCGTATGTGTTTTTTCGTGAATATATTCAGGAAAAAACGCATATGCCATTTTTGGCCAAGTGCATCATTGTGGACGTTCTGCCTCTTTTCCTATGCTTTAAATGCAATTCCAGTCTACCTCCTGAAATCGGTTTCCTGCAATTCTGCCCCGCTTTCAAGTCCTCTTGGCAGCCTTACTTCAGTATATTTTTGGACGATAGCTGTCATTTATAACTCTGCAGGTTTGTGAATTACACTGCCCCTGAGCTCCTTTCTTCAACTCGCTTTCTTGTGAGCTGGCCGCAACACCGCAGGATTGCTTCAGGCCCTAATCTGGTTCCGGCACGGCACGCTGAGCCTTTGGTTAATTCCTCTTCCTGGTGGGAAATGAGAGTTAAATTTGCCCGTCTAGACACCTCCAGCTAGTCTCTCTTCGGCTCTCCCTATTCGTGTTCATCTTCCGCAGAAATTGCAAACTGGGCCAAACAGGAGGTTAAAGGCACTGACTCTCCAAGTCGGGAGAGTGTTAGTAAAGCGTCTGGAATGTTGCACCCAAGTACCAGGGGACGAGAACTGAGACATATTGGAACACGTCTCCCGATCCCATGGTTGATCATACTCTGGGTTCCACGTGCATGTTTTAGCTGAAGGAAGAATCCCTTAAACCTGGAGAGTTGAGACCCGTGGAATGGGTACCATGCAATATGACTTCAAAGGGTCTTCATTTGCTCACCGAACCTCTCCAATCCTATCACTGCTGCGTTTATGCCCCTGTACACACGCTTGATTTTCTTTCAGAGACATAGCTATCCATAGGTTTTAAGATACTTACTAGTCAGGTACATTCTTAGGCGTTTAATATGGGGTGTTGAGTCCATTTCGTTGAGCAAGGAGTAGTTCTTGTCTATTCCATATTTGGCTTAAGGAACTTTATCTGTGCTCATTTCAATCTCTGGTTTGATGCAGCACCCCAACTCACCTTTTCGCTTAAGCAAGCATAAGTTGGTTTCCTAAATTTGAGACCCTGTTCTGATTTGTAATCCAGTTCCTGTGTGGCCAAGTTTACATTCCGTGTATTAGTGATATCTTATGATGTTTCTTTTTCTGTGTGACTTATTTCAGTTAGAATCATCATACCTGAATCCACTCATTATGCTGCTATGGGCCTGATGACATAGATTTCATTGCTGAGTGATATTGCATTATATGTAAGTACCACAACTTCTTTATCCATATTTCACTTTCTGCGCTATTGAACTTGTACCATAAACGAGGTTCTTGTAAACAGAGCCGTCCCAAACTTTGGGGTGGCTGTGTCTTTTTGATTTGAATTTCCCTAAGCTATAGGACCATAAGTGGAAGTGCCCTAGGCTCTGTTGCTTTGTTCTTTAGATGTTTAAGGAAACACCATACACTTCTCCCAAGTGGCTGTTGGCAATTTACATACCGCCCATCAGCATAACAAGGCTCCCAGTTCTCCATGGCCTGTCCTGCCTTTCTGGATTTTACACTTTTTTCAGGTGGCCCTTTTGACCGGGGGGAAGTGAGACTTCATTGTAGTGCAGATTTCCTTTGCAAGCTTGCTTGGTTGACCAAAAAGGGTGTATGCGTTTTTTCCTGAATATATTCAGGAAAAAACGCATACGCCCTTTTTGGCCAAGTGCATCATTGTGGACGTTCTGCCTCTTTTCCTATGCTTTAAATGCAATTCCAGTCTACCTCCTGAAATCGGTTTCCTGCAATTCTGCCCCGCTTTCAAGTCCTCTTGGCAGCCTTACTTCAGTATATTTTTGGACGATAGCTGTCATTTATAACTCTGCAGGTTTGTGAATTACAGTGCCCCTGAGCTCCTTTCTTCAACTCGCTTTCTTGTGAGCTGGCCGCAACACCACAGGATTGCTTCAGGCCCTAATCTGGTTCCGGCACGGCACGCTGAGCCTTTGGTTAATTCCTCTTCCTGGTGGGAAATGAGAGTTAAATTTGCCCGTCCAGACACCTCCAGCTAGTCTCTCATTGGTTCTCCCTATTCCTGTTCATCTTCCACAGAAATTGCAAATGGGCCAAACAGGAGGTTAAAGGCACTGACTTTCCAAGTCGGGAGAGTGTTAGTAAAGCGTCTGGAATGTTGCACCCGAGTACCAGGGGACGAGAACTGAGACATATTGGAACACGTCTCCCGATCACACGGTTGAACATACTCTGGGTTGCACATGCATGTTTTAGCTGAAGGAAGAATCCCTTAAACCTGGAGAGTTGAGACCTGTGGAATGGGTACCATGCAATATGACTTCAAAGGGTCTTCATTTACTCACCGAACCTCTCCAATCCTATCACTGCTGTGTTTATGCCCCTGTACACACTCTTGATTATCTTTCAGAGACATAGCAATCCATAGCTTTTAAGATACTTACTAGTCAGTTACATTCTTATGCGTTTAATATGGGGTGTTGAGTCTATTTCGTTGAGCAAGGAGTAGCTCTTGTCTATTCCATATTTGGCTTAAGGAACTTTATCTGTGCTCATTTCAATCTCTGGTTTGATGCAGCACCCCAACTCACCTTTTCGCTTAAGCAAGCATAAGTTGGTTTTCTAAATTTGAGACCCTGTTCTGATTTGTAATCCAGTTCCTGTGTAGCCAAGTTTACATTCCGTGTATTAGTGATATCTTATGATGTTTCTTTTTCTGTGTGACTTATTTCAGTTAGAATCATCATACCTGAATCCATTCATTATACTGCTACGGGCCTGATGACATAGATTTCATTGCTGAGTGATATTGCATTGTACGTAAGTACCACAACTTCTTTATCCATATTTCACTTTCTGCGCTATTGAACTTGTACCGTAAACGACGTTCTTGTAAACAGAGCCGTCCCAAACTTTGGGGTGGCTGTGTCTTTTTGATTTGAATTTCCCTAAGCTATAGGACCATAAGTGGAAGTTCCCTAGGCTCTGTTGCTTTGTTTTTTAGATGTTTAAGGAAACACCATACACTTCTCCCAAGTGGCTGTTGGCAATTAACATACCGCCCATCAGCATAACAAGGCTCCCAGTTCTCCATGGCCTGTCCTGCCTTTCTGGATTTTACACTTTTTTCAGATGACCTTTTTGACCGTGGGGAAGTGAGAGTTCATTGTAGTGCAGATTTCCTTTGCAAGCTTGCTTGGTTGGCCAAAAAGGGCGTATGCGTTTTTTCCTGAATATATTCAGGAAAAAACGCATACGCCCTTTTTGGCCAAGTGCATCATTGTGGACGTTCTGCCTCTTTTCCTATGCTTTAAATGCAATTCCAGTCTACCTCCTGAAATCGGTTTCCTGCAATTCTGCCCCGCTTTCAAGTCCTCTTGGCAGCCTTACTTCAGTATATTTTTGGACGATAGCTGTCATTTATAACTCTGCAGGTTTGTGAATTACAGTGCCCCTGAGCTCCTTTCTTCAACTCGCTTTCTTGTGAGCTGGCCGCAACACCGCAGGATTGCTTCAGGCCCTAATCTGGTTCCGGCACGGCACGCTGAGCCTTTGGTTAATTCCTCTTCCTGGTGGGAAATGAGAGTTAAATTTGCCCGTCCAGACACCTCCAGCTAGTCTCTCATTGGTTCTCCCTATTCCTGTTCATCTTCCACAGAAATTGCAAATGGGCCAAACAGGAGGTTAAAGGCACTGACTTTCCAAGTCGGGAGAGTGTTAGTAAAGCGTCTGGAATGTTGCACCCGAGTACCAGGGGACGAGAACTGAGACATATTGGAACACGTCTCCCGATCACACGGTTGAACATACTCTGGGTTCCACATGCATGTTTTAGCTGAAGGAAGAATCCCTTAAACCTGGAGAGTTGAGACCTGTGGAATGGGTACCATGCAATATGACTTCAAAGGGTCTTCATTTACTCACCGAACCTCTCCAATCCTATCACTGCTGTGTTTATGCCCCTGTACACACTCTTGATTATCTTTCAGAGACATAGCAATCCATAGGTTTTAAGATATTTACTAGTCAGTTACATTCTTAGGCGTTTAATATGGGGTGTTGAGTCTATTTCGTTGAGCAAGGAGTAGTTCTTGTCTATTCCATATTTGGCTTAAGGAACTTTATCTGTGCTCATTTCAATCTCTGGTTTGATGCAGCACCCCAACTCACCTTTCCCCTTAAGCAAGCATAAGTTGGTTTTCTAAATTTGAGACCCTGTTCTGATTTGTAATCCAGTTCCTGTGTAGCCAAGTTTACATTCCGTGTATTAGTGATATCTTATGATGTTTCTTTTTCTGTGTGACTTATTTCAGTTAGAATCATCATACCTGAATCCATTCATTATACTGCTACGGGCCTGATGACATAGACTTCATTGCTGAGTGATATTGCATTGTACGTAAGTACCACAACTTCTTTATCCATATTTCACTTTCTGCGCTATTGAACTTGTACCGTAAACGAGGTTCTTGTAAACAGCCGTCCCAAACTTTGGGGTGGCTGTGTCTTTTTGATTTGAATTTCCCTAAGCTATAGGACCATAAGTGGAAGTGCCCTAGGCTCTGTTGCTTTGTTTTTTAGATGTTTAAGGAAACACCATACACTTCTCCCAAGTGGCTGTTGGCAATTAACATACCGCCCATCAGCATAACAAGGCTCCCAGTTCTCCATGGCCTGTCCTGCCTTTCTGGATTTTACACTTTTTTCAGGTGGCCCTTTTGACCGGGGGAAGTGAGCCTTCACTGTAGTGCAGATTTCCTTTGCAAGCTTGCTTGGTTGACCAAAAAGGGCGTATGCGTTTTTTCCTGAATATATTCAGGAAAAAACGCATACGCCCTTTTTGGCCAAGTGCATCATTGTGGACGTTCTGCCTCTTTTCCTATGCTTTAAATGCAATTCCAGTCTACCTCCTGAAATCGGTTTCCTGCAATTCTGCTCCGCTTTCAGTCCTCTTGGCAGCCTTACTTCAGTATATTTTTGGACGATAGCTGTCATTTATAACTCTGCAGGTTTGTGAATTACACTGCCCCTGAGCTCCTTTCTTCAACTCGCTTTCTTGTGAGCTGGCCGCAACACCGCAGGATTGCTTCAGGCCCTAATCTTGTTCCGGCACGGCACGCTGAGCCTTTGGTTAATTCCTCTTCCTGGTGGGAAATGAGAGTTAAATTTGCCCGTCCAGACACCTCCAGCTAGTCTCTCATTGGTTCTCCCTATTCCTGTTCATCTTCCGCAGAAATTGCAAATGGGCCAAACAGGAGGTTAAAGGCACTGACTCTCCAAGTCGGGAGAGTGTTAGTAAAGCGTCTGGAATGTTGCACCCGAGTACCAGGGGACGAGAACTGAGACATATTGGAACACGTCTCCTGATCACACGGTTGATCATACTCTGGGTTCCACGTGCATGTTTTAGCTGAAGGAAGAATCCCTTAAACCTGAAGAGTTGAGACCCGTGGAATGGGTACCATGCAATATGACTTCAAAGGGTCTTTATTTGCTCACCGAACCTCTCCAATCCTATCACTGCTGCGTTTATGCCCCTGTACACACGCTTGATTTTCTTTCAGAGACATAGCAATCCATAGGTTTTAAGATACTTACTAGTCAGGTACATTCTTAGGCGTTTAATATGGGCTGTGGAGTCCATTTCGTTGAGCAAGGAGTAGTACTTGTCTATTCCATATTTGGCTTAAGGAACTTTATCTGTGCTCATTTCAATCTCTGGTTTGATGCAGCACCCCAACTCACCTTTCCCCTTAAGCAAGCATAAGTTGGTTTTCTAAATTTGAGACCCTGTTCTGTTTTGTAATCCAGTTCCTGTGTAGCCAAGTTTACATTCCGTGTATTAGTGATATCTTATGATGTTTCTTTTTCTGTGTGACTTATTTCAGTTAGAATCATCATACCTGAATCCACTCATTATGCTGCTACGGACCTGATGACATAGATTTCATTGCTGAGTGATATTGCATTGTACGTAAGTACCACAACTTCTTTATCCATTTTTCACATTCTGCGCTGTTGAACTTGTACCGTAAATGAGGGTCTTGTAAACAAAGCCGTCCCAAACTTTGGGGTGGCTGTGTCTTTTTGAGGTTAATTCCCCTAAGCTATAGGACCATAAGTGGAAGTGCCCTAGGCTCTGTTGCTTTGTTTTTTAGATGTTTCAGGAATCACCATACACATCTCCCTAGTGGCTGCTGGCAATTTACATCCCGCCCATCAGCATAACAAGGCTCCCAGTTCTCCATGGCCTGTACTGCCTTTCTGGATTTTACACTTTTTTCAGATGGCCCTTTTGACCGGGGGGAAGTGAGACTTCATTGTAGTGCAGATTTCCTTTGCAAGCTTGCTTGGTTGGCCAAACAGGGCGTATGCGTTTTTTCCTGAATATATTCAGGAAAAAACGCATACGCCCTTTTTGGCCAAGTGCATCATTGTGGACGTTCTGCCTCTTTTCCTATGCTTTAAGTGCAATTCCAGTCTACCTCCTGAAATCGGTTTCCTGCAATTCTGCCCCGCTTTCAAGTCCTCTTGGCAGCCTTACTTCAGTATATTTTTGGACGATAGCTGTCATTTATAACTCTGCAGGTTTGTGAATTACAGTGCCCCTGAGCTCCTTTCTTCAACTCGCTTTCTTGGGAGCTGGCCGGAACACCGCAGCATTGCTTCAGGCCCTAATCTGGTTCCGGCACGGCACGCTGAGCCTTTGGTTAATTCCTCTTCCTGGTGGGAAATGAGAGTTAAATTTGCCCGTCCAGACACCTCCAGCTAGTCTCTCATTGGTTCTCCCTATTCCTGTTCATCTTCCACAGAAATTGCAAACTGGGCCAAACAGGAGGTTAAAGGCACTGACTCTCCAAGTCGGGAGAGTGTTAGTAAAGCGTCTGGAATGTTGCACCCGAGTACCAGGGGACGAGAACTGAGACATATTGGAACACGTCTCCCAATCACACGGTTGATCATACTCTGGGTTCCACGTGCATGTTTTAGCTGAAGGAAGAATCCCTTAAACCTGGAGAGTTGAGACCCGTGGAATGGGTACCATGCAATATGACTTCAAAGGGTCTTCATTTGCTCACCGAACCTCTCAAATCCTATCACTGCTGCCTTTATGCCCCTGTACACACGCTTGATTTTCTTTCAGAGACATAGCAATCCATAGGTTTTAAGATACTTACTACTCAGGTACATTCTTAGGCGTTTAATATGGGGTGTTGAGTCCATTTCGTTGAGCAAGGAGTAGTTCTTGTCCATTCCATATTTGGCTTAAGGAACTTTATCTGTATTCATTTCAATCTCTGGTTTTATGCAGCACCCCAACTCACATTTCCCCTTAAGCAAGCATAAGTTGGTTTTCTAAATTTGAGACCCTGTTCTGTTTTGTAATCCAGTTCCTGTGTAGCCAAGTTTACATTCCGTGTATTAGTGATATCTTATGATGTTTCTTTTTCTGTGTGACTTATTTCAGTTAGAATCATCATACCTGAATCCACTCATTATGCTGCTACGGGCCTGATGACATAGATTTCATTGCTGAGTGATATTGCATTGTACGTAAGTACCACAACTTCTTTATCCATTTTTCACATTCTGCGATATTCAACTTGTACCGTAAACGAGGTTCTTGTAAACAGAGCCGTCCCAAACTTTGGGGTGGCTGTGTCTTTTTGATTTTAATTTCCCTAAGCTATAGGACCATAAGTGGAAGTGCCCTACGCTCTGTTGCTTTGTTTTTTAGATGTTTCAGGAAACACCATACACCTCTCCCGAGTGGCTGTTGGCAATTTACATCACGCCCATCAGCATAACAAGGCTCCCAGTTCTCCATGGCCTGTCCTGCCTTTCTGGATTTTACACTTTTTTCAGGTGGCCCTTTTGACAGGGGGAAGTGAGCCTTCACTGTAGTTCAGATTTCCTTTTCAAGCTTGCTTGGTTGACCAAAAAGGGCGTAAGCGTTTTTTCCTGAATATATTCAGGAAAAAACGCATACGCCCTTTTTGGCCAAGTGCATCATTGTGGACGTTCTGCCTCTTTTCCTATGCTTTAAATGCAATTCCAGTCTACCTCCTGAAATCGGTCTCCTGCAATTCTGCCCTGCTTTCAAGTCCTCTTGGCAGCCTTACTTCAGTATATTTTTGGACGATAGCTGTCATTTATAACTCTGCAGGTTTGTGAATTACAGTGCCCATGAGCTCCTTTCTTCAACTCGCTTTCTTGTGAGCTGGCCGCAACACCGCAGGATTGCTTCAGGCCCTAATCTGGTTCCGGCACGGCACGCTGAGCCTTTGGTTAATTCCTCTTCCTGGTGGGAAATGAGAGTTAAATTTGCCCGTCTAGACTCCTCCAGCTAGTCTCTCTTTGGCTCTCCCTATTCCTGTTCATCTTCCGCAGAAATTGCAAACTGGGCCAAACAGGAGGTTAAAGGCACTGACTCTCCAAGTCGGGAGAGTGTTAGTAAAGCGTCTGGAATGTTGCACCCGAGTACCAGGGGACGAGAACTGAGACATATTGGAACACGTCTCCTGATCACACGGTTGATCATACTCTGGGTTCCACGTGCATGTTTTAGCTGAAGGAAGAATCCCTTAAACCTGAAGAGTTGAGACCCGTGGAATGGGTACCATGCAATATGACTTCAAAGGGTCTTTATTTGCTCACCGAACCTCTCCAATCCTATCACTGCTGCGTTTATGCCCCTGTACACACGCTTGATTTTCTTTCAGAGACATAGCAATCCATAGGTTTTAAGATACTTACTAGTCAGGTACATTCTTAGGCGTTTAATATGGGCTGTTGAGTCCATTTCGTTGAGCAAGGAGTAGTTCTTGTCTATTCCATATTTGGCTTAAGGAACTTTATCTGTGCTCATTTCAATCTCTGGTTTTATGCAGCACCCCAACTCACCTTTCCCCTTAAGCAAGCATAAGTTGGTTTTATAAATTTGAGACCCTGTTCTGTTTTGTAATCCAGTTCCTGTGTAGCCAAGTTTACATTCCGTGTATTAGTGATATCTTATGATGTTTCTTTTTCTGTGTGACTTATTTCAGTTAGAATCATCATACCTGAATCCACTCATTATGCTGCTACGGACCTGATGACATAGATTTCATTGCTGAGTGATATTGCATTGTACGTAAGTACCACAACTTCTTTATCCATTTTTCACATTCTGAGCTGTTGAACTTGTACCGTAAATGAGGGTCTTGTAAACAAAGCCGTCCCAAACTTTGGGGTGGCTGTGTCTTTTTGATGTTAATTCCCCTAAGCTATAGGACCATAAGTGGAAGTGCCCTAGGCTCTGTTGCTTTGTTTTTTAGATGTTTCAGGAATCACCATACACATCTCCCTAGTGGCTGCTGGCAATTTACATCCCGCCCATCAGCATAACAAGGCTCCCAGTTCTCCATGGCCTGTCCTGCCTTTCTGGATTTTACACTTTTTTCAGATGGCCCTTTTGACCGGGGGGAAGTGAGACTTCATTGTAGTGCAGATTTCCTTTGCAAGCTTGCTTGGTTGGCCAAACAGGGCGTATGCGTTTTTTCCTGAATATATTCAGGAAAAAACGCATACGCCCTTTTTGGCCAAGTGCATCATTGTGGACGTTCTGCCTCTTTTCCTATGCTTTAAATGCAATTCCAGTCTACCTCCTGAAATCGGTTTCCTGCAATTCTGCCCCGCTTTCAAGTCCTCTTGGCAGCCTTACTTCAGTATATTTTTGGACGATAGCTGTCATTTATAACTCTGCAGGTTTGTGAATTACAGTGCCCCTGAGCTCCTTTCTTCAACTCGCTTTCTTGTGAGCTGGCCGGAACACCGCAGCATTGCTTCAGGCCCTAATCTGGTTCCGGCACGGCACGCTGAGCCTTTGGTTAATTCCTCTTCCTGGTGGGAATGAAAGTTAAATTTGCCCGTCCAGACACCTCCAGCTAGTCTCTCATTGGTTCTCCCTATTCCTGTTCATCTTCCACAGAAATTGCAAACTGGGCCAAACAGGAGGTTAAAGGCACTGACTCTCCAAGTCGGGAGAGTGTTAGTAAAGCGTCTGGAATGTAGCACCCGAGTACCACGGGACGAGAACTGAGACATATTGGAACACGTCTCCCGATCACACGGTTGATCATACTCTGGGTTCCACGTGCATGTTTTAGCTGAAGGAAGAATCCCTTAAACCTGGAGAGTTGAGACCCGTGGAATGGGTACCATGCAATATGACTTCAAAGGGTCTTCATTTGCTCACCGAACCTCTCAAATCCTATCACTGCTGCCTTTATGCCCCTGTACACACGCTTGATTTTCTTTCAGAGACATAGCAATCCATAGGTTTTAAGATACTTACTACTCAGGTACATTCTTAGGCGTTTAATATGGGGTGTTGAGTCCATTTCGTTGAGCAAGGAGTAGTTCTTGTCCATTCCATATTTGGCTTAAGGAACTTTATCTGTATTCATTTCAATCTCTGGTTTTATGCAGCACCCCAACTCACCTTTCCCCTTAAGCAAGCATAAGTTGGTTTTCTAAATTTGAGACCCTGTTCTGTTTTGTAATCCAGTTCCTGTGTAGCCAAGTTTACATTCCGTGTATTAGTGATATCTTATGATGTTTCTTTTTCTGTGTGACTTATTTCAGTTAGAATCATCATACCTGAATCCACTCATTATGCTGCTACGGGCCTGATGACATAGATTTCATTGCTGAGTGATATTGCATTGTACGTAAGTACCACAACTTCTTTATCCATTTTTCACTTTCTGCGCTATTGAACTTGTACCGTAAACGAGGTTCTTGTAAACAGAGCCGTCCCAAACTTTGGGGTGGCTGTGTCTTTTTGATTTTAATTTCCCTAAGCTATAGGACCGTAAGTGGAAGTGCCCTACGCTCTGTTGCTTTGTTTTTTAGATGTTTCAGGAAACACCATACACCTCTCCCGAGTGGCTGTGGGCAATTTACATCACGCCCATCAGCATAACAAGGCTCCCAGTTCTCCATGGCCTGTCCTGCCTTTCTGGATTTTACACTTTTTTCAGATGGCCCTTTTGACCAGGGGGAAGTGAGACTTCATTGTAGTGCAGATTTCCTTTGCAAGCTTGCTTGGTTGGCCAAAAAGGGCGTATGCGTTTTTTCCTGAATATATTCAGGAAAAAACGCATACGCCCTTTTTGGCCAAGTGCATCATTGTGGACGTTCTGCCTCTTTTCCTATGCTTTAAATGCAATTCCAGTCTACCTCCTGAAATCGGTTTCCTGCAATTCTGCCCTGCTTTCAAGTCCTCTTGGCAGCCTTACTTCAGTATATTTTTGGATGATAGCTGTCATTTATAACTCTGTAGGTTTGTGAATTACACTGCCCCTGAGCTCCTTTCTTCAACTCGCTTTCTTGGCAGCTGGCCGCAACACCGCAGGATTGCTTCAGGCCCTAATCTGGTTCCGGCACGGCACGCTGAGCCTTTGGTTAATTCCTCTTCCTGGTGGGAAATGAGAGTTAAATTTGCCCGTCCAGACACCTCCAGCTAGTCTCTCATTGGTTCTCCCTATTCCTGTTCATCTTCCTCAGAAATTGCAAATGGGCCAAACAGGAGGTTAAAGGAACTGACTCTCCAAGTCGGGAGAGTGTTAGTAAAGCGTCTGGAATGTTGCACCCGAGTACCAGGGGACGAGAACTGAGACATATTGGAACACGTCTCCTGATCACACGGTTGATCATACTCTGGGTTCCACGTGCATGTTTTAGCTGAAGGAAGAATCCCTTAAACCTGAAGAGTTGAGACCCGTGGAATGGGTACCATGCAATATGACTTCAAAGGGTCTTTATTTGCTCACCGAACCTCTCCAATCCTATCACTGCTGCGTTTATGCCCCTGTACACACGCTTGATTTTCTTTCAGAGACATAGCAATCCATAGGTTTTAAGATACTTACTAGTCAGGTACATTCTTAGGCGTTTAATATGGGCTGTTGAGTCCATTTCGTTGAGCAAGGAGTAGCTCTTGTCTATTCCATATTTGGCTTAAGGAACTTTATCTGTGCTCATTTCAATCTCTGGTTTTATGCAGCACCCCAACTCACCTTTCCCCTTAAGCAAGCATAAGTTGGTTTTCTAAATTTGAGACCCTGTTCTGTTTTGTAATCCAGTTCCTGTGTAGCCAAGTTTACATTCCGTGTATTAGTGATATCTTATGATGTTTCTTTTTCTGTGTGACTTATTTCAGTTAGAATCATCATACCTGAATCCACTCATTATGCTGCTACGGACCTGATGACATAGATTTCATTGCTGAGTGATATTGCATTGTACGTAAGTACCACAACTTCTTTATCCATTTTTCACATTCTGAGCTGTTGAACTTGTACCGTAAATGAGGGTCTTGTAAACAAAGCCGTCCCAAACTTTGGGGTGGCTGTGTCTTTTTGATGTTAATTCCCCTAAGCTATAGGACCATAAGTGGAAGTGCCCTAGGCTCTGTTGCTTTGTTTTTTAGATGTTTCAGGAATCACCATACACATCTCCCTAGTGGCTGCTGGCAATTTACATCCCGCCCATCAGCATAACAAGGCTCCCAGTTCTCCATGGCCTGTCCTGCCTTTCTGGATTTTACACTTTTTTCAGATGGCCCTTTTGACCGGGGGGAAGTGAGACTTCATTGTAGTGCAGATTTCCTTTGCAAGCTTGCTTGGTTGGCCAAACAGGGCGTATGCGTTTTTTCCTGAATATATTCAGGAAAAAACGCATACGCCCTTTTTGGCCAAGTGCATCATTGTGGACGTTCTGCCTCTTTTCCTATGCTTTAAATGCAATTCCAGTCTACCTCCTGAAATCGGTTTCCTGCAATTCTGCCCCGCTTTCAAGTCCTCTTGGCAGCCTTACTTCAGTATATTTTTGGACGATAGCTGTCATTTATAACTCTGCAGGTTTGTGAATTACAGTGCCCCTGAGCTCCTTTCTTCAACTCGCTTTCTTGTGAGCTGGCCGGAACACCGCAGCATTGCTTCAGGCCCTAATCTGGTTCCGGCACGGCACGCTGAGCCTTTGGTTAATTCCTCTTCCTGGTGGGAAATGAAAGTTAAATTTGCCCGTCCAGACACCTCCAGCTAGTCTCTCATTGGTTCTCCCTATTCCTGTTCATCTTCCACAGAAATTGCAAACTGGGCCAAACAGGAGGTTAAAGGCACTGACTCTCCAAGTCGGGAGAGTGTTAGTAAAGCGTCTGGAATGTAGCACCCGAGTACCACGGGACGAGAACTGAGACATATTGGAACACGTCTCCCGATCACACGGTTGATCATACTCTGGGTTCCACGTGCATGTTTTAGCTGAAGGAAGAATCCCTTAAACCTGTAGAGTTGAGACCCGTGGAATGGGTACCATGCAATATGACTTCAAAGGGTCTTCATTTGCTCACCGAACCTCTCAAATCCTATCACTGCTGCCTTTATGCCCCTGTACACACGCTTGATTTTCTTTCAGAGACATAGCAATCCATAGGTTTTAAGATACTTACTAGTCAGGTACATTCTTAGGCGTTTAATATGGGGTGTTGAGTCCATTTCGTTGAGCAAGGAGTAGTTCTTGTCCATTCCATATTTGGCTTAAGGAACTTTATCTCTATTCATTTCAATCTCTGGTTTTATGCAGCACCCCAACTCACCTTTCCCCTTAAGCAAGCATAAGTTGGTTTTCTAAATTTGAGACCCTGTTCTGTTTTGTAATCCAGTTCCTGTGTAGCCAAGTTTACATTCCGTGTATTAGTGATATCTTATGATGTTTCTTTTTCTGTGTGACTTATTTCAGTTAGAATCATCAGACCTGAATCCACTCATTATGCTGCTACGGGCCTGATGACATAGATTTCATTGCTGAGTGATATTGCATTGTACGTAAGTACCACAACTTCTTTATCCATTTTTCACTTTCTGCGCTATTGAACTTGTACCGTAAACGAGGTTCTTGTAAACAGAGCCGTCCCAAACTTTGGGGTGGCTGTGTCTTTTTGATTTTAATTTCCCTAAGCTATAGGACCATAAGTGGAAGTGCCCTACGCTCTGTTGCTTTGTTTTTTAGATGTTTCAGGAAACACCATACACCTCTCCCGAGTGGCTGTGGGCAATTTACATCACGCCCATCAGCATAACAAGGCTCCCAGTTCTCCATGGCCTGTCCTGCCTTTCTGGATTTTACACTTTTTTCAGATGGCCCTTTTGACCAGGGGGAAGTGAGACTTCATTGTAGTGCAGATTTCCTTTGCAAGCTTGCTTGGTTGGCCAAAAAGGGCGTATGCGTTTTTTCCTGAATATATTCAGGAAAAAACGCATACGCCCTTTTTGGCCAAGTGCATCATTGTGGACGTTCTGCCTCTTTTCCTATGCTTTAAATGCAATTCCAGTCTACCTCCTGAAATCGGTTTCCTGCAATTCTGCCCCGCTTTCAAGTCCTCTTGGCAGCCTTACTTCAGTATATTTTTGGATGATAGCTGTCATTTATAACTCTGTAGGTTTGTGAATTACACTGCCCCTGAGCTCCTTTCTTCAACTCGCTTTCTTGGGAGCTGGCCGCAACACCGCAGGATTGCTT
This sequence comes from Leucopleurus acutus, assembly GCF_964270905.1. NCBI lineage: Eukaryota > Metazoa > Chordata > Mammalia > Artiodactyla > Delphinidae > Leucopleurus > Leucopleurus acutus. Next base: position 130,203 of record NW_028139196.1, read on the forward strand.
CAGGCCCTAATCTGGTTCCGGCACGGCACGCTGAGCCTTTGGTTAATTCCTCTTCCTGGTGGGAAATGAGAGTTAAATTTGCCCGTCCAGACACCTCCAGCTAGTCTCTCATTGGTTCTCCCTATTCCTGTTCATCTTCCTCAGAAATTGCAAATGGGCCAAACAGGAGGTTAAAGGAACTGACTCTCCAAGTCGGGAGAGTGTTAGTAAAGCGTCTGGAATGTTGCACCCGAGTACCAGGGGACGAGAACTGAGACATATTGGAACACGTCTCCCGATCACACGGTTGATCATACTCTGGGACCAACGTGCATGTTTTAGCTGAAGGATGAATCCCTTAAACCTGGAGAGTTGAGACCCGTGGAATGGGTACCATGCAATATGACATCACAGGGTCTTCATTTGCTCACCGAACCTCTCAAATCCTATCACTGCTGCCTTTATGCCCCTGTACACACGCTTGATTTTCTTTCAGAGACATAGCAATCCATAGGTTTTAAGATACTTACTACTCAGGTACATTCTTAGGCGTTTAATATGGGGTGTTGAGTCCATTTCGTTGAGCAAGGAGTAGTTCTTGTCCATTCCATATTTGGCTTAAGGAACTTTATCTGTATTCATTTCAATCTCTGGTTTTATGCAGCACCCCAACTCACCTTTCCCCTTAAGCAAGCATAAGTTGGTTTTCTAAATTTGAGACCCTGTTCTGTTTTGTAATCCAGTTCCTGTGTAGCCAAGTTTACATTCCGTGTATTAGTGATATCTTATGATGTTTCTTTTTCTGTGTGACTTATTTCAGTGAGAATCATCATACCTGAATCCACTCATTATGCTGCTACGGGCCTGATGACATAGATTTCATTGCTGAGTGATATTGCATTGTACGTAAGTACCACAACTTCTTTATCCATTTTTCGCTTTCTGCGATATTGAACTTGTCCCGTAAACGAGGTTCTTGTAAACAGAGTCCTCCCAAACTTTGGGGTGGCTGTGTCTTTTTGATTTTAATTTCCCTAAGCTATAGGACCATAAGTGGAAGTGCCCTAGGCTCTGTTGCTTTGTTTTTTAGATGTTTCAGGAAACACCAAACACTTCTCCCGAGTGGCTGTTGGCAATTTACATCCCGCCCATCAGCATAACAAGGCTCCCAGGTCTCCATGGCCTGTCCTGCCTTTCTGGATTTTACACTTTTTTCAGATGGCCCTTTTGACCAGGGGGAAGTGAGACTTCATTGTAGTGCAGATTTCCTTTGCAAGCCTGCTTGGTTGCCCAAAAAGGGCGTATGTGTTTTTTCCTGAATATATTCAGGAAAAAACGCATACGCCCTTTTTGGCCAAGTGCATCATTGTGGACGTTCTGCCTCTTTTCCTATGCTTTAAATGCAATTCCAGTCTACCTCCTGAAATCGGTTTCCTGCAATTCTGCCCCGCTTTCAAGTCCTCTTGGCAGCCTTACTTCAGTATATTTTTGGACGATAGCTGTCATTTATAACTCTGCAGGTTTGTGAATTACACTGCCCCTGAGCTCCTTTCTTCAACTCGCTTTCTTGTGAGCTGACCACAACACCGCAGGATTGCTTCAGGCCCTAATCTGGTTCCGGCACGGCACGCTGAGCCTTTGGTTAATTCCTCTTCCTGGTGGGAAATGAGAGTTAAATTTGCCCGTCCAGACACCTCCAGCTAGTCTCTCATTGGTTCTCCCTATTCCTGTTCATCTTCCGCAGAAATTGCAAACTGGGCCAAACAGGAGGTTAAAGGCACTGACTCTCCATGTCGGGAGAGTGTTAGTAAAGCGTCTGGAATGTTGCACCCGAGTACCTTGGGACGAGAACTGAGACATATTGGAACACGTCTCCCGATCACACGGTTGATCATACTCTGGGTTCCACGTGCATGTTTTAGCTGAAGGAAGAATCCCTTAAACCTGGAGAGTTGAGACCCGTGGAATGGGTACCATGCAATATGACTTCAAAGGGTCTTCATTTGCTCACCGAACCTCTCCAATCCTATCACTGCTGCGTTTATGCCCCTGTACACATGCTTGATTTTCTTTCAGAGACATAGCAATCCATAGGTTTTAAGATACTTACTAGTCAGGTACATTCTTAGGCGTTTAATATGGGCTGTTGAGTCCATTTCGTTGAGCAAGGAGTAGTTCTTGTCTATTCCATATTTGGCTTAAGGAACTTTATCTGTGCTCATTTCAATCTCTGGTTTTATGCAGCACCCCAACTCACCTTTCCCCTTAAGCCAGCATAAGTTGGTTTTCTAAATTTGAGACCCTGTTCTGTTTTGTAATCCAGTTCCTGTGTAGCCAAGTTTACATTCCGTGTATTAGTGATATCTTATGATGTTTCTTTTTCTGTGTGACTTATTTCAGTTAGAATCATCATACCTGAATCCACTCTTTATGCTGCTATGGGCCTGAAGACATAGATTTCATTTCTGAGTGATACTGCATTGTACGTAAGTACCACAACTTCTTTATCCAGTTTTTGCTTTCTGTGATATTGAACTTGTAGCGTAAAGGAGGTTCTTGTAAACAGAGTCGTCCCAAACTTTGGGGTGGCTGTGTCTTTTTGATTTTTTTTCCCTAAGCTATAGGACCATAAGTGGAAGTGCCCTAGGCTCCGTTGCTTTGTTTTTTAGATGTTTCAGGAAACACCATACACTTCTCCCGAATGGCTGTTGGCAATTTACCTCCCGCCCATCAGCATAACAAGGCTCCCAGTTCTCCATGGCCTGTCCTGCCTTTCTGGATTTTACACTTTTTTCAGATGGCCCTTTTGACCGGGGGGGAAGTGAGACTTCATTGTAGTACAGATTTCCTTTGCAAGCTTGCTTGGTTGGCCAAAAAGGGCGTATGCGTTTTTTCCTGAATATATTCAGGAAAAAACGCATAGGCCCTTTTTGGCCAAGTGCATCATTGTCCACGTTCTGCCTCTTTTCCTATGCTTTAAATGCAATTCCAGTCTACCTCCTGAAATCGGTTTCCTGCAATTCTGCCCCGCTTTCAAGTCCTCTTGGCAGCCTTACTTCAGTATATTTTTGGACGATAGCTGTCATTTATAACTCTGCAGGTTTGTGAATTACACTGCCCCTGAGCTCCTTTCTTCAACTCGCTTTCTTGTGAGCAGGCCGCAACACCGCAGGATTGCTTCAGGCCCTAATCTGGTTCCGGCACGGCACGCTGAGCCTTTGGTTAATTCCTCTTCCTGGTGGGAAATGAGAGTTAAATTTGCCCGTCCAGACACCTCCAGCTAGTCTCTCATTGGTTCTCCCTATTCCTGTTCATCTTCTTCAGAAATTGCAAATGGGCCAAACAGGAGGTTAAAGGCACTGACTCTCCAAGTCGGGAGAGTGTTAGTAAAGCGTCTGGAATGTTGCACCCGAGTACCAGGGGACGAGAACTGAGACATATTGGAACACGTCTCCCAATCACACGGTTGATCATACTCTGGGTTCCACGTGCATGTTTTAGCTGAAGGAAGAATCCCTTAAACCTGAAGATTTGAGATCCGTGGAATGGGTACCATGCAATATGACTTCAAAGGGTCTTCATTTGCTCACCGAACCTCTCCAATCCTATCACTGCTGCGTTTATGCCCCTGTACACACGCTTGATTTTCTTTCAGAGACATAGCAATCCATAGGTTTTAAGATACTTACTAGTCAGGTACATTCTTAGGCGTTAAATATGGGCTGTTGAGTCCATTTCGTTGAGCAAGGAGTAGTTCTTGTCTATTCCATATTTGGCTTAAGGAACTTTATCTGTGTTCATTTCAATCTCTGGTTTTATGCAGCACCCCAACTCACCTTTCCCCTTAAGCAAGCATAAGTTGGTTTTCTAAATTTGAGACCCTGTTCTGTTTTGTAATCCAGTTCCTGTGTAGCCAAGTTTACATTCCGTGTATTAGTGATATCTTATGATGTTTCTTTTTCTGTATGACTTATTTCAGTTAGAATCATCATACCTGAATCCACTCATTATGCTGCTACGGGCCTGATGACATAGATTTCATTGCTGAGTGATATTGCATTGTACGTAAGTACCACAACTTCTTTATCCATTTTTCACTTTCTGCGATATTGAACTTGTACCATAAATGAGGTTCTTGTAAACAGAGCCGTCCCAAACTTTGGAGTGGCTGTGTCTTTTTGATTTTAATTTCCCTAAGCTATAGGACCATAAGTGGAAGTGCCCTAGGCTCTGTTGCTTTGTTTTTTAGATGTTTCAGGAAACACCATACACTTCTCCCGAGTGGCTGTTGGCAATTTACATCCCGCCCATCAGCATAACAAGGCTCCCAGTTCTCCATGGCCTGTCCTGCCTTTCTGGATTTTACACTTTTTTCAGGTGGCCCTTTTGTCCGGGGGAAGTGAGACTTCATTGTAGTGCAGATTTCCTTTGCAAGCTTGCTTGGTTGGCCAAAAAGTGCGTATGCGTTTTTTCCTGAATATATTCAGGATAAAACGCATACGCCCTTTTTGGCCAAGTGCATCATTGTGGACGTTCTGCCTCTTTTCCTATGCTTTAAATGCAGTTCCAGTGTACCTCCTGAAATCGGTTTCCTGCAATTCTGCCCCGCTTTCAAGTCCTCTTGGCAGCCTTACTTCAGTATATTTTTGGACGATAGCTGTCATTTATAACTCTGTAGGTTTGTGAATTACAGTGCCCCTGAGCTCCTTTCTTCAACTCGCTTTCTTGTGAGCTGGCCGCAACACCGCAGGATTGCTTCAGGCCCTAATCTGGTTCCGGCACGGCACGCTGAGCCTTTGGTTAATTCCTCTTCCTGGTGGGAAATGAGAGTTAAATTTGCCCGTCCAGACACCTCCAGCTAGTCTCTCATTGGTTCTCCCTATTCCTGTTCATCTTCCGCAGAAATTACAAATGGGCCAAACAGGAGGTTAAAGGCACTGACTCTCCAAGTCGGGAGAGTGTTAGTAAAGCGTCTGGAATGTTGCACCCGAGTTACAGGGGACGAGAACTGAGACATATTGGAACACGTCTCCCGATCACACGGTTGAACATACTCTGGGTTCCACATGCATGTTTTAGCTGAAGGAAGAATCCCTTAAACCTGTAGAGTTGAGACCTGTGGAATGGGTACCATGCAATATGACTTCAAAGGGTCTTCATTTGCTCACCGAACCTCTCCAATCCTATCACTGCTGCGTTTATGCCCCTGTACACACTCTTGATTATCTTTCAGAGACATAGCAATCCATAGGTTTTAAGATAGTTACTAGTCAGGTACATTCTTAGGCGTTTAATATGGGGTGTTGAGTCCATTTCGTTGAGCAAGGAGTAGCTCTTGTCTATTCCATATTTGGCTTAAGGAACTTTATCTGTGCTCATTTCAATCTCAGGTTTTATGCAGCACCCCAACTCACCTTTCCCCTTAAGCAAGCATTAGTTGGTTTTCTAAATTTGAGACCCTGTTCTGTTTTGTAATCCAGTTCCTGTGTAGCCAAGTTTACATTCCGTGTATTAGTGATATCTTATGATGTTTCTTTTTCTGTGTGACTTATTTCAGTTAGAATCATCATACCTGAATCCACTCATTATGCTGTTACGGGCCTGATGACATAGATTTCATTGCTGAGTGATATTGCATTGTACGTAAGTACCACCACTTCTTTATCCATTTTTCGCTTTCTGCGATATTGAACTTGTACCGTAAATGAGGTTCTTGTAAACAGAGCCGTCCCAAACTTTGGGGTGGCTGTGTCTTTTTGATTTTAATTTCCCTAAGCTATAGGACCATAAGTGGAAGTGCCCTAGGCTCCGTTGCTTTGTTTTTTAGATGTTTCAGGAAACACCATACACTTAACCCGAGTGGCTCTTGGCAATTTACATCCCGCCCATCAGCATAACAAGGCTCCCAGTTCTCCATGGCCTGTCCTGCCTTTCTGGATTTTACACTTTTTTCAGATGGCACTTTTTACTGGGGGGAAGTGAGACTTCATTGCAGTGCAGATTTCCTTTGCAAGCTTGCTTGGTTCGCCAAAAAGTGCGTTTGCCTTTTTTCCTAAATATATTCAGGAAAAAATGCATACGCCCTTTTTGGCCAAGTGCATCACTGTTGACGTTCTGCCTCTTTTCCTATGCTTTAAATGCAATTCCAGTCTACCTCCTGAAATCGGTTTCCTGCAATTCTGCCTTGCTTTCAATGCCTCTTCTTAGCCTTACCTCAATATATTTTTTGAAAATAGTTGGCCTTCATAACTCTGCAGGTTTTGAATTGCAGTGGCCCTTAACTCCATTTTTCAGCTCTTATTTTTGTGATCTTGCCTCATAACCACAGGATTCCTTCAGGCCCTATTGTTCTTCTGGGGCACCTTGCTGTGCCTTTGGTTTATTCTTCTTACTGATATGAAATTAGAGTGACATGTGCCCATTGAAACCGCTACAGCTAGTTTCTCACTGGTTTCCCCTATTCCCATTCATCCTCCACACTAACTGCAGACTGTGCGATACCAGAACTTAAAGGCATTGACTGTCCATGTGGGGATATTTTAGTAAAGCAGCTGGAATATCGATCCGGAGCCCCAGGAGAGGAAAAATGAGGTGCGTTTTAGAAACCTTTCCCGATCATATGGTATACCAGTCGCTGGGTTTCCCAAGCATGGTTTAGCTGTAGGAAGATTCCCTTCAACCTGGAGTGTTGGGACCCTTGGAATGAGTAGCATGAAGTATTGCATTAAACTTTTGGCAGTTGCTCACCAAAGCTCACCAATCCTCTCAGCCCCAAGTGTCCAGCCTTATGTCTTATCCAGCTGTGGGTTTATATGTGGTCAATCCAGGTTGCATCACAGCCCCTGAGCGAATTTTGTAAGAATTTTTCTCTCTTTCATTGTTTCTGCGTTTTGTTTTTAAAATTTATTTCTATAATGGGGTTTAGCTCATTTTCACTGCTGTGTTTGTGCCGATCTGCACACACTTGATTCCCTTATGGAGATATATCAATACATGGGTTTTAAGATTCTTATTACTCAGATATATTTCTCTGTGGTGTATAGGGTGTGTTGAGGCCAGTTCATTGAGCAAGGTGTAGATCTTGTCTAATATCTATTTGGTTTATTGAATGGTATCTGTGCTAATTTCAAACTCTGGTTTTATGCATCACCCCACCTCTCCTTTCCCCTTAAGCTGAAATAAGTGTGTTTTCTAAATGTGAGACACTGTTCTGTTCTGTAATTCATTTCTTGTGCAGCCATATTTACCCTCCCTCTATAAGTGATATCTTATGATATGTTTCTTTTTCTGTTTGACTAATTTCAAGTAGTATTATCGGACCTAAATCCACTCTTTATCCTTCTACTAGCCTTATTACATTGATTTCATGGTGAAGAGATATTCCATTGTACATAAGTGCCACATCTTCTTTATCCATTGTTCTCTTTCCTGGGATATTTAAGGTGTACTGAAGTTGAGGTTCTTGTAAACAGAGTAGCCCTAAACTGTGGTGTGCTTGTGTCTTGTTGATTTTTAGACTTCCCTAGATATACTCCCATGATTGGAAGTGTCCTATGCTCTGTAGCTCTGTTTTTTAGATGATTTAGGAACCACCATACACTTCTCCAGAGTGGCTCTCGGCAGTTCACACACTGCCCATCAGCGTATAAAGGCTCCCTGTTCTCCATGGCCTGTCCTGCATTTCTGGTTTTTACAATTTTTTAGGATGGCCCTTTTGACCAGTGGGTAATGAGACTTCTTTGTTGTGCACATTTGCATTGCTTGCTTGCTTCGTTGCCCATAAAGTGTGTATGCGTTTTTTCCTGGATATAATCAGGAAAAAACGCATACGCCCTTTTGGGCCAACTGCATCATTGTCGAAATTCTGCCGCTTTTCATGTGCTTTAAAGACGAGTCCAATCTATCTCTTGAAATCTGTTTCTTGCAATTCTGTCTTGCATTCAGATCCTCTTCTTTGCCTTACCTCAACATATTTTTGGACGTTAGTTTTCATTTATAACTCTGCAGGTTTGTGAATTGCAGTGACCCTGAGCTCCATTTTTTAAGTTGCTCTTTTGTGAGCTGGCCTCAAAGCCGCAGGATTGCTTCAGGCCCTATTTTGGCTCGGGCGAGGCGGGCTGAGCCTTTTTTCAATTCTTATTCTTAATGGGAAATTAGAGTGATATGTGCCCGTCCAAACCCCTACAACTATTCTCTCATTGGTTCCCCCTCTTCCTGTTCATCCTCCTCACAATTTGCAAAATGTGTGAAACAGAAGTTGAAATGTGCTGATTCTCCAAGTGGGGAGATTCTAAGTAACGTGGCTGGAATGGTGAACAGGAGCACCAGGAGAGGATAAATGAGCTGCATTTTAGACACATCTCCCGATCACATGGTGTACAGTCCTCTGGGTTTTCCATGCATGTTTTAGCTGTAGGAAGATCCTTTGAACCTGCAGATTTGGGACCCATTGAATGGGTACCAGGTAGTATTACTTTAAAGGGTGTGCATTTCCTCACCCAACCTCACATTTCTCTTAGTGCAAACAGTTTCCAGCCTTATGTCTCATCCTGCTGTGGGTCTAGATGTGTTCAATCCATGTTGCATCACCGGCCCTGAGGAAAAGTTGTAAGAGGTTTTCTCTGTCTCTCTGTCGTTTATTTTTTTCAATTTATTACTATATTAGTTACAGCTGATTTTCAAAGCTCTGTTTCTTGCTGCTGTACATCCACTTGATTCACGTACAGAGAGACATCAGTAAATTCTTTTTCAGATTCTTACCAGTCGTATATATTCTTTTCCGGTGACTTGAGTGTGCTGAGTGCAGTTCTTTTAGCTACTGTGTAGGCCTTGTTGATTATCAGTTTGGTATTTGGAATGGTATCTTTGCTAATTTCAACCTCCTGGATGATGCCTCACCCCTCCCCACCTTTCCCGTTTAGCAGCCTTATGCGTGTTTTCTACATATTTGACTATGTTTTTGTTTTGTAATTTATTTCATGTGTAGCCATTTTGGATTCCACCTTTAAGTGATATCTTATGATATGTGTCTTTATCTTTTTGAATTATGTCACTTAGAATGATCATACGTAACTCCTCCGGAGTTGTTACAACTGGCCATATTTCATTGATTTCCAGGCTGAATAATATTCCACTCTACCTAAGTACCACATCTCTATCCATTTTTTCTCTCCAGGGACATTTAAGTTATATCCTAGTCGAGGATCTTTTAAACAGAGAGGGGGTAAACATTGGGGTGCCTGTGTCCTCTCGATTTTTGTTTTTCCCAAGATATACGCCCATGAGTGCAAGTGCCCTATGCTCTGTAGCTCATTTTTTAGATGCTTTAGTAAACACAATACACTTCTCCAGAATGGCCGTTGGCAATATATATTTCCACTATAAGTCTCACAGGGCTCCCTCTTCTCCTTGCCCTGTCCTGCATTTCTGTTGTTTACGCTTTATGAGGATGGCTCTTCTGACTGATGCGAAGTGATATCTCTTGTAGTATCGACTTCCAGTGCCCACCTGTTTGGTTGGCTAAAAAAGTGTATGCCCTTTTCTTGAATATATACAGAAAAAAACGCATACACCATTTTTGGCCAACTGCAATGTTGGCAATGTTCAGCTCCTTTTCTTGTGCTTAATGGTGAGTCCTTTCTACCTCCTCAAATCCCTTTCCTGCCATTCTCCCTTGCTTACAAGTCCTTTTCTCTGACTTTCCTCAAGACATTTTTCAGTGATGGATATTTTCAACTCTGCAGTTTCGTGAATTTTACTGTCCCTGAGTTCCATTGTTCAACTTGTGTTTATGGGAACTGGCCACAAAGCAGCGGGATTTCCTCAAGCCCTATACTGTTTCCATGGGCAACCCTAGCCTTTGGTCAATTCGTCTTCCTGATTGGAAATTAGAGTGACATGTGCCTGTCTGAACACCTAGGACTTGTCTCTCATTGTTCCTCATCCTTCCGCTTCATCCTCTGGACAAATTCCAAACTGTACGCAACAGGATGTTGACAGTGCTGCCATCTCCAAGTGGGGAGACTGTTAGTAAAGACGCTGGAGGGGTGAACCCGAGCACCAGGAGATGAGGAGATGAGATGCCTTTTCCAAACTCTTCCCGATCAGACGGTATACCATCCTCTGGGTGTGACAGACATGTTTTAGCAGTAGGAAGAGTCCCATTCATGTAAGGAGAACACCAGGGCTTTTTCAAAATCAGTGTCTCCCCGAAACCCAAACTGGGGAATTTTTTAAGCTACGGCTACACATATGTTCATTAAGGGCCTTGGGAAGTAGGCAGAGTCCAAACTTTAGATGATTGAAGTCTTCAGGGTCAGAAGCACTCACCACCAGCTTCCCTTAGGTTACACTTTAACTGTCATTGATAGATGATGTCAATAAAAATATCTATTCTTTTTCAGATTATTTCCCCTTATAGGTTATTGCAAAATGTTGAGTGTAGTTCCCTGTGCTATACAGTAGTTCCTTGTTGATGATCTATTTTATACATAGCAGTGTGTATGTGTTAATCCCAAACTGTTAATTTATCCCTCCTCCGACCTTTCCCCTTTGGTAATAATAAATTATAAGATTTTATACTTCTCAGAAATGGGGGAGCTGAAAGAGAGGTATCATTTTCAATGGAAAAGCATTTAAAACAAGATTGAAGCTTTAACCAAGATTATTAGATGTACATCCTTGGAAAGAAATCACTTCGTTTCTCTAATATTGACCTGACAAATAAGACAAACCTTTTCACTGAACTTGCTTATAATAAAGTGATGGAAATATCCAATGGAAACGTTAGAAACATCTTATTTTACCCGAGCCTTATACACTGTTCTATGTTAACTACAGTTTGGCTCACACATCTGTTCATTGAGGTTACAATAGTCTCAATTTCTGTTACTGATCCTCCAGAGTGGACCCCAACAAGTGTCCCCCTGCACAGTGTCATTGAGGCCAACAGATCGAGACTGAGTTTGGTTCACAAGCAAAGGAAACTTTATATTTTGATCAGAGAATGGAGAGGTGAGAGCATGCACTACCCCGTGGGCTGTGGGCTGGGCTGCTGTGTAGAGATCCTGTCAGAGTCAGTGGGAGGGAGGGGGCGGAGCTCTCGAGGGCCGGGTTGGCTGCAGCTCAGGCTCTATATCGCGGAGTCTGCACTGGGCCCCAGGAGCTGAGGTGTCGACCCAGCCATTCTGCACTAGGAAATCTGGTCTGAAGTGCCGGGTGTGGAACCTCTGCATGCGGGACCCTAGGAGCACATGAAATTAGACAAAGCACAAAGGATAAAAAAGGTTAGACTTGACTTTATTGCCCAGATTCTATTTTTATCTCCCAGGGATTTTTAATGGGCTTTGCTGGGGACAAACCCCTCCTCTGCCTTTTGTCCCGTTCCTCATTCTTGGAGTGCTGAGGGTGCAGACCCTTCTTCTGTAACTGCTGAGTGCTGAGTTGGGAGCCCTCATACCAAGGGGCGAGGGTCAGAGCTTCTCCCCAGCAGCCTCCAGGTGACGTTGATTGTCCCCAGGCCCCCTGCCTCCCTGCTCGTCCACCTGAGCACCAGCATTGGAAGCGTTATAGATTCTAATGACCTTTAAGGGTCCAGGAAAGAGATGTGCAGAGACGCTGTGGGGGCCGGTTTCACCCCGCCCCACATTTGTTCGGCCACCTTAGGCTGACCGTTTCTGCCAGCCTAGATGCTCTGACCAGTAGTCTGCGCTTTCTTCAATTAGGCCCCTGAATTAACGTACAAACAGCACCAGGTGTCAGAGCCCTGCCCGCTCAACTCCCAGACAGTCCAGGGTCAGTGGTGATCAAGGACCATGATGGCCACTGAGTCAACAGCCTTTTGAAGTAAACAGGAGTCCAGCCAGTCTTATTGGCCACCATCATCACGGTGTCTGTAGGCTTTTCTATGGTGACAGTGTGATATACGGTTCCCCCGCCAAGATTATTAGCTCCCCTCTGGGTACAGTAAGTCCTGCAAGCAGTAGTCTACTCTTTTGGGACACACTCTTGTTGTTTTATGAGAGAAACTCCAGGTCAAGTGATGTTCACACGAGTCGTCATGGTGTCCTGTTGCCCCCGGTTATCTCTCTGGATGTTGGAGTTGGAGGGCCTCCTCACTCGAGGTTGGTGTGTCCACGGAGCAAACCCTGCAACTTCAGGGCATGGTTGGTGGTTAGGATCACCACGTGGGGTCCTTTTCCCTTAGGAGGGAGGTGGCCTTTTGGGCTGCTGATTTCCAGGTTTTTAGATACTGCCAGTATCTTGGCCAGATGCGGCAGTGGGCCAAGCCCCTTGGTGACCATAGTTTATCCTACCTGGATGGCATTCTTGCATTGTTCCATTTCAAGTGGTCCCAGTTTTTGCACTAATTCTCCAATGGCGATTCACCTTTCACCAGGAATGTAAAGGTCAAAGGGTTTAGCTAAATTAGGGAGTTCCAGGGCAAGGGTCTGAATTGACTGCTCTTTCCATTCTTGAAAGGCCACTTCTGGATTCTATTCAAAAGGATCATCATCTTTTCCTTTCAGTGTTTCATATAATGGCCCAGCTAGTAGACTGCAGTTAGGGATCCAGAAGCAGCAAACCCTGGCCTCCCCAGGAACCCCTAAGCTGTCTTCTAGTTTTAGAAAGGAGTAAGGCCGAAAATGGTTTCTTCCCTTTCCTGGGATGGGCTTCTCTGACCTTCTGTGAGAATGAAGCCCAGGCAGGTCACCGCAGTCTGTGATATTTGAGCTTTTTCTTGGACAACTTCTATCCTTTATTGGCTTGGTAGTTCAGAGGCCTCCTTAGTAGGGCTGGCGATCAGAATGTCGTCTGCGTACTGAAGGAGGGTTTCCTTTTCCAGAGGTAGAACTTTTAGGTCTTTAGCTAAGGTTTCCCCAAAAATGGTGTGGGAATTTTTGCACCCTTGGGGCAAGACGGCCCGGAAGTATTGTTTTAGTTGTATGTTGAGTCCTGCCACTCACAAGCCAAAATTTCTTGTGACTCTGGGACTAATGGAATACAAAAGAAGGCATCATTGAAGACTAATACAGAATACCATGTCCTGGTGGTTGGTAGAATGACCAGCAGGGTGTAGGAATTAGGAGCAACTGGAGGTATATCCTCGGTGGCTTCACTGACTGTCCTGACATCCTTTACCAGGTCCCCAGCAGCCCATGGGGCTCTCGTGGTCAGACCAATCCCAGAATATGGAGCTCACCTGGGCAGGTACCCCACCCCCACCCCAGCCCACGGGGCTCTCGTGGTCAGGCCCCTCCCAGGATACAGAGCTACCCTTGCAGGTACCGTGGCAGGGCTGGGCACACAGGAACCGTGCACATAGCCCTCATTGCAGAGCACCCCCAGCTCACCTGTCGCTCAGAGCTGACACAGAGCACCTCAGAGCAGGACTTGAACTAACAAACAGCAGCTGCGACAGGTCTGTGACCCTGGGCATCACTCTGTGCGGCCTCCCTCCACCTGGTCTTCCAGAGACTTCCACTGCACCCGGGGCACCAGGCCTCTGTCTCCAACCACCACCCACCCCTCCTCTCCCTGACTCCTGGGTTCCTCTCATTAGGAGAGGGTTTTCTTGAAGTTGTCTCCCACTCATGGGCCAGATAAAATGATTAGAAAACAAGCCAAAGCTGCAGCCCCTTGTCTATCCTGACTCTCAGGAGCCCACACCTGTTCCTTGGACCTGGCCGGTTCAGCAATTTCCATTTTCTGCAACTGTGAGCCCCTGAGGGGTGATGATTGGCTGAGCTGGGCAGCCTAACCGTGCCGGCCAGCCCTCCCCAGGTGTGCCTGGGTTGAGATCAATATAAATACCACTCCAGGCAGCAAGAGCCCCTGCAGCCGTGCCTGACGCCATTTTCTCTGCCCTGTCAGCAGTCTCGGGGCTGGGCTGGTGGGAGGGAGTGAGAGGCCACGGCTTTGTGGGTGGCCCAGTGTGAGTGGGGCTCTGCTGGACTTTCTGCAGCAGGTGCCAGGCTGCCACCTGCTGAAGAAGAGGATGTGTCACCCATACCTGCTGCTGGAATTTCTCCCTGGGCAGAGGTGAGGAAGGAAAAAAGCAGTGGGGGCAGGGACAGGACGGGTATCTCAGGCAGGGAAATGGAAATCTTCCAGAAGAGCACCCAGGGCCAGGACCATCCTGGCTGGCCTGCAGGCACCAAGTCGGCCGGCATGCTGTCACTCGTGTGGCTCTATGGCCCTTCCTCTAGGCTTTCAAGTCCTTGTATATATTCAGGTGTTTTACCTGGGACGGGTGGGAATAGTTCAGCAGCAACTGGCCTGGGGCTCAGCTCACGTTTACTCACAGATGCCTCGGCACAGTGCCCCAGCTTTGCAATGAGGACGCTTGTTGCGTGGGGGCTGCTGGCTGAATGGGAGATGATTCCCCACCACTGACCAACTTCAGAATTGTTTACAACTGGAGCAAGTGCCCTGATACGGTTTTCCTCTGTGGAACTGGTGGGTTCTGTGTTTTATTTCTCTTTTTCGTTTTTGGTTCAAGGTAGATTTTATTCCTCTTTTTTGTATTTACAGATATAAGCATGGAAATAATTTATTCATATAAATACATGTATGTGAAGGGAATAATTGTTTTTTCTGTTTTATTTTTTAAATTTTATTTCTTTTCAATTGTGAATTTTATTTTATATTTTTATACAGCAGGTTCTTATTGGTTATCTATTTTATACATATAAATGTATACATGCCAATCCCAGTCTCTCAACTCCTCCCACCACCACCCCCCCAACAGCTTTCCCCCCTTGTTGTCCATACATTTGTTGTCTACATCTGTTGCTCTATTTATGCCTTGCAAAATGGTTAATCTGTACGGTTTTTCTAGGTTCCACATATATGCATGAATATACAAGATTTGTTTTTCTCTTTCTGACTTACTTCACTCTGTATGACAGTCTCTAGATCCATCGACGTCTCTACAAATGACCCAATTTCATTCCTTTTCATGGCTTAGTAATATTCCATTTTATATACGTACCACAGCTTTATGCATTCGTCTGTCTGTGGGCATTTAGGTTGCTTCCATTACCTCGATATTGTAAATAGTGATGCAATGAACATTGCGGTGAATGTCTCTTTTTGATTTATGGTTTTGTCTGGGTATATGTCCAGTACTGGGATTGCTGTATCATATGGTAATTCTATTGTTAGTTTCTTAAGAAACTCCATATTGTTCTCCATAGTGAATGTAACAATTTATATTCCCAACAATAGTGGAAGAGGGTTCCTTTTCTCCACACCCTTTCCAGCATTTATTGTTTGTAGATTTTCTGATGATGCCCATTCTATCAGGTGTGAGGTGATACCTCATTGTTGAGTCCATTTTGTTGAGCAAGGGGTAGGTCTTGTCTATTACACATTTGGCTTATGGAACAGTATCTGTGCTAATGTCAAACTCTGGTTTTATGCAGCACCCCAACTCACCTTCCCCCTTAAAAAAGCATAAGTTGCTTTTCTAAACTTGAGACCCTGTTCTGTTTTATAATTCAGTTCATGTGTAGCCAAGTTCACATTCCGTGTATTAGTGATATCTTATGATGTTTCTTTTTCTGTGTGACTTATTTCAGTTAGAATCATCAGACCTGAAACCACTCATTATGCTGCTACGGGCCTGATGACATAGATTTCATTGCTGAGTGATATTGCATTGTACGTAAGTACCACAACTTCTTTATCCATTTTTCACTTTCTGTGATATTGAACTTGTACCGTAAATGAGGTTCTTGTTAAGAGAGCTGTCCCAAACTTTGGGGTGGTTGTGTCTTTTTGATTTTACTTTCCCTAAGCTACAGCACCATAAGTGGAAGTGCCCTAGGCTCTGTTGCTTGTTTTTTAGATGTTTCAGGAAACACCATACACCTCTCCCGAGTGGCTGTTGGCAATTTACGTCCCGCCCATCAGCATAACAAGGCTCCCAGTTCTCCATGGCCTGTCCTGCCTTTCTGGATTTTACACTTTCTTCAGGTGGCCCTTTTGACCTTGGGGAAGTGAGACTTCATTGTAGTGCAGATTTCCTTTGCAAGCTTGCTTGGTTGGCCAAAAAGGGCGTATGCGTTTTTTCGTGAATATATTCAGGAAAAAACGCATATGCCCTTTTTGGCCAAGTGCATCATTGTGGACGTTCTGCCTCTTTTCCTATGCTTTAAATGCAATTCCAGTCTACCTCCTGAAATCGGTTTCCTGCAATTCTGCCCCGCTTTCAAGTCCTCTTGGCAGCCTTACTTCAGTATATTTTTGGACGATAGCTGTCATTTATAACTCTGCAGGTTTGTGAATTACACTGCCCCTGAGCTCCTTTCTTCAACTCGCTTTCTTGTGAGCTGGCCGCAACACCGCAGGATTGCTTCAGGCCCTAATCTGGTTCCGGCACGGTACGCTGAGCCTTTGGTTAATTCCTCTTCCTGGTGGGAAATGAGAGTTAAATTTGCCCGTCTAGACACCTCCAGCTAGTCTCTCTTCGGCTCTCCCTATTCCTGTTCATCTTCCGCAGAAATTGCAAACTGGGCCAAACAGGAGGTTAAAGGCACTGACTCTCCAAGTCGGGAGAGAGTTAGTAAAGCGTCTGGAATGTTGCACCCAAGTACCAGGGGACGAGAACTGAGACATATTGGAACACGTCTCCCGATCCCATGGTTGATCATACTCTGGGTTCCACGTGCATGTTTTAGCTGAAGGAAGAATCCCTTAAACCTGGAGAGTTGAGACCCGTGGAATGGGTACCATGCAATATGACTTCAAAGGGTCTTCATTTGCTCACCGAACCTCTCCAATCCTATCACTGCTGCGTTTATGCCCCTGTACACACGCTTGATTTTCTTTCAGAGACATAGCTATCCATAGGTTTTAAGATACTTACTAGTCAGGTACATTCTTAGGCGTTTAATATGGGGTGTTGAGTCCATTTCGTTGAGCAAGGAGTAGTTCTTGTCTATTCCATATTTGGCTTAAGGAACTTTATCTGTGCTCATTTCAATCTCTGGTTTGATGCAGCACCCCAACTCACCTTTTCGCTTAAGCAAGCATAAGTTGGTTTCCTAAATTTGAGACCCTGTTCTGATTTGTAATCCAGTTCCTGTGTGGCCAAGTTTACATTCCGTGTATTAGTGATATCTTATGATGTTTCTTTTTCTGTGTGACTTATTTCAGTTAGAATCATCATACCTGAATCCACTCTTTATGCTGCTATGGGCCTGAAGACATAGATTTCATTTCTGAGTGATACTGCATTGTACGTAAGTACCACAACTTCTTTATCCATTTTTTGCTTTCTGTGATATTGAACTTGTAGCGTAAAGGAGGTTCTTGTAAACAGAGTCGTCCCAAACTTTGGGGTGGCTGTGTCTTTTTGATTTTTTTTCCCTAAGCTATAGGACCAGAAGTGGAAGTGCCCTAGGTTCTGTTGCTTTGTTTTTTAGATGTTTCAGGAAACACCATACACTTCTCCCGAATGGCTGTTGGCAATTTACATCCCGCCCATCAGCATAACAAGGCTCCCAGTTCTCCATGGCCTGTCCTGCCTTTCTGGATTTTACACTTTTTTCAGATGGCCCTTTTGACCGGGGGGGAAGTGAGACTTCATTGTAGTACAGATTTCCTTTGCAAGCTTGCTTGGTTGGCCAAAAAGGGCGTATGCGTTTTTTCCTGAATATATTCAGGAAAAAACGCATACGCTCTTTTTGGCCAAGTGCATCATTGTCCACGTTCTGCCTCTTTTCCTATGCTTTAAATGCAATTCCAGTCTACCTCCTGAAATCGGTTTCCTGCAATTCTGCCTTGCTTTCAATGCCTCTTCTTAGCCTTACCTCAATATATTTTTTGAAAATAGTTGGCCTTCATAACTCTGCAGGTTTTGAATTGCAGTGGCCCTTAACTCCATTTTTCAGCTCTTATTTTTGTGATCTTGCCTCATAACCACAGGATTCCTTCAGGCCCTATTGTTCTTCTGGGGCACCTTGCTGTGCCTTTGGTTTATTCTTCTTACTGATATGAAATTAGAGTGACATGTGCCCATTGAAACCGCTACAGCTAGTTTCTCACTGGTTTCCCCTATTCCCATTCATCCTCCACACTAACTGCAGACTGTGCGATACCAGAACTTAAAGGCATTGACTGTCCATGTGGGGATATTTTAGTAAAGCAGCTGGAATATCGATCCGGAGCCCCAGGAGAGGAAAAATGAGGTGCGTTTTAGAAACCTTTCCCGATCATATGGTATACCAGTCGCTGGGTTTCCCAAGCATGGTTTAGCTGTAGGAAGATTCCCTTCAACCTGGAGTGTTGGGACCCTTGGAATGAGTAGCATGAAGTATTGCATTAAACTTTTGGCAGTTGCTCACCAAAGCTCACCAATCCTCTCAGCCCCAAGTGTCCAGCCTTATGTCTTATCCAGCTGTGGGTTTATATGTGGTCAATCCAGGTTGCATCACAGCCCCTGAGCGAATTTTGTAAGAATTTTTCTCTCTTTCATTGTTTCTGTGTTTTGTTTTTAAAATTTATTTCTATAATGGGGTTTAGCTCATTTTCACTGCTGTGTTTGTGCCGCTCTGCACACACTTGATTCCCTTATGGAGATATATCAATACATGGGTTTTAAGATTCTTATTACTCAGATATATTTCTCTGTGGTGTATAGGGTGTGTTGAGGCCAGTTCATTGAGCAAGGTGTAGATCTTGTCTAATATCTATTTGGTTTATTGAACGGTATCTGTGCTAATTTCAAACTCTGGTTTTATGCATCACCCCACCTCTCCTTTCCCCTTAAGCTGAAATAAGTGTGTTTTCTAAATGTGAGACACTGTTCTGTTCTGTAATTCATTTCTTGTGCAGCCATATTTACCCTCCCTCTATAAGTGATATCTTATGATATGTTTCTTTTTCTGTTTGACTTATTTCAAGTAGTATTATCGGACCTAAATCCACTCTTTATCCTTCTACTAGCCTTATTACATTGATTTCATGGTGAAGAGATATTCCATTGTACATAAGTACCACATCTTCTTTATCCATTGTTCTCTTTCCTGGGATATTTAAGGTGTACTGAAGTTGAGGTTCTTGTAAACAGAGTAGCCCTAAACTGTGGTGTGCTTGTGTCTTGTTGATTTTTAGACTTCCCTAGATATACTCCCATGATTGGAAGTGTCCTATGCTCTGTAGCTCTGTTTTTTAGATGATTTAGGAACCACCATACACTTCTCCAGAGTGGCTCTCGGCAGTTCACACACTGCCCATCAGCGTATAAAGGCTCCCTGTTCTCCATGGCCTGTCCTGCATTTCTGGTTTTTACAATTTTTTAGGATGGCCCTTTTGACCAGTGGGTAATGAGACTTCTTTGTTGTGCACATTTGCATTGCTTGCTTGCTTCGTTGCCCATAAAGTGTGTATGCGTTTTTTCCTGGATATAATCAGGAAAAAACGCATACGCCCTTTTGGGCCAACTGCATCATTGTCGAAATTCTGCCGCTTTTCATGTGCTTTAAAGACGAGTCCAATCTATCTCTTGAAATCTGTTTCTTGCAATTCTGTCTTGCATTCAGATCCTCTTCTTTGCCTTACCTCAACATATTTTTGGACGTTAGTTTTCATTTATAACTCTGCAGGTTTGTGAATTGCAGTGACCCTGAGCTCCATTTTTTAAGTTGCTCTTTTGTGAGCTGGCCTCAAAGCCGCAGGATTGCTTCAGGCCCTATTTTGGCTCGGGCGAGGCGGGCTGAGCCTTTTTTCAATTCTTATTCTTAATGGGAAATTAGAGTGATATGTGCCCGTCCAAACCCCTACAACTATTCTCTCATTGGTTCCCCCTCTTCCTGTTCATCCTCCTCACAATTTGCAAAATGTGTGAAACAGAAGTTGAAATGTGCTGATTCTCCAAGTGGGGAGATTCTAAGTAACGTGGCTGGAATGGTGAACAGGAGCACCAGGAGAGGATAAATGAGCTGCATTTTAGACACATCTCCCGATCACATGGTGTACAGTCCTCTGGGTTTTCCATGCATGTTTTAGCTGTAGGAAGATCCTTTGAACCTGCAGATTTGGGACCCATTGAATGGGTACCAGGTAGTATTACTTTAAAGGGTGTGCATTTCCTCACCCAACCTCACATTTCTCTTAGTGCAAACAGTTTCCAGCCTTATGTCTCATCCTGCTGTGGGTCTAGATGTGTTCAATCCATGTTGCATCACCGGCCCTGAGGAAAAGTTGTAAGAGGTTTTCTCTGTCTCTCTGTCGTTTATTTTTTTCAATTTATTACTATATTGGTTACAGCTGATTTTCAAAGCTCTGTTTCTTGCTGCTGTACATCCACTTGATTCACGTACAGAGAGACATCAGTAAATTCTTTTTCAGATTCTTACCAGTCGTATATATTCTTTTCCGGTGACTTGAGTGTGCTGAGTGCAGTTCTTTTAGCTACTGTGTAGGCCTTGTTGATTATCAGTTTGGTATTTGGAATGGTATCTTTGCTAATTTCAACCTCCTGGATGATGCCTCACCCCTCCCCACCTTTCCCGTTTAGCAGCCTTATGCGTGTTTTCTACATATTTGACTATGTTTTTGTTTTGTAATTTATTTCATGTGTAGCCATTTTGGATTCCACCTTTAAGTGATATCTTATGATATGTGTCTTTATCTTTTTGAATTATGTCACTTAGAATGATCATACGTAACTCCTCCGGAGTTGTTACAACTGGCCATATTTCATTGATTTCCAGGCTGAATAATATTCCACTCTACCTAAGTACCACATCTCTATCCATTTTTTCTCTCCAGGGACATTTAAGTTATATCCTAGTCGAGGATCTTTTAAACAGAGAGGGGGTAAACATTGGGGTGCCTGTGTCCTCTCGATTTTTGTTTTTCCCAAGATATACGCCCATGAGTGCAAGTGCCCTATGCTCTGTAGCTCATTTTTTAGATGCTTTAGTAAACACAATACACTTCTCCAGAATGGCCGTTGGCAATATATATTTCCACTATAAGTCTCACAGGGCTCCCTCTTCTCCTTGCCCTGTCCTGCATTTCTGTTGTTTACGCTTTATGAGGATGGCTCTTCTGACTGATGCGAAGTGATATCTCTTGTAGTATTGACTTCCAGTGCCCACCTGTTTGGTTGGCTAAAAAAGTGTATGCCCTTTTCTTGAATATATACAGAAAAAAACGCATACACCCTTTTTGGCCAACTGCAATGTTGGCAATGTTCAGCTCCTTTTCTTGTGCTTAATGGCGAGTCCTTTCTACCTCCTCAAATCCCTTTCCTGCCATTCTCCCTTGCTTACAAGTCCTTTTCTCTGACTTTCCTCAAGACATTTTTCAGTGATGGATATTTTCAACTCTGCAGTTTCGTGAATTTTACTGTCCCTGAGTTCCATTGTTCAACTTGTGTTTATGGGAACTGGCCACAAAGCAGCGGGATTTCCTCAAGCCCTATACTGTTTCCATGGGCAACCCTAGCCTTTGGTCAATTCGTCTTCCTGATTGGAAATTAGAGTGACATGTGCCTGTCTGAACACCTAGGACTTGTCTCTCATTGTTCCTCATCCTTCCGCTTCATCCTCTGGACAAATTCCAAACTGTACGCAACAGGATGTTGACAGTGCTGCCATCTCCAAGTGGGGAGACTGTTAGTAAAGACGCTGGATGGGTGAACCCGAGCACCAGGAGATGAGGAGATGAGATGCCTTTTCCAAACTCTTCCCGATCAGACGGTATACCATCCTCTGGGTGTGACAGACATGTTTTAGCAGTAGGAAGAGTCCCATTCATGTAAGGAGAACACCAGGGCTTTTTCAAAATCAGTGTCTCCCCGAAACCCAAACTGGGGAATTTTTTAAGCTACGGCTACACATATGTTCATTAAGGGCCTTGGGAAGTAGGCAGAGTCCAAACTTTAGATGATTGAAGTCTTCAGGGTCAGAAGCACTCACCACCAGCTTCCCTTAGGTTACACTTTAACTGTCATTGATAGATGATGTCAATAAAAATATCTATTCTTTTTCAGATTATTTCCCCTTATAGGTTATTGCAAAATGTTGAGTGTAGTTCCCTGTGCTATACAGTAGTTCCTTGTTGATGATCTATTTTATACATAGCAGTGTGTATGTGTTAATCCCAAACTGTTAATTTATCCCTCCTCCGACCTTTCCCCTTTGGTAATAATAAATTATAAGATTTTATACTTCTCAGAAATGGGGGAGCTGAAAGAGAGGTATCATTTTCAATGGAAAAGCATTTAAAACAAGATTGAAGCTTTAACCAAGATTATTAGATGTACATCCTTGGAAAGAAATCACTTCGTTTCTCTAATATTGACCTGACAAATAAGACAAACCTTTTCACTGAACTTGCTTATAATAAAGTGATGGAAATATCCAATGGAAACGTTAGAAACATCTTATTTTACCCGAGCCTTATACACTGTTCTATGTTAACTACAGTTTGGCTCACACATCTGTTCATTGAGGTTACAATAGTCTCAATTTCTGTTACTGATCCTCCAGAGTGGACCTCAACAAGTGTCCCCCTGCGCAGTGTCATTGGGGCCAACAGATCGAGACTGAGTTTGGTTCACAAGCAAAGGAAACTTTATATTTTGATCAGAGAATGGAGAGGTGAGAGCATGCACTACCCCGTGGGCTGTGGGCTGGGCTGCTGTGTAGAGATCCTGTCAGAGTCAGTGGGAGGGAGGGGGCGGAGCTCTCGAGGGCCGGGTTGGCTGCAGCTCAGGCTCTATATCGCGGAGTCTGCACTGGGCCCCAGGAGCTGAGGTGTCGACCCAGCCATTCTGCACTAGGAAATCTGGTCTGAAGTGCCGGGTGTGGAACCTCTGCATGCGGGACCCTAGGAGCACATGAAATTAGACAAAGCACAAAGGATAAAAAAGGTTAGACTTGACTTTATTGCCCAGATTCTATTTTTATCTCCCAGGGATTTTTAATGGGCTTTGCTGGGGACAAACCCCTCCTCTGCCTTTTGTCCCGTTCCTCATTCTTGGAGTGCTGAGGGTGCAGACCCTTCTTCTGTAACTGCTGAGTGCTGAGTTGGGAGCCCTCATACCAAGGGGCGAGGGTCAGAGCTTCTCCCCAGCAGCCTCCAGGTGACGTTGATTGTCCCCAGGCCCCCTGCCTCCCTGCTCGTCCACCTGAGCACCAGCATTGGAAGCGTTATAGATTCTAATGACCTTTAAGGGTCCAGGAAAGAGATGTGCAGAGACGCTGTGGGGGCCGGTTTCACCCCGCCCCACATTTGTTCGGCCACCTTAGGCTGACCGTTTCTGCCAGCCTAGATGCTCTGACCAGTAGTCTGCGCTTTCTTCAATTAGGCCCCTGAATTAACGTACAAACAGCACCAGGTGTCAGAGCCCTGCCCGCTCAACTCCCAGACAGTCCAGGGTCAGTGGTGATCAAGGACCATGATGGCCACTGAGTCAACAGCCTTTTGAAGTAAACAGGAGTCCAGCCAGTCTTATTGGCCACCATCATCACGGTGTCTGTAGGCTTTTCTATGGTGACAGTGTGATATACGGTTCCCCCGCCAAGATTATTAGCTCCCCTCTGGGTACAGTAAGTCCTGCAAGCAGTAGTCTACTCTTTTGGGACACACTCTTGTTGTTTTATGAGAGAAACTCCAGGTCAAGTGATGTTCACACGAGTCGTCATGGTGTCCTGTTGCCCCCGGTTATCTCTCTGGATGTTGGAGTTGGAGGGCCTCCTCACTCGAGGTTGGTGTGTCCACGGAGCAAACCCTGCAACTTCAGGGCATGGTTGGTGGTTAGGATCACCACGTGGGGTCCTTTTCCCTTAGGAGGGAGGTGGCCTTTTGGGCTGCTGATTTCCAGGTTTTTAGATACTGCCAGTATCTTGGCCAGATGCGGCAGTGGGCCAAGCCCCTTGGTGACCATAGTTTATCCTACCTGGATGGCATTCTTGCATTGTTCCATTTCAAGTGGTCCCAGTTTTTGCACTAATTCTCCAATGGCGATTCACCTTTCACCAGGAATGTAAAGGTCAAAGGGTTTAGCTAAATTAGGGAGTTCCAGGGCAAGGGTCTGAATTGACTGCTCTTTCCATTCTTGAAAGGCCACTTCTGGATTCTATTCAAAAGGATCATCATCTTTTCCTTTCAGTGTTTCATATAATGGCCCAGCTAGTAGACTGCAGTTAGGGATCCAGAAGCAGCAAACCCTGGCCTCCCCAGGAACCCCTAAGCTGTCTTCTAGTTTTAGAAAGGAGTAAGGCCGAAAATGGTTTCTTCCCTTTCCTGGGATGGGCTTCTCTGACCTTCTGTGAGAATGAAGCCCAGGCAGGTCACCGCAGTCTGTGATATTTGAGCTTTTTCTTGGACAACTTCTATCCTTTATTGGCTTGGTAGTTCAGAGGCCTCCTTAGTAGGGCTGGCGATCAGAATGTCGTCTGCGTACTGAAGGAGGGTTTCCTTTTCCAGAGGTAGAACTTTTAGGTCTTTAGCTAAGGTTTCCCCAAAAATGGTGTGGGAATTTTTGCACCCTTGGGGCAAGACGGCCCGGAAGTATTGTTTTAGTTGTATGTTGAGTCCTGCCACTCACAAGCCAAAATTTCTTGTGACTCTGGGACTAATGGAATACAAAAGAAGGCATCATTGAAGACTAATACAGAATACCATGTCCTGGTGGTTGGTAGAATGACCAGCAGGGTGTAGGAATTAGGAGCAACTGGAGGTATATCCTCGGTGGCTTCACTGACTGTCCTGACATCCTTTACCAGGTCCCCAGCAGCCCATGGGGCTCTCGTGGTCAGACCAATCCCAGAATATGGAGCTCACCTGGGCAGGTACCCCACCCCCACCCCAGCCCACGGGGCTCTCGTGGTCAGGCCCCTCCCAGGATACAGAGCTACCCTTGCAGGTACCGTGGCAGGGCTGGGCACACAGGAACCGTGCACATAGCCCTCATTGCAGAGCACCCCCAGCTCACCTGTCGCTCAGAGCTGACACAGAGCACCTCAGAGCAGGACTTGAACTAACAAACAGCAGCTGCGACAGGTCTGTGACCCTGGGCATCACTCTGTGCGGCCTCCCTCCACCTGGTCTTCCAGAGACTTCCACTGCACCCGGGGCACCAGGCCTCTGTCTCCAACCACCACCCACCCCTCCTCTCCCTGACTCCTGGGTTCCTCTCATTAGGAGAGGGTTTTCTTGAAGTTGTCTCCCACTCATGGGCCAGATAAAATGATTAGAAAACAAGCCAAAGCTGCAGCCCCTTGTCTATCCTGACTCTCAGGAGCCCACACCTGTTCCTTGGACCTGGCCGGTTCAGCAATTTCCATTTTCTGCAACTGTGAGCCCCTGAGGGGTGATGATTGGCTGAGCTGGGCAGCCTAACCGTGCCGGCCAGCCCTCCCCAGGTGTGCCTGGGTTGAGATCAATATAAATACCACTCCAGGCAGCAAGAGCCCCTGCAGCCGTGCCTGACGCCATTTTCTCTGCCCTGTCAGCAGTCTCGGGGCTGGGCTGGTGGGAGGGAGTGAGAGGCCACGGCTTTGTGGGTGGCCCAGTGTGAGTGGGGCTCTGCTGGACTTTCTGCAGCAGGTGCCAGGCTGCCACCTGCTGAAGAAGAGGATGTGTCACCCATACCTGCTGCTGGAATTTCTCCCTGGGCAGAGGTGAGGAAGGAAAAAAGCAGTGGGGGCAGGGACAGGACGGGTATCTCAGGCAGGGAAATGGAAATCTTCCAGAAGAGCACCCAGGGCCAGGACCATCCTGGCTGGCCTGCAGGCACCAAGTCGGCCGGCATGCTGTCACTCGTGTGGCTCTATGGCCCTTCCTCTAGGCTTTCAAGTCCTTGTATATATTCAGGTGTTTTACCTGGGACGGGTGGGAATAGTTCAGCAGCAACTGGCCTGGGGCTCAGCTCACGTTTACTCACAGATGCCTCGGCACGGTGCCCCAGCTTTGCAATGAGGACGCTTGTTGCGTGGGGGCTGCTGGCTGAATGGGAGATGATTCCCCACCACTGACCAACTTCAGAATTGTTTACAACTGGAGCAAGTGCCCTGATACGGTTTTCCTCTGTGGAACTGGTGGGTTCTGTGTTTTATTTCTCTTTTTCGTTTTTGGTTCAAGGTAGATTTTATTCCTCTTTTTTGTATTTACAGATATAAGCATGGAAATAATTTATTCATATAAATACATGTATGTGAAGGGAATAATTGTTTTTTCTGTTTTATTTTTTAAATTTTATTTCTTTTCAATTGTGAATTTTATTTTATATTTTTATACAGCAGGTTCTTATTGGTTATCTATTTTATACATATAAATGTATACATGCCAATCCCAGTCTCTCAACTCCTCCCACCACCACCCCCCCAACAGCTTTCCCCCCTTGTTGTCCATACATTTGTTGTCTACATCTGTTGCTCTATTTATGCCTTGCAAAATGGTTAATCTGTACGGTTTTTCTAGGTTCCACATATATGCATGAATATACAAGATTTGTTTTTCTCTTTCTGACTTACTTCACTCTGTATGACAGTCTCTAGATCCATCGACGTCTCTACAAATGACCCAATTTCATTCCTTTTCATGGCTTAGTAATATTCCATTTTATATACGTACCACAGCTTTATACATTCGTCTGTCTGTGGGCATTTAGGTTGCTTCCATTACCTCGATATTGTAAATAGTGATGCAATGAACATTGCGGTGAATGTCTCTTTTTGATTTATGGTTTTGTCTGGGTATATGTCCAGTACTGGGATTGCTGTATCATATAGTAATTCTATTGTTAGTTTCTTAAGAAACTCCATATTGTTCTCCATAGTGAATGTAACAATTTATATTCCCAACAATAGTGGAAGAGGGTTCCTTTTCTCCACACCCTTTCCAGCATTTATTGTTTGTAGATTTTCTGATGATGCCCATTCTATCAGGTGTGAGGTGATACCTCATTGTTGAGTCCATTTTGTTGAGCAAGGGGTAGGTCTTGTCTATTACACATTTGGCTTATGGAACAGTATCTGTGCTAATGTCAAACTCTGGTTTTATGCAGCACCCCAACTCACCTTCCCCCTTAAAAAAGCATAAGTTGCTTTTCTAAACTTGAGACCCTGTTCTGTTTTATAATTCAGTTCATGTGTAGCCAAGTTCACATTCCGTGTATTAGTGATATCTTATGATGTTTCTTTTTCTGTGTGACTTATTTCAGTTAGAATCATCAGACCTGAATCCACTCAGTATGCTGCTACGGGCCTGATGACATAGATTTCATTGCTGAGTGATATTGCATTGTACGTAAGTACCACAACTTCTTTATCCATTTTTCACTTTCTGCGATATTGAACTTGTACCGTAAATGAGGTTCTTGTTAAGAGAGCTGTCCCAAACTTTGGGGTGGTTGTGTCTTTTTGATTTTACTTTCCCTAAGCTACAGCACCATAAGTGGAAGTGCCCTAGGCTCTGTTGCTTGTTTTTTAGATGTTTCAGGAAACACCATACACCTCTCCCGAGTGGCTGTTGGCAATTTACGTCCCCCCATCAGCATAACAAGGCTCCCAGTTCTCCATGGCCTGTCCTGCCTTTCTGGATTTTACACTTTCTTCAGGTGGCCCTTTTGACCTTGGGGAAGTGAGACTTCATTGTAGTGCAGATTTCCTTTGCAAGCTTGCTTGGTTGGCCAAAAAGGGCGTATGCGTTTTTTCGTGAATATATTCAGGAAAAAACGCATATGCCCTTTTTGGCCAAGTGCATCATTGTGGACGTTCTGCCTCTTTTCCTATGCTTTAAATGCAATTCCAGTCTACCTCCTGAAATCGGTTTCCTGCAATTCTGCCCCGCTTTCAAGTCCTCTTGGCAGCCTTACTTCAGTATATTTTTGGACAATAGCTGTCATTTATAACTCTGCAGGTTTGTGAATTACACTGCCCCTGAGCTCCTTTCTTCAACTCGCTTTCTTGTGAGCTGGCCGCAACACCGCAGGATTGCTTCAGGCCCTAATCTGGTTCCGGCACGGCACGCTGAGCCTTTGGTTAATTCCTCTTCCTGGTGGGAAATGAGAGTTAAATTTGCCCGTCTAGACACCTCCAGCTAGTCTCTCTTCGGCTCTCCCTATTCCTGTTCATCTTCCGCAGAAATTGCAAACTGGGCCAAACAGGAGGTTAAAGGCACTGACTCTCCAAGTCGGGAGAGTGTTAGTAAAGCGTCTGGAATGTTGCACCCAAGTACAAGGGGACGAGAACTGAGACATATTGGAACACGTCTCCCGATCCCATGGTTGATCATACTCTGGTTTCCACGTGCATGTTTTAGCTGAAGGAAGAATCCCTTAAACCTGGAGAGTTGAGACCCGTGGAATGGGTACCATGCAATATGACTTCAAAGGGTCTTCATTTGCTCACCGAACCTCTCCAATCCTATCACTGCTGCGTTTATGCCCCTGTACACACGCTTGATTTTCTTTCAGAGACATAGCTATCCATAGGTTTTAAGATACTTACTAGTCAGGTACATTCTTAGGCGTTTAATATGGGGTGTTGAGTCCATTTCGTTGAGCAAGGAGTAGTTCTTGTCTATTCCATATTTGGCTTAAGGAACTTTATCTGTGCTCATTTCAATCTCTGGTTTGATGCAGCACCCCAACTCACCTTTTCGCTTAAGCAAGCATAAGTTGGTTTTCTAAATTTGAGACCCTGTTCTGATTTGTAATCCAGTTCCTATGTAGCCAAGTTTACATTCCGTGTATTAGTGATATCTTATGATGTTTCTTTTTCTGTGTGACTTATTTCAGTTAGAATCATCATACCTGAATCCACTCATTATGCTGCTATGGGCCTGATGACATAGATTTCATTGCTGAGTGATATTGAATTATATGTAAGTACCACAACTTCTTTATCCATATTTCACTTTCTGCGCTATTGAACTTGTACCATAAACGAGGTTCTTGTAAACAGAGCCGTCCCAAACTTTGGGGTGGCTGTGTCTTTTTGATTTGAATTTCCCTAAGCTATAGGACCATAAGTGGAAGTGCCCTAGGCTCTGTTGCTTTGTTCTTTAGATGTTTAAGGAAACACCATACACTTCTCCCAAGTGGCTGTTGGAAATTTACATACCGCCCATCAGCATAACAAGGCTCCCAGTTCTCCATGGCCTGTCCTGCCTTTCTGGATTTTACACTTTTTTCAGGTGGCCCTTTTGACCGGGGGGAAGTGAGCCTTCATTGTAGTGCAGATTTCCTTTGCAAGCTTGCTTGGTTGACCAAAAAGGGCGTATGCGTTTTTTCCTGAATATATTCAGGAAAAAACGCATACGCCCTTTTTGGCCAAGTGCATCATTGTGGACGTTCTGCCTCTTTTCCTATGCTTTAAATGCAATTCCAGTCTACCTCCTGAAATCGGTTTCCTGCAATTCTGCCCCGCTTTCAAGTCCTCTTGGCAGCCTTACTTCAGTATATTTTTGGACGATAGCTGTCATTTATAACTCTGCAGGTTTGTGAATTACAGTGCCCCTGAGCTCCTTTCTTCAACTCGCTTTCTTGTGAGCTGGCCGCAACACCGCAGGATTGCTTCAGGCCCTAATCTGGTTCCAGCACGGCACGCTGAGCCTTTGGTTAATTCCTCTTCCTGGTGGGAAATGAGAGTTAAATTTGCCCGTCCAGACACCTCCAGCTAGTCTCTCATTGGTTCTCCCTATTCCTGTTCATCTTCCGCAGAAATTGCAAATGGGCCAAACAGGAGGTTAAAGGCACTGACTCTCCAAGTCGGGAGAGTGTTAGTAAAGCGTCTGGAATGTTGCACCCGAGTACCTGGGGACGAGAACTGAGACATATTGGAACACGTCTCCCGATCACACGGTTGAACATACTCTGGGTTGCACGTGCCTGTTTTAGCTGAAGGAAGAATCCCTTAAACCTGGAGAGTTGAGACCCGTGGAATGGGTACCATGCAATATGACTTCAAAGGGTCTTCATTTGCTCACCGAACCTCTCCAATCCTATCACTGCTGTGTTTATGCCCCTGTACACACTCTTGATTATCTTTCAGAGACATAGCAATCCATAGGTTTTAAGATATTTACTAGTCAGTTACATTCTTAGGCGTTTAATATGGGGTGTTGAGTCCATTTCGTTGAGCAAGGAGTAGCTCTTGTCTATTCCATATTTGGCTTAAGGAACTTTATCTGTGCTCATTTCAATCTCTGGTTTGATGCAGCACCCCAACTCACCTTTTCGCTTAAGCAAGCATAAGTTGGTTTTCTAAATTTGAGACCCTGTTCTGATTTGTAATCCAGTTCCTGTGTAGCCAAGTTTACATTCCGTGTATTAGTGATATCTTATGATGTTTCTTTTTCTGTGTGACTTATTTCAGTTAGAATCATCATACCTGAATCCATTCATTATACTGCTACGGGCCTGATGACATAGACTTTATTGCTGAGTGATATTGCATTGTACGTAAGTACCACAACTTCTTTACCCATTTTTCGCTTTCTGCGATATTGAACTTGTACCGTAAATGAGGTTCTTGTAAACAGAGCCGTCTCAAACTTTGTGGTGGCTGTGTCTTTTTGATTTTAATTTCCCTAAGCTATAGGACCATAAGTGGAAGTGCCCTAGGCTCCGTTGCTTTGTTTTTTAGATGTTTCAGGAAACACCATACACTTAACCCGAGTGGCTCTTGGCAATTTACATCCCGCCCATCAGCATAACAAGGCTCCCAGTTCTCCATGGCCTGTCCTGCCTTTCTGGATTTTACACTTTTTTCAGATGGCACTTTTGACTGGGGGGAAGTGAGACTTCATTGCAGTGCAGATTTCCTTTGCAAGCTTGCTTGGTTCGCCAAAAAGTGCGTTTGCCTTTTTTCCTAAATATATTCAGGAAAAAATGCATACGCCCTTTTTGGCCAAGTGCATCATTGTGGACGTTCTGCCTCTTTTCCTATGCTTTAAATGCAATTCCAGTCTACCTCCTGAAATCGGTTTCCTGCAATTCTGCCTTGCTTTCAATGCCTCTTCTTAGCCTTACCTCAATATATTTTTTGAAAATAGTTGGCCTTCATAACTCTGCAGGTTTTGAATTGCAGTGGCCCTTAACTCCATTTTTCAGCTCTTATTTTTGTGATCTTGCCTCATAACCACAGGATTCCTTCAGGCCCTATTGTTCTTCTGGGGCACCTTGCTGTGCCTTTGGTTTATTCTTCTTACTGATATGAAATTAGAGTGACATGTGCCCATTGAAACCGCTACAGCTAGTTTCTCACTGGTTTCCCCTATTCCCATTCATCCTCCACACTAACTGCAGACTGTGCGATACCAGAACTTAAAGGCATTGACTGTCCATGTGGGGATATTTTAGTAAAGCAGCTGGAATATCGATCCGGAGCCCCAGGAGAGGAAAAATGAGGTGCGTTTTAGAAACCTTTCCCGATCATATGGTATACCAGTCGCTGGGTTTCCCAAGCATGGTTTAGCTGTAGGAAGATTCCCTTCAACCTGGAGTGTTGGGACCCTTGGAATGAGTAGCATGAAGTATTGCATTAAACTTTTGGCAGTTGCTCACCAAAGCTCACCAATCCTCTCAGCCCCAAGTGTCCAGCCTTATGTCTTATCCAGCTGTGGGTTTATATGTGGTCAATCCAGGTTGCATCACAGCCCCTGAGCGAATTTTGTAAGAATTTTTCTCTCTTTCATTGTTTCTGTGTTTTGTTTTTAAAATTTATTTCTATAATGGGGTTTAGCTCATTTTCACTGCTGTGTTTGTGCCGCTCTGCACACACTTGATTCCCTTATGGAGATATATCAATACATGGGTTTTAAGATTCTTATTACTCAGATATATTTCTCTGTGGTGTATAGGGTGTGTTGAGGCCAGTTCATTGAGCAAGGTGTAGATCTTGTCTAATATCTATTTGGTTTATTGAACGGTATCTGTGCTAATTTCAAACTCTGGTTTTATGCATCACCCCACCTCTCCTTTCCCCTTAAGCTGAAATAAGTGTGTTTTCTAAATGTGAGACACTGTTCTGTTCTGTAATTCATTTCTTGTGCAGCCATATTTACCCTCCCTCTATAAGTGATATCTTATGATATGTTTCTTTTTCTGTTTGACTTATTTCAAGTAGTATTATCGGACCTAAATCCACTCTTTATCCTTCTACTAGCCTTATTACATTGATTTCATGGTGAAGAGATATTCCATTGTACATAAGTACCACATCTTCTTTATCCATTGTTCTCTTTCCTGGGATATTTAAGGTGTACTGAAGTTGAGGTTCTTGTAAACAGAGTAGCCCTAAACTGTGGTGTGCTTGTGTCTTGTTGATTTTTAGACTTCCCTAGATATACTCCCATGATTGGAAGTGTCCTATGCTCTGTAGCTCTGTTTTTTAGATGATTTAGGAACCACCATACACTTCTCCAGAGTGGCTCTCGGCAGTTCACACACTGCCCATCAGCGTATAAAGGCTCCCTGTTCTCCATGGCCTGTCCTGCATTTCTGGTTTTTACAATTTTTTAGGATGGCCCTTTTGACCAGTGGGTAATGAGACTTCTTTGTTGTGCACATTTGCATTGCTTGCTTGCTTCGTTGCCCATAAAGTGTGCATGCGTTTTTTCCTGGATATAATCAGGAAAAAACGCATACGCCCTTTTGGGCCAACTGCATCATTGTCGAAATTCTGCCGCTTTTCATGTGCTTTAAAGACGAGTCCAATCTATCTCTTGAAATCTGTTTCTTGCAATTCTGTCTTGCATTCAGATCCTCTTCTTTGCCTTACCTCAACATATTTTTGGACGTTAGTTTTCATTTATAACTCTGCAGGTTTGTGAATTGCAGTGACCCTGAGCTCCATTTTTTAAGTTGCTCTTTTGTGAGCTGGCCTCAAAGCCGCAGGATTGCTTCAGGCCCTATTTTGGCTCGGGCGAGGCGGGCTGAGCCTTTTTTCAATTCTTATTCTTAATGGGAAATTAGAGTGATATGTGCCCGTCCAAACCCCTACAACTATTCTCTCATTGGTTCCCCCTCTTCCTGTTCATCCTCCTCACAATTTGCAAAATGTGTGAAACAGAAGTTGAAATGTGCTGATTCTCCAAGTGGGGAGATTCTAAGTAACGTGGCTGGAATGGTGAACAGGAGCACCAGGAGAGGATAAATGAGCTGCATTTTAGACACATCTCCCGATCACATGGTGTACAGTCCTCTGGGTTTTCCATGCATGTTTTAGCTGTAGGAAGATCCTTTGAACCTGCAGATTTGGGACCCATTGAATGGGTACCAGGTAGTATTACTTTAAAGGGTGTGCATTTCCTCACCCAACCTCACATTTCTCTTAGTGCAAACAGTTTCCAGCCTTATGTCTCATCCTGCTGTGGGTCTAGATGTGTTCAATCCATGTTGCATCACCGGCCCTGAGGAAAAGTTGTAAGAGGTTTTCTCTGTCTCTCTGTCGTTTATTTTTTTCAATTTATTACTATATTGGTTACAGCTGATTTTCAAAGCTCTGTTTCTTGCTGCTGTACATCCACTTGATTCACGTACAGAGAGACATCAGTAAATTCTTTTTCAGATTCTTACCAGTCGTATATATTCTTTTCCGGTGACTTGAGTGTGCTGAGTGCAGTTCTTTTAGCTACTGTGTAGGCCTTGTTGATTATCAGTTTGGTATTTGGAATGGTATCTTTGCTAATTTCAACCTCCTGGATGATGCCTCACCCCTCCCCACCTTTCCCGTTTAGCAGCCTTATGCGTGTTTTCTACATATTTGACTATGTTTTTGTTTTGTAATTTATTTCATGTGTAGCCATTTTGGATTCCACCTTTAAGTGATATCTTATGATATGTGTCTTTATCTTTTTGAATTATGTCACTTAGAATGATCATACGTAACTCCTCCGGAGTTGTTACAACTGGCCATATTTCATTGATTTCCAGGCTGAATAATATTCCACTCTACCTAAGTACCACATCTCTATCCATTTTTTCTCTCCAGGGACATTTAAGTTATATCCTAGTCGAGGATCTTTTAAACAGAGAGGGGGTAAACATTGGGGTGCCTGTGTCCTCTCGATTTTTGTTTTTCCCAAGATATACGCCCATGAGTGCAAGTGCCCTATGCTCTGTAGCTCATTTTTTAGATGCTTTAGTAAACACAATACACTTCTCCAGAATGGCCGTTGGCAATATATATTTCCACTATAAGTCTCACAGGGCTCCCTCTTCTCCTTGCCCTGTCCTGCATTTCTGTTGTTTACGCTTTATGAGGATGGCTCTTCTGACTGATGCGAAGTGATATCTCTTGTAGTATTGACTTCCAGTGCCCACCTGTTTGGTTGGCTAAAAAAGTGTATGCCCTTTTCTTGAATATATACAGAAAAAAACGCATACACCCTTTTTGGCCAACTGCAATGTTGGCAATGTTCAGCTCCTTTTCTTGTGCTTAATGGCGAGTCCTTTCTACCTCCTCAAATCCCTTTCCTGCCATTCTCCCTTGCTTACAAGTCCTTTTCTCTGACTTTCCTCAAGACATTTTTCAGTGATGGATATTTTCAACTCTGCAGTTTCGTGAATTTTACTGCCCCTGAGTTCCATTGTTCAACTTGTGTTTATGGGAACTGGCCACAAAGCAGCGGGATTTCCTCAAGCCCTATACTGTTTCCATGGGCAACCCTAGCCTTTGGTCAATTCGTCTTCCTGATTGGAAATTAGAGTGACATGTGCCTGTCTGAACACCTAGGACTTGTCTCTCATTGTTCCTCATCCTTCCGCTTCATCCTCTGGACAAATTCCAAACTGTACGCAACAGGATGTTGACAGTGCTGCCATCTCCAAGTGGGGAGACTGTTAGTAAAGACGCTGGAGGGGTGAACCCGAGCACCAGGAGATGAGGAGATGAGATGCCTTTTCCAAACTCTTCCCGATCAGACGGTATACCATCCTCTGGGTGTGACAGACATGTTTTAGCAGTAGGAAGAGTCCCATTCATGTAAGGAGAACACCAGGGCTTTTTCAAAATCAGTGTCTCCCCGAAACCCAAACTGGGGAATTTTTTAAGCTACGGCTACACATATGTTCATTAAGGGCCTTGGGAAGTAGGCAGAGTCCAAACTTTAGATGATTGAAGTCTTCAGGGTCAGAAGCACTCACCACCAGCTTCCCTTAGGTTACACTTTAACTGTCATTGATAGATGATGTCAATAAAAATATCTATTCTTTTTCAGATTATTTCCCCTTATAGGTTATTGCAAAATGTTGAGTGTAGTTCCCTGTGCTATACAGTAGTTCCTTGTTGATGATCTATTTTATACATAGCAGTGTGTATGTGTTAATCCCAAACTGTTAATTTATCCCTCCTCCGACCTTTCCCCTTTGGTAATAATAAATTATAAGATTTTATACTTCTCAGAAATGGGGGAGCTGAAAGAGAGGTATCATTTTCAATGGAAAAGCATTTAAAACAAGATTGAAGCTTTAACCAAGATTATTAGATGTACATCCTTGGAAAGAAATCACTTCGTTTCTCTAATATTGACCTGACAAATAAGACAAACCTTTTCACTGAACTTGCTTATAATAAAGTGATGGAAATATCCAATGGAAACGTTAGAAACATCTTATTTTACCCGAGCCTTATACACTGTTCTATGTTAACTACAGTTTGGCTCACACATCTGTTCATTGAGGTTACAATAGTCTCAATTTCTGTTACTGATCCTCCAGAGTGGACCTCAACAAGTGTCCCCCTGCGCAGTGTCATTGGGGCCAACAGATCGAGACTGAGTTTGGTTCACAAGCAAAGGAAACTTTATATTTTGATCAGAGAATGGAGAGGTGAGAGCATGCACTACCCCGTGGGCTGTGGGCTGGGCTGCTGTGTAGAGATCCTGTCAGAGTCAGTGGGAGGGAGGGGGCGGAGCTCTCGAGGGCCGGGTTGGCTGCAGCTCAGGCTCTATATCGCGGAGTCTGCACTGGGCCCCAGGAGCTGAGGTGTCGACCCAGCCATTCTGCACTAGGAAATCTGGTCTGAAGTGCCGGGTGTGGAACCTCTGCATGCGGGACCCTAGGAGCACATGAAATTAGACAAAGCACAAAGGATAAAAAAGGTTAGACTTGACTTTATTGCCCAGATTCTATTTTTATCTCCCAGGGATTTTTAATGGGCTTTGCTGGGGACAAACCCCTCCTCTGCCTTTTGTCCCGTTCCTCATTCTTGGAGTGCTGAGGGTGCAGACCCTTCTTCTGTAACTGCTGAGTGCTGAGTTGGGAGCCCTCATACCAAGGGGCGAGGGTCAGAGCTTCTCCCCAGCAGCCTCCAGGTGACGTTGATTGTCCCCAGGCCCCCTGCCTCCCTGCTCGTCCACCTGAGCACCAGCATTGGAAGCGTTATAGATTCTAATGACCTTTAAGGGTCCAGGAAAGAGATGTGCAGAGACGCTGTGGGGGCCGGTTTCACCCCGCCCCACATTTGTTCGGCCACCTTAGGCTGACCGTTTCTGCCAGCCTAGATGCTCTGACCAGTAGTCTGCGCTTTCTTCAATTAGGCCCCTGAATTAACGTACAAACAGCACCAGGTGTCAGAGCCCTGCCCGCTCAACTCCCAGACAGTCCAGGGTCAGTGGTGATCAAGGACCATGATGGCCACTGAGTCAACAGCCTTTTGAAGTAAACAGGAGTCCAGCCAGTCTTATTGGCCACCATCATCACGGTGTCTGTAGGCTTTTCTATGGTGACAGTGTGATATACGGTTCCCCCGCCAAGATTATTAGCTCCCCTCTGGGTACAGTAAGTCCTGCAAGCAGTAGTCTACTCTTTTGGGACACACTCTTGTTGTTTTATGAGAGAAACTCCAGGTCAAGTGATGTTCACACGAGTCGTCATGGTGTCCTGTTGCCCCCGGTTATCTCTCTGGATGTTGGAGTTGGAGGGCCTCCTCACTCGAGGTTGGTGTGTCCACGGAGCAAACCCTGCAACTTCAGGGCATGGTTGGTGGTTAGGATCACCACGTGGGGTCCTTTTCCCTTAGGAGGGAGGTGGCCTTTTGGGCTGCTGATTTCCAGGTTTTTAGATACTGCCAGTATCTTGGCCAGATGCGGCAGTGGGCCAAGCCCCTTGGTGACCATAGTTTATCCTACCTGGATGGCATTCTTGCATTGTTCCATTTCAAGTGGTCCCAGTTTTTGCACTAATTCTCCAATGGCGATTCACCTTTCACCAGGAATGTAAAGGTCAAAGGGTTTAGCTAAATTAGGGAGTTCCAGGGCAAGGGTCTGAATTGACTGCTCTTTCCATTCTTGAAAGGCCACTTCTGGATTCTATTCAAAAGGATCATCATCTTTTCCTTTCAGTGTTTCATATAATGGCCCAGCTAGTAGACTGCAGTTAGGGATCCAGAAGCAGCAAACCCTGGCCTCCCCAGGAACCCCTAAGCTGTCTTCTAGTTTTAGAAAGGAGTAAGGCCGAAAATGGTTTCTTCCCTTTCCTGGGATGGGCTTCTCTGACCTTCTGTGAGAATGAAGCCCAGGCAGGTCACCGCAGTCTGTGATATTTGAGCTTTTTCTTGGACAACTTCTATCCTTTATTGGCTTGGTAGTTCAGAGGCCTCCTTAGTAGGGCTGGCGATCAGAATGTCGTCTGCGTACTGAAGGAGGGTTTCCTTTTCCAGAGGTAGAACTTTTAGGTCTTTAGCTAAGGTTTCCCCAAAAATGGTGTGGGAATTTTTGCACCCTTGGGGCAAGACGGCCCGGAAGTATTGTTTTAGTTGTATGTTGAGTCCTGCCACTCACAAGCCAAAATTTCTTGTGACTCTGGGACTAATGGAATACAAAAGAAGGCATCATTGAAGACTAATACAGAATACCATGTCCTGGTGGTTGGTAGAATGACCAGCAGGGTGTAGGAATTAGGAGCAACTGGAGGTATATCCTCGGTGGCTTCACTGACTGTCCTGACATCCTTTACCAGGTCCCCAGCAGCCCATGGGGCTCTCGTGGTCAGACCAATCCCAGAATATGGAGCTCACCTGGGCAGGTACCCCACCCCCACCCCAGCCCACGGGGCTCTCGTGGTCAGGCCCCTCCCAGGATACAGAGCTACCCTTGCAGGTACCGTGGCAGGGCTGGGCACACAGGAACCGTGCACATAGCCCTCATTGCAGAGCACCCCCAGCTCACCTGTCGCTCAGAGCTGACACAGCACCTCAGAGCAGGACTTGAACTAACAAACAGCAGCTGCGACAGGTCTGTGACCCTGGGCATCACTCTGTGCGGCCTCCCTCCACCTGGTCTTCCAGAGACTTCCACTGCACCCGGGGCACCAGGCCTCTGTCTCCAACCACCACCCACCCCTCCTCTCCCTGACTCCTGGGTTCCTCTCATTAGGAGAGGGTTTTCTTGAAGTTGTCTCCCACTCATGGGCCAGATAAAATGATTAGAAAACAAGCCAAAGCTGCAGCCCCTTGTCTATCCTGACTCTCAGGAGCCCACACCTGTTCCTTGGACCTGGCCGGTTCAGCAATTTCCATTTTCTGCAACTGTGAGCCCCTGAGGGGTGATGATTGGCTGAGCTGGGCAGCCTAACCGTGCCGGCCAGCCCTCCCCAGGTGTGCCTGGGTTGAGATCAATATAAATACCACTCCAGGCAGCAAGAGCCCCTGCAGCCGTGCCTGACGCCATTTTCTCTGCCCTGTCAGCAGTCTCGGGGCTGGGCTGGTGGGAGGGAGTGAGAGGCCACGGCTTTGTGGGTGGCCCAGTGTGAGTGGGGCTCTGCTGGACTTTCTGCAGCAGGTGCCAGGCTGCCACCTGCTGAAGAAGAGGATGTGTCACCCATACCTGCTGCTGGAATTTCTCCCTGGGCAGAGGTGAGGAAGGAAAAAAGCAGTGGGGGCAGGGACAGGACGGGTATCTCAGGCAGGGAAATGGAAATCTTCCAGAAGAGCACCCAGGGCCAGGACCATCCTGGCTGGCCTGCAGGCACCAAGTCGGCCGGCATGCTGTCACTCGTGTGGCTCTATGGCCCTTCCTCTAGGCTTTCAAGTCCTTGTATATATTCAGGTGTTTTACCTGGGACGGGTGGGAATAGTTCAGCAGCAACTGGCCTGGGGCTCAGCTCACGTTTACTCACAGATGCCTCGGCACGGTGCCCCAGCTTTGCAATGAGGACGCTTGTTGCGTGGGGGCTGCTGGCTGAATGGGAGATGATTCCCCACCACTGACCAACTTCAGAATTGTTTACAACTGGAGCAAGTGCCCTGATACGGTTTTCCTCTGTGGAACTGGTGGGTTCTGTGTTTTATTTCTCTTTTTCGTTTTTGGTTCAAGGTAGATTTTATTCCTCTTTTTTGTATTTACAGATATAAGCATGGAAATAATTTATTCATATAAATACATGTATGTGAAGGGAATAATTGTTTTTTCTGTTTTATTTTTTAAATTTTATTTCTTTTCAATTGTGAATTTTATTTTATATTTTTATACAGCAGGTTCTTATTGGTTATCTATTTTATACATATAAATGTATACATGCCAATCCCAGTCTCTCAACTCCTCCCACCACCACCCCCCCAACAGCTTTCCCCCCTTGTTGTCCATACATTTGTTGTCTACATCTGTTGCTCTATTTATGCCTTGCAAAATGGTTAATCTGTACGGTTTTTCTAGGTTCCACATATATGCATGAATATACAAGATTTGTTTTTCTCTTTCTGACTTACTTCACTCTGTATGACAGTCTCTAGATCCATCGACGTCTCTACAAATGACCCAATTTCATTCCTTTTCATGGCTTAGTAATATTCCATTTTATATACGTACCACAGCTTTATGCATTCGTCTGTCTGTGGGCATTTAGGTTGCTTCCATTACCTCGATATTGTAAATAGTGATGCAATGAACATTGCGGTGAATGTCTCTTTTTGATTTATGGTTTTGTCTGGGTATATGTCCAGTACTGGGATTGCTGTATCATATGGTAATTCTATTGTTAGTTTCTTAAGAAACTCCATATTGTTCTCCATAGTGAATGTAACAATTTATATTCCCAACAATAGTGGAAGAGGGTTCCTTTTC
Organism: Leucopleurus acutus; assembly: GCF_964270905.1. Classification (NCBI taxonomy): domain Eukaryota; kingdom Metazoa; phylum Chordata; class Mammalia; order Artiodactyla; family Delphinidae; genus Leucopleurus; species Leucopleurus acutus. The sequence goes on from NW_028139196.1 coordinate 170,211, forward strand.
TCCACACCCTTTCCAGCATTTATTGTTTGTAGATTTTCTGATGATGCCCATTCTATCAGGTGTGAGGTGATACCTCATTGTTGAGTCCATTTTGTTGAGCAAGGGGTAGGTCTTGTCTATTACACATTTGGCTTATGGAACAGTATCTGTGCTAATGTCAAACTCTGGTTTTATGCAGCACCCCAACTCACCTTCCCCCTTAAAAAAGCATAAGTTGCTTTTCTAAACTTGAGACCCTGTTCTGTTTTATAATTCAGTTCATGTGTAGCCAAGTTCACATTCCGTGTATTAGTGATATCTTATGATGTTTCTTTTTCTGTGTGACTTATTTCAGTTAGAATCATCAGACCTGAATCCACTCAGTATGCTGCTACGGGCCTGATGACATAGATTTCATTGCTGAGTGATATTGCATTGTACGTAAGTACCACAACTTCTTTATCCATTTTTCACTTTCTGCGATATTGAACTTGTACCGTAAATGAGGTTCTTGTTAAGAGAGCTGTCCCAAACTTTGGGGTGGTTGTGTCTTTTTGATTTTACTTTCCCTAAGCTACAGCACCATAAGTGGAAGTGCCCTAGGCTCTGTTGCTTGTTTTTTAGATGTTTCAGGAAACACCATACACCTCTCCCGAGTGGCTGTTGGCAATTTACGTCCCGCCCATCAGCATAACAAGGCTCCCAGTTCTCCATGGCCTGTCCTGCCTTTCTGGATTTTACACTTTCTTCAGGTGGCCCTTTTGACCTTGGGGAAGTGAGACTTCATTGTAGTGCAGATTTCCTTTGCAAGCTTGCTCGGTTGGCCAAAAAGGGCGTATGCGTTTTTTCGTGAATATATTCAGGAAAAAACGCATATGCCCTTTTTGGCCAAGTGCATCATTGTGGACGTTCTGCCTCTTTTCCTATGCTTTAAATGCAATTCCAGTCTACCTCCTGAAATCGGTTTCCTGCAATTCTGCCCCGCTTTCAAGTCCTCTTGGCAGCCTTACTTCAGTATATTTTTGGACGATAGCTGTCATTTATAACTCTGCAGGTTTGTGAATTACACTGCCCCTGAGCTCCTTTCTTCAACTCGCTTTCTTGTGAGCTGGCCGCAACACCGCAGGATTGCTTCAGGCCCTAATCTGGTTCCGGCACGGCACGCTGAGCCTTTGGTTAATTCCTCTTCCTGGTGGGAAATGAGAGTTAAATTTGCCCGTCTAGACACCTCCAGCTAGTCTCTCTTCGGCTCTCCCTATTCCTGTTCATCTTCCGCAGAAATTGCAAACTGGGCCAAACAGGAGGTTAAAGGCACTGACTCTCCAAGTCGGGAGAGTGTTAGTAAAGCGTCTGGAATGTTGCACCCAAGTACCAGGGGACGAGAACTGAGACATATTGGAACACGTCTCCCGATCCCATGGTTGATCATACTCTGGGTTCCACGTGCATGTTTTAGCTGAAGGAAGAATCCCTTAAACCTGGAGAGTTGAGACCTGTGGAATGGGTACCATGCAATATGACTTCAAAGGGTCTTCATTTGCTCACCGAACCTCTCCAATCCTATCACTGCTGCGTTTATGCCCCTGTACACACGCTTGATTTTCTTTCAGAGACATAGCTATCCATAGGTTTTAAGATACTTACTAGTCAGGTACATTCTTAGGCGTTTAATATGGGGTGTTGAGTCCATTTCGTTGAGCAAGGAGTAGTTCTTGTCTATTCCATATTAGGCTTAAGGAACTTTATCTGTGCTCATTTCAATCTCTGGTTTGATGCAGCACCCCAACTCACCTTTTCGCTTAAGCAAGCATAAGTTGGTTTCCTAAATTTGAGACCCTGTTCTGATTTGTAATCCAGTTCCTGTGTGGCCAAGTTTACATTCAGTGTATTAGTGATATCTTATGATGTTTCTTTTTCTGTGTGACTTATTTCAGTTAGAATCATCATACCTGAATCCATTCATTATACTGCTACGGGCCTGATGACATAGACTTCATTGCTGAGTGATATTACATTGTACGTAAGTACCACAACTTCTTTATCCATATTTCACTTTCTGTGCTATTGAACTTGTACCGTAAACGAGGTTCTTGTAAACAGAGCCGTCCCAAACTTTGGGGTGGCTGTGTCTTTTTGATTTGAATTTCCCTAAGCTATAGGACCATAAGTGGAAGTGCCCTAGGCTCTGTTGCTTTGTTTTTTAGATGTTTCAGGAAACACCATACACTTCTCCCAAGTGACTGTTGGCAATTTACATACCGCCCATCAGCATAACAAGGCTCCCAGTTCTCCATGGCCTGTCCTGCCTTTCTGGAATTTACACTTTTTTCAGATGGCCCTTTTGACTGGGGGGAAGTGAGACTTCATTGTAGTGCAGATTTCCTTTGCAAGCTTGCTTGGTTGGCCAAAAAGGGCGTATGCGTTTTTTCCTGAATATATTCAGGAAAAAACGCATACGCCCTTTTTGGCCAAGTGCATCATTGTGGACGTTCTGCCTCTTTTCCTATGCTTTAAATGCAATTCCAGTCTACCTCCTGAAATCGGTTTCCTGCAATTCTGCCCCGCTTTCAAGTCCTCTTGGCAGACTTACTTCAGTATATTTTTGGACGATAGCTGTCATTTATAACTCTGCAGGTTTGTGAATTACAGTGCCCCTGAGCTCCTTTCTTCAACTCGCTTTCTTGTGAGCTGGCCGCAACACCGCAGGATTGCTTCAGGCCCTAATCTGGTTCCGGCACGGCACGCTGAGCCTTTGGTTAATTCCTCTTCCTGGTGGGAAATGAGAGTTAAATTTGCCCGTCCAGAAACCTCCACCTAGTCTCTCATTGGTTCTCCCTATTCCTGTCCATCTTCCTCAGAAATTGCAAACTGTGCCAAACAGGAGGTAAAAGGCACTGACTCTCCAAGTCAGGAGAGTGTTAGTAAAGCGTCTGGAATGTTGCACCCGAGTACCAGGGGACGAGAACTGAGACATATTGGAACACGTCTCCCGATCACACGGTTGATCATACTCTGGGTTCCACGTGCATGTTTTACCTGAAGGCAGAATCCCTTAAACCTGGAGAGTTGAGACCCGTGGAATGGGTACCATGCAATATGACTTCAAAGGGTCTTCATTTGCTCACCGAACCTCTCCAATCCTATCACTGCTGCGTTTATGCCCCTGTACACACGCTTGATTTTCTTTCAGAGACATAGCAATCCATAGGTTTTAAGATACTTACTAGTCAGGTACATTCTTAGGCGTTTAATATGGGGTGTTGAGTCCATTTCGTTGAGCAAGGAGTAGTTCTTGTCTATTCCATATTTGGCTTAAGGAACTTTATCTGTGCTCATTTCAATCTCTGGTTTTATGCAGCACCCCAACTCACCTTTCCCCTTAAGCAAGCATAAGTTGGTTTTCTAAATTTGAGACCCTGTTCTGTTTTGTAAACCAGTTCCTGTGTAGCCAAGTTTACATTCCGTGTATTAGTGATATCTTATGATGTTTCTTTTTCTGTGTGACTTATTTCAGTTAGAATCATCATACCTGAATCCACTCATTATGCTGCTATGGGCCTGATGACATAGACTTCATTGCTGAGTGATATTGCATTGTACGTAAGTACCACAACTTCTTTATCCATTTTTCACTTTCTGTGATATTGAACTTGTACCGTAAACGACGTTCTTGTATACAGAGCCGTCCCAAACTTTGGGGTGGCTGTGTCTTTTTGATTTTAATTTCCCTAAGCTATAGGACCATAAGTGGAAGTGCCCTAGGCTCTGTTGCTTTGTTTTTTAGATGTTACAGGAAACACCATACACCTCTCACGAGTGGCTCTTGGCAATTTACATCCCACCCATCAGCATAACAAGGCTCCCAGTTCTCCATGGCCTGTCCTGCCTTTCTGGATTTTACACTTTTTTCAGATGGCCCTTTTGACCGGGGGGAAGTGAGACTTCATTGTAGTGCAGATTTCCTTTGCAAGCTTGCTTGGTTGGCCAAAAAGGGCGTATGCCTTTTTTCCTGAATACATTCAGGAAAAAACTCATATGCCCTTTTTGGCCAAGTGCATCATTGTGGACGTTCTGCCTCTTTTCCTATGCTTTAAATGCAATTCCAGTCTACCTCCTGAAATCGGTTTCCTGCAATTCTGCCCCGCTTTCAAGTCCTCTTGGCAGCCTTACTTCAGTATATTTTTGGACGATAGCTGTCATTTATAACTCTGCAGGTTTGTGAATTACAGTGCCTCTGAACTCCTTTCTTCAACTCACTTTCTTGGGAGCTGGCCGCAACACCGCAGCATTGCTTCAGGCCCTAATCTGGTTCCGGCACGGCACACTGAGCCTTTGGTTAATTCCTCTTCCTGGTGGGAAATGAGAGTTAAATTTGTCCGTCCAGACACCTCCAGCTAGTCTCTCTTTGGTTCTCCCTATTCCTGTTCATCTTCCGCAGAAATTGCAAACTGGGCCAAACAGGAGGTTAAAGGCACTGACTCTCCAAGTCGGGAGAGTGTTAGTAAAGCATCTGGAATGTTGCACCCGAGTACCAGGGGACGAGAACTGAGACATATTGGAACACGTCTCCCGATCACACGGTTGATCATACTCTGGGTTCCACGTGCATGTTTTAGCTGAAGGAAGAATCCCTTAAACCTGGAGAGTTGAGACCCGTGGAATGGGTACCATGCAATATGACTTCAAAGGGTCTTCATTTGCTCACCGAACCTCTCCAATCCTATCACTGCTGCGTTTATGCCCCTGTACACACGCTTGATTTTCTTTCAGAGACATAGCAATCCATAGGTTTTAAGATACTTACTAGTCAGGTACATTCTTAGGCGTTTAATATGGGGTGTTGAGTCCATTTCATTGAGCAAGGAGTAGTTCTTGTCTATTCTATATTTGGCTTAAGGAACTTTATCTGTGCTCATTTCAATCTCTGGTTTTATGCAGCACCCCAACTCACCTTTCCCCTTAAGCAAGCATAAGTTGGTTTTCTAAATTTGAGACCCTGTTCTGTTTTGTAATCCAGTTCCTGTGTAGCCAAGTTTACATCCCATGTATTAATGATATCTTATGATGTTTCTTTTTCTGTGTGACTTATTTCAGTTAGAATCATCATACCTGAATCCACTCATTATGCTGCTACGGGCCTGATGACATAGATTTCATTGCTGAGTGATATTGCATTGTACGTAAGTACCACAACTTCTTTATCCATTTTTCACTTTCTGCGCTATTGAACTTGTACCGTAAACGAGGTTCTTGTAAACAGAGCCGTCCCAAACTTTGGGGTGGCTGTGTCTTTTTGATTTTAATTTCCCTAAGCTATAGGACCATAAGTGGAAGTGCCCTAGGCTCTGTTGCTTTGTTTTTTAGATGTTTCAGGAAACACCATACACCTCTCCCGACTGGCTGTTGGCAATTTACATCCCGCCCATCAGCATAACAAGGCTCCCAGTTCTCCATGGCCTGTCCTGCCTTTCTGGATTTTACACTTTTTTCAGATGGCCCTTTTGACCGGGGGGAAGTGAGACTTCATTGTAGTGCAGATTTCCTTTGCAAGCTTGCTTGGTTGGCCAAAAAGGGCGTATGCGTTTTTTCCTGAATATATTCAGGAAAAAACGCATACGCCCTTTTTGGCCAAGTGCATCATTGTGGACGTTCTGCCTCTTTTCCTATGCTTTAAATGCAATTCCAGTCTACCTCCTGAAATCGGTTTCCTGCAATTCTGCCCCGCTTTCAAGTCCTCTTGGCAGCCTTACTTCAGTATATTTTTGGACGATAGCTGTCATTTATAACTCTGCAGGTTTGTGAATTACAGTGCCCCTGAGCTCCTTTCTTCAACTCGCTTTCTTGTGAGCTGGCCGCAACACCGCAGGATTGCTTCAGGCCCTAATCTGGTTCCGGCACGGCACGCTGAGCCTTTGGTTAATTCCTCTTCCTGGTGGGAAATGAGAGTTAAATTTGCCCGTCCAGACACCTCCAGCTAGTCTCTCATTGGTTCTCCCTATTCCTGTTCATCTTCCTCAGAATTTGCAAATGGGCCAAACAGGAGGTTAAAGGCACTGACTCTCCAAGTCGGGAGAGTGTTAGTAAAGCGTCTGGAATGTTGCACCCGAGTACCAGGGGACGAGAATTGAGACATATTGGAACACGTCTCCCGATCACACGGTTGATCATACTCTGGGTTCCACGTGCATGTTTTAGCTGAAGGAAGAATCCCTTAAACCTGGAGAGTTGAGACCCGTGGAATGGGTACCATGCAATATGACTTCAAAGGGTCTTCATTTGCTCACCGAACCTCTCCAATCCTATCACTGCTGCGTTTATGCCCCTGTACACACACTTGATTTTCTTTCGGAGACATAGCAATCCATAGGTTTGAAAATTCTTACTAGTCAGGTACATTCTTAGGCGTTTAATATGGGGTGTTGAGTCCATTTCGTTGAGCAAGGAGTAGTTCTTGTCTATTCTATATTTGGCTTAAGGAACTTTATCTGTGCTCATTTCAATCTCTGGTTTTATGCAGCACCCCAACTCACCTTTCCCCTTAAGCAAGCATAAGTTGGTTTTCTAAATTTGAGACCCTGTTCTGTTTTGTAATCCAGTTCCTGTGTAGCCAAGATTACATCCCGTGTATTAATGATATCTTATGATGTTTCTTTTTCTGTGTGACTTATTTCAGTTAGAATCATCATACCTGAATCCACTCATTATGCTGCTACGGGCCTGCTGACATAGATTTCATTGCTGAGTGATATTGCATTGTACGTAAGTACCACAACTTCTTTATCCATTTTTCACTTTCTGCGCTATTGAACTTGTACCGTAAACGAGGTTCTTGTAAACAGAGCCGTCCCAAACTTTGGGGTGGCTGTGTCTTTTTGATTTTAATTTCCCTAAGCTATAGGACCATAAGTGGAAGTGCCCTAGGCTCTGTTGCTTTGTTTTTTAGATGTTTCAGGAAACACCATACACCTCTCCCGAGTGGCTGTTGGCAATTTACATCCCGCCCATCAGCATAACAAGGCTCCCAGTTCTCCATGGCCTGTCCTGCCTTTCTGGATTTTACACTTTTTTCAGATGGCTCTTTTGACCGGGGGGAAGTGAGACTTCATTGTAGTGCAGATTTCCTTTACAAGCTTGCTTGGTTGGCCAAAAAGGGCGTATGCGTTTTTTCCTGAATATATTCAGGAAAAAACGCATACGCCCTTTTTGGCCAAGTGCATCATTGTGGACGTTCTGCCTCTTTTCCTATGCTTTAAATGCAATTCCAGTCTACCTCCTGAAATCGGTTTCCTGCAATTCTGCCCCGTTTTCAAGTCCTCTTGGCAGCCTTACTTCAGTATATTTTTGGATGATAGCTGTCATTTATAACTCTGCAGGTTTGTGAATTACAGTGCCCCTGAGCTCCTTTCTTCAACTCGCTTTCTTGTGAGCTGGCCGCAACAACGCAGGATTGCTTCAGGCCCTAATCTGGTTCCGGCACAGCACGCTGAGCCTTTGGTTAATTCCTCTTCCTGGTGGGAAATGAGAGTTAAATTTGCCCGTCCAGACACCTCCACCTAGTCTCTCATTGGTTCTTCCTATTCCTGTTCATCTTCCTCAGAAATTGCAAATGGGCCAAACAGGAGGTTAAAGGCACTGACTCTCCAAGTCGGGAGAGTGTTAGTTAAGCGTCTGGAATGTTACACCCGAGTACCAGGGGACGAGAATTGAGACATATTGGAACACGTCTCCCGATCACACGGTTGATCATACTCTGGGTTCCACGTGCATGTTTTAGCTGAAGGAAGAATCCCTTAAACCTGGAGAGTTGAGACCCGTGGAATGGGTACCATGCAATATGACTTCAAAGGGTCTTCATTTGCTCACCGAACCTCTCCAATCCTATCACTGCTGCGTTTATGCCCCTGTACACACGCTTGATTTTCTTTCAGAGACATAGCAATCCATAGGTTTTAAGATACTTACTAGTCAGGTACATTCTTAGGCGTTTAATATGGGGTGTTGAGTCCATTTCGTTGAGCAAGGAGTAGTTCTTGTCTATTCCATATTTGGCTTAAGGAACTTTATCTGTGCTCATTTCAATCTCTGGTTTTATGCAGCACCCCAACTCACCTTTCCCCTTAAGCAAGCATAAGTTGGTTTTCTAAATTTGAGACCCTGTTCTGTTTTGTAATCCAGTTCCTGTGTAGCCAAGTTTACATTCGGTGTATTAGTGATATCTTATGATGTTTCTTTTTCTGTGTGACTTATTTCAGTTAGAATCATCATACCTGAATCCACTCATTATGCTGCTACGGGCCTGCTGACATAGATTTCATTGCTGAGTGATATTGCATTGTACGTAAGTACCACAACTTCTTTATCCATTTTTCACTTTCTGTGATATTGAACTTGTACCGTAAACGATGTTCTTGTAAACAGAGCCGTCCCAAACTTTGGGGTGGCTGTGTCTTTTTGATTTTAATTTCCCTAAGCTATAGGACCATAAGTGGAAGTGCCCTGGCTCTGTTGCTTTGTTTTTTAGATGTTTCAGGAAACACTATACACCTCTCCCAACTGGCTGTTGACAATTTAAATCCCGCCCATCAGCATAACAAGGCTCCCAGTTCTCCATGGCCTGTCCTGCCTTTCTGGATTTTACACTTTTTTCAGATGGCCCTTTTGACCGGGGGGAAGTGAGACTTCATTGTAGTGCAGATTTCCTTTGCAAGCTTGCTTGGTTGGCCAAAAAGGGCGTATGCGTTTTATCCTGAATATATTCAGGAAAAAACGCATACGCCCTTTTTGGCCAAGTGCATCATTGTGGACGTTCTGCCTCTTTTCCTATGCTTTAAATGCAATTCCAGTCTACCTCCTGAAATCAGTTTCCTGCAATTCTGCCCCGCTTTCAAGTCCTCTTGGCACCCTTACTTCAGTATATTTTTGGATGATAGCTGTCATTTATAACTCTGCAGGTTTGTGAATTACAGTGCCCCTGAGCTCCTTTCTTCAACTCGCTTTCTTGTCAGCTGGCCGCAACACCGCAGGATTGCTTCAGGCCCTAATCTGGTTCCGGCACGGCACGCTGAGCCTTTGGTTAATTCCTCTTCCTGGTGGGAAATGAGAGTTAAATTTGCCCGTCCAGACACCTCCAGCTAGTCTCTCTTTGGTTCTCCCTATTCCTGTTCACCTTCCGCAGAAATTGCAAACTGGGCCAAACAAGAGGTTAAAGGCACTGACTCTCCAAGTCGGGAGAGTGTTAGTAAAGCGTCTGGAATGTTGCACCCGAGTACCAGGGGACGAGAATTGAGACATATTGGAACACGTCTCCCGATCACACGGTTGATCATACTCTGGGTTCCACGTGCATGTTTTACCTGAAGGCAGAGTCCCTTAAACCTGGAGAGTTGAGACCCGTGGAATGGGTACCATGCAATATGACTTCAAAGGGTCTTCATTTGCTCACCGAACCTCTCCAGTCCTATCACTGCTGCGTTTATGCCCCTGTACACAAGCTTGATTTTCTTTCAGAGACATAGCAATCCATAGGTTTTAACATACTTACTAGTCAAGTACATTCTTAGGCGTTTAATATGGGGTGTTGAGTCTATTTCGTTGAGCAAGGAGTAGTTCTTGTCTATTCTATATTTGGCTAAAGGAAATTTATCTGTGCTCATTTCAATCTCTGGTTTGATGCAGTACCCCAACTCACCTTTCCCCTTAAGCAAGCATAAGTTGGTTTTCTAAATTTGAGACCCTGTTCTGTTTTGTAATCCAGTTCCTGTGTAGCCAAGTTTACATCCCGTGTATTAGTGATATCTTATGATGTTTCTTTTTCTGTGATACTTATTTCAGTTAGAATCATCATACCTGAATCCACTCATCATGCTGCTACGGGCCTGATGACATAGATTTCATTGCTGAGTGATATTGCATTGTACGTAAGTACCACAACTTCTTTATCCATTTTTCACTTTCTGCGCTATTGAACTTGTACCGTAAACGAGGTTCTTGTAAACAGAGCCGTCCCAAACTTTGGGGTGGCTGTGTCTTTTTGATTTTAATTTCCCTAAGCTATAGGACCATAAGTGGAAGTGCCCTAGGCTCTGTTGCTTTGTTTTTTAGATGTTTCAGGAAACACCATACACCTCTCCCGAGTGGCTGTTGGCAATTTACATCCCGCCCATCAGCATAACAAGGCTCCCAGTTCTCCATGGCCTGTCCTGCCTTTCTGGATTTTACACTCTTTTCAGATGGCCCTTTTGACCGGGGGGAAGTGAGACTTCATTGTAGTGCAGATTTCCTTTGCAAGCTTGCTTGGTTGGCCAAAAAGAGCGTATGCGTTTTTTCCTGAATATATTCAGGAAAAAACGCATACGCCCTTTTTGGCCAAGTGCATCATTGTGGACGTTCTGCCTCTTTTCCTATGCTTTAAATGCAATTCCAGTCTACCTCCTGAAATCGGTTTCCTGCAATTCTGCCCCGCTTTCAAGTCCTCTTGGCAGCCTTACTTCAGTATATTTTTGGACGATAGCTGTCATTTATAACTCTGCAGGTTTGTGAATTACAGTGCCCCTGAGCTCCTTTCTTCAACTCGCTTTCTTGTGAGCTGGCCGCAACACCGCAGGATTGCTTCAGGCCCTAATCTGGTTCCGGCACGGCACGCTGAGCCTTTGGTTAATTCCTCTTCCTGGTGGGAAATGAGAGTTAAATTTGCCCGTCCAGACACCTCCAGCTAGTCTCTCATTGGTTCTCCCTATTCCTGTTCATCTTCCTCAGAAATTGCAAATGGGCCAAACAGGAGGTTAAAGGCACTGACTCTCCAAGTCGGGAGAGTGTTAGTAAAGCGTCTGGAATGTTGCACCCGAGTACCAGGGGACGAGAACTGACACATATTGGAACACGTCTCCCGATCACACGGTTGATCATACTCTGGGTTCCACGTGCATGTTTTAGCTGAAGGAAGAATCCCTTAAACCTGGAGAGTTGAGACCCCTGGAATGGGTACCATGCAATATGACTTCAAAGGGTCTTCATTTGCTCACCGAACCTCTCCAATCCTATCACTGCTGCGTTTATGCCCCTGTACACACGCTTGATTTTCTTTCAGAGACATAGCAATCCATAGGTTTTAAGATACTTACTAGTCAGGTACATACTTAGGCGTTTAATATGGGCTGCTGAGTCCATTGCGTTGAACAAGGTGTAGTTCTTGTCTATTCCATATTTGGCTTAAGGAACTTTGTCTGTGCTCATTTCAATCTCTAGTTTTATGCAGCACCCCAACTCACCTTCCCCTTAAGCAAGCATAAGTTGGTTTTCTAAATTTGAGACCCTGTTCTGTTTTGTAATCCAGTTCCTGTGTAGCCAAGTTTACATTCCGTGTATTAGTGATATCTTATGATGTTTCTTTTTCTGTGTGACTTATTTCAGTTAGAATCATCATACCTGAATCCACTCATTATGCTGCTACGGGCCTGATGACATAGATTTCATTGCTGAGTGATATTGCATTGAACGTAAGTACCACAACTTCTTTATCCATTTTTCACTTTCTGCGATATTGAACTAGTACCGTAAACGAGGTTCTTGTAAACAGAGCCGTCCCAAACTTTGGGGTGGCTGTGTCTTTTTGATTTTAATTTCCCTAAGCTATAGGACTATAAGTGGACTTGCCCTAGGCTCAGTTGCTTTGTTTTTTAGATGTTTCATAAACACCATACACTTTTCCCGAGTGGCTGTTGGCAATTTACATCCCGCCCATCAGCATAACAAGGCTCCCAGTTCTCCATGGCCTGTCCTGCCTTTCTGGATTTTACACTTTTTTCAGATGGCCCTTTTGACCGGGGGGAAGTGAGACTTCATTGTAGTGCAGATTTCCTTTGCAAGCTTGCTTGGTTGGCCAAAAAGGGCGTATGCGTTTTATCCTGAATATATTCAGGAAAAAACGCATACGCCCTTTTTGGCCAAGTGCATCATTGTGGACGTTCTGCCTCTTTTCCTATGCTTTAAATGCAATTCCAGTCTACCTCCTGAAATCGGTTTCCTGCAATTCTGCCCCGCTTTCAAGTCCTCTTGGCAGCCTTACTTCAGTATATTTTTGGACGATAGCTGTCATTTATAACTCTGCAGGTTTGTGAATTACAGTGCCCCTGAGCTCCTTTCTTCAACTCGGTTTCTTGTGAGCTGGCCGCAACACCGCAGGATTGCTTCAGGCCCTAATCTGGTTCCGGCACGGCACGCTGAGCCTTTGGTTAATTCCTCTTCCTGGTGGGAAATGAGAGTTAAATTTGCCCGTCCAGACACCTCCAGCTAGTCTCTCATTGGTTCTCCCTATTCCTGTTCATCTTCCTCAGAATTTGCAAATGGGCCAAACAGGAGGTTAAAGGCACTGACTCTCCAAGTCGGGAGAGTGTTAGTAAAGCGTCTGGAATGTTGCACCCGAGTACCAAGGGACGAGAATTGAGACATATTGGAACACGTCTCCCGATCACACGGTTGATCATACTCTGGGTTCCACGTGCACGTTTTAGCTGAAGGAAGAATCCCTTAAACCTGGAGAGTTGAGACCCGTGGAATGGGTACCATGCAATATGACTTCAAAGGGTCTTCATTTGCTCACCGAACCTCTCCAATCCTATCACTGCTGCGTTTATGCCCCTGTACACACGCTTGATTTTCTTTCGGAGACATAGCAATCCATAGGTTTGAAAATTCTTACTAGTCAGGTACATTCTTAGGCGTTTAATATGGGGTGTTGAGTCCATTTCGTTGAGCAAGGAGTAGTTCTTGTCTATTCTATATTTGGCTTAAGGAACTTTATCTGTGCTCATTTCAATCTCTGGTTTTATGCAGCACCCCAACTCACCTTTCCCCTTAAGCAAGCATAAGTTGGTTTTCTAAATTTGAGACCCTGTTCTGTTTTGTAATCCAGTTCCTGTGTAGCCAAGTTTACATCCCGTGTATTAATGATATCTTATGATGTTTCTTTTTCTGTGTGACTTATTTCAGTTAGAATCATCATACCTGAATCCACTCATTATGCTGCTACGGGCCTGATGACATAGATTTCATTGCTGAGTGATATTGCATTGTACGTAAGTACCACAACTTCTTTATCCATTTTTCACTTTCTGCGCTATTGAACTTGTACCGTAAACGAGGTTCTTGTAAACAGAGCCGTCCCAAACTTTGGGGTGGCTGTGTCTTTTTGATTTTAATTTCCCTAAGCTATAGGACCATAAGTGGAAGTGCCCTAGGCTCTGTTGCTTTGTTTTTTAGATGTTTCAGGAAACACCATACACCTCTCCCGAGTGGCTGTTGGCAATTTACATCCCGCCCATCAGCATAACAAGGCTCCCAGTTCTCCATGGCCTGTCCTGCCTTTCTGGATTTTACACTTTTTTCAGATGGCCCTTTTGACCGGGGGGAAGTGAGACTTCATTGTAGTGCAGATTTCCTTTACAAGCTTGCTTGGTTGGCCAAAAAGGGCGTATGCGTTTTTTCCTGAATATATTCAGGAAAAAACGCATACGCCCTTTTTGGCCAAGTGCATCATTGTGGACGTTCTGCCTCTTTTCCTATGCTTTAAATGCAATTCCAGTCTACCTCCTGAAATCGGTTTCCTGCAATTCTGCCCCGTTTTCAAGTCCTCTTGGCAGCCTTACTTCAGTATATTTTTGGATGATAGCTGTCATTTATAACTCTGCAGGTTTGTGAATTACAGTGCCCCTGAGCTCCTTTCTTCAACTCGGTTTCTTGTGAGCTGGCCGCAACACCGCAGGATTGCTTCAGGCCCTAATCTGGTTCCGGCACAGCACGCTGAGCCTTTGGTTAATTCCTCTTCCTGGTGGGAAATGAGAGTTAAATTTGCCCGTCCAGACACCTCCACCTAGTCTCTCATTGGTTCTTCCTATTCCTGTTCATCTTCCTCAGAAATTGCAAATGGGCCAAACAGGAGGTTAAAGGCACTGACTCTCCAAGTCGGGAGAGTGTTAGTTAAGCGTCTGGAATGTTACACCCGAGTACCAGGGGACGAGAATTGAGACATATTGGAACACGTCTCCCGATCACACGGTTGATCATACTCTGGGTTCCACGTGCATGTTTTAGCTGAAGGAAGAATCCCTTAAACCTGGAGAGTTGAGACCCGTGGAATGGGTACCATGCAATATGACTTCAAAGGGTCTTCATTTGCTCACCGAACCTCTCCAATCCTATCACTGCTGCGTTTATGCCCCTGTACACATGCTTGATTTTCTTTCAGAGACATAGCAATCCATAGGTTTTAAGATACTTACTAGTCAGGTACATTCTTAGGCGTTTAATATGGGGTGTTGAGTCCATTTCGTTGAGCAAGGAGTAGTTCTTGTCTATTCCATATTTGGCTTAAGGAACTTTATCTGTGCTCATTTCAATCTCTGGTTTTATGCAGCACCCCAACTCACCTTTCCCCTTAAGCAAGCATAAGTTGGTTTTCTAAATTTGAGACCCTGTTCTGTTTTGTAATCCAGTTCCTGTGTAGCCAAGTTTACATTCGGTGTATTAGTGATATCTTATGATGTTTCTTTTTCTGTGTGACTTATTTCAGTTAGAATCATCATACCTGAATCCACTCATTATGCTGCTACGGGCCTGATGACATAGATTTCATTGCTGAGTGATATTGCATTGTACGTAAGTACCACAACTTCTTTATCCATTTTTCACTTTCTGTGATATTGAACTTGTACCGTAAACGATGTTCTTGTAAACAGAGCCGTCCCAAACTTTGGGGTGGCTGTGTCTTTTTGATTTTAATTTCCCTAAGCTATAGGACCATAAGTGGAAGTGCCCTAGGCTCTGTTGCTTTGTTTTTTAGATGTTTCAGGAAACACTATAAACCTCTCCCGACTGGCTGTTGACAATTTACATCCCGCCCATCAGCATAACAAGGCTCCCAGTTCTCCATGGCCTGTCCTGCCTTTCTGGATTTTACACTTTTTTCAGATGGCCCTTTTAACCGGGGGGAAGTGAGACTTCATTGTAGTGCAGATTTCCTTTGCAAGCTTGCTTGGTTGGCCAAAAAGGGCGTATGCGTTTTATCCTGAATATATTCAGGAAAAAACGCATACGCCCTTTTTGGCCAAGTGCATCATTGTGGACGTTCTGCCTCTTTTCCTATGCTTTAAATGCAATTCCAGTCTACCTCCTGAAATCGGTTTCCTGCAATTCTGCTCCGCTTTCAAGTCCTCTTGGCAGCCTTACTTCAGTATATTTTTGGACGATAGCTGTCATTTATAACTCTGCAGGTTTGTGAATTACAGTGCCCCTGAGCTCCTTTCTTCAACTCGCTTTCTTGTGAGCTGGCCGCAACACCGCAGGATTGCTTCAGGCCCTAATCTGGTTCCGGCACGGCACGCTGAGCCTTTGGTTAATTCCTCTTCCTGGTGGGAAATGAGAGTTAAATTTGCCCGTCTAGACACCTCCACCTAGTCTCTCATTGGTTCTTCCTATTCCTGTTCATCTTCCTCAGAAATTGCAAATGGGCCAAACAGGAGGTTAAAGGCACTGACTCTCCAAGTCGGGAGAGTGTTAGTTAAGCGTCTGGAATGTTACACCCGAGTACCAGGGGACGAGAATTGAGACATATTGGAACACGTCTCCCGATCACACGGTTGATCATACTCTGGGTTCCACGTGCATGTTTTAGCTGAAGGAAGAATCCCTTAAACCTGGAGAGTTGAGACCCGTGGAATGGGTACCATGCAATATGACTTCAAAGGGTCTTCATTTGCTCACCGAACCTCTCCAATCCTATCACTGCTGCGTTTATGCCCCTGTACACACGCTTGATTTTCTTTCAGAGACATAGCAATCCATAGGTTTTAAGATACTTACTAGTCAGGTACATTCTTAGGCGTTTAATATGGGGTGTTGAGTCCATTTCGTTGAGCAAGGAGTAGTTCTTGTCTATTCTATATTTGGCTTAAGGAACTTTATCTGTGCTCATTTCAATCTCTGGTTTTATGCAGCACCCCAACTCACCTTTCCCCTTAAGCAAGCATAAGTTGGTTTTCTAAATTTGAGACCCTGTTCTGTTTTGTAATCCAGTTCCTGTGTAGCCAAGTTTACATCCCGTGTATTAATGATATCTTATGATGTTTCTTTTTCTGTGTGACTTATTTCAGTTAGAATCATCATACCTGAATCCACTCATTATGCTGCTACGGGCCTGATGACATAGATTTCATTGCTGAGTGATATTGCATTGTACGTAAGTACCACAACTTCTTTATCCATTTTTCACTTTCTGCGCTATTGAACTTGTACCGTAAACGAGGTTCTTGTAAACAGAGCCGTCCCAAACTTTGGGGTGGCTGTGTCTTTTTGATTTTAATTTCCCTAAGCTATAGGACCATAAGTGGAAGTGCCCTAGGCTCTGTTGCTTTGTTTTTTAGATGTTTCAGGAAACACCATACACCTCTCCCGAGTGGCTGTTGGCAATTTACATCCCGCCCATCAGCATAACAAGGCTCCCAGTTCTCCATGGCCTGTCCTGCCTTTCTGGATTTTACACTTTTTTCAGATGGCCCTTTTGACCGGGGGGAAGTGAGACTTCATTGTAGTGCAGATTTCCTTTGCAAGCTTGCTTGGTTGGCCAAAAAGGGCGTATGCGTTTTTTCCTGAATATATTCAGGAAAAAACGCATACGCCCTTTTTGGCCAAGTGCATCATTGTGGACGTTCTGCCTCTTTTCCTATGCTTTAAATGCAATTCCAGTCTACCTCCTATAATCGGTTTCCTGCAATGCTGCCCCGCTTTCAAGTCCTCTTGGCAGCCTTACTTCAGTATATTTTTGGACGATAGCTGTCATTTATAACTCTGCAGGTTTGTGAATTACAGTGCCCCTGAGCTCCTTTCTTCAACTCGCTTTCTTGTGAGCTGGCCGCAACACCACAGGATTGCTTCAGGCCCTAATCTGGTTCCGGCACGGCACGCTGAGCCTTTGGTTAATTCCTCTTCCTGGTGGGAAATGAGAGTTAAATTTGCCCGTCCAGACACCTCCAGCTAGTCTCTCTTTGGTTCTCCCTATTCCTGTTCATCTTCCGCAGAAATTGCAAACTGGGCCAAACAGGAGGTTAAAGGCACTGACTCTCCAAGTCGGGAGAGTGTTAGTAAAGCGTCTGGAATGTTGCACCCGAGTACCAGGGGACGAGAATTGAGACATATTGGAACACGTCTCCTGATCACACGGTTGATCATACTCTGGGTTCCACGTGCATGTTTTACCTGAAGGCAGAGTCCCTTAAACCTGGAGAGTTGAGACCCGTGGAATGGGTACCATGCAATATGACTTCAAAGGGTCTTCATTTGCTCACCGAACCTCTCCAATCCTATCACTGCTGCGTTTATGCCCCTGTACACACGCTTGATTTTCTTTCAGAGACATAGCAATCCATAGGTTTTAAGATACTTATTGTCAGGTACATTCATAGGCGTTTAATATGGGGTGTTGAGTCCATTTCGTTGAGCAACTAGTAGTTCTTGTCTATTCCATATTTGGCTTAAGGAACTTTATCTGTGCTCATTTCAATCTCTGGTTTTATGCAGCACCCCAACTCACCTTTCCCCTTAAGCAAGCATAAGTTTGTTTTCTAAATTTGAGACCCTGTTCTGTTTTGTAATCCAGTTCCTGTGTAGCCAAGTTTACATCCCGTGTATTAGTGATATCTTATGATGTTTCTTTTTCTGTGTGACTTATTTCAGTTAGAATCATCATACCTGAATCCACTCATTATGCTGCTACGGGCCTGATGACATAGATTTCATTGCTGAGTGATATTGCATTGTACGTAAGTACCACAACTTCTTTATCCATTTTTCACTTTCTGCGCTATTGAACTTGTACCGTAAACGAGGTTCTTGTAAACAGAGCCGTCCCAAACTTTGGGGTGGCTGTGTCTTTTTGATTTTAATTTCCCTAAGCTATAGGACCATAAGTGGAAGTGCCCTAGGCTCTGTTGCTTTGTTTTTTAGATGTTTCAGGAAACACCATACACCTCTCCCGAGTGGCTGTTGGCAATTTACATCCCGCCCATCAGCATAACAAGGCTCCCAGTTCTCCATGGCCTGTCCTGCCTTTCTGGATTTTACACTTTTTTCAGATGGCCCTTTTGACCGGGGGGGAAGTGAGACTTCATTGTAGTGCAGATTTCCTTTGCAAGCTTGCTTGGTTGGCCAAAAGGTGCGTATGCGTTTTTTCCTGAATATATTCAGGAAAAAACGCATACGCCCTTTTTGGCCAAGTGCATCATTGTGGACGTTCTGCCTCTTTTCCTATGCTTTAAATGCAATTCCAGTCTACCTCCTGAAATCGGTTTCCTGCAATTCTGCCCCGCTTTCAAGTCCTCTTGGCAGCCTTACTTCAGTATATTTTTGGACGATAGCTGTCATTTATAACTCTGCAGGTTTGTGAATTACAGTGCCCCTGAGCTCCTTTCTTCAACTCGGTTTCTTGTGAGCTGGCCGCAACACCGCAGGATTGCTTCAGGCCCTAATCTGGTTCCGGCACGGCACGCTGAGCCTTTGGTTAATTCCTCTTCCTGGTGGGAAATGAGAGTTAAATTTGCCCGTCCAGACACCTCCAGCTAGTCTCTCATTGGTTCTCCCTATTCCTGTTCATCTTCCTCAGAATTTGCAAATGGGCCAAACAGGAGGTTAAAGGCACTGACTCTCCAAGTCGGGAGAGTGTTAGTAAAGCGTCTGGAATGTTGCACCCGAGTACCAAGGGACGAGAATTGAGACATATTGGAACACGTCTCCCGATCACACGGTTGATCATACTCTGGGTTCCACGTGCACGTTTTAGCTGAAGGAAGAATCCCTTAAACCTGGAGAGTTGAGACCCGTGGAATGGGTACCATGCAATATGACTTCAAAGGGTCTTCATTTGCTCACCGAACCTCTCCAATCCTATCACTGCTGCGTTTATGCCCCTGTACACACGCTTGATTTTCTTTCGGAGACATAGCAATCCATAGGTTTGAAAATTCTTACTAGTCAGGTACATTCTTAGGCGTTTAATATGGGGTGTTGAGTCCATTTCGTTGAGCAAGGAGTAGTTCTTGTCTATTCTATATTTGGCTTAAGGAACTTTATCTGTGCTCATTTCAATCTCTGGTTTTATGCAGCACCCCAACTCACCTTTCCCCTTAAGCAAGCATAAGTTGGTTTTCTAAATTTGAGACCCTGTTCTGTTTTGTAATCCAGTTCCTGTGTAGCCAAGTTTACATCCCGTGTATTAATGATATCTTATGATGTTTCTTTTTCTGTGTGACTTATTTCAGTTAGAATCATCATACCTGAATCCACTCATTATGCTGCTACGGGCCTGATGACATAGATTTCATTGCTGAGTGATATTGCATTGTACGTAAGTACCACAACTTCTTTATCCATTTTTCACTTTCTGCGCTATTGAACTTGTACCGTAAACGAGGTTCTTGTAAACAGAGCCGTCCCAAACTTTGGGGTGGCTGTGTCTTTTTGATTTTAATTTCCCTAAGCTATAGGACCATAAGTGGAAGTGCCCTAGGCTCTGTTGCTTTGTTTTTTAGATGTTTCAGGAAACACCATACACCTCTCCCGAGTGGCTGTTGGCAATTTACATCCCGCCCATCAGCATAACAAGGCTCCCAGTTCTCCATGGCCTGTCCTGCCTTTCTGGATTTTACACTTTTTTCAGATGGCCCTTTTGACCGGGGGGAAGTGAGACTTCATTGTAGTGCAGATTTCCTTTACAAGCTTGCTTGGTTGGCCAAAAAGGGCGTATGCGTTTTTTCCTGAATATATTCAGGAAAAAACGCATACGCCCTTTTTGGCCAAGTGCATCATTGTGGACGTTCTGCCTCTTTTCCTATGCTTTAAATGCAATTCCAGTCTACCTCCTGAAATCGGTTTCCTGCAATTCTGCCCCGTTTTCAAGTCCTCTTGGCAGCCTTACTTCAGTATATTTTTGGATGATAGCTGTCATTTATAACTCTGCAGGTTTGTGAATTACAGTGCCCCTGATCTCCTTTCTTCAACTCGGTTTCTTGTGAGCTGGCCGCAACACCGCAGGATTGCTTCAGGCCCTAATCTGGTTCCGGCACAGCACGCTGAGCCTTTGGTTAATTCCTCTTCCTGGTGGGAAATGAGAGTTAAATTTGCCCGTCCAGACACCTCCACCTAGTCTCTCATTGGTTCTTCCTATTCCTGTTCATCTTCCTCAGAAATTGCAAATGGGCCAAACAGGAGGTTAAAGGCACTGACTCTCCAAGTCGGGAGAGTGTTAGTTAAGCGTCTGGAATGTTACACCCGAGTACCAGGGGACGAGAATTGAGACATATTGGAACACGTCTCCCGATCACACGGTTGATCATACTCTGGGTTCCACGTGCATGTTTTAGCTGAAGGAAGAATCCCTTAAACCTGGAGAGTTGAGACCCGTGGAATGGGTACCATGCAATATGACTTCAAAGGGTCTTCATTTGCTCACCGAACCTCTCCAATCCTATCACTGCTGCGTTTATGCCCCTGTACACATGCTTGATTTTCTTTCAGAGACATAGCAATCCATAGGTTTTAAGATACTTACTAGTCAGGTACATTCTTAGGCGTTTAATATGGGGTGTTGAGTCCATTTCGTTGAGCAAGGAGTAGTTCTTGTCTATTCCATATTTGGCTTAAGGAACTTTATCTGTGCTCATTTCAATCTCTGGTTTTATGCAGCACCCCAACTCACCTTTCCCCTTAAGCAAGCATAAGTTGGTTTTCTAAATTTGAGACCCTGTTCTGTTTTGTAATCCAGTTCCTGTGTAGCCAAGTTTACAGTCGGTGTATTAGTGATATCTTATGATGTTTCTTTTTCTGTGTGACTTATTTCAGTTAGAATCATCATACCTGAATCCACTCATTATGCTGCTACGGGCCTGATGACATAGATTTCATTGCTGAGTGATATTGCATTGTACGTAAGTACCACAACTTCTTTATCCATTTTTCACTTTCTGTGATATTGAACTTGTACCGTAAACGATGTTCTTGTAAACAGAGCCGTCCCAAACTTTGGGGTGGCTGTGTCTTTTTGATTTTAATTTCCCTAAGCTATAGGACCATAAGTGGAAGTGCCCTAGGCTCTGTTGCTTTGTTTTTTAGATGTTTCAGGAAACACTATACACCTCTCCCGACTGGCTGTTGACAATTTACATCCCGCCCATCAGCATAACAAGGCTCCCAGTTCTCCATGGCCTGTCCTGCCTTTCTGGATTTTACACTTTTTTCAGATGGCCCTTTTGACCGGGGGGAAGTGAGACTTCATTGTAGTGCAGATTTCCTTTGCAAGCTTGCTTGGTTGGCCAAAAAGGGCGTATGCGTTTTATCCTGAATATATTCAGGAAAAAACGCATACGCCCTTTTTGGCCAAGTGCATCATTGTGGACGTTCTGCCTCTTTTCCTATGCTTTAAATGCAATTCCAGTCTACCTCCTGAAATCGGTTTCCTGCAATTCTGCTCCGCTTTCAAGTCCTCTTGGCAGCCTTACTTCAGTATATTTTTGGACGATAGCTGTCATTTATAACTCTGCAGGTTTGTGAATTACAGTGTCCCTGAGCTCCTTTCTTCAACTCGCTTTCTTGTGAGCTGGCCGCAACACCGCAGGATTGCTTCAGGCCCTAATCTGGTTCCGGCACGGCACGCTGAGCCTTTGGTTAATTCCTCTTCCTGGTGGGAAATGAGAGTTAAATTTGCCCGTCCAGACACCTCCAGCTAGTCTCTCATTGGTTCTTCCTATTCCTGTTCATCTTCCTCAGAAATTGCAAATGGGCCAAACAGGAGGTTAAAGGCACTGACTCTCCAAGTCGGGAGAGTGTTAGTTAAGCGTCTGGAATGTTACACCCGAGTACCAGGGGACGAGAATTGAGACATATTGGAACACGTCTCCCGATCACACGGTTGATCATACTCTGGGTTCCACGTGCATGTTTTAGCTGAAGGAAGAATCCCTTAAACCTGGAGAGTTGAGACCCGTGGAATGGGTACCATGCAATATGACTTCAAAGGGTCTTCATTTGCTCACCGAACCTCTCCAATCCTATCACTGCTGCGTTTATGCCCCTGTACACACGCTTGATTTTCTTTCAGAGACATAGCAATCCATAGGTTTTAAGATACTTACTAGTCAGGTACATTCTTAGGCGTTTAATATGGGGTGTTGAGTCCATTTCGTTGAGCAAGGAGTAGTTCTTGTCTATTCTATATTTGGCTTAAGGAACTTTATCTGTGCTCATTTCAATCTCTGGTTTTATGCAGCACCCCAACTCACCTTTCCCCTTAAGCAAGCATAAGTTGGTTTTCTAAATTTGAGACCCTGTTCTGTTTTGTAATCCAGTTCCTGTGTAGCCAAGTTTACATCCCGTGTATTAATGATATCTTATGATGTTTCTTTTTCTGTGTGACTTATTTCAGTTAGAATCATCATACCTGAATCCACTCATTATGCTGCTACGGGCCTGATGACATAGATTTCATTGCTGAGTGATATTGCATTGTACGTAAGTACCACAACTTCTTTATCCATTTTTCACTTTCTGCGCTATTGAACTTGTACCGTAAACGAGGTTCTTGTAAACAGAGCCGTCCCAAACTTTGGGGTGGCTGTGTCTTTTTGATTTTAATTTCCCTAAGCTATAGGACCATAAGTGGAAGTGCCCTAGGCTCTGTTGCTTTGTTTTTTAGATGTTTCAGGAAACACCATACACCTCTCCCGAGTGGCTGTTGGCAATTTACATCCCGCCCATGAGCATAACAAGGCTCCCAGTTCTCCATGGCCTGTCCTGCCTTTCTGGATTTTACACTTTTTTCAGATGGCCCTTTTGACCGGGGGGAAGTGAGACTTCATTGTAGTGCAGATTTCCTTTGCAAGCTTGCTTGGTTGGCCAAAAAGGGCGTATGCGTTTTTTCCTGAATATATTCAGGAAAAAACGCATACGCCCTTTTTGGCCAAGTGCATCATTGTGGACGTTCTGCCTCTTTTCCTATGCTTTAAATGCAATTCCAGTCTACCTCCTGAAATCGGTTTCCTGCAATTCTGCCCCGCTTTCAAGTCCTCTTGGCAGCCTTACTTCAGTATATTTTTGGACGATAGCTGTCATTTATAACTCTGCAGGTTTGTGAATTACAGTGCCCCTGAGCTCCTTTCTTCAACTCGCTTTCTTGTGAGCTGGCCGCAACACCACAGGATTGCTTCAGGCCCTAATCTGGTTCCGGCACGGCACGCTGAGCCTTTGGTTAATTCCTCTTCCTGGTGGGAAATGAGAGTTAAATTTGCCCGTCCAGACACCTCCAGCTAGTCTCTCTTTGGTTCTCCCTATTCCTGTTCATCTTCCGCAGAAATTGCAAACTGGGCCAAACAGGAGGTTAAAGGCACTGACTCTCCAAGTCGGGAGAGTGTTAGTAAAGCGTCTGGAATGTTGCACCCGAGTACCAGGGGACGAGAATTGAGACATATTGGAACACGTCTCCCGATCACACGGTTGATCATACTCTGGGTTCCACGTGCATGTTTTACCTGAAGGCAGAGTCCCTTAAACCTGGAGAGTTGAGACCCGTGGAATGGGTACCATGCAATATGACTTCAAAGGGTCTTCATTTGCTCACCGAACCTCTCCAATCCTATCACTGCTGCGTTTATGCCCCTGTACACACGCTTGATTTTCTTTCAGAGACATAGCAATCCATAGGTTTTAAGATACTTATTGTCAGGTACATTCTTAGGCGTTTAATATGGGGTGTTGAGTCCATTTCGTTGAGCAACTAGTAGTTCTTGTCTATTCCATATTTGGCTTAAGGAACTTTATCTGTGCTCATTTCAATCTCTGGTTTTATGCAGCACCCCAACTCACCTTTCCCCTTAAGCAAGCATAAGTTGGTTTTCTAAATTTGAGACCCTGTTCTGTTTTGTAATCCAGTTCCTGTGTAGCCAAGTTTACATCCCGTGTATTAGTGATATCTTATGATGTTTCTTTTTCTGTGTGACTTATTTCAGTTAGAATCATCATACCTGAATCCACTCATTATGCTGCTACGGGCCTGATGACATAGATTTCATTGCTGAGTGATATTGCATTGTACGTAAGTACCACAACTTCTTTATCCGTTTTTCACTTTCTGCGCTATTGAACTTGTACCGTAAACGAGGTTCTTGTAAACAGAGCCGTCCCAAACTTTGGGGTGGCTGTGTCTTTTTGATTTTAATTTCCCTAAGCTATAGGACCATAAGTGGAAGTGCCCTAGGCTCTGTTGCTTTGTTTTTTAGATGTTTCAGGAAACACCATACACCTCTCCCGAGTGGCTGTTGGCAATTTACATCCCGCCCATCAGCATAACAAGGCTCCCAGTTCTCCATGGCCTGTCCTGCCTTTCTGGATTTTACACTTTTTTCAGATGGCCCTTTTGACCGGGGGGAAGTGAGACTTCATTGTAGTGCAGATTTCCTTTGCAAGCTTGCTTGGTTGGCCAAAAGGGGCGTATGCGTTTTTTCCTGAATATATTCAGGAAACAACGCATACGCCCTTTTTGGCCAAGTGCATCATTGTGGACGTTCTGCCTCTTTTCCTATGCTTTAAATGCAATTCCAGTCTACCTCCTGAAATCGGTTTCCTGCAATTCTGCCCCGCTTTCAAGTCCTCTTGGCAGCCTTACTTCAGTATATTTTTGGACGATAGCTGTCATTTATAACTCTGCAGGTTTGTGAATTACAGTGCCCCTGAGCTCCTTTCTTCAACTCGCTTTCTTGTGAGCTGGCCGCAACACCGCAGGATTGCTTCAGGCCCTAATCTGGTTCCGGCACGGCACGCTGAGCCTTTGGTTAATTCCTCTTCCTGGTGGGAAATGAGAGTTAAATTTGCCCGTCCAGACACCTCCAGCTAGTCTCTCATTGGTTCTCCCTATTCCTGTTCATCTTCCGCAGAAATTGCAAATGGGCCAAACAGGAGGTTAAAGGCACTGACTCTCCAAGTCGGGAGAGTGTTTGTAAAGCGTCTGGAATGTTACACCCGAGTACCAGGGGACGAGAATTGAGACATATTGGAACACGTCTCCCGATCACACGGTTGATCATACTCTGGGTTCCACGTGCATGTTTTAGCTGAAGGAAGAATCCCTTAAACCTGGAGAGTTGAGACCCGTGGAATGGGTACCATGCAATATGACTTCAAAGGGTCTTCATTTGCTCACCGAACCTCTCCAATCCTATCACTGCTGCGTTTATGCCCCTGTACACACGCTTTATTTTCTTTCGGAGACATAGCAATCCATAGGTTTTAAGATACTTACTAGTCAGGTACATTCTTAGGCGTTTAATATGGGGTGTTGAGTCCATTTCGTTGAGCAAGGAGTAGTTCTTGTCTATTCCATATTTGGCTTAAGGAACTTTATCTGTGCTCATTTCAATCTCTGGTTTTATGCAGCACCCCAACTCACCTTTCCCCTTAAGCAAGCATAAGTTGGTTTTCTAAATTTGAGACCCTGTTCTGTTTTGTAATCCAGTTCCTGTGTAGCCAAGTTTACATTCGGTGTATTAGTGATATCTTATGATGTTTCTTTTTCTGTGTGACTTATTTCAGTTAGAATCATCATACCTGAATCCACTCATTATGCTGCTACGGGCCTGATGACATAGATTTCATTGCTGAGTGATATTGCATTGTACGTAAGTACCACAACTTCTTTATCCATTTTTCACTTTCTGTGATATTGAACTTGTACCGTAAACGATGTTCTTGTAAACAGAGCCGTCCCAAACTTTGGGGTGGCTGTGTCTTTTTGATTTTAATTTCCCTAAGCTATAGGACCATAAGTGGAAGTGCCCTAGGCTCTGTTGCTTTGTTTTTTAGATGTTTCAGGAAACACCATACACCTCTCCCGACTGGCTGTTGGCAATTTACATCCCGCCCATCAGCATAACAAGGCTCCCAGTTCTCCATGGCCTGTCCTGCCTTTCTGGATTTTACACTTTTTTCAGATGGCCCTTTTGACCGGGGGGAAGTGAGACTTCATTGTAGTGCAGATTTCCTTTGCAAGCTTGCTTGGTTGGCCAAAAAGGGCGTATGCGTTTTTTCCTGAATATATTCAGGAAAAAACGCATACGCCCTTTTTGGCCAAGTGCATCATTGTGGACGTTCTGCCTCTTTTCCTATGCTTTAAATGCAATTCCAGTCTACCTCCTGAAATCGGTTTCCTGCAATTCTGCCCCGCTTTCAAGTCCTCTTGGCAGCCTTACTTCAGTATATTTTTGGATGATAGCTGTCATTTATAACTCTGCAGGTTTGTGAATTACAGTGCCCCTGAGCTCCTTTCTTCAACTCGCTTTCTTGTGAGCTGGCCGCAACACCACAGGATTGCTTCAGGCCCTAATCTGGTTCCGGCACGGCACGCTGAGCCTTTGGTTAATTCCTCTTCCTGGTGGGAAATGAGAGTTAAATTTGCCCGTCCAGACACCTCCAGCTAGTCTCTCTTTGGTTCTCCCTATTCCTGTTCATCTTCCGCAGAAATTGCAAACTGGGCCAAACAGGAGGTTAAAGGCACTGACTCTCCAAGTCGGGAGAGTGTTAGTAAAGCGTCTGGAATGTTGCACCCGAGTACCAGGGGACGAGAACTGAGACATATTGGAACACGTCTCCCGATCACACGGTTGATCATACTCTGGGTTCCACGTGCATGTTTTACCTGAAGGCAGAGTCCCTTAAACCTGGAGAGTTGAGACCCGTGGAATGGGTACCATGCAATATGACTTCAAAGGGTCTTCATTTGCTCACCGAACCTCTCCAATCCTATCACTGCTGCGTTTATGCCCCTGTACACACGCTTGATTTTCTTTCAGAGACATAGCAATCCATAGGTTTTAAGATACTTATTGTCAGGTACATTCTTAGGCGTTTAATATGGGGTGTTGAGTCCATTTCGTTGAGCAAGGAGTAGTTCTTGTCTATTCCATATTTGGCTTAAGGAACTTTATCTGTGCTCATTTCAGTCTCTGGTTTGATGCAGCACCCCAACTCACCTTTCCCCTTAAGCAAGCATAAGTTGGTTTTCTAAATTTGAGACCCTGTTCTGTTTTGTAATCCAGTTCCTGTGTAGCCAAGTTTACATCCCGTGTATTAGTGATATCTTATGATGTTTCTTTTTCTGTGTGACTTATTTCAGTTAGAATCATCATACCTGAATCCACTCATTATGCTGCTACGGGCCTGATGACATAGATTTCATTGCTGAGTGATATTGCATTGTACGTAAGTACCACAACTTCTTTATCCATTTTTCACTTTCTGCGATATTGAACTTGTACCGTAAACGAGGTTCTTGTAAACAGAGCCGTCCCAAACTTTGGGGTGGCTGTGTCTTTTTGATTTTAATTTCCCTAAGCTATAGGACCATAAGTGGAAGTGCCCTAGGCTCTGTTGCTTTGTTTTTTAGATGTTTCAGGAAACACCATACACCTCTCCCGAGTGGCTGTTGGCAATTTACATCCCGCCCATCAGCATAACAAGGCTCCCAGTTCTCCATGGCCTGTCCTGCCTTTCTGGATTTTACACTTTTTTCAGATGGCTCTTTTGACCGGGGGGAAGTGAGACTTCATTGTAGTGCAGATTTCCTTTACAAGCTTGCTTGGTTGGCCAAAAGGTGCGTATGCGTTTTTTCCTGAATATATTCAGGAAAAAACGCATACGCCCTTTTTGGCCAAGTGCATCATTGTGGACGTTCTGCCTCTTTTCCGATGCTTTAATGCAATTCCAGTCTACCTCCTGAAATCGGTTTCCTGCAATTCTGCCCCGCTTTCAAGTCCTCTTGACAGCCTTACTTCAGTATATTTTTGGATGATAGCTGTCATTTATAACTCTGCAGGTTTGTGAATTACAGTGCCCCTGAGCTCCTTTCTTCAACTCGCTTTCTTGTGAGCTGGCCGCAACACCGCAGGATTGCTTCAGGCCCTAATCTGGTTCCGGCACAGCATGCTGAGCCTTTGGTTAATTCCTCTGCCTGGTGGGAAATGAGAGTTAAATTTGCCCGTCCAGACACCTCCAGCTAGTCTCTCATTGGTTCTTCCTATTCCTGTTCATCTTCCTCAGAAATTGCAAATGGGCCAAACAGGAGGTTAAAGGCACTGACTCTCCAAGTCGGGAGAGTGTTTGTAAAGCGTCTGGAATGTTACACCCGAGTACCAGGGGACGAGAACTGAGACATATTGCAACACGTCTCCCGATCACACGGTTGATCATACTCTGGGTTCCACGTGCATGTTTTACCTGAAGGCAGAGTCCCTTAAACCTGGAGAGTTGAGACCCGTGGAATGGGTACCATGCAATATGACTTCAAAGGGTCTTCATTTGCTCACCGAACCTCTCCAATCCTATCACTGCTGCGTTTATGCCCCTGTACACACGCTTGATTTTCTTTCAGAGACATAGCAATCCATAGGTTTTAAGATACTTATTGTCAGGTACATTCTTAGGCGTTTAATATGGGGTGTTGAGTCCA
The DNA here is from genome assembly GCF_964270905.1 of Leucopleurus acutus. Classification (NCBI taxonomy): domain Eukaryota; kingdom Metazoa; phylum Chordata; class Mammalia; order Artiodactyla; family Delphinidae; genus Leucopleurus; species Leucopleurus acutus. The sequence goes on from NW_028139196.1 coordinate 198,721, forward strand.
TTTCGTTGAGCAAGGAGTAGTTCTTGTCTATTCCATATTTGGCTTAAGGAACTTTATCTGTGCTCATTTCAATCTCTGGTTTGATGCAGCACCCCAACTCACCTTTCCCCTTAAGCAAGCATAAGTTGGTTTTCTAAATTTGAGACCCTGTTCTGTTTTGTAATCCAGTTCCTGTGTAGCCAAGTTTACATCCCGTGTATTAGTGATATCTTATGATGTTTCTTTTTCTGTGTGACTTATTTCAGTTAGAATCATCATACCTGAATCCACGCATTATGCTGCTACGGGCCTGATGACATAGATTTCATTGCTGAGTGATATTGCATTGTACGTAAGTACCACAACTTCTTTATCCATTTTTCACTTTCTGCGCTATTGAACTTGTACCGTAAACGAGGTTCTTGTAAACAGAGCCGTCCCAAACTTTGGGGTGGCTGTGTCTTTTTGATTTTAATTTCCCTAAGCTATAGGACCATAAGTGGAAGTGCCCTAGGCTCTGTTGCTTTGTTTTTTAGATGTTTCAGGAAACACCATACACCTCTCCCGAGTGGCTGTTGGCAATTTACATCCCGCCCATCAGCATAACAAGGCTCCCAGTTCTCCATGGCCTGTCCTGCCTTTCTGGATTTTACACTTTTTTCAGATGGCCCTTTTGACCGGGGGGAAGTGAGACTTCATTGTAGTGCAGATTTCCTTTACAAGCTTGCTTGGTTGGCCAAAAGGGGCGTATGCGTTTTTTCCTGAATATATTCAGGAAAAAACGCATACGCCCTTTTTGGCCAAGTGCATCATTGTGGACGTTCTGCCTCTTTTCCGATGCTTTAAATGCAATTCCAGTCTACCTCCTGAAATCGGTTTCCTGCAATTCTGCCCCGCTTTCAAGTCCTCTTGACAGCCTTACTTCAGTATATTTTTGGATGATAGCTGTCATTTATAACTCTGCAGGTTTGTGAATTACAGTGCCCCTGAGCTCCTTTCTTCAACTCGCTTTCTTGTGAGCTGGCCGCAACACCGCAGGATTGCTTCAGGCCCTAATCTGGTTCCGGCACAGCATGCTGAGCCTTTGGTTAATTCCTCTGCCTGGTGGGAAATGAGAGTTAAATTTGCCCGTCCAGACACCTCCAGCTAGTCTCTCATTGGTTCTTCCTATTCCTGTTCATCTTTCTCAGAAATTGCAAACTGGGCCAAACAGGAGGTTAAAGGCACTGACTCTCCAAGTCGGGAGAGTGTTTGTAAAGCGTCTGGAATGTTACACCCGAGTACCAGGGGACGAGAATTGAGACATATTGGAACACGTCTCCCGATCACACGGTTGATCATAATCTGGGTTCCACGTGCATGTTTTAGCTGAAGGAAGAATCCCTTAAACCTGGAGAGTTGAGACCCGTGGAATGGGTACCATGCAATATGACTTCAAAGGGTCTTCATTTGCTCACCGAACCTCTCCAATCCTATCACTGCTGCGTTTATGCCCCTGTACACACGCTTGATTTTCTTTCAGAGACATAGCAATCCATAGGTTTTAAGATACTTACTAGTCAGGTACATTCTTAAGCGTTTAATATGGGGTGTTGAGTCCATTTCATTGAGCAAGGAGTAGTTCTTGTCTATTCTATATTTGGCATAAGGAACTTTATCTGTGCTCATTTCAATCTCTGGTTTTATGCAGCACCCCAACTCACCTTTCCCCTTAAGCAAGCATAAGTTGGTTTTCTAAATTTGAGACCCTGTTCTGTTTTGTAATCCAGTTCCTGTGTAGCCAAGTTTACATCCCGTGTATTAATGATATCTTATGATGTTTCTTTTTCTGTGTGACTTATTTCAGTTAGAATCATCATACCTGAATCCACTCATTATGCTGCTACGGGCCTGATGACATAGATTTCATTGCTGAGTGATATTGCATTGTACGTAAGTACCACAACTTCTTTATCCATTTTTCACTTTCTGCGCTATTGAACTTGTACCGTAAACGAGGTTCTTGTAAACAGAGCCGTCCCAAACATTGGGGTGGCTGTGTCTTTTTGATTTTAATTTCCCTAAGCTATAGGACCATAAGTGGAAGTGCCCTAGGCTCTGTTGCTTTGTTTTTTAGATGTTTCAGGAAACACCATACACCTCTCCCGACTGGCTGTTGGCAATTTACATCCCGCCCATCAGCATAACAAGGCTCCCAGTTCTCCATGGCCTGTCCTGCCTTTCTGGATTTTACACTCTTTTCAGATGGCCCTTTTGACCGGGGGGAAGTGAGACTTCATTGTAGTGCAGATTTCCTTTGCAAGCTTGCTTGGTTGGCCAAAAAGGGCGTATGTGTTTTTTCCTGAATATATTCAGGAAAAAACGCATACGCCCTTTTTGGCCAAGTGCATCATTGTGGACGTTCTGCCTCTTTTCCTATGCTTTAAATGCAATTCCAGTCTACCTCCTGAAATCGGTTTCCTGCAATTCTGCCCCGCTTTCAAGTCCTCTTGGCAGCCTTACTTCAGTATATTCTTGGACGATAGCTGTCCTTTATAACTCTGCAGGTTTGTGAATTACAGTGCCCCTGAGCTCCTTTCTTCAACTCGCTTTCTTGTGAGCTGGCCGTAACACCGCAGAATTGCTTCAGGCCCTAATCTGGTTCCGGCACGGCACGCTGAGCCTTTGGTTAATTCCTCTTCCTGGTGGGAAATGAGAGTTAAATTTGCCCGTCCAGACACCTCCAGCTAGTCTCTCATTGGTTCTCCCTATTCCTGTTCATCTTCCGCAGAAATTGCAAATGGGCCAAACAGGAGGTTAAAGGCACTGACTCTCCAAGTCGGGAGAGTGTTAGTTAAGTGTCTGGAATGTTACACCCGAGTACCAGGGGACGAGAATTGAGACATATTGGAACACGTCTCCCGATCACACGGTTGATCATACTCTGGGTTCCACGTGCATGTTTTAGCTGAAGGAAGAATCCCTTAAACCTGGAGAGTTGAGACCCGTGGAATGGGTACCATGCAATATGACTTCAAAGGGTCTTCATTTGCTCACCGAACCTCTCCAATCCTATCACTGCTGCGTTTATGCCCCTGTACACACGCTTGATTTTCTTTCAGAGACATAGCAATGCATAGGTTTTAAGATACTTACTAGTCAGGTACATTCTTAGGCGTTTAATATGGGGTGTTGAGTCCATTTCGTTGAGCAAGGAGTAGTTCTTGTCTATTCCATATTTGGCTTAAGGAACTTTATCTGTGCTCATTTCAATCTCTGGTTTTATGCAGCACCCCAACTCACCTTTCCCCTTAAGCAAGCATAAGTTGGTTTTCTAAATTTGAGACCCTGTTCTGTTTTGTAATCCAGTTCCTGTGTAGCCAAGTTTACATCCCGTGTATTAATGATACCTTATGATGTTTCTTTTTCTGTGTGACTTATTTCAGTTAGAATCATCATACCTGAATCCACTCATTATGCTGCTACGGGCCTGATGACATAGATTTCATTGCTGAGTGATATTGCATTGTACGTAAGTACCACAACTTCTTTATCCATTTTTCACTTTCTGCGCTATTGACCTTGTACCGTAAACGAGGTTCTTGTAAACAGAGCCGTCCCAAACATTGGGGTGGCTGTGTCTTTTTTATTTTAATTTCCCTAAGCTATAGGACCATAAGTGGAAGTGCCCTAGGCTCTGTTGCTTTGTTTTTTAGATGTTTCAGGAAACACCATACACCTCTCCCGAGTGGCTGTTGGCAATTTACATCCCGCCCATCAGCATAACAAGGCTCCCAGTTCTCCATGGCCTGTCCTGCCTTTCTGGATTTTACACTCTTTTCAGATGGCCCTTTTGACCGGGGGGAAGTGAGACTTCATTGTAGTGCATATTTCCTTTGCAAGCTTGCTTGGTTGGCCAAAAAGGGCGTATGCGTTTTTTCCTGAATATATTCAGGAAAAAACGCATACGCCCTTTTTGGCCAAGTGCATCATTGTGGACGTTCTGCCTCTTTTCCTATGCTTTAAATGCAATTCCAGTCTACCTCCTGAAATCGGTTTCCTGCAATTCTGCCCCGTTTTCAAGTCCTCTTGGCAGCCTTACTTCAGTATATTTTTGGATGATAGCTGTCATTTATAACTCTGCAGGTTTGTGAATTACAGTGCCCCTGAGCTCCTTTCTTCAACTCGCTTTCTTGTGAGCTGGCCGCAACACCGCATGATTGCTTCAGGCCCTAATCTGGTTCCGGCACAGCACGCTGAGCCTTTGGTTAATTCCTCTTCCTGGTGGGAAATGAGAGTTAAATTTGCCCGTCCAGACACCTCCAGCTAGTCTCTCATTGGTTCTCCCTATTCCTGTTCATCTTCCACAGAAATTGCAAATGGGCCAAACAGGAGGTTAAAGGCACTGACTCTCCAAGTCGGGAGAGTGTTAGTTAAGCGTCTGGAATGTTACACCCGAGTACCAGGGGACGAGAATTGAGACATATTGGAACACGTCTCCCGATCACACGGTTGATCATACTCTGGGTTCCACGTGCATGTTTTAGCTGAAGGAAGAATCCCTTAAACCTGGAGAGTTGAGACCCGTGGAATGGGTACCATGCAATATGACTTCAAAGGGTCTTCATTTGCTCACCGAACCTCTCCAATCCTATCACTGCTGCGTTTATGCCCCTGTACACACGCTTGATTTTCTTTCAGAGACATAGCAATGCATAGGTTTTAAGATACTTACTAGTCAGGTACATTCTTAGGCGTTTAATATGGGGTGTTGAGTCCATTTCGTTGAGCAAGGAGTAGTTCTTGTCTATTCCATATTTGGCTTAAGGAACTTTATCTATGCTCATTTCAATCTCTGGTTTTATGCAGCACCCCAACTCACCTTTCCCCTTAAGCAAGCATAAGTTGGTTTCCTAAATTTGAGACCCTGTTCTGTTTTGTAATCCAGTTCCTGTGTAGCCAAGTTTACATTCCATGTATTAATGATATCTTATGATGTTTCTTTTTCTGTGTGACTTATTTCAGTTAGAATCATCATACCTGAATCCACTCATTATGCTGCTACGGGCCTGATGACATAGATTTCATTGCTGAGTGATATTGCATTGTACGTAAGTACCACAACTTCTTTATCCATTTTTCACTTTCTGCGATATTGAACTTGTACCGTAAACGAGGTTCTTGTAAACAGAGCCGTCCCAAACTTTGGGGTGGCTCTGTCTTTTTGATTTTAATTTCACTAAGCTATAGGACCATAAGTGGAAGTGCCCTAGGCTGTGTTGCTTTGTTTTTTAGATGTTTCAGGAAACACTATACACCTCTCCAGAGTGGCTGTTGGCAATTTACATCCCGCCCATCAGCATAACAAGGCTCCCAGTTCTCCATGGCCTGTCCTGCCTTTCTGGATTTTACACTTTTTTCAGATGGCCCTTTTGACCGGGGGGAAGTGAGACTTCATTGTAGTGCAGATTTCCTTTGCAAGCTTGCTTGGTTGGCCAAAAAGGGCGTATGCGTTTTTTCCTGAATATATTCAGGAAAAAACGCATACGCCCTTTTTGGCCAAGTGCATCATTGTGGACGTTCTGCCTCTTTTCCTATGCTTTAAATGCAATTCCAGTCTACCTCCTGAAATCGGTTTCCTGCAATTCTGCCCCGCTTTCAAGTCCTCTTGGCAGCCTTACTTCAGTATATTTTTGGACGATAGCTGTCCTTTATAACTCTGCAGGTTTGTGAATTACAGTGCCCCTGAGCTCCTTTCTTCAACTCGCTTTCTTGTGAGCTGGCCGTAACACCGCAGAATTGCTTCAGGCCCTAATCTGGTTCCGGCACGGCACGCTGAGCCTTTGGTTAATTCCTCTTCCTGGTGGGAAATGAGAGTTAAATTTGCCCGTCCAGACACCTCCAGCTAGTCTCTCATTGGTTCTCCCTATTCCTGTTCATCTTCCGCAGAAATTGCAAATGGGCCAAACAGGAGGTTAAAGGCACTGACTCTCCAAGTCGGGAGAGTGTTAGTTAAGCGTCTGGAATGTTACACCCGAGTACCAGGGGACGAGAATTGAGACATATTGGAACACGTCTCCCGATCACACGGTTGATCATACTCTGGGTTCCACGTGCATGTTTTAGCTGAAGGAAGAATCCCTTAAACCTGGAGAGTTGAGACCCGTGGAATGGGTACCATGCAATATGACTTCAAAGGGTCTTCATTTGCTCACCGAACCTCTCCAATCCTATCACTGCTGCGTTTATGCCCCTGTACACACGCTTGATTTTCTTTCAGAGACATAGCAATGCATAGGTTTTAAGATACTTACTAGTCAGGTACATTCTTAGGCGTTTAATATGGGGTGTTGAGTCCATTTCGTTGAGCAAGGAGTAGTTCTTGTCTATTCCATATTTGGCTTAAGGAACTTTATCTGTGCTCATTTCAATCTCTGGTTTTATGCAGCACCCCAACTCACCTTTCCCCTTAAGCAAGCATAAGTTGGTTTCCTAAATTTGAGACCCTGTTCTGTTTTGTAATCCAGTTCCTGTGTAGCCAAGTTTACATTCCATGTATTAATGATATCTTATGATGTTTCTTTTTCTGTGATACTTATTTCAGTTAGAATCATCATACCTGAATCCACTCATTATGCTGCTACGGGCCTGATGACATAGATTTCATTGCTGAGTGATATTGCATTGTACGTAAGTACCACAACTTCTTTATCCATTTTTCACTTTCTGCGATATTGAACTTGTACCGTAAACGAGGTTCTTGTAAACAGAGCCGTCCCAAACTTTGGGGTGGCTCTGTCTTTTTGATTTTAATTTCACTAAGCTATAGGACCATAAGTGGAAGTGCCCTAGGCTGTGTTGCTTTGTTTTTTAGATGTTTCAGGAAACACTATACACCTCTCCAGAGTGGCTGTTGGCAATTTACATCCCGCCCATCAGCATAACAAGGCTCCCAGTTCTCCATGGCCTGTCCTGCCTTTCTGGATTTTACACTTTTTTCAGATGGCCCTTTTGACCGGGGGGAAGTGAGACTTCATTGTAGTGCAGATTTCCTTTGCAAGCTTGCTTGGTTGGCCAAAAAGGGCGTATGCGTTTTTTCCTGAATATATTCAGGAAAAAACGCATACGCCCTTTTTGGCCAAGTGCATCATTGTGGACGTTCTGCCTCTTTTCCTATGCTTTAAATGCAATTCCAGTCTACCTCCTGAAATCGGTTTCCTGCAATTCTGCCCCGCTTTCAAGTCCTCTTGGCAGCCTTACTTCAGTATATTTTTGGATGATAGCTGTCATTTATAACTCTGCAGGTTTGTGAATTACAGTGCCCCTGAGCTCCTTTCTTCAACTCGCTTTCTTGTGAGCTGGCCGTAACACCGCTGAATTGCTTCAGGCCCTAATCTGGTTCCGGCACGGCACGCTGAGCCTTTGGTTAATTCCTCTTCCTGGTGGGAAATGAGAGTTAAATTTGCCCGTCCAGACACCTCCAGCTAGTCTCTCATTGGTTCTCCCTATTCCTGTTCATCTTCCGCAGAAATTGCAAATGGGCCAAACAGGAGGTTAAAGGCACTGACTCTCCAAGTCGGGAGAGTGTTAGTAAAGCGTCTGGAATGTTACACCCGAGTACCAGGGGACGAGAATTGAGACATATTGGAACACGTCTCCCGATCACACGGTTGATCATACTCTGGGTTCCACGTGCATGTTTTAGCTGAAGGAAGAATCCCTTAAACCTGGAGAGTTGAGACCCGTGGAATGGGTACCATGCAATATGACTTCAAAGGGTCTTCATTTGCTCACCGAACCTCTCCAATCCTATCACTGCTGCGTTTATGCCCCTGTACACACGCTTGATTTTCTTTCAGAGACATAGCAATCCATAGGTTTTAAGATACTTATTGTCAGGTACATCCTTAGGCGTTTAATATGGGGTGTTGAGTCCATTTCGTTGAGCAAGGAGTAGTTCTTGTCTATTCTATATTTGGCTTAAGGAAATTTATCTGTGCTCATTTCAATCTCTGGTTTGATGCAGCACCCCAACTCACCTTTCCCCTTAAGCAAGCATAAGTTGGTTTTCTAAATTTGAGACCCTGTTCTGTTTTGTAATCCAGTTCCTGTGTAGCCAAGTTTACATCCCGTGTATTAGTGATATCTTATGATGTTTCTTTTTCTGTGTGACTTATTTCAGTTAGAATCATCATACCTGAATCCACTCATTATGCTGCTACGGGCCTGATGACATAGATTTCATTGCTGAGTGATATTGCATTGTACGTAAGTACCACAACTTCTTTATCCATTTTTCACTTTCTGCGCTATTGAACTTGTACCGTAAACGAGGTTCTTGTAAACAGAGCTGTCCCAAACTTTGGGGTGGCTGTGTCTTTTTTATTTTAATTTCCCTAAGCTATAGGACCATAAGTGGAAGTGCCCTAGGCTCTGTTGCTTTGTTTTTTAGATGTTTCAGGAAACACCATACACCTCTCCCGAGTGGCTGTTGGCAATTTTCATCCCGCCCATCAGCATAACAAGGCTCCCAGTTCTCCATGGCCTGTCCTGCCTTTCTGGATTTTACACTTTTTTCAGATGGCCCTTTTGACCAGGCGGAAGTGAGACTTCATTGTAGTGCAGATTTCCTTTACAAGCTTGCTTGGTTGGCCAAAAAGGGCGTATGCGTTTTTTCCTGAATATATTCAGGAAAAAACGCATACGCCCTTTTTGGCCAAGTGCATCATTGTGGACGTTCTGTCTCTTTTCCTATGCTTTAAATGCAATTCCAGTCTACCTCCTGAAATCGGTTTCCTGCAATTCTGCCCCGCTTTCAAGTCCTCTTGACAGCCTTACTTCAGTATATTTTTGGATGATAGCTGTCATTTATAACTCTGCAGGTTTGTGAATTACAGTGCTCCTGAGCTCCTTTCTTCAACTCGCTTTCTTGTGAGCTGGCCGCAACACCGCAGGATTGCTTCAGGCCCTAATCTGGTTCCGGCACAGCACGCTGAGCCTTTGGTTAATTCCTCTTCCTGGTGGGAAATGAGAGTTAAATTTGCCCGTCCAGACACCTCCACCTAGTCTCTCATTGGTTCTTCCTATTCCTGTTCATCTTCCTCAGAAATTGCAAATGGGCCAAACAGGAGGTTAAAGGCACTGACTCTCCAAGTCGGGAGAGTGTTAGTTAAGCGTCTGGAATGTTACACCCGAGTACCAGGGGACGAGAATTGAGACATATTGGAACACGTCTCCCGATCACACGGTTGATCATACTCTGGGTTCCACGTGCATGTTTTAGCTGAAGGAAGAATCCCTTAAACCTGGAGAGTTGAGACCCGTGGAATGGGTACCATGCAATATGACTTCAAAGGGTCTTCATTTGCTCACCGAACCTCTCCAATCCTATCACTGCTGCGTTTATGCCCCTGTACACACGCTTGATTTTCTTTCAGAGACATAGCAATCCATAGGTTTTAAGATACTTACTAGTCAGGTACATTCTTAGGCGTTTAATATGGGGTGTTGAGTCCATTTCATTGAGCAAGGAGTAGTTCTTGTCTATTCTATATTTGGCTTAAGGAACTTTATCTGTGCTCATTTCAATCTCTGGTTTTATGCAGCACCCCAACTCACCTTTCCCCTTAAGCAAGCATAAGTTGGTTTTCTAAATTTGAGACCCTGTTCTGTTTTGTAATCCAGTTCCTGTGTAGCCAAGTTTACATCCCATGTATTAATGATATCTTATGATGTTTCTTTTTCTGTGTGACTTATTTCAGTTAGAATCATCATACCTGAATCCACTCATTATGCTGCTACGGGCCTGATGACATAGATTTCATTGCTGAGTGATATTGCATTGTACGTAAGTACCACAACTTCTTTATCCATTTTTCACTTTCTGCGATATTGAACTTGTACCGTAAACGAGGTTCTTGTAAACAGAGCCGTCCCGAACTTTGGGGTGGCTGTGTCTTTTTGATTTTAATTTCCCTAAGCTATAGGACCATAAGTGGAAGTGCCCTAGGCTCTGTTGCTTTGTTTTTTAGATGTTTCAGGAAACACCATACACCTCTCCCGAGTGGCTGTTGGCAATTTACATCCCGCCCATCAGCATAACAAGGCTCCCAGTTCTCCATGGCCTGTCCTGCCTTTCTGGATTTTACACTTTTTTCAGATGGCCCTTTTGACCGGGGGGAAGTGAGACTTCATTGTAGTGCAGATTTCCTTTGCAAGCTTGCTTGGTTGGCCAAAAAGGGCGTATGCGTTTTTTCCTGAATATATTCAGGAAAAAACGCATACGCCCTTTTTGGCCAAGTGCATCACTGTGGACGTTCTGCCTCTTTTCCTATGCTTTAAATGCAATTCCAGTCTACCTCCTGAAATCGGTTTCCTGCAATTCTGCCCCGCTTTCAAGTCCTCTTGGCAGCCTTACTTCAGTATATTTTTGGATGATAGCTGTCATTTATAACTCTGCAGGTTTGTGAATTACAGTGCCCCTGAGCTCCTTTCTTCAACTCGCTTTCTTGTGAGCTGGCCGTAACACCGCTGAATTGCTTCAGGCCCTAATCTGGTTCCGGCACGGCACGCTGAGCCTTTGGTTAATTCCTCTTCCTGGTGGGAAATGAGAGTTAAATTTGCCCGTCCAGACACCTCCAGCTAGTCTCTCATTGGTTCTCCCTATTCCTGTTCATCTTCCGCAGAAATTGCAAATGGGCCAAACAGGAGGTTAAAGGCACTGACTCTCCAAGTCGGGAGAGTGTTAGTTAAGTGTCTGGAATGTTACACCCGAGTACCAGGGGACGAGAATTGAGACATATTGGAACACGTCTCCCGATCACACGGTTGATCATACTCTGGGTTCCACGTGCATGTTTTAGCTGAAGGAAGAATCCCTTAAACCTGGAGAGTTGAGACCCGTGGAATGGGTACCATGCAATATGACTTCAAAGGGTCTTCATTTGCTCACCGAACCTCTCCAATCCTATCACTGCTGCGTTTATGCCCCTGTACACACGCTTGATTTTCTTTCAGAGACATAGCAATGCATAGGTTTTAAGATACTTACTAGTCAGGTACATTCTTAGGCGTTTAATATGGGGTGTTGAGTCCATTTCGTTGAGCAAGGAGTAGTTCTTGTCTATTCCATATTTGGCTTAAGGAACTTTATCTGTGCTCATTTCAATCTCTGGTTTTATGCAGCACCCCAACTCACCTTTCCCCTTAAGCAAGCATAAGTTGGTTTTCTAAATTTGAGACCCTGTTCTGTTTTGTAATCCAGTTCCTGTGTAGCCAAGTTTACATCCCGTGTATTAATGATACCTTATGATGTTTCTTTTTCTGTGTGACTTATTTCAGTTAGAATCATCATACCTGAATCCACTCATTATGCTGCTACGGGCCTGATGACATAGATTTCATTGCTGAGTGATATTGCATTGTACGTAAGTACCACAACTTCTTTATCCATTTTTCACTTTCTGCGCTATTGACCTTGTACCGTAAACGAGGTTCTTGTAAACAGAGCCGTCCCAAACATTGGGGTGGCTGTGTCTTTTTTATTTTAATTTCCCTAAGCTATAGGACCATAAGTGGAAGTGCCCTAGGCTCTGTTGCTTTGTTTTTTAGATGTTTCAGGAAACACCATACACCTCTCCCGAGTGGCTGTTGGCAATTTACATCCCGCCCATCAGCATAACAAGGCTCCCAGTTCTCCATGGCCTGTCCTGCCTTTCTGGATTTTACACTCTTTTCAGATGGCCCTTTTGACCGGGGGGAAGTGAGACTTCATTGTAGTGCAGATTTCCTTTGCAAGCTTGCTTGGTTGGCCAAAAAGGGCGTATGCGTTTTTTCCTGAATATATTCAGGAAAAAACGCATACGCCCTTTTTGGCCAAGTGCATCATTGTGGACGTTCTGCCTCTTTTCCTATGCTTTAAATGCAATTCCAGTCTACCTCCTGAAATCGGTTTCCTGCAATTCTGCCCCGCTTTCAAGTCCTCTTGGCAGCCTTACTTCAGTATATTTTTGGACGATAGCTGTCCTTTATAACTCTGCAGGTTTGTGAATTACAGTGCCCCTGAGCTCCTTTCTTCAACTCGCTTTCTTGTGAGCTGGCCGTAACACCGCAGAATTGCTTCAGGCCCTAATCTGGTTCCGGCACGGCACGCTGAGCCTTTGGTTAATTCCTCTTCCTGGTGGGAAATGAGAGTTAAATTTGCCCGTCCAGACACCTCCAGCTAGTCTCTCATTGGTTCTCCCTATTCCTGTTCATCTTCCGCAGAAATTGCAAATGGGCCAAACAGGAGGTTAAAGGCACTGACTCTCCAAGTCGGGAGAGTGTTAGTTAAGCGTCTGGAATGTTACACCCGAGTACCAGGGGACGAGAATTGAGACATATTGGAACACGTCTCCCGATCACACGGTTGATCATACTCTGGGTTCCACGTGCATGTTTTAGCTGAAGGAAGAATCCCTTAAACCTGGAGAGTTGAGACCCGTGGAATGGGTACCATGCAATATGACTTCAAAGGGTCTTCATTTGCTCACCGAACCTCTCCAATCCTATCACTGCTGCGTTTATGCCCCTGTACACACGCTTGATTTTCTTTCAGAGACATAGCAATGCATAGGTTTTAAGATACTTACTAGTCAGGTACATTCTTAGGCGTTTAATATGGGGTGTTGAGTCCATTTCGTTGAGCAAGGAGTAGTTCTTGTCTATTCCATATTTGGCTTAAGGAACTTTATCTGTGCTCATTTCAATCTCTGGTTTTATGCAGCACCCCAACTCACCTTTCCCCTTAAGCAAGCATAAGTTGGTTTCCTAAATTTGAGACCCTGTTCTGTTTTGTAATCCAGTTCCTGTGTAGCCAAGTTTACATTCCATGTATTAATGATATCTTATGATGTTTCTTTTTCTGTGTGACTTATTTCAGTTAGAATCATCATACCTGAATCCACTCATTATGCTGCTACGGGCCTGATGACATAGATTTCATTGCTGAGTGATATTGCATTGTACGTAAGTACCACAACTTCTTTATCCATTTTTCACTTTCTGCGATATTGAACTTGTACCGTAAACGAGGTTCTTGTAAACAGAGCCGTCCCAAACTTTGGGGTGGCTCTGTCTTTTTGATTTTAATTTCACTAAGCTATAGGACCATAAGTGGAAGTGCCCTAGGCTGTGTTGCTTTGTTTTTTAGATGTTTCAGGAAACACTATACACCTCTCCAGAGTGGCTGTTGGCAATTTACATCCCGCCCATCAGCATAACAAGGCTCCCAGTTCTCCATGGCCTGTCCTGCCTTTCTGGATTTTACACTTTTTTCAGATGGCCCTTTTGACCGGGGGGAAGTGAGACTTCATTGTAGTGCAGATTTCCTTTGCAAGCTTGCTTGGTTGGCCAAAAAGGGCGTATGCGTTTTTTCCTGAATATATTCAGGAAAAAACGCATACGCCCTTTTTGGCCAAGTGCATCATTGTGGACGTTCTGCCTCTTTTCCTATGCTTTAAATGCAATTCCAGTCTACCTCCTGAAATCGGTTTCCTGCAATTCTGCCCCGCTTTCAAGTCCTCTTGGCAGCCTTACTTCAGTATATTTTTGGACGATAGCTGTCATTTATAACTCTGCAGGTTTGTGAATTACAGTGCCCCTGAGCTCCTTTCTTCAACTCGCTTTCTTGTGAGCTGGCCGTAACACCGCTGAATTGCTTCAGGCCCTAATCTGGTTCCGGCACGGCACGCTGAGCCTTTGGTTAATTCCTCTTCCTGGTGGGAAATGAGAGTTAAATTTGCCCGTCCAGACACCTCCAGCTAGTCTCTCATTGGTTCTCCCTATTCCTGTTCATCTTCCGCAGAAATTGCAAATGGGCCAAACAGGAGGTTAAAGGCACTGACTCTCCAAGTCGGGAGAGTGTTAGTAAAGCGTCTGGAATGTTACACCCGAGTACCAGGGGACGAGAATTGAGACATATTGGAACACGTCTCCCGATCACACGGTTGATCATACTCTGGGTTCCACGTGCATGTTTTAGCTGAAGGAAGAATCCCTTAAACCTGGAGAGTTGAGACCCGTGGAATGGGTACCATGCAATATGACTTCAAAGGGTCTTCATTTGCTCACCGAACCTCTCCAATCCTATCACTGCTGCGTTTATGCCCCTGTACACACGCTTGATTTTCTTTCAGAGACATAGCAATCCATAGGTTTTAAGATACTTATTGTCAGGTACATCCTTAGGCGTTTAATATGGGGTGTTGAGTCCATTTCGTTGAGCAAGGAGTAGTTCTTGTCTATTCTATATTTGGCTTAAGGAACTTTATCTGTGCTCATTTCAATCTCTGGTTTGATGCAGCACCCCAACTCACCTTTCCCCTTAAGCAAGCATAAGTTGGTTTTCTAAATTTGAGACCCTGTTCTGTTTTGTAATCCAGTTCCTGTGTAGCCAAGTTTACATCCCGTGTATTAGTGATATCTTATGATGTTTCTTTTTCTGTGTGACTTATTTCAGTTAGAATCATCATACCTGAATCCACTCATTATGCTGCTACGGGCCTGATGACATAGATTTCATTGCTGAGTGATATTGCATTGTACGTAAGTACCACAACTTCTTTATCCATTTTTCACTTTCTGCGCTATTGAACTTGTACCGTAAACGAGGTTCTTGTAAACAGAGCTGTCCCAAACTTTGGGGTGGCTGTGTCTTTTTTATTTTAATTTCCCTAAGCTATAGGACCATAAGTGGAAGTGCCCTAGGCTCTGTTGCTTTGTTTTTTAGATGTTTCAGGAAACACCATACACCTCTCCCGAGTGGCTGTTGGCAATTTTCATACCGCCCATCAGCATAACAAGGCTCCCAGTTCTCCATGGCCTGTCCTGCCTTTCTGGATTTTACACTTTTTTCAGATGGCCCTTTTGACCAGGCGGAAGTGAGACTTCATTGTAGTGCAGATTTCCTTTACAAGCTTGCTTGGTTGGCCAAAAAGGGCGTATGCGTTTTTTCCTGAATATATTCAGGAAAAAACGCATACGCCCTTTTTGGCCAAGTGCATCATTGTGGACGTTCTGTCTCTTTTCCTATGCTTTAAATGCAATTCCAGTCTACCTCCTGAAATCGGTTTCCTGCAATTCTGCCCCGCTTTCAAGTCCTCTTGACAGCCTTACTTCAGTATATTTTTGGATGATAGCTGTCATTTATAACTCTGCAGGTTTGTGAATTACAGTGCTCCTGAGCTCCTTTCTTCAACTCGCTTTCTTGTGAGCTGGCCGCAACACCGCAGGATTGCTTCAGGCCCTAATCTGGTTCCGGCACAGCACGCTGAGCCTTTGGTTAATTCCTCTTCCTGGTGGGAAATGAGAGTTAAATTTGCCCGTCCAGACACCTCCACCTAGTCTCTCATTGGTTCTTCCTATTCCTGTTCATCTTCCTCAGAAATTGCAAATGGGCCAAACAGGAGGTTAAAGGCACTGACTCTCCAAGTCGGGAGAGTGTTAGTTAAGCGTCTGGAATGTTACACCCGAGTACCAGGGGACGAGAATTGAGACATATTGGAACACGTCTCCCGATCACACGGTTGATCATACTCTGGGTTCCACGTGCATGTTTTAGCTGAAGGAAGAATCCCTTAAACCTGGAGAGTTGAGACCCGTGGAATGGGTACCATGCAATATGACTTCAAAGGGTCTTCATTTGCTCACCGAACCTCTCCAATCCTATCACTGCTGCGTTTATGCCCCTGTACACACGCTTGATTTTCTTTCAGAGACATAGCAATCCATAGGTTTTAAGATACTTACTAGTCAGGTACATTCTTAGGCGTTTAATATGGGGTGTTGAGTCCATTTCATTGAGCAAGGAGTAGTTCTTGTCTATTCTATATTTGGCTTAAGGAACTTTATCTGTGCTCATTTCAATCTCTGGTTTTATGCAGCACCCCAACTCACCTTTCCCCTTAAGCAAGCATAAGTTGGTTTTCTAAATTTGAGACCCTGTTCTGTTTTGTAATCCAGTTCCTGTGTAGCCAAGTTTACATCCCATGTATTAATGATATCTTATGATGTTTCTTTTTCTGTGTGACTTATTTCAGTTAGAATCATCATACCTGAATCCACTCATTATGCTGCTACGGGCCTGATGACATAGATTTCATTGCTGAGTGATATTGCATTGTACGTAAGTACCACAACTTCTTTATCCATTTTTCACTTTCTGCGATATTGAACTTGTACCGTAAACGAGGTTCTTGTAAACAGAGCCGTCCCGAACTTTGGGGTGGCTGTGTCTTTTTGATTTTAATTTCCCTAAGCTATAGGACCATAAGTGGAAGTGCCCTAGGCTCTGTTGCTTTGTTTTTTAGATGTTTCAGGAAACACCATACACCTCTCCAGAGTGGCTGTTGGCAATTTACATCCCGCCCATCAGCATAACAAGGCTCCCAGTTCTCCATGGCCTGTCCTGCCTTTCTGGATTTTACACTTTTTTCAGATGGCCCTTTTGACCGGGGGGAAGTGAGACTTCATTGTAGTGCAGATTTCCTTTGCAAGCTTGCTTGGTTGGCCAAAAAGGGCGTATGCGTTTTTTCCTGAATATATTCAGGAAAAAACGCATACGCCCTTTTTGGCCAAGTGCATCATTGTGGACGTTCTGCCTCTTTTCCTATGCTTTAAATGCAATTCCAGTCTACCTCCTGAAATCGGTTTCCTGCAATTCTGACCCGCTTTCAAGTCCTCTTGGCAGCCTTACTTCAGTATATTTTTGGATGATAGCTGTCATTTATAACTCTGCAGGTTTGTGAATTACAGTGCCCCTGAGCTCCTTTCTTCAACTCGCTTTCTTGTCAGCTGGCCGCAACACCACAGGATTGCTTCAGGCCCTAATCTGGTTCCGGCACGGCACGCTGAGCCTTTGGTTAATTCCTCTTCCTGGTGGGAAATGAGAGTTAAATTTGCCCGTCCAGACACCTCCAGCTAGTCTCTCTTTGGTTCTCCCTATTCCTGTTCATCTTCCGCAGAAATTGCAAACTGGGCCAAACAGGAGGTTAAAGGCACTGACTCTCCAAGTCGGGAGAGTGTTAGTAAAGCGTCTGGAATGTTGCACCCGAGTACCAGGGGACGAGAACTGAGACATATTGGAACACGTCTCCCGATCACATGGTTGATCATACTCTGGGTTCCACGTGCATGTTTTAGTTGAAGGAAGAATCCCTTAAACCTGGAGAGTTGAGACCCGTGGAATGGGTACCATGCAATATGACTTCAAAGGGTCTTCATTTGCTCACCGAACCTCTCCAATCCTATCACTGCTGCGTTTATGCCCCTGTACACACGCTTGATTTTCTTTCAGAGACATAGCAATCCATAGGTTTTAAGATACTTATTGTCAGGTACATTCTTAGGCGTTTAATATGGGGTGTTGAGTCCATTTCATTGAGCAAGGAGTAGTTCTTGTCTATTCTATATTTGGCTTAAGGAACTTTATCTGTGCTCATTTCAATCTCTGGTTTTATGCAGCACCCCAACTCACCTTTCCCCTTAAGCAAGCATAAGTTGGTTTTCTAAATTTGAGACCCTGTTCTGTTTTGTAATCCAGTTCCTGTGTAGCCAAGTTTACATCCCATGTATTAATGATATCTTATGATGTTTCTTTTTCTGTGTGACTTATTTCAGTTAGAATCATCATACCTGAATCCACTCATTATGCTGCTACGGGCCTGATGACATAGATTTCATTGCTGAGTGATATTGCATTGTACGTAAGTACCACAACTTCTTTATCCATTTTTCACTTTCTGCGATATTGAACTTGTACCGTAAACGAGGTTCTTGTAAACAGAGCCGTCCCGAACTTTGGGGTGGCTGTGTCTTTTTGATTTTAATTTCCCTAAGCTATAGGACCATAAGTGGAAGTGCCCTAGGCTCTGTTGCTTTGTTTTTTAGATGTTTCAGGAAACACCATACACCTCTCCCGAGTGGCTGTTGGCAATTTACATCCCGCCCATCAGCATAACAAGGCTCCCAGTTCTCCATGGCCTGTCCTGCCTTTCTGGATTTTACACTTTTTTCAGATGGCCCTTTTGACCGGGGGGAAGTGAGACTTCATTGTAGTGCAGATTTCCTTTGCAAGCTTGCTTGGTTGGCCAAAAAGGGCGTATGCGTTTTTTCCTGAATATATTCAGGAAAAAACGCATACGCCCTTTTTGGCCAAGTGCATCACTGTGGACGTTCTGCCTCTTTTCCTATGCTTTAAATGCAATTCCAGTCTACCTCCTGAAATCGGTTTCCTGCAATTCTGCCTTGCTTTCAATGCCTCTTCTTAGCCTTACCTCAATATATTTTTTGAAAATAGTTGGCCTTCATAACTCTGCAGGTTTTGAATTGCAGTGGCCCTTAACTCCATTTTTCAGCTCTTATTTTTGTGATCTTGCCTCATAACCACAGGATTCCTTCAGGCCCTATTGTTCTTCTGGGGCACCTTGCTGTGCCTTTGGTTTATTCTTCTTACTGATATGAAATTAGAGTGACATGTGCCCATTGAAACCGCTACAGCTAGTTTCTCACTGGTTTCCCCTATTCCCATTCATCCTCCACACTAACTGCAGACTGTGCGATACCAGAACTTAAAGGCATTGACTGTCCATGTGGGGATATTTTAGTAAAGCAGCTGGAATGTCGATCCGGAGCCCCAGGAGAGGAAAAATGAGGTGCGTTTTAGAAACCTTTCCCGATCATATGGTATACCAGTCGCTGGGTTTCCCAAGCATGGTTTAGCTGTAGGAAGATTCCCTTCAACCTGGAGTGTTGGGACCCTTGGAATGAGTAGCATGAAGTATTGCATTAAACTTTTGGCAGTTGCTCACCAAAGCTCACCAATCCTCTCAGCCCCAAGTGTCCAGCCTTATGTCTTATCCAGCTGTGGGTTTATATGTGGTCAATCCAGGTTGCATCACAGCCCCTGAGCGAATTTTGTAAGAATTTTTCTCTCTTTCATTGTTTCTGTGTTTTGTTTTTAAAATTTATTTCTATAATGGGGTTTAGCTCATTTTCACTGCTGTGTTTGTGCCGCTCTGCACACACTTGATTCCCTTATGGAGATATATCAATACATGGGTTTTAAGATTCTTATTACTCAGATATATTTCTCTGTGGTGTATAGGGTGTGTTGAGGCCAGTTCATTGAGCAAGGTGTAGATCTTGTCTAATATCTATTTGGTTTATTGAACGGTATCTGTGCTAATTTCAAACTCTGGTTTTATGCATCACCCCACCTCTCCTTTCCCCTTAAGCTGAAATAAGTGTGTTTTCTAAATGTGAGACACTGTTCTGTTCTGTAATTCATTTCTTGTGCAGCCATATTTACCCTCCCTCTATAAGTGATATCTTATGATATGTTTCTTTTTCTGTTTGACTTATTTCAAGTAGTATTATCGGACCTAAATCCACTCTTTATCCTTCTACTAGCCTTATTACATTGATTTCATGGTGAAGAGATATTCCATTGTACATAAGTGCCACATCTTCTTTATCCATTGTTCTCTTTCCTGGGATATTTAAGGTGTACTGAAGTTGAGGTTCTTGTAAACAGAGTAGCCCTAAACTGTGGTGTGCTTGTGTCTTGTTGATTTTTAGACTTCCCTAGATATACTCCCATGATTGGAAGTGTCCTATGCTCTGTAGCTCTGTTTTTTAGATGATTTAGGAACCACCATACACTTCTCCAGAGTGGCTCTCGGCAGTTCACACACTGCCCATCAGCGTATAAAGGCTCCCTGTTCTCCATGGCCTGTCCTGCATTTCTGGTTTTTACAATTTTTTAGGATGGCCCTTTTGACCAGTGGGTAATGAGACTTCTTTGTTGTGCACATTTGCATTGCTTGCTTGCTTCGTTGCCCATAAAGTGTGTATGCGTTTTTTCCTGGATATAATCAGGAAAAAACGCATACGCCCTTTTGGGCCAACTGCATCATTGTCGAAATTCTGCCGCTTTTCATGTGCTTTAAAGACGAGTCCAATCTATCTCTTGAAATCTGTTTCTTGCAATTCTGTCTTGCATTCAGATCCTCTTCTTTGCCTTACCTCAACATATTTTTGGACGTTAGTTTTCATTTATAACTCTGCAGGTTTGTGAATTGCAGTGACCCTGAGCTCCATTTTTTAAGTTGCTCTTTTGTGAGCTGGCCTCAAAGCCGCAGGATTGCTTCAGGCCCTATTTTGGCTCGGGCGAGGCGGGCTGAGCCTTTTTTCAATTCTTATTCTTAATGGGAAATTAGAGTGATATGTGCCCGTCCAAACCCCTACAACTATTCTCTCATTGGTTCCCCCTCTTCCTGTTCATCCTCCTCACAATTTGCAAAATGTGTGAAACAGAAGTTGAAATGTGCTGATTCTCCAAGTGGGGAGATTCTAAGTAACGTGGCTGGAATGGTGAACAGGAGCACCAGGAGAGGATAAATGAGCTGCATTTTAGACACATCTCCCGATCACATGGTGTACAGTCCTCTGGGTTTTCCATGCATGTTTTAGCTGTAGGAAGATCCTTTGAACCTGCAGATTTGGGACCCATTGAATGGGTACCAGGTAGTATTACTTTAAAGGGTGTGCATTTCCTCACCCAACCTCACATTTCTCTTAGTGCAAACAGTTTCCAGCCTTATGTCTCATCCTGCTGTGGGTCTAGATGTGTTCAATCCATGTTGCATCACCGGCCCTGAGGAAAAGTTGTAAGAGGTTTTCTCTGTCTCTCTGTCGTTTATTTTTTTCAATTTATTACTATATTGGTTACAGCTGATTTTCAAAGCTCTGTTTCTTGCTGCTGTACATCCACTTGATTCACGTACAGAGAGACATCAGTAAATTCTTTTTCAGATTCTTACCAGTCGTATATATTCTTTTCCGGTGACTTGAGTGTGCTGAGTGCAGTTCTTTTAGCTACTGTGTAGGCCTTGTTGATTATCAGTTTGGTATTTGGAATGGTATCTTTGCTAATTTCAACCTCCTGGATGATGCCTCACCCCTCCCCACCTTTCCCGTTTAGCAGCCTTATGCGTGTTTTCTACATATTTGACTATGTTTTTGTTTTGTAATTTATTTCATGTGTAGCCATTTTGGATTCCACCTTTAAGTGATATCTTATGATATGTGTCTTTATCTTTTTGAATTATGTCACTTAGAATGATCATACGTAACTCCTCCGGAGTTGTTACAACTGGCCATATTTCATTGATTTCCAGGCTGAATAATATTCCACTCTACCTAAGTACCACATCTCTATCCATTTTTTCTCTCCAGGGACATTTAAGTTATATCCTAGTCGAGGATCTTTTAAACAGAGAGGGGGTAAACATTGGGGTGCCTGTGTCCTCTCGATTTTTGTTTTTCCCAAGATATACGCCCATGAGTGCAAGTGCCCTATGCTCTGTAGCTCATTTTTTAGATGCTTTAGTAAACACAATACACTTCTCCAGAATGGCCGTTGGCAATATATATTTCCACTATAAGTCTCACAGGGCTCCCTCTTCTCCTTGCCCTGTCCTGCATTTCTGTTGTTTACGCTTTATGAGGATGGCTCTTCTGACTGATGCGAAGTGATATCTCTTGTAGTATTGACTTCCAGTGCCCACCTGTTTGGTTGGCTAAAAAAGTGTATGCCCTTTTCTTGAATATATACAGAAAAAAACGCATACACCCTTTTTGGCCAACTGCAATGTTGGCAATGTTCAGCTCCTTTTCTTGTGCTTAATGGCGAGTCCTTTCTACCTCCTCAAATCCCTTTCCTGCCATTCTCCCTTGCTTACAAGTCCTTTTCTCTGACTTTCCTCAAGACATTTTTCAGTGATGGATATTTTCAACTCTGCAGTTTCGTGAATTTTACTGTCCCTGAGTTCCATTGTTCAACTTGTGTTTATGGGAACTGGCCACAAAGCAGCGGGATTTCCTCAAGCCCTATACTGTTTCCATGGGCAACCCTAGCCTTTGGTCAATTCGTCTTCCTGATTGGAAATTAGAGTGACATGTGCCTGTCTGAACACCTAGGACTTGTCTCTCATTGTTCCTCATCCTTCCGCTTCATCCTCTGGACAAATTCCAAACTGTACGCAACAGGATGTTGACAGTGCTGCCATCTCCAAGTGGGGAGACTGTTAGTAAAGACGCTGGAGGGGTGAACCCGAGCACCAGGAGATGAGGAGATGAGATGCCTTTTCCAAACTCTTCCCGATCAGACGGTATACCATCCTCTGGGTGTGACAGACATGTTTTAGCAGTAGGAAGAGTCCCATTCATGTAAGGAGAACACCAGGGCTTTTTCAAAATCAGTGTCTCCCCGAAACCCAAACTGGGGAATTTTTTAAGCTACGGCTACACATATGTTCATTAAGGGCCTTGGGAAGTAGGCAGAGTCCAAACTTTAGATGATTGAAGTCTTCAGGGTCAGAAGCACTCACCACCAGCTTCCCTTAGGTTACACTTTAACTGTCATTGATAGATGATGTCAATAAAAATATCTATTCTTTTTCAGATTATTTCCCCTTATAGGTTATTGCAAAATGTTGAGTGTAGTTCCCTGTGCTATACAGTAGTTCCTTGTTGATGATCTATTTTATACATAGCAGTGTGTATGTGTTAATCCCAAACTGTTAATTTATCCCTCCTCCGACCTTTCCCCTTTGGTAATAATAAATTATAAGATTTTATACTTCTCAGAAATGGGGGAGCTGAAAGAGAGGTATCATTTTCAATGGAAAAGCATTTAAAACAAGATTGAAGCTTTAACCAAGATTATTAGATGTACATCCTTGGAAAGAAATCACTTCGTTTCTCTAATATTGACCTGACAAATAAGACAAACCTTTTCACTGAACTTGCTTATAATAAAGTGATGGAAATATCCAATGGAAACGTTAGAAACATCTTATTTTACCCGAGCCTTATACACTGTTCTATGTTAACTACAGTTTGGCTCACACATCTGTTCATTGAGGTTACAATAGTCTCAATTTCTGTTACTGATCCTCCAGAGTGGACCTCAACAAGTGTCCCCCTGCGCAGTGTCATTGGGGCCAACAGATCGAGACTGAGTTTGGTTCACAAGCAAAGGAAACTTTATATTTTGATCAGAGAATGGAGAGGTGAGAGCATGCACTACCCCGTGGGCTGTGGGCTGGGCTGCTGTGTAGAGATCCTGTCAGAGTCAGTGGGAGGGAGGGGGCGGAGCTCTCGAGGGCCGGGTTGGCTGCAGCTCAGGCTCTATATCGCGGAGTCTGCACTGGGCCCCAGGAGCTGAGGTGTCGACCCAGCCATTCTGCACTAGGAAATCTGGTCTGAAGTGCCGGGTGTGGAACCTCTGCATGCGGGACCCTAGGAGCACATGAAATTAGACAAAGCACAAAGGATAAAAAAGGTTAGACTTGACTTTATTGCCCAGATTCTATTTTTATCTCCCAGGGATTTTTAATGGGCTTTGCTGGGGACAAACCCCTCCTCTGCCTTTTGTCCCGTTCCTCATTCTTGGAGTGCTGAGGGTGCAGACCCTTCTTCTGTAACTGCTGAGTGCTGAGTTGGGAGCCCTCATACCAAGGGGCGAGGGTCAGAGCTTCTCCCCAGCAGCCTCCAGGTGACGTTGATTGTCCCCAGGCCCCCTGCCTCCCTGCTCGTCCACCTGAGCACCAGCATTGGAAGCGTTATAGATTCTAATGACCTTTAAGGGTCCAGGAAAGAGATGTGCAGAGACGCTGTGGGGGCCGGTTTCACCCCGCCCCACATTTGTTCGGCCACCTTAGGCTGACCGTTTCTGCCAGCCTAGATGCTCTGACCAGTAGTCTGCGCTTTCTTCAATTAGGCCCCTGAATTAACGTACAAACAGCACCAGGTGTCAGAGCCCTGCCCGCTCAACTCCCAGACAGTCCAGGGTCAGTGGTGATCAAGGACCATGATGGCCACTGAGTCAACAGCCTTTTGAAGTAAACAGGAGTCCAGCCAGTCTTATTGGCCACCATCATCACGGTGTCTGTAGGCTTTTCTATGGTGACAGTGTGATATACGGTTCCCCCGCCAAGATTATTAGCTCCCCTCTGGGTACAGTAAGTCCTGCAAGCAGTAGTCTACTCTTTTGGGACACACTCTTGTTGTTTTATGAGAGAAACTCCAGGTCAAGTGATGTTCACACGAGTCGTCATGGTGTCCTGTTGCCCCCGGTTATCTCTCTGGATGTTGGAGTTGGAGGGCCTCCTCACTCGAGGTTGGTGTGTCCACGGAGCAAACCCTGCAACTTCAGGGCATGGTTGGTGGTTAGGATCACCACGTGGGGTCCTTTTCCCTTAGGAGGGAGGTGGCCTTTTGGGCTGCTGATTTCCAGGTTTTTAGATACTGCCAGTATCTTGGCCAGATGCGGCAGTGGGCCAAGCCCCTTGGTGACCATAGTTTATCCTACCTGGATGGCATTCTTGCATTGTTCCATTTCAAGTGGTCCCAGTTTTTGCACTAATTCTCCAATGGCGATTCACCTTTCACCAGGAATGTAAAGGTCAAAGGGTTTAGCTAAATTAGGGAGTTCCAGGGCAAGGGTCTGAATTGACTGCTCTTTCCATTCTTGAAAGGCCACTTCTGGATTCTATTCAAAAGGATCATCATCTTTTCCTTTCAGTGTTTCATATAATGGCCCAGCTAGTAGACTGCAGTTAGGGATCCAGAAGCAGCAAACCCTGGCCTCCCCAGGAACCCCTAAGCTGTCTTCTAGTTTTAGAAAGGAGTAAGGCCGAAAATGGTTTCTTCCCTTTCCTGGGATGGGCTTCTCTGACCTTCTGTGAGAATGAAGCCCAGGCAGGTCACCGCAGTCTGTGATATTTGAGCTTTTTCTTGGACAACTTCTATCCTTTATTGGCTTGGTAGTTCAGAGGCCTCCTTAGTAGGGCTGGCGATCAGAATGTCGTCTGCGTACTGAAGGAGGGTTTCCTTTTCCAGAGGTAGAACTTTTAGGTCTTTAGCTAAGGTTTCCCCAAAAATGGTGTGGGAATTTTTGCACCCTTGGGGCAAGACGGCCCGGAAGTATTGTTTTAGTTGTATGTTGAGTCCTGCCACTCACAAGCCAAAATTTCTTGTGACTCTGGGACTAATGGAATACAAAAGAAGGCATCATTGAAGACTAATACAGAATACCATGTCCTGGTGGTTGGTAGAATGACCAGCAGGGTGTAGGAATTAGGAGCAACTGGAGGTATATCCTCGGTGGCTTCACTGACTGTCCTGACATCCTTTACCAGGTCCCCAGCAGCCCATGGGGCTCTCGTGGTCAGACCAATCCCAGAATATGGAGCTCACCTGGGCAGGTACCCCACCCCCACCCCAGCCCACGGGGCTCTCGTGGTCAGGCCCCTCCCAGGATACAGAGCTACCCTTGCAGGTACCGTGGCAGGGCTGGGCACACAGGAACCGTGCACATAGCCCTCATTGCAGAGCACCCCCAGCTCACCTGTCGCTCAGAGCTGACACAGAGCACCTCAGAGCAGGACTTGAACTAACAAACAGCAGCTGCGACAGGTCTGTGACCCTGGGCATCACTCTGTGCGGCCTCCCTCCACCTGGTCTTCCAGAGACTTCCACTGCACCCGGGGCACCAGGCCTCTGTCTCCAACCACCACCCACCCCTCCTCTCCCTGACTCCTGGGTTCCTCTCATTAGGAGAGGGTTTTCTTGAAGTTGTCTCCCACTCATGGGCCAGATAAAATGATTAGAAAACAAGCCAAAGCTGCAGCCCCTTGTCTATCCTGACTCTCAGGAGCCCACACCTGTTCCTTGGACCTGGCCGGTTCAGCAATTTCCATTTTCTGCAACTGTGAGCCCCTGAGGGGTGATGATTGGCTGAGCTGGGCAGCCTAACCGTGCCGGCCAGCCCTCCCCAGGTGTGCCTGGGTTGAGATCAATATAAATACCACTCCAGGCAGCAAGAGCCCCTGCAGCCGTGCCTGACGCCATTTTCTCTGCCCTGTCAGCAGTCTCGGGGCTGGGCTGGTGGGAGGGAGTGAGAGGCCACGGCTTTGTGGGTGGCCCAGTGTGAGTGGGGCTCTGCTGGACTTTCTGCAGCAGGTGCCAGGCTGCCACCTGCTGAAGAAGAGGATGTGTCACCCATACCTGCTGCTGGAATTTCTCCCTGGGCAGAGGTGAGGAAGGAAAAAAGCAGTGGGGGCAGGGACAGGACGGGTATCTCAGGCAGGGAAATGGAAATCTTCCAGAAGAGCACCCAGGGCCAGGACCATCCTGGCTGGCCTGCAGGCACCAAGTCGGCCGGCATGCTGTCACTCGTGTGGCTCTATGGCCCTTCCTCTAGGCTTTCAAGTCCTTGTATATATTCAGGTGTTTTACCTGGGACGGGTGGGAATAGTTCAGCAGCAACTGGCCTGGGGCTCAGCTCACGTTTACTCACAGATGCCTCGGCACGGTGCCCCAGCTTTGCAATGAGGACGCTTGTTGCGTGGGGGCTGCTGGCTGAATGGGAGATGATTCCCCACCACTGACCAACTTCAGAATTGTTTACAACTGGAGCAAGTGCCCTGATACGGTTTTCCTCTGTGGAACTGGTGGGTTCTGTGTTTTATTTCTCTTTTTCGTTTTTGGTTCAAGGTAGATTTTATTCCTCTTTTTTGTATTTACAGATATAAGCATGGAAATAATTTATTCATATAAATACATGTATGTGAAGGGAATAATTGTTTTTTCTGTTTTATTTTTTAAATTTTATTTCTTTTCAATTGTGAATTTTATTTTATATTTTTATACAGCAGGTTCTTATTGGTTATCTATTTTATACATATAAATGTATACATGCCAATCCCAGTCTCTCAACTCCTCCCACCACCACCCCCCCAACAGCTTTCCCCCCTTGTTGTCCATACATTTGTTGTCTACATCTGTTGCTCTATTTATGCCTTGCAAAATGGTTAATCTGTACGGTTTTTCTAGGTTCCACATATATGCATGAATATACAAGATTTGTTTTTCTCTTTCTGACTTACTTCACTCTGTATGACAGTCTCTAGATCCATCGACGTCTCTACAAATGACCCAATTTCATTCCTTTTCATGGCTTAGTAATATTCCATTTTATATACGTACCACAGCTTTATGCATTCGTCTGTCTGTGGGCATTTAGGTTGCTTCCATTACCTCGATATTGTAAATAGTGATGCAATGAACATTGCGGTGAATGTCTCTTTTTGATTTATGGTTTTGTCTGGGTATATGTCCAGTACTGGGATTGCTGTATCATATGGTAATTCTATTGTTAGTTTCTTAAGAAACTCCATATTGTTCTCCATAGTGAATGTAACAATTTATATTCCCAACAATAGTGGAAGAGGGTTCCTTTTCTCCACACCCTTTCCAGCATTTATTGTTTGTAGATTTTCTGATGATGCCCATTCTATCAGGTGTGAGGTGATACCTCATTGTTGAGTCCATTTTGTTGAGCAAGGGGTAGGTCTTGTCTATTACACATTTGGCTTATGGAACAGTATCTGTGCTAATGTCAAACTCTGGTTTTATGCAGCACCCCAACTCACCTTCCCCCTTAAAAAAGCATAAGTTGCTTTTCTAAACTTGAGACCCTGTTCTGTTTTATAATTCAGTTCATGTGTAGCCAAGTTCACATTCCGTGTATTAGTGATATCTTATGATGTTTCTTTTTCTGTGTGACTTATTTCAGTTAGAATCATCAGACCTGAATCCACTCATTATGCTGCTACGGGCCTGATGACATAGATTTCATTGCTGAGTGATATTGCATTGTACGTAAGTACCACAACTTCTTTATCCATTTTTCACTTTCTGCGATATTGAACTTGTACCGTAAATGAGGTTCTTGTTAAGAGAGCTGTCCCAAACTTTGGGGTGGTTGTGTCTTTTTGATTTTACTTTCCCTAAGCTACAGCACCATAAGTGGAAGTGCCCTAGGCTCTGTTGCTTGTTTTTTAGATGTTTCAGGAAACACCATACACCTCTCCCGAGTGGCTGTTGGCAATTTACGTCCCGCCCATCAGCATAACAAGGCTCCCAGTTCTCCATGGCCTGTCCTGCCTTTCTGGATTTTACACTTTCTTCAGGTGGCCCTTTTGACCTTGGGGAAGTGAGACTTCATTGTAGTGCAGATTTCCTTTGCAAGCTTGCTCGGTTGGCCAAAAAGGGCGTATACGTTTTTTCGTGAATATATTCAGGAAAAAACGCATATGCCCTTTTTGGCCAAGTGCATCATTGTGGACGTTCTGCCTCTTTTCTTATGCTTTAAATGCAATTCCAGTCTACCTCCTGAAATCGGTTTCCTGCAATTCTGCCCCGCTTTCAAGTCCTCTTGGCAGCCTTACTTCAGTATATTTTTGGACGATAGCTGTCATTTATAACTCTGCCGGTTTGTGAATTACACTGCCCCTGAGCTCCTTTCTTCAACTCGCTTTCTTGTGAGCTGGCCGCAACACCGCAGGATTGCTTCAGGCCCTAATCTGGTTCCGGCACGGCACGCTGAGCCTTTGGTTAATTCCTCTTCCTGGTGGGAAATGAGAGTTAAATTTGCCCGTCTAGACACCTCCAGCTAGTCTCTCTTCGGCTCTCCCTATTCCTGTTCATCTTCCGCAGAAATTGCAAACTGGGCCAAACAGGAGGTTAAAGGCACTGACTCTCCAAGTCGGGAGAGTGTTAGTAAAGCGTCTGGAATGTTGCACCCAAGTACCAGGGGACGAGAACTGAGACATATTGGAACACGTCTCCCGATCCCATGGTTGATCATACTCTGGGTTCCACGTGCATGTTTTAGCTGAAGGAAGAATCCCTTAAACCTGGAGAGTTGAGACCCGTGGAATGGGTACCATGCAATATGACTTCAAAGGGTCTTCATTTGCTCACCGAACCTCTCCAATCCTATCACTGCTGCGTTTATGCCCCTGTACACACGCTTGATTTTCTTTCAGAGACATAGCTATCCATAGGTTTTAAGATACTTACTAGTCAGGTACATTCTTAGGCGTTTAATATGGGGTGTTGAGTCCATTTCGTTGAGCAAGGAGTAGTTCTTGTCTATTCCATATTAGGCTTAAGGAACTTTATCTGTGCTCATTTCAATCTCTGGTTTGATGCAGCACCCCAACTCACCTTTTCGCTTAAGCAAGCATAAGTTGGTTTCCTAAATTTGAGACCCTGTTCTGATTTGTAATCCAGTTCCTGTGTGGCCAAGTTTACATTCAGTGTATTAGTGATATCTTATGATGTTTCTTTTTCTGTGTGACTTATTTCAGTTAGAATCATCATACCTGAATCCATTCATTATACTGCTACGGGCCTGATGACATAGACTTCATTGCTGAGTGATATTACATTGTACGTAAGTACCACAACTTCTTTATCCATATTTCACTTTCTGTGCTATTGAACTTGTACCGTAAACGAGGTTCTTGTAAACAGAGCCGTCCCAAACTTTGGGGTGGCTGTGTCTTTTTGATTTGAATTTCCCTAAGCTATAGGACCATAAGTGGAAGTGCCCTAGGCTCTGTTGCTTTGTTTTTTAGATGTTTCAGGAAACACCATACACTTCTCCCAAGTGACTGTTGGCAATTTACATACCGCCCATCAGCATAACAAGGCTCCCAGTTCTCCATGGCCTGTCCTGCCTTTCTGGAATTTACACTTTTTTCAGATGTCCCTTTTGACTGGGGGGAAGTGAGACTTCATTGTAGTGCAGATTTCCTTTGCAAGCTTGCTTGGTTGGCCAAAAAGGGCGTATGCGTTTTTTCCTGAATATATTCAGGAAAAAACGCATACGCCCTTTTTGGCCAAGTGCATCATTGTGGACGTTCTGCCTCTTTTCCTATGCTTTAAATGCAATTCCAGTCTACCTCCTGAAATCGGTTTCCTGCAATTCTGCCCCGCTTTCAAGTCCTCTTGGCAGACTTACTTCAGTATATTTTTGGACGATAGCTGTCATTTATAACTCTGCAGGTTTGTGAATTACAGTGCCCCTGAGCTCCTTTCTTCAACTCGCTTTCTTGTGAGCTGGCCGCAACACCGCAGGATTGCTTCAGGCCCTAATCTGGTTCCGGCACGGCACGCTGAGCCTTTGGTTAATTCCTCTTCCTGGTGGGAAATGAGAGTTAAATTTGCCCGTCCAGACACCTCCAGCTAGTCTCTCATTGGTTCTCCCTATTCCTGTCCATCTTCCTCAGAAATTGCAAACTGTGCCAAACAGGAGGTAAAAGGCACTGACTCTCCAAGTCAGGAGAGTGTTAGTAAAGCGTCTGGAATGTTGCACCCGAGTACCAGGGGACGAGAACTGAGACATATTGGAACACGTCTCCCGATCACACGGTTGATCATACTCTGGGTTCCACGTGCATGTTTTACCTGAAGGCAGAATCCCTTAAACCTGGAGAGTTGAGACCCGTGGAATGGGTACCATGCAATATGACTTCAAAGGGTCTTCATTTGCTCACCGAACCTCTCCAATCCTATCACTGCTGCGTTTATGCCCCTGTACACACGCTTGATTTTCTTTCAGAGACATAGCAATCCATAGGTTTTAAGATACTTACTAGTCAGGTACATTCTTAGGCGTTTAATATGGGGTGTTGAGTCCATTTCGTTGAGCAAGGAGTAGTTCTTGTCTATTCCATATTTGGCTTAAGGAACTTTATCTGTGCTCATTTCAATCTCTGGTTTTATGCAGCACCCCAACTCACCTTTCCCCTTAAGCAAGCATAAGTTGGTTTTCTAAATTTGAGACCCTGTTCTGTTTTGTAAACCAGTTCCTGTGTAGCCAAGTTTACATTCCGTGTATTAGTGATATCTTATGATGTTTCTTTTTCTGTGTGACTTATTTCAGTTAGAATCATCATACCTGAATCCACTCATTATGCTGCTATGGGCCTGATGACATAGATTTCATTGCTGAGTGATATTGCATTGTACGTAAGTACCACAACTTCTTTATCCATTTTTCACTTTCTGTGATATTGAACTTGTACCGTAAACGACGTTCTTGTATACAGAGCCGTCCCAAACTTTGGGGTGGCTGTGTCTTTTTGATTTTAATTTCCCTAAGCTATAGGACCATAAGTGGAAGTGCCCTAGGCTCTGTTGCTTTGTTTTTTAGATGTTACAGGAAACACCATACACCTCTCACGAGTGGCTCTTGGCAATTTACATCCCGCCCATCAGCATAACAAGGCTCCCAGTTCTCCATGGCCTGTCCTGCCTTTCTGGATTTTACACTTTTTTCAGATGGCCCTTTTGACCGGGGGGAAGTGAGACTTCATTGTAGTGCAGATTTCCTTTGCAAGCTTGCTTGGTTGGCCAAAAAGGGCGTATGCGTTTTTTCCTGAATACATTCAGGAAAAAACTCATATGCCCTTTTTGGCCAAGTGCATCATTGTGGACGTTCTGCCTCTTTTCCTATGCTTTAAATGCAATTCCAGTCTACCTCCTGAAATCGGTTTCCTGCAATTCTGCCCCGCTTTCAAGTCCTCTTGGCAGCCTTACTTCAGTATATTTTTGGACGATAGCTGTCATTTATAACTCTGCAGGTTTGTGAATTACAGTGCCTCTGAACTCCTTTCTTCAACTCACTTTCTTGGGAGCTGGCCGCAACACCGCAGCATTGCTTCAGGCCCTAATCTGGTTCCGGCACGGCACACTGAGCCTTTGGTTAATTCCTCTTCCTGGTGGGAAATGAGAGTTAAATTTGTCCGTCCAGACACCTCCAGCTAGTCTCTCTTTGGTTCTCCCTATTCCTGTTCATCTTCCGCAGAAATTGCAAACTGGGCCAAACAGGAGGTTAAAGGCACTGACTCTCCAAGTCGGGAGAGTGTTAGTAAAGCATCTGGAATGTTGCACCCGAGTACCAGGGGACGAGAACTGAGACATATTGGAACACGTCTCCCGATCACACGGTTGATCATACTCTGGGTTCCACGTGCATGTTTTAGCTGAAGGAAGAATCCCTTAAACCTGGAGAGTTGAGACCCGTGGAATGGGTACCATGCAATATGACTTCAAAGGGTCTTCATTTGCTCACCGAACCTCTCCAATCCTATCACTGCTGCGTTTATGCCCCTGTACACACGCTTGATTTTCTTTCAGAGACATAGCAATCCATAGGTTTTAAGATACTTACTAGTCAGGTACATTCTTAGGCGTTTAATATGGGGTGTTGAGTCCATTTCATTGAGCAAGGAGTAGTTCTTGTCTATTCTATATTTGGCTTAAGGAACTTTATCTGTGCTCATTTCAATCTCTGGTTTTATGCAGCACCCCAACTCACCTTTCCCCTTAAGCAAGCATAAGTTGGTTTTCTAAATTTGAGACCCTGTTCTGTTTTGTAATCCAGTTCCTGTGTAGCCAAGTTTACATCCCATATATTAATGATATCTTATGATGTTTCTTTTTCTGTGTGACTTATTTCAGTTAGAATCATCATACCTGAATCCACTCATTATGCTGCTACGGGCCTGATGACATAGATTTCATTGCTGAGTGATATTGCATTGTACGTAAGTACCACAACTTCTTTATCCATATTTCAGTTTCTGCGCTATTGAACTTGTACCGTAAAGGAGGTTCTTGCAAACAGAGCCGTCCCAAACTTTGGGGTGGCTGTGTCTTTTTCATTTTAATTTCCCTAAGCTATAGGACCATAAGTGGAAGTGCCCTAGGCTCTGTTGCTCTGTTTTTTAGATGTTTAAGGAAACACCATACACTTCTCCCAAGTGGCTGTTGGCAATTAACATACCGCCCATCAGCATAACAAGGCTCCCAGTTCTCCATGGCCTGTCCTGCCTTTCTGGATTTTACACTTTTTTCAGGTGGCCATTTTGACCGTGGGGAAGTGAGACTTCATTGTAGTGCAGATTTCCTTTGCAAGCTTGCTTGGTTGGCCAAAAAGGGCGTATGCGTTTTTTCCTGAATATATTCAGGAAACAACGCATACGCCCTTTTTGGCCAA
Source organism: Leucopleurus acutus (assembly GCF_964270905.1). Lineage (NCBI taxonomy): Eukaryota > Metazoa > Chordata > Mammalia > Artiodactyla > Delphinidae > Leucopleurus > Leucopleurus acutus. Next base: position 231,635 of record NW_028139196.1, read on the forward strand.
GTGCATCATTGTGGACGTTCTGCCTCTTTTCCTATGCTTTAAATGCAATTCCAGTCTACGTCCTGAAATCGGTTTCCTGCAATTCTGCCCCGCTTTCAAGTCCTCTTGGCAGCCTTACTTCAGTATATTTTTGGACAATAGCTGTCATTTATAACTCTGCAGGTTTGTGAATTACAGTGCCCCTGAGCTCCTTTCTTCAACTCGCTTTCTTGTGAGCTGGCCGCAACACCGCAGGATTGCTTCAGGCCCTAATCTGGTTCCGGCACGGCACGCTGAGCCTTTGGTTAATTCCTCTTCCTGGTGGGAAATGAGAGTTAAATTTGCCCGTCCAGACACCTCCAGCTAGTCTCTCATTGGTTCTCCCTATTCCTGTTCATCTTCCGTAGAAATTGCAAATGGGCCAAACAGGAGGTTAAAGGCACTGACTCTCCAAGTCGGGAGAGTGTTAGTAAAGCGTCTGGAATGTTGCACCCGAGTACCAGGGGACGAGAACTGAGACATATTGGAACACGTCTCCCGATCACACGGTTTATCATACTCTGGGTTCCACATGCATGTTTTAGCTGAAGGAAGAATCGCTTAAACCTGGAGAGTTGAGACCCGTGGAATGGGTACCATGCAATATGACTTCAAAGGGTCTTCATTTGCTCACCGAACCTCTCCAATCCTATCACTGCTGCGTTTATGCCCCTGTACACACGCTTGATTCTCTTTCGGAGACATAGCAATCCATAGGTTTGAAAATTCTTACTAGTCAGGTACATTCTTAGGCGTTTAATATGGGGTGTTGAGTCCATTTCGTTGAGCAAGGAGTAGCTCTTGTCTATTCCATATTTGGCTTAAGGAACTTTATCTGTGCTCATTTCAATCTCTGGTTTGATGCAGCACCCCAACTCACCTTTTCGCTTAAGCAAGCATAAGTTGGTTTTCTAAATTTGAGACCCTGTTCTGATTTGTAATCCAGTTCCTGTGTAGCCAAGTTTACATTCCGTGTATTAGTGATATCTTATGATGTTTCTTTTTCTGTGTGACTTATTTCAGTTAGAATCATCATACCTGAATCCATTCATTATACTGCTACGGGCCTGATGACATAGATTTCATTGCTGAGTGATATTGCATTGTACGTAAGTACCACAACTTCTTTATCCATATTTCACTTTCTGCGCTATTGAACTTGTACCGTAAACGAGGTTCTTGTAAACAGAGCCGTCCCAAACTTTGGGGTGGCTGTGTCTTTTTCATTTTAAATTCCCTAAGCTATAGTACCATAAGTGGAAGTGCCCTAGGCTCTGTTGCTTTGTTTTTTAGATGTTTAAGGCAACACCATACACTTCTCCCAAGTGGCTGTTGGCAATTAACATACCGCCCATCAGCATAACAAGGCTCCCAGTTCTCCATGGCCTGTCCTGCCTTTCTGGATTTTACACTTTTTTCAGATGGCCCTTTTGACCGGGGGGAAGTGAGACTTCATTGTAGTGCAGATTTCCTTTGCAAGCTTGCTTGGTTGGCCAAAAAGGGCGGATGCGTTTTTTCCTGAATATATTCAGGAAACAACGCATACGCCCTTTTTGGCCAAGTGCATCATTGTGGACGTTCTGCCTCTTTTCCTATGCTTTAAATGCAATTCCAGTCTACGTCCTGAAATCGGTTTCCTGCAATTCTGCCCCGCTTTCAAGTCCTCTTGGCAGCCTTACTTCAGTATATTTTTGGACAATAGCTGTCATTTATAACTCTGCAGGTTTGTGAATTACAGTGCCCCTGAGCTCCTTTCTTCAACTCGCTTTCTTGTGAGCTGGCCGCAACACCGCAGGATTGCTTCAGGCCCTAATCTGGTTCCGGCACGGCACGCTGAGCCTTTGGTTAATTCCTCTTCCTGGTGGGAAATGAGAGTTAAATTTGCCCGTCCAGACACCTCCAGCTAGTCTCTCATTGGTTCTCCCTATTCCTGTTCATCTTCCGCAGAATTTGCAAATGGGCCAAACAGGAGGTTAAAGGCACTGACTCTCCAAGTCGGGAGAGTGTTAGTAAAGCGTCTGGAATGTTGCACCTGAGTACCAGGGGACGAGAACTGAGACATATTGGAACACGTCTCCCGATCACACGGTTGATCATACTCTGGGTTCCACGTGCATGTTTTAGCTGAAGGCAGAATCCCTTAAAACTGGAGATTTGAGACCCGTGGAATGGGTACCATGCAATATGACTTCAAAGGGTCTTCATTTGCTCACCGAACCTCTCCAATCCTATCACTGCTGCGTTTATGCCCCTGTACACACGCTTGATTTTCTTTCAGAGACATAGCAATCCATAGGTTTTAATATACTTACTAGTCAGGTACATTCTTAGGCGTTTAATATGGGGTGTTGAGTCCATTTCGTTGAGCAAGGAGTAGCTCTTGTCTATTCCATATTTGGCTTAAGGAACTTTATCTGTGCTCATTTCAATCTCTGGTTTGATGCAGCACCCCAACTCACCTTTTCGCTTAAGCAAGCATAAGTTGGTTTTCTAAATTTGAGACCCTGTTCTGATTTGTAATCCAGTTCCTGTGTAGCCAAGTTTACATTCCGTGTATTAGTGATATCTTATGATGTTTCTTTTTCTGTGTGACTTATTTCAGTTAGAATCATCATACCTGAATCCATTCATTATACTGCTACGGGCCTGATGACATAGATTTCATTGCTGAGTGATATTGCATTGTACGTAAGTACCACAACTTCTTTATCCATATTTCACTTTCTGCGCTATTGAACTTGTACCGTAAACGAGGTTCTTGTAAACAGAGCCGTCCCAAACTTTGGGGTGGCTGTGTCTTCTTGATTTTTTTTCCCTAAGCTATAGGACCGTAAGTGGAAGTGCCCTAGGTTCTGTTGCTTTGTTTTTTAGATGTTTCAGGAAACACCATACACTTCTCCCAAGTGGCTGTTGGCAATTTACATCCCGCCCATCAGCATAACAAGGCTCCCAGTTCTCCATGGCCTGTCCTGCCTTTCTGGATTTTACACTTTTTTCAGATGGCTCTTTTGACCGTGGGGAAGTGAGACTTCATTGTAGTGCAGATTTCCTTTGCAAGCTTGGTTGGTTGGCCAAAAAGGGCGGATGCGTTTTTTCCTGAATATATTCAGGAAACAACGCATACGCCCTTTTTGGCCAAGTGCATCATTGTGGACGTTCTGCCTCTTTTCCTATGCTTTAAATGCAATTCCAGTCTACGTCCTGAAATCGGTTTCCTGCAATTCTGCCCCGCTTTCAAGTCCTCTTGGCAGCCTTACTTCAGTATATTTTTGGACAATAGCTGTCATTTATAACTCTGCAGGTTTGTGAATTACAGTGCCCCTGAGCTCCTTTCTTCAACTCGCTTTCTTGTGAGCTGGCCGCAACACCGCAGGATTGCTTCAGGCCCTAATCTGGTTCCGGCACGGCACGCTGAGCCTTTGGTTAATTCCTCTTCCTGGTGGGAAATGAGAGTTAAATTTGCCCGTCCAGACACCTCCAGCTAGTCTCTCATTGGTTCTCCCTATTCCTGTTCATCTTCCGCAGAAATTGCAAATGGGCCAAACAGGAGGTTAAAGGCACTGACTCTCCAAGTCGGGAGAGTGTTAGTAAAGCGTCTGGAATGTTGCACCTGAGTACCAGGGGACGAGAACTGAGACATATTGGAACACGTCTCCCGATCACACGGTTGATCATACTCTGGGTTCCACGTGCATGTTTTAGCTGAAGGCAGAATCCCTTAAACCTGGAGATTTGAGACCCGTGGAATGGGTACCATGCAATATGACTTCAAAGGGTCTTCATTTGCTCACCGAACCTCTCCAATCCTATCACTGCTGCGTTTATGCCCCTGTACACACGCTTGATTTTCTTTCAGAGACATAGCAATCCATAGGTTTTAAGATACTTACTAGTCAGGTACATTCTTAGGCGTTTAATATGGGGTGTTGAGTCCATTTCGTTGAGCAAGGAGTAGTTCTTGTCTATTCCATATTTGGCTTAAGGAACTTTATCTGTGCTCATTTCAATCTCTGGTTTGATGCAGCACCCCAACTCACCTTTCCCCTTAAGCAAGCATAAGTTGGTTTTCTAAATTTGAGACCCTGTTCTGTTTTGTAATCCAGTTCCTGTGTAGCCAAGTTTACATTCCGTGTATTAGTGATATCTTATGATGTTTCTTTTTCTGTGTGACTTATTTCAGTTAGAATCATCATACCTGAATCCACTCATTATGCTGCTACGGGCCTGATGACATAGATTTCATTGCTGAGTGATATTGCATTGTACGTAAGTACCACGACTTCTTTATCCATTTTTCACTTTCTGCGATATTGAACTTGTACTGTAAACGACGTTTTTGTAAACAGATCCGTCCCAAACTTTGGGGTGTCTGTGTCTTTTTGATTTTAATTTCCCTAAGCTATAGGACCATAAGTGGAAGTGCCCTAGGCTCTGTTGCTTTGTTTTTTAGATGTTTCAGGAAACACCATACACCTCTCCGGAGTGGCTCTTGGCAATTTACATCCCGCCCATCAGCATAACTAGGCTCCCAGTTCTCCATGGCCTGTCCTGCCTTTCTGGATTTTACACTTTTTTCAGATGGCCCTTTTGACCGGGGGGAAGTGAGACTTCATTGTAGTGCAGATTTCCTTTGCAAGCTTGCTTGGTTGGCCAAAAAGGGCGTATGCGTTTTATCCTGAATATATTCAGGAAAAAACGCATACCCCCTTTCTGGCCAAGTGCATCATTGTGGACGTTCTGCCTCTTTTCCTATGCTTTAAATGCAATTCCAGTCTACCTCCTGAAATCGGTTTCCTGCAATTCTGCCCCGCTTTCAAGTGCTCTTGGCAGCCATACTTCAATATAATTTTGGACGATAGCTGTCATTTATAACTCTGCAGGTTTGTGAATTACAGTGCCCCTGAGCTCCTTTCTTCAACTCGCTTTCTTGTGAGCTGGCCGCAACACCGCAGGATTGCTTCAGGCCCTAATCTAGTTCCGGCACGGCACGCTGAGCCTTTGGTTAATTCCTCTTCCTGGTGGGAAATGAGAGTTAAATTTGCCCGTCCAGACACCTCCACCTAGTCTCTCATTGGTTCTGACTATTCCTGTTCATCTTCCGCAGAAATTGCAAATGGGCCAAACAGGAGGTTGAAGGCACTGACTCTCCAAGTCGGGAGAGTGTTAGTAAAGCGTCTGGAATGTTGCACCCGAGTACCAGGGGACGAGAACTGAGACATATTGGAACACGTCTCCCGATCACACGGTTGATCATACTCTGGGTTCCACGTCCATGTTTTAGCTGAAGGCAGAATCCCTTAAACCTGGAGAGTTGAGACCCGTGGAATGGATACCATGCAATATGACTTCAAAGGGTCTTCATTTGCTCACCGAACCTCTCCAATCCTATCACTGCTGCGTTTATGCCCCTGTACACACGCTTGATTTTCTTTCAGAGACATAGCAATCCATAGGTTTTAAGATACTTACTAGTCAGGTACATTCTTAGGCGTTTAATATGGGGTGTTGAGTCCATTTCGTTGAGCAAGGAGTAGTTCTTGTCTATTCCATATTTGGCTTAAGGAACTTTATCTGTGCTCATTTCAATCTCTGGTTTGATGCAGCACCCCAACTCACCTTTCCCCTTAAGCAAGCATAAGTTGGTTTTCTAAATTTGAGACCCTGTTCTGTTTTGTAATCCAGTTCCTGTGTAGCCAAGTTTACATTCCGTGTATTAGTGATATCTTATGATGTTTCTTTTTCTGTGTGACTTATTTCAGTTAGAATCATCATACCTGAATCCACTCATTATGCTGCTACGGGCCTGATGACATAGATTTCATTGCTGAGTGATATTGCATTGTACGTAAGTACCACGACTTCTTTATCCATTTTTCACTTTCTGCGATATTGAACTTGTACCGTAAACGACGTTTTTGTAAACAGAGCCGTCCCAAACTTTGGGGTGTCTGTGTCTTTTTGATTTTAATTTCCCTAAGCTATAGGACCATAAGTGGAAGTGCCCTAGGCTCTGTTGCTTTGTTTTTTAGATGTTTCAGGAAACACCATACACCTCTCCGGAGTGGCTCTTGGCAATTTACATCCCGCCCATCAGCATAACTAGGCTCCCAGTTCTCCATGGCCTGTCCTGCCTTTCTGGATTTTACACTTTTTTCAGATGGCCCTTTTGACCGGGGGGAAGTGAGACTTCATTGTAGTGCAGATTTCCTTTGCAAGCTTGCTTGGTTGGCCAAAAAGGGCGTATGCGTTTTATCCTGAATATATTCAGGAAAAAACGCATACCCCCTTTCTGGCCAAGTGCATCATTGTGGACGTTCTGCCTCTTTTCCTATGCTTTAAATGCAATTCCAGTCTACCTCCTGAAATCGGTTTCCTGCAATTCTGCCCCGCTTTCAAGTGCTCTTGGCAGCCATACTTCAATATAATTTTGGACGATAGCTGTCATTTATAACTCTGCAGGTTTGTGAATTACAGTGCCCCTGAGGTCCTTTCTTCAACTCGCTTTCTTGTGAGCTGGCCGCAACACCGCAGGATTGCTTCAGGCCCTAATCTAGTTCCGGCACGGCACGCTGAGCCTTTGGTTAATTCCTCTTCCTGGTGGGAAATGAGAGTTAAATTTGCCCGTCCAGACACCTCCACCTAGTCTCTCATTGGTTCTGACTATTCCTGTTCATCTTCCGCAGAAATTGCAAATGGGCCAAACAGGAGGTTGAAGGCACTGACTCTCCAAGTCGGGAGAGTGTTAGTAAAGCGTCTGGAATGTTGCACCCGAGTACCAGGGGACGAGAACTGAGACATATTGGAACACGTCTCCCGATCACACGGTTGATCATACTCTGGGTTCCACGTCCATGTTTTAGCTGAAGGCAGAATCCCTTAAACCTGGAGAGTTGAGACCCGTGGAATGGATACCATGCAATATGACTTCAAAGGGTCTTCATTTGCTCACCGAACCTCTCCAATCCTATCACTGCTGCGTTTATGCCCCTGTACACACGCTTGATTTTCTTTCAGAGACATAGCAATCCATAGGTTTTAAGATACTTACTAGTCAGGTACATTCTTAGGCGTTTAATATGGGGTGTTGAGTCCATTTCGTTGAGCAAGGAGTAGCTCTTGTCTATTCCATATTTGGCTTAAGGAACTTTATCTGTGCTCATTTCAATCTCTGGTTTTATGCAGCACCCCAACTCACCTTTCCCCTTAAGCAAGCATAAGTTGGTTTTCTAAATTTGAGACCCTGTTTTGTTTTATAATCCAGTTCCTATGTAGCCAAGTTTACATTCCGTGTATTAGTGATATCTTATGATGTTTCTTTTTCTGTGTGACTTATTTCAGTTAGAATCATCATACCTGAATTCACTCATTATGCTGCTACGGGCCTGATGACATAGATTTCATTGCTGAGTGATATTGCATTGTACGTAAGTACCACAACTTCTTTATCCATTTTTCACTTTCTGCGATATTGAACTTGTACCATAAACGAGGTTCTTGTAAACAGAGCCGTCCCAAATTTTGGGGTGGCTGTGTCTTTTTGACTTTAATTTCCCTAAGCTATAGGACCATAAGTGGAAGTGCCCTAGGCTCTGTTGCTTTGTTTTTTAGATGTTTCAGGAAACACCATACACCTCTCCGGAGTGGCTCTTGGCAATTTACATCCCGCCCATCAGCATAACAAGGCTCCCAGTTCTCCATGGCCTGTCCTGCCTTTCTGGATTTTACACTTTTTTCAGATGGCCCTTTTGACCAGGGGGAAGTGAGACTTCATTGTAGTGCAGATTTCCTTTGCAAGCTTGCTTGGTTGGCCAAAAAGGGCGTATGCGTTTTTTCCTGAATATATTCAGGAAAAAACGCATACGCCCTTTTTGGCCAAGTGCATCATTGTGGACGTTCTGCCTCTTTTCCTATGCTTTAAATGCAATTCCAGTCTACCTCCTGAAATCGGTTTCCTGCAATTCTGCCCCGCTTTCAAGTCCTCTTGACAGCCTTACTTCAGTATATTTTTGGACGATAGCTGTCATTTATAACTCTGCAGGTTTGTGAATTACAGTGCCCCTGAGCTCCTTTCTTCAACTCGCTTTCTTGTGAGCTGGCCGCAACACCGCAGGATTGCTTCAGGCCCTAATCTGGTTCCGGCACGGCACGCTGAACCTTTGGTTAATTCCTCTTCCTGGTGGGAAATGAGATTTAAATTTGCCCGTCCAGACACCTCCACCTAGTCTCTCATTGGTTCTCCGTATTCCTGTTCATCTTCCGCAGAAATTGCAAATGGGCCAAACAGGAGTTTAAAGGCACTGACTCTCCAAGTCGGGAGAGTGTTAGTAAAGCGTCTGGAATGTTGCACCTGAGTACCAGGGGACGAGAACTGAGACATATTGGAACACGTCTCACGATCACATGGTTGATCATACTCTGGGTTCCACGTGCATGTTTTACCTGAAGGCACAATCCCTTAAACCTGGAGAGTTGAGACCCGTGGAATGGGTTCCATGCAATATGCCTTCAAAGGGTCTTCATTTGCTCACCGAACCTCTCCAATCCTATCACTGCTGCGTTTATGCCCCTGTACACACGCTTGATTTTCTTTCAGAGACATAGCAATCCATAGGTTTTAAGATACTTACTAGTCAGGTACATTCTTAGGCGTTTAATATGGGGTGTTGAGTCCATTTCGTTGAGCAAGGAGTAGTTCTTGTCTATTCCATATTTGGCTTAAGGAACTTTATCTGTGCTCATTTCAATCTCTGGTTTGATGTAGCACCCCAACTCACCTTTCCCCTTAAGCAAGCATAAGTTGGTTTTCTAAATTTGAGACCCTGTTCTGTTTTGTAATCCAGTTCCTGTGTAGCCAAGGTTACATTCCGTGTATTAGTGATATCTTATGATGTTTCTTTTTCTGTGTGACTTATTTCAGTTAGAATCATCATACCTGAATCCACTCATTATGCTGCTACGGGCCTGATGACATAGATTTCATTGCTGAGTGATATTGCATTGAACGTAAGTACCACAACTTCTTTATCCATTTTTCACTTTCTGCGATATTGAACTTGTACCGTAAACGAGGTTCTTGTAAACAGAGCCGTCCCAAACTTTGGGGTGGCTGTGTCTTTTTGATTTGAATTTCCCTAAGCTATAGGACCATAAGTGGAAGTGCCCTAGGCTCTGTTGCTTTGTTTTTTAGATGTTTCATAAACACCATACACTTCTCCGGAGTGGCTGTTGGCAATTTACATCCCGCCCATCAGCATAACAAGGCTCCCAGTTCTCCATGGCCTGTCCTGCCTTTCTGGATTTTACACTTTTTTCAGATAGCCCTTTTGACCGGGGGGAAGTGAGACTTCATTGTAGTGCAGATTTCCTTTGCAAGCTTGCTTGGTTGGCCAAAATATATTCAGGAAAAAACGCATACGCCCTTTCTGGCCAAGTGCATCATTGTGGACGTTCTGCCTCTTTTCCTATGCTTTAAATGCAATTCCAGTCTACCTCCTGAAATCGGTTTCCTGCAATTCTGCCCCGCTTTCAAGTCCTCTTGGCAGCCTTACTTCAGTATATTTTTGGACGATAGCTGTCATTTATAACTCTGCAGGTTTGTGAATTACGGTGCCCCTGAGGTCCTTTCTTCAACTCGCTTTCTTGTGAGCTGGCCGCAACACCGCAGGATTGCTTCAGGTCCTAATCTGGTTCCGGCACGGCACGCTGAGCCTTTGGTTAATTCCTCTTCCTGGTGGGAAATGAGAGTTATATTTGTCCGTCCAGGCACCTCCAGCTAGCCTCTCTTTGGTTCACCCTATTCCTGTTCATCTTCCGCAGAAATTGCAAACTGGGCCAAACAGGAGGTTAAAGGCACTGACTCTCCAAGTCGGGAGAGTGTTAGTAAAGCGTCTGGAATGTTGCACCGGAGTACCAGGGGATGAGAACTGAGACATAATGGAACACGTCTCCCGATCACATGGTTGATCATACTCTGGGTTCCATGTGCATGTTTTAGCTGAAGGAAGAATCCCTTAAACCTGGAGAGTTGAGACCCGTGGAATGGGTACCATGCAATATGACTTCAAAGGGTCTTCATTTGCTCACCGTACCTCTCCAATCCTATCACTGCTGCGTTTATGCCCCTGTACACACGCTTGATTGTCTTTCAGAGACATAGCAATCCATAGGTTTTAAGATAATTACTAGTCAGGTACATTCTGAGGCGTTTAATATGGGGTGTTGAGTCCATTTCGTTGAGCAAGGAGTAGTTCTTGTCTATTCTATATTTGGCTTAAGGAACTTTATCTGTGCTCATTTCAATCTCTGGTTTTATGCAGCACCCCAACTCACCTTTCCCCTTAAGCAAGCATAAGTTGGTTTTCTAAATTTGAGACCCTGTTCTGTTTTGTAATCCAGTTCCTGTGTAGCCAAGTTTACATCCCGTGTATTAGTGATATCTTATGATGTTTCTTTTTCTGTGTGACTTATTTCAGTTAGAATCATCATACCTGAATCCACTCATTATGCTGCTACGGGCCTGATGACATAGATTTCATTGCTGAGTGATATTGCATTGTACGTAAGTACCACAACTTCTTTATCCATTTTTCACTTTCTGCGATATTGAACTTGTACTGTAAACGAGGTTCTTGTAAACAGAGCCGTCCCAAACTTTGGGGTGGCTGTGTCTTTTTGATTTTAATTTCCCTAAGCTATAAGACCATAAGTGGAAGTGCCCTAGGCTCTGTTGCTTTGTTTTTTAGATGTTTCAGGAAACACCATACACCACTCCCGAGTGGCTCTTGGCAATTTACATCCCGCCCATCAGCATAACAAGGCTCCCAGTTCTCCATGGCCTGTCCTGCCTTTCTGGATTTTACACTTTTTTCAGATGGCCCTTTTGACCAGGGGGAAGTGAGACTTCATTGTAGTGCAGATTTCCTTTGCAAGCTTGCTTGGTGGACCAAAAAGGGCGTATGCGTTTTTTCCTGAATATATTCAGGAAACAACGCATACGCCCTTTTTGGCCAAGTGCATCATTGTGGACGTTCTGCCTCTTTTCCTATGCTTTAAATGCAATTCCAGTCTACCTCCTGAAATCGGTTTCCTGCAATTCTGCCCCGCTTTCAAGTCCTCTTGGCAGCCTTACTTCAGTATATTTTTGGACGATAGCTGTCATTTATAACTCTGCAGGTTTGTGAATTACAGTGCCCCTGAGCTCCTTTCTTCAACTCGCTTTCTTGTGAGCTGGCCGCAACACCGCAGCATTGCTTCAGGCCCTAATCTGGTTCCGGCACGGCACGCTGAGCCTTTGGTTAATTCCTCTTCCTGGTGGGAAATGAGAGTTAAATTTGCCCGTCCAGACACCTCCACCTGGTCTCTCATTGGTTCTCCCTATTCCTGTTCATCTTCCTCAGAAATTGCAAACTGGGCCAAACAGGAGGTTAAAGGCACTGACTCTCCAAGTCAGGAGAGTGTTAGTAAAGCGTCTGGAATGTTGCACCCGAGTACCAGGGGACGAGAACTGAGACATATTGGAACACGTCTCCCGATCACACGGTTGATCATACTCTGGGATCCACGTGCATGTTTTAGCTGAAGGATGAATCCCTTAAACCTGGAGAGTTGAGACCCGTGGAATGGGTACCATGCAATATGACTTCAAAGGGTCTTCATTTGCTCACCGAACCTCTCCAATCCTATCACTGCTGTGTTTATGCCCCTGTACACATGCTTGATTTTCTTTCAGAGACATAGCAATCCATAGGTTTTAAGATACTTACTAGTCAGGTACATTCTTAGGCGTTTAATATGGGGTGTTGAGTCCATTTCGTTGAGCAAGGAGTAGTTCTTGTCTATTCCATATTTGGCTTAAGGAACTTTATCTGTGCTCATTTCAATCTCTGGTTTTATGCAGCACCCCAACTCACCTTTCCCCTTAAGCAAGCATAAGTTGGTTTTCTAAATTTGAGACCCTGTTCTGTTTTGTAATCCAGTTCCTGTGTAGCCAAGTTTACATTCCGTGTATTAGTGATATCTTATGATGTTTCTTTTTCTGTGTGACTTATTTCAGTTAGAATCATCATACCTGAATCCACTCATTATGCTGCTACGGGCCTGATGACATAGATTTTAATGCTGAGTGATATTTCATTGTACGTAAGTACCACAACTTCTTTATCCATATTTCACTTTCTGCACTGTTGAACTTGTACCGTAAACGAGGTTCTTGTAAACAGAGCCGTCCCAAACTTTGGGGTGGCTGTGTCTTTTTGATTTGAATTTCCCTAAGCTATAGGACCATAAGTGGAAGTGCCCTAGGCTCTGTTGCTTTGTTTTTTAGATGTTTAAGGAAACACCATACACTTCTCCCAAGTGACTGTTGGCAATTTACATACCGCCCATCAGCATAACAAGGCTCCCAGTTCTCCATGGCCTGTCCTGCCTTTCTGGAATTTACACTTTTTTCAGATGGCCCTTTTGACTGGGGGGAAGTGAGACTTCATTGTAGTGCAGATTTCCTTTGCAAGCTTGCTTGGTTGGCCAAAAAGGGCGTATGCGTTTTTTCCTGAATATATTCAGGAAAAAACGCATACGCCCTTTTTGGCCAAGTGCATCATTGTGGACGTTCTGCCTCTTTTCCTATGCTTTAAATGCAATTCCAGTCTACCTCCTGAAATCGGTTTCCTGCAATTCTGCCCCGCTTTCAAGTCCTCTTGGCAGACTTACTTCAGTATATTTTTGGACGATAGCTGTCATTTATAACTCTGCAGGTTTGTGAATTACAGTGCCCCTGAGCTCCTTTCTTCAACTCGCTTTCTTGTGAGCTGGCCGCAACACCGCAGGATTGCTTCAGGCCCTAATCTGGTTCCGGCACGGCACGCTGAGCCTTTGGTTAATTCCTCTTCCTGGTGGGAAATGAGAGTTAAATTTGCCCGTCCAGACACCTCCACCTAGTCTCTCATTGGTTCTCCCTATTCCTGTCCATCTTCCTCAGAAATTGCTAACTGTGCCAAACAGGAGGTTAAAGGCACTGACTCTCCAAGTCAGGAGAGTGTTAGTAAAGCGTCTGGAATGTTGCACCCGAGTACCAGGGGACGAGAACTGAGACATATTGGAACACGTCTCCCGATCACACGGTTGATCATACTCTGGGTTCCACGTGCATGTTTTACCTGAAGGCAGAATCCCTTAAACCTGGAGAGTTGAGACCCGTGGAATGGGTACCATGCAATATGACTTCAAAGGGTCTTCATTTGCTCACCGAACCTCTCCAATCCTATCACTGCTGCGTTTATGCCCCTGTACACACGCTTGATTTTCTTTCAGAGACATAGCAATCCATAGGTTTTAAGATACTTACTAGTCAGGTACATTCTTAGGCGTTTAATATGGGGTGTTGAGTCCATTTCGTTGAGCAAGGAGTAGTTCTTGTCTATTCCATATTTGGCTTAAGGAACTTTATCTGTGCTCATTTCAATCTCTGGTTTTATGCAGCACCCCAACTCACCTTTCCCCTTAAGCAAGCATAAGTTGGTTTTCTAAATTTGAGACCCTGTTCTGTTTTGTAATCCAGTTCCTGTGTAGCCAAGTTTACATCCCGTGTATTAGTGATATCTTATGATGTTTCTTTTTCTGTGTGACTTATTTCAGTTAGAATCATCATACCTGAATCCACTCATTATGCTGCTACGGGCCTGATGACATAGATTTCATTGCTGAGTGATATTGCATTGTACGTAAGTACCACAACTTCTTTATCCATTTTTCACTTTCTGCGATATTGAACTTGTACTGTAAACGAGGTTCTTGTAAACAGAGCCGTCCCAAACTTTGGGGTGGCTGTGTCTTTTTGATTTTAATTTCCCTAAGCTATAAGACCATAAGTGGAAGTGCCCTAGGCTCTGTTGCTTTGTTTTTTAGATGTTTCAGGAAACACCATACACCACTCCCGAGTGGCTCTTGGCAATTTACATCCCGCCCATCAGCATAACAAGGCTCCCAGTTCTCCATGGCCTGTCCTGCCTTTCTGGATTTTACACTTTTTTCAGATGGCCCTTTTGACCAGGGGGAAGTGAGACTTCATTGTAGTGCAGATTTCCTTTGCAAGCTTGCTTGGTGGACCAAAAAGGGCGTATGCGTTTTTTCCTGAATATATTCAGGAAACAACGCATACGCCCTTTTTGGCCAAGTGCATCATTGTGGACGTTCTGCCTCTTTTCCTATGCTTTAAATGCAATTCCAGTCTACCTCCTGAAATCGGTTTCCTGCAATTCTGCCCCGCTTTCAAGTCCTCTTGGCAGCCTTACTTCAGTATATTTTTCGACGATAGCTGTCATTTATAACTCTGCAGGTTTGTGAATTACAGTGCCCCTGAGCTCCTTTCTTCAACTCGCTTTCTTGTGAGCTGGCCGCAACACCGCAGCATTGCTTCAGGCCCTAATCTGGTTCCGGCACGGCACGCTGAGCCTTGGGTTAATTCCTCTTCCTGGTGGGAAATGAGAGTTAAATTTGCCCGTCCAGACACCTCCACCTGGTCTCTCATTGGTTCTCCCTATTCCTGTTCATCTTCCTCAGAAATTGCAAACTGGGCCAAACAGGAGGTTAAAGGCACTGACTCTCCAAGTCAGGAGAGTGTTAGTAAAGCGTCTGGAATGTTGCACCCGAGTACCAGGGGACGAGAACTGAGACATATTGGAACACGTCTCCCGATCACACGGTTGATCATACTCTGGGATCCACGTGCATGTTTTAGCTGAAGGATGAATCCCTTAAACCTGGAGAGTTGAGACCCGTGGAATGGGTACCATGCAATATGACTTCAAAGGGTCTTCATTTGCTCACCGAACCTCTCCAATCCTATCACTGCTGTGTTTATGCCCCTGTACACATGCTTGATTTTCTTTCAGAGACATAGCAATCCATAGGTTTTAAGATACTTACTAGTCAGGTACATTCTTAGGCGTTTAATATGGGGTGTTGAGTCCATTTCGTTGAGCAAGGAGTAGTTCTTGTCTATTCCATATTTGGCTTAAGGAACTTTATCTGTGCTCATTTCAATCTCTGGTTTTATGCAGCACCCCAACTCACCTTTCCCCTTAAGCAAGCATAAGTTGGTTTTCTAAATTTGAGACCCTGTTCTGTTTTGTAATCCAGTTCCTGTGTAGCCAAGTTTACATTCCGTGTATTAGTGATATCTTATGATGTTTCTTTTTCTGTGTGACTTATTTCAGTTAGAATCATCATACCTGAATCCACTCATTATGCTGCTACGGGCCTGATGACATAGATTTTAATGCTGAGTGATATTTCATTGTACGTAAGTACCACAACTTCTTTATCCATATTTCACTTTCTGCACTGTTGAACTTGTACCGTAAACGAGGTTCTTGTAAACAGAGCCGTCCCAAACTTTGGGGTGGCTGTGTCTTTTTGATTTGAATTTCCCTAAGCTATAGGACCATAAGTGGAAGTGCCCTAGGCTCTGTTGCTTTGTTTTTTAGATGTTTAAGGAAACACCATACACTTCTCCCAAGTGACTGTTGGCAATTTACATACCGCCCATCAGCATAACAAGGCTCCCAGTTCTCCATGGCCTGTCCTGCCTTTCTGGAATTTACACTTTTTTCAGATGGCCCTTTTGACTGGGGGGAAGTGAGACTTCATTGTAGTGCAGATTTCCTTTGCAAGCTTGCTTGGTTGGCCAAAAAGGGCGTATGCGTTTTTTCCTGAATATATTCAGGAAAAAACGCATACGCCCTTTTTGGCCAAGTGCATCATTGTGGACGTTCTGCCTCTTTTCCTATGCTTTAAATGCAATTCCAGTCTACCTCCTGAAATCGGTTTCCTGCAATTCTGCCCCGCTTTCAAGTCCTCTTGGCAGACTTACTTCAGTATATTTTTGGACGATAGCTGTCATTTATAACTCTGCAGGTTTGTGAATTACAGTGCCCCTGAGCTCCTTTCTTCAACTCGCTTTCTTGTGAGCTGGCCGCAACACCGCAGGATTGCTTCAGGCCCTAATCTGGTTCCGGCACGGCACGCTGAGCCTTTGGTTAATTCCTCTTCCTGGTGGGAAATGAGAGTTAAATTTGCCCGTCCAGACACCTCCACCTAGTCTCTCATTGGTTCTCCCTATTCCTGTCCATCTTCCTCAGAAATTGCTAACTGTGCCAAACAGGAGGTTAAAGGCACTGACTCTCCAAGTCAGGAGAGTGTTAGTAAAGCGTCTGGAATGTTGCACCCGAGTACCAGGGGACGAGAACTGAGACATATTGGAACACGTCTCCCGATCACACGGTTGATCATACTCTGGGTTCCACGTGCATGTTTTACCTGAAGGCAGAATCCCTTAAACCTGGAGAGTTGAGACCCGTGGAATGGGTACCATGCAATATGACTTCAAAGGGTCTTCATTTGCTCACCGAACCTCTCCAATCCTATCACTGCTGCGTTTATGCCCCTGTACACACGCTTGATTTTCTTTCAGAGACATAGCAATCCATAGGTTTTAAGATACTTACTAGTCAGGTACATTCTTAGGCGTTTAATATGGGGTGTTGAGTCCATTTCGTTGAGCAAGGAGTAGTTCTTGTCTATTCCATATTTGGCTTAAGGAACTTTATCTGTGCTCATTTCAATCTCTGGTTTTATGCAGCACCCCAACTCACCTTTCCCCTTAAGCAAGCATAAGTTGGTTTTCTAAATTTGAGACCCTGTTCTGTTTTGTAAACCAGTTCCTGTGTAGCCAAGTTTACATTCCGTGTATTAGTGTTATCTTATGATGTTTCTTTTTCTGTGTGACTTATTTCAGTTAGAATCATCATACCTGAATCCACTCATTATGCTGCTATGGGCCTGATGACATAGACTTCATTGCTGAGTGATATTGCATTGTACGTAAGTACCACAACTTCTTTATCCATTTTTCACTTTCTGTGATATTGAACTTGTACCGTAAACGACGTTCTTGTATACAGAGCCGTCCCAAACTTTGGGGTGGCTGTGTCTTTTTGATTTTAATTTCCCTAAGCTATAGGACCATAAGTGGAAGTGCCCTAGGCTCTGTTGCTTTGTTTTTTAGATGTTACAGGAAACACCATACACCTCTCACGAGTGGCTCTTGGCAATTTACATCCCGCCCATCAGCATAACAAGGCTCCCAGTTCTCCATGGCCTGTCCTGCCTTTCTGGATTTTACACTTTTTTCAGATGGCCCTTTTGACCGGGGGGAAGTGAGACTTCATTGTAGTGCAGATTTCCTTTGCAAGCTTGCTTGGTTGGCCAAAAAGGGCGTATGCGTTTTTTCCTGAATACATTCAGGAAAAAACTCATATGCCCTTTTTGGCCAAGTGCATCATTGTGGACGTTCTGCCTCTTTTCCTATGCTTTAAATGCAATTCCAGTCTACCTCCTGAAATCGGTTTCCTGCAATTCTGCCCCGCTTTCAAGTCCTCTTGGCAGCCTTACTTCAGTATATATTTGGACGATAGCTGTCATTTATAACTCTGCAGGTTTGTGAATTACAGTGCCTCTGAACTCCTTTCTTCAACTCACTTTCTTGGGAGCTGGCCGCAACACCGCAGCATTGCTTCAGGCCCTAATCTGGTTCCGGCACGGCACACTGAGCCTTTGGTTAATTCCTCTTCCTGGTGGGAAATGAGAGTTAAATTTGTCCGTCCAGACACCTCCAGCTAGTCTCTCTTTGGTTCTCCCTATTCCTGTTCATCTTCCGCAGAAATTGCAAACTGGGCCAAACAGGAGGTTAAAGGCACTGACTCTCCAAGTCGGGAGAGTGTTAGTAAAGCGTCTGGAATGTTGCACCCGAGTACCACTGGACGAGAACTGAGACATATTGGAACACGTCTCCCGATCACATGGTTGATCATACTCTGGGTTCCACATGCATGTTTTAGCTGAAGGAAGAATCCCTTAAACCTGGAGAGTTGAGACCCGTGGAATGGGTACCATGCAATATGACTTCAAAGGGTCTTCATTTGCTCACCGAACCTCTCCAATCCTATCACTGCTGCGTTTATGCCCCTGTACACACGCTTGATTTTCTTTCAGAGACATAGCAATCCATAGGTTTTAAGATACTTACTAGTCAGGTACATTCTTAGGCATTTAATATGGGGTGTTGAGTCCATTTCGTTGAGCAAGGAGTAGTTCTTGTCTATTCCATATTTGGCTTAAGGAACTTTATCTGTGCTCATTTCAATCTCTGGTTTTAGGCAGCACCCCAACTCAGCTTTCCCCTTAAGCAAGCATAAGTTGGTTTTCTAAATTTGAGACCCTGTTCTGTTTTGTAAACCAGTTCCTGTGTAGCCAAGTTTACATTCCGTGTATTAGTGATATCTTATGATGTTTCTTTTTCTGTGATACTTATTTCAGTTAGAATCATCATACCTGAATCCACTCTTTATGCTGCTATGGGCCTGAAGACATAGATTTCATTGCTGAGTGATAATACATTGTACATAAGTACCACAACTTCTTTATCCATTTTTCGCTTTCTGCGATATTGAACTTGTAGCGTAAACCAGGTTCTTGTAAACAGAGCCGTCCCAAACTTTGGGGTGGCTGTGTCTTTTTGATTTTAATTTCCATAGGCTATAGGACCATAAGTGGAAGTGCCCTAGGTTTTGTTGCTTTGTTTTTTAGATGTTTCAGGAAACACCATACACTTCTCCCAAGTGGCTGTTGGCAATTTACATCCCGCCCATCAGCATAACAAGGCTCCCAGTTCTCCATGGCCTGTCCTGCCTTTCTGGATTTTACACTTTTTTCAGATGGCCCTTTTGACCAGGGGGAAGTGAGACTTCATTGTAGTGCAGATTTCCTTTGCAAGCTTGCTTGGTTGGCCAAAAAGGGCGTATGCGTTTTTTCCTGAATATATTCAGGAAAAAACGCATACGCCCTTTTTGGCCAAGTGCATCATTGTGGACGTTCTGCCTCTTTTCCTATACTTTAAATGCAATTCCAGTCTACCTCCTGAAATCGGATTCCTGCAATTCTGCCCGGCTTTCAAGTCTTCCTGGCAGCCTTACTTCAGTATATTTTTGGACGATAGCTGTCATTTATAACTCTGCAGGTTTGTGAATTACAGTGCCCCTGAGCTCCTTACTTCAACTCGCTTTCTTGTGAGCTGGCCGCAACACCGCAGGATTGCTTCAGGCCCTAATCTCGTTCCGGCCGGGACGCTGAGCTTTTGGTTAATTCCTATTCCTGGTGCAAAATGAGAGTTAAATTTTCTCGTCCAGACACGTCCAACTAGTCTCTCATTGTTTCTCCCTATTCCTGTACATCTTCCGGAGATATTCCAAACTGGGCCAAACAGGAGGTTAAAGGCACTGACTCTCCAAGTCAGGAGAGTGTTAGTAAAGCGTCTGGAATGTTGCACCCGAGTACCAGAGGACGAAAACTGAGACATATTGGAACACGTCTCCCGATCACACGGTTGATCATACTCTGGGCTCCACATGCATGTTTTAGCTGAAGGAAGAATCCCTTAAACCTGGAGATTTGAGACCCGTGGAATGGGTACCATGCAATATGATTTCAAAGGGTTTGCATTTGCTCAACGGACTGCTCCAATCCTATCACTGCTGCGTTTATGTCCCTGTACAGACGCTTGATTCTCTTTCAGAGACATAGCAATCCATAGGTTTTAAGATACTTACTAGTCAGGTACGTTCTTAGGCGTTTAATATGGGGTGTTGAGTCCATTTCGTTGAACAAGGAGTAGTTCTTGTCTATTCCATATTTGGCTTAAGGAACTTTATCTGTGCTCATTTCAATCTCTGGTTTTATGCAGCACCCCAACTCACCTTTCCCCTTAAGCAAGCATAAGTTGGTTTTCTAAATTTGAGACCCTGTTCTGTTTTGTAATCCACTTCCTGTGTAGCCAAGTTTACATCCCGTGTATTAGTGATATCTTATGATGTTTCTTTTTCTGTGTGACTTATTTCAGTTAGAATCATCATACCTGAATCCACTCATTATGCTGCTACGGGCCTGATGACATAGATTTCATTGCTGAGTGATATTGCATTGTACGTAAGTACCACAACTTCTTTATCCATTTTTCACTTTCTGCGATATTGAACTAGTACCGTAAACGAGGTTCTTGTAAACAGAGCCGTCCCAAACTTTGGGGTGGCTGTGTCTTTTTGATTTTAATTTCCCTAAGCTATAGGACTATAAGTGGACTTGCCCTAGGCTCAGTTGCTTTGTTTTTTAGATGTTTCATAAACACCATACACTTCTCCCGAGTGGCTGTTGGCAATTTACATCCCGCCCATCAGCATAACAAGGCTCCCAGTTCTCCATGGCCTGTCCTGCCTTTCTGGATTTTACACTTTTTTCAGATGGCCCTTTTGACCGGGGGGAAGTGAGACTTCATTGTAGTGCAGATTTCCTTTGCAAGCTTGCTTGGTTGGCCAAAAAGGGCGTATGCGTTTTTTCCTGAATATATTCACGAAAAAACGCATACGCCCTTTTTGGCCAAGTGCATCATTGTGGACGTTCTGCCTCTTTTCCTATGCTTTAAATGCAATTCCAGTCTACCTCCTGAAATCAGTTTCCTGCAATTCTGCCCCGCTTTCAAGTCCTCTTGGCAGCCTTACTTCAGTATATTTTTGGATGATAGCTGTCATTTATAACTCTGCAGGTTTGTGAATTACAGTGCCCCTGAGCTCCTTTCTTCAACTCGCTTTCTTGTCAGCTGGCCGCAACACCACAGGATTGCTTCAGGCCCTAATCTGGTTCCGGCACGGCACGCTGAGCCTTTGGTTAATTCCTCTTCCTGGTGGGAAATGAGAGTTAAATTTGCCCGTCCAGACACCTCCAGCTAGTCTCTCATTGGTTCTCCCTATTCCTGTTCATCTTCCTCAGAATTTGCAAATGGGCCAAACAGGAGGTTAAAGGCACTGACTCTCCAAGTCGGGAGAGTGTTAGTAAAGCGTCTGGAATGTTGCACCCGAGTACCAGGGGACGAGAATTGAGACATATTGGAACACGTCTCCCGATCACACGGTTGATCATACTCTGGGTTCCACGTGCATGTTTTACCTGAAGGCAGAGTCCCTTAAACCTGGAGAGTTGAGACCCGTGGAATGGGTACCATGCAATATGACTTCAAAGGGTCTTCATTTGCTCACCGAACCTCTCCAATCCTATCACTGCTGCGTTTATGCCCCTGTACACACGCTTGATTTTCTTTCAGAGACATAGCAATCCATAGGTTTTAACATACTTACTAGTCAGGTACATTCTTAGGCGTTTAATATGGGGTGTTGAGTCCATTTCGTTGAGCAAGGAGTAGTTCTTGTCTATTCTATATTTGGCTAAAGGAAATTTATCTGTGCTCATTTCAATCTCTGGTTTGATGCAGTACCCCAACTCACCTTTCCCCTTAAGCAAGCATAAGTTGGTTTTCTAAATTTGAGACCCTGTTCTGTTTTGTAATCCAGTTCCTGTGTAGCCAAGTTTACATCCCGTGTATTAGTGATATCTTATGATGTTTCTTTTTCTGTGATACTTATTTCAGTTAGAATCATCATACCTGAATCCACTCATCATGCTGCTACGGGCCTGATGACATAGATTTCATTGCTGAGTGATATTGCATTGTACGTAAGTACCACAACTTCTTTATCCATTTTTCACTTTCTGCGCTATTGAACTTGTACCGTAAACGAGGTTCTTGTAAACAGAGCCGTCCCAAACTTTGGGGTGGCTGTGTCTTTTTGATTTTAATTTCCCTAAGCTATAGGACCATAAGTGGAAGTGCCCTAGGCTCTGTTGCTTTGTTTTTTAGATGTTTCAGGAAACACCATACACCTCTCCCGAGTGGCTGTTGGCAATTTACATCCCGCCCATCAGCATAACAAGGCTCCCAGTTCTCCATGGCCTGTCCTGCCTTTCTGGATTTTACACTTTTTTCAGATGGCCCTTTTGACCGGGGGGAAGTGAGACTTCATTGTAGTGCAGATTTCCTTTACAAGCTTGCTTGGTTGGCCAAAAAGTGCGTATGCGTTTTTTCCTGAATATATTCAGGAAAAAACGCATACGCCCTTTTTGGCCAAGTGCATCATTGTGGACGTTCTGCCTCTTTTCCTATGCTTTAAATGCAATTCCAGTCTACCTCCTGAAATCGGTTTCCTGCAATTCTGCCCCGCTTTCAAGTCCTCCTGACAGCCTTACTTCAGTATATTTTTGGATGATAGCTGTCATTTATAACTCTGCAGGTTTGTGAATTACAGTGCCCCTGAGCTCCTTTCTTCAACTCGCTTTCTTGTGAGCTGGCCGCAACACCGCAGGATTGCTTCAGGCCCTAATCTGGTTCCGGCACAGCATGCTGAGCCTTTGGTTAATTCCTCTTCCTGGTGGGAAATGAGAGTTAAATTTGCCCGTCCAGACACCTCCAGCTAGTCTCTCATTGGTTCTCCCTATTCCTGTTCATCTTCCGCAGAAATTGCAAATGGGCCAAACAGGAGTTTAAAGGCACTGACTCTCCAAGTCGGGAGAGTGTTAGTAAAGCGTCTGGAATGTTACACCCGAGTACCAGGGGACGAGAATTGAGACATATTGGAACACGTCTCCCGATCACACGGTTGATCATACTCTGGGTTCCACGTGCATGTTTTAGCTGAAGGAAGCATCCCTTAAACCTGGAGAGTTGAGACCCGTGGAATGGGTACCATGCAATATGACTTCAAAGGGTCTTCATTTGCTCACCGAACCTCTCCAATCCTATCACTGCTGCGTTTATGCCCCTGTACACACGCTTGATTTTCTTTCAGAGACATAGCAATGCATAGGTTTTAAGATACTTACTAGTCAGGTACATTCTTAGGCGTTTAATATGGGGTGTTGAGTCCATTTCGTTGAGCAAGGAGTAGTTCTTGTCTATTCCATATTTGGCTTAAGGAACTTTATCTGTGCTCATTTCAATCTCTGGTTTTATGCAGCACCCCAACTCACCTTTCCCCTTAAGCAAGCATAAGTTGGTTTTCTAAATTTGAGACCCTGTTCTGTTTTGTAATCCAGTTCCTGTGTAGCCAAGTTTACATTCGGTGTATTAGTGATATCTTATGATGTTTCTTTTTCTGTGTGACTTATTTCAGTTAGAATCATCATACCTGAATCCACTCATTATGCTGCTACGGGCCTGATGACATAGATTTCATTGCTGAGTGATATTGCATTGTACGTAAGTACCACAACTTCTTTATCCATTTTTCACTTTCTGTGATATTGAACTTGTACCGTAAACGATGTTCTTGTAAACAGAGCCGTCCCAAACTTTGGGGTGGCTGTGTCTTTTTGATTTTAATTTCCCTAAGCTACAGGACCATAAGTGGAAGTGCCCTAGGCTCTGTTGCTTTGTTTTTTAGATGTTTCAGGAAACACCATACACCTCTCCCGAGTGGCTGTTGGCAATTTACATCCCGCCCATCAGCATAACAAGGCTCCCAGTTCTCCATGGCCTGTCCTGCCTTTCTGGATTTTACACTTTTTTCAGATGGCCCTTTTGACCGGGGGGGAAGTGAGACTTCATTGTAGTGCAGATTTCCTTTGCAAGCTTGCTTGGTTGGCCAAAAAGGGCGTATGCGTTTTTTCCTGAATATATTCAGAAAAAAACGCATACGCCCTTTTTGGCCAAGTGCATCATTGTGGACGTTCTGCCTCTTTTCCTATGCTTTAAATGCAATTCCAGTCTACCTCCTGAAATCGGTTTCCTGCAATTCTGCCCCGCTTTCAAGTCCTCTTGGCAGCCTTACTTCAGTATATTTTTGGATGATAGCTGTCATTTATAACTCTGCAGGTTTGTGAATTACAGTGCCCCTGAGCTCCTTTCTTCAACTCGCTTTCTTGTGAGCTGGCCGCAACACCACAGGATTGCTTCAGGCCCTAATCTGGTTCCGGCACGGCACGCTGAGCCTTTGGTTAATTCCTCTTCCTGGTGGGAAATGAGAGTTAAATTTGCCCGTCCAGACACCTCCAGCTAGTCTCTCTTTGGTTCTCCCTATTCCTGTTCATCTTCCGCAGAAATTGCAAATGGGCCAAACAGGAGGTTAAAGGCACTGACTCTCCAAGTCGGGAGAGTGTTAGTAAAGCGTCTGGAATGTTGCACCCGAGTACCAGGGGACGAGAACTGAGACATATTGGAACACGTCTCCCGATCACACGGTTGATCATACTCTGGGTTCCACGTGCATGTTTTACCTGAAGGCAGAGTCCCTTAAACCTGGAGAGTTGAGACCCGTGGAATGGGTACCATGCAATATGACTTCAAAGGGTCTTCATTTGCTCACCGAACCTCTCCAATCCTATCACTGCTGCGTTTATGCCCCTGTACACACGCTTGATTTTCTTTCAGAGACATAGCAATCCATAGGTTTTAAGATACTTATTGTCAGGTACATTCTTAGGCATTTAATATGCGGTGTTGAGTCCATTTCGTTGAGCAAGGAGTAGTTCTTGTCTATTCTATATTTGGCTTAAGGAACTTTATCTGTGCTCATTTCAATCTCTGGTTTGATGCAGCACCCCAACTCACCTTTCCCCTTAAGCAAGCATAAGTTGGTTTTCTAAATTTGAGACCCTGTTCTGCTTTGTAATCCAGTTCCTGTGTAGCCAAGTTTACATCCCATGTATTAGTGATATCTTATGATGTTTCTTTTTCTGTGTGACTTATTTCAGTTAGAATCATCATACCTGAATCCACTCATTATGCTGCTACGGGCCTGATGACATAGATTTCATTGCTGAGTGATATTGCATTGTACGTAAGTACCACAACTTCTTTATCCATTTTTCACTTTCTGCGCTATTGAACTTGTACCGTAAACGAGGTTCTTGTAAACAGAGCCGTCCCAAACTTTGGGGTGGCTGTGTCTTTTTGATTTTAATTTCCCTAAGCTATAGGACCATAAGTGGAAGTGCCCTAGGCTCTGTTGCTTTGTTTTTTAGATGTTTCAGGAAACACCATACACCTCTCCCGAGTGGCTGTTGGCAATTTTCATCCCGCCCATCAGCATAACAAGGCTCCCAGTTCTCCATGGCCTGTCCTGCCTTTCTGGATTTTACACTTTTTTCAGATGGCCCTTTTGACCGGGGGGAAGTGAGACTTCATTGTAGTGCAGATTTCCTTTACAAGCTTGCTTGGTTGGCCAAAAAGGGCGTATGCGTTTTTTCCTGAATATATTCAGGAAAAAACGCATACGCCCTTTTTGGCCAAGTGCATCATTGTGGACGTTCTGCCTCTTTTCCTATGCTTTAAATGCAATTCCAGTCTACCTCCTGAAATCGGTTTCCTGCAATTCTGCCCCGCTTTCAAGTCCTCTTGACAGCCTTACTTCAGTATATTTTTGGATGATAGCTGTCATTTATAACTCTGCAGGTTTGTGAATTACAGTGCCCCTGAGCTCCTTTCTTCAACTCGCTTTCTTGTGAGCTGGCCGCAACACCGCAGGATTGCTTCAGGCCCTAATCTGGTTCCGGCACGGCACGCTGAGCCTTTGGTTAATTCCTCTTCCTGGTGGGAAATGAGAGTTAAATTTGCCCGTCCAGACACCTCCAGCTAGTCTCTCATTGGTTCTCCCTATTCCTGTTCATCTTCCTCAGAAATTGCAAATGGACCAAACAGGAGGTTAAAGGCACTGACTCTCCAAGTCGGGAGAGTGTTAGTAAAGCGTCTGGAATGTTGCACCCGAGTACCTTGGGACGAGAACTGAGACATATTGGAACACGTCTCCCGATCACACGGTTGATCATACTCTGGGTTCCACGTGCATGTTTTAGCTGAAGGAAGAATCCCTTAAACCTAGAGAGTTGAGACCCGTGGAATGGGTACCAAGCAATATGACTTCAAAGGGTCTTCATTTGCTCACCGAACCTCTCCAATCCTATCACTGCTGCGTTTATGCCCCTGTACACACGCTTGATTTTCTTTCAGAGACATAGCAATCCATAGGTTTTAAGATACTTACTAGTCAGGTACATTCTTAGGCGTTTAATATGGGGTGTTGAGTCCATTTCGTTGAGCAAGGAGTAGTTCTTGTCTATTCCATATTTGGCTTAAGGAACTTTATCTGTGCTCATTTCAATCTCTGGTTTTATGCAGCACCCCAACTCACCTTTCCCCTTAAGCAAGCATAAGTTGGTTTTCTAAATTTGAGACCCTGTTCTGTTTTGTAATCCAGTTCCTGTGTAGCCAAGTTTACATTCGGTGTATTAGTGATATCTTATGATGTTTCTTTTTCTGTGTGACTTATTTCAGTTAGAATCATCATACCTGAATCCACTCATTATGCTGCTACGGGCCTGATGACATAGATTTCATTGCTGAGTGATATTGCATTGTACGTAAGTACCACAACTTCTTTATCCATTTTTCACTTTCTGTGATATTGAACTTGTACCGTAAACGATGTTCTTGTAAACAGAGCCGTCCCAAACTTTGGGGTGGCTGTGTCTTTTTGATTTTAATTTCCCTAAGCTATAGGACCATAAGTGGAAGTGCCCTAGGCTCTGTTGCTTTGTTTTTTAGATGTTTCAGGAAACACCATACACCTCTCCCGACTGGCTGTTGGCAATTTACATCCCGCCCATCAGCATAACAAGGCTCCCAGTTCTCCATGGCCTGTCCTGCCTTTCTGGATTTTACACTTTTTTCAGATGGCCCTTTTGACCGGGGGGAAGTGAGACTTCATTGTAGTGCAGATTTCCTTTGCAAGCTTGCTTGGTTGGCCAAAAAGGGCGTATGCGTTTTTTCCTGAATATATTCAGGAAAAAACGCATACGCCCTTTTTGGCCAAGTGCATCATTGTGGACGTTCTGCCTCTTTTCCTATGCTTTAAATGCAATTCCAGTCTACCTCCTGAAATCGGTTTCCTGCAATTCTGCCCCGCTTTCAAGTCCTCTTGGCAGCCTTACTTCAGTATATTTTTGGATGATAGCTGTCATTTATAACTCTGCAGGTTTGTGAATTACAGTGCCCCTGAGCTCCTTTCTTCAACTCGCTTTCTTGTGAGCTGGCCGCAACACCACAGGATTGCTTCAGGCCCTAATCTGGTTCCGGCACGGCATGCTGAGCCTTTGGTTAATTCCTCTTCCTGGTGGGAAATGAGAGTTAAATTTGCCCGTCCAGACACCTCCAGCTAGTCTCTCTTTGGTTCTCCCTATTCCTGTTCATCTTCCGCAGAAATTGCAAACTGGGCCAAACAGGAGGTTAAAGGCACTGACTCTCCAAGTCGGGAGAGTGTTAGTAAAGCGTCTGGAATGTTGCACCCGAGTACCAGGGGACGAGAACTGAGACATATTGGAACACGTCTCCCGATCACACGGTTGATCATACTCTGGGTTCCACGTGCATGTTTTACCTGAAGGCAGAGTCCCTTAAACCTGGAGAGTTGAGACCCGTGGAATGGGTACCATGCAATATGACTTCAAAGGGTCTTCATTTGCTCACCGAACCTCTCCAATCCTATCACTGCTGCGTTTATGCCCCTGTACACACGCTTGATTTTCTTTCAGAGACATAGCAATCCATAGGTTTTAAGATACTTATTGTCAGGTACATTCTTAGGCGTTTAATATGGGGTGTTGAGTCCATTTCGTTGAGCAAGGAGTAGTTCTTGTCTATTCTATATTTGGCTTAAGGAACTTTATCTGTGCTCATTTCAATCTCTGGTTTGATGCAGCACCCCAACTCACCTTTCCCCTTAAGCAAGCATAAGTTGGTTTTCTAAATTTGAGACCCTGTTCTGTTTTGTAATCCAGTTCCTGTGTAGCCAAGTTTACATCCCGTGTATTAGTGATATCTTATGATGTTTCTTTTTCTGTGTGACTTATTTCAGTTAGAATCATCATACCTGAATCCACTCATTATGCTGCTACGGGCCTGATGACATAGATTTCATTGCTGAGTGATATTGCATTGTACGTAAGTACCACAACTTCTTTATCCATTTTTCACTTTCTGCGCTATTGAACTTGTACCGTAAATGAGGTTCTTGTAAACAGAGCCATCCCAAACTTTGGGGTGGCTGTGTCTTTTTGATTTTAATTTCCCTAAGCTATAGGACCATAAGTGGAAGTGCCCTAGGCTCTGTTGCTTTGTTTTTTAGATGTTTCAGGAAACACCATACACCTCTCCCGAGTGGCTGTTGGCAATTTTCATCCCGCCCATCAGCATAACAAGGCTCCCAGTTCTCCATGGCCTGTCCTGCCTTTCTGGATTTTACACTTTTTTCAGATGGCCCTTTTGACCGGGGGGAAGTGAGACTTCATTGTAGTGCAGATTTCCTTTACAAGCTTGCTTGGTTGGCCAAAAAGGGCGTATGCGTTTTTTCCTGAATATATTCAGGAAAAAACGCATACGCCCTTTTTGGCCAAGTGCATCATTGTGGACGTTCTGCCTCTTTTCCTATGCTTTAAATGCAATTCCAGTCTACCTCCTGAAATCGGTTTCCTGCAATTCTGCCCCGCTTTCAAGTCCTCTTGACAGCCTTACTTCAGTATATTTTTGGATGATAGCTGTCATTTATAACTCTGCAGGTTTGTGAATTACAGTGCCCCTGAGCTCCTTTCTTCAACTCGCTTTCTTGTGAGCTGGCCGCAACACCGCAGGATTGCTTCAGGCCCTAATCTGGTTCCGGCACAGCACGCTGAGCCTTTGGTTAATTCCTCTTCCTGGTGGGAAATGAGAGTTAAATTTGCCCGTCCAGACACCTCCACCTAGTCTCTCATTGGTTCTTCCTATTCCTGTTCATCTTCCTCAGAAATTGCAAATGGGCCAAACAGGAGGTTAAAGGCACTGACTCTCCAAGTCGGGAGAGTGTTAGTTAAGCGTCTGGAATGTTACACCCGAGTACCAGGGGACGAGAATTGAGACATATTGGAATACGTCTCCCGATCACACGGTTGATCATACTCTGGGTTCCACGTGCATGTTTTAGCTGAAGGAAGAATCCCTTAAACCTGGAGAGTTGAGACCCGTGGAATGGGTACCATGCAATATGACTTCAAAGGGTCTTCATTTGCTCACCGAACCTCTCCAATCCTATCACTGCTGCGTTTATGCCCCTGTACACACGCTTGATTTTCTTTCAGAGACATAGCAATCCATAGGTTTTAAGATACTTACTAGTCAGGTACATTCTTAGGCGTTTAATATGGGGTGTTGAGTCCATTTCGTTGAGCAAGGAGTAGTTCTTGTCTATTCCATATTTGGCTTAAGGAACTTTATCTGTGCTCATTTCAATCTCTGGTTTTATGCAGCACCCCAACTCACCTTTCCCCTTAAGCAAGCATAAGTTGGTTTTCTAAATTTGAGACCCTGTTCTGTTTTGTAATCCAGTTCCTGTGTAGCCAAGTTTACATTCGGTGTATTAGTGATATCTTATGATGTTTCTTTTTCTGTGTGACTTATTTCAGTTAGAATCATCATACCTGAATCCACTCATTATGCTGCTACGGGCCTGATGACATAGATTTCATTGCTGAGTGATATTGCATTGTACGTAAGTACCACAACTTCTTTATCCATTTTTCACTTTCTGTGATATTGAACTTGTACCGTAAACGATGTTCTTGTAAACAGAGCCGTCCCAAACTTTGGGGTGGCTGTGTCTTTTTGATTTTAATTTCCCTAAGCTATAGGACCATAAGTGGAAGTGCCCTAGGCTCTGTTGCTTTGTTTTTTAGATGTTTCAGGAAACACTATACACCTCTCCCAACTGGCTGTTGACAATTTACATCCCGCCCATCAGCATAACAAGGCTCCCAGTTCTCCATGGCCTGTCCTGCCTTTCTGGATTTTACACTTTTTTCAGATGGCCCTTTTGACCGGGGGGAAGTGAGACTTCATTGTAGTGCAGATTTCCTTTGCAAGCTTGCTTGGTTGGCCAAAAAGGGCGTATGCGTTTTATCCTGAATATATTCAGGAAAAAACGCATACGCCCTTTTTGGCCAAGTGCATCATTGTGGACGTTCTGCCTCTTTTCCTATGCTTTAAATGCAATTCCAGTCTACCTCCTGAAATCAGTTTCCTGCAATTCTGCCCCGCTTTCAAGTCCTCTTGGCAGCCTTACTTCAGTATATTTTTGGATGATAGCTGTCATTTATAACTCTGCAGGTTTGTGAATTACAGTGCCCCTGAGCTCCTTTCTTCAACTCGCTTTCTTGTCAGCTGGCCGCAACACCACAGGATTGCTTCAGGCCCTAATCTGGTTCCGGCACGGCACGCTGAGCCTTTGGTTAATTCCTCTTCCTGGTGGGAAATGAGAGTTAAATTTGCCCGTCCAGACACCTCCAGCTAGTCTCTCTTTGGTTCTCCCTATTCCTGTTCACCTTCCGCAGAAATTGCAAACTGGGCCAAACAGGAGGTTAAAGGCACTGACTCTCCAAGTCGGGAGAGTGTTAGTAAAGCGTCTGGAATGTTGCACCCGAGTACCAGGGGACGAGAAATGAGACATATTGGAACACGTCTCCCGATCACACGGTTGATCATACTCTGGGTTCCACGTGCATGTTTTACCTGAAGGCAGAGTCCCTTAAACCTGGAGAGTTGAGACCCGTGGAATGGGTACCATGCAATATGACTTCAAAGGGTCTTCATTTGCTCACCGAACCTCTCCAATCCTATCACTGCTGCGTTTATGCCCCTGTACACACGCTTGATTTTCTTTCAGAGACATAGCAATCCATAGGTTTTAACATACTTACTAGTCAGGTACATTCTTAGGCGTTTAATATGGGGTGTTGAGTCCATTTCGTTGAGCAAGGAGTAGTTCTTGTCTATTCTATATTTGGCTAAAGGAAATTTATCTGTGCTCATTTCAATCTCTGGTTTGATGCAGTACCCCAACTCACCTTTCCCCTTAAGCAAGCATAAGTTGGTTTTCTAAATTTGAGACCCTGTTCTGTTTTGTAATCCAGTTCCTGTGTAGCCAAGTTTACATCCCGTGTATTAGTGATATCTTATGATGTTTCTTTTTCTGTGATACTTATTTCAGTTAGAATCATCATACCTGAATCCACTCATCATGCTGCTACGGGCCTGATGACATAGATTTCATTGCTGAGTGATATTGCATTGTACGTAAGTACCACAACTTCTTTATCCATTTTTCACTTTCTGTGATATTGAACTTGTACCGTAAACGAGGTTCTTGTAAACAGAGCCGTCCCAAACTTTGGGGTGGCTGTGTCTTTTTGATTTTAATTTCCCTAAGCTATAGGACCATAAGTGGAAGTGCCCTAGGCTCTGTTGCTTTGTTTTTTAGATGTTTCAGGAAACACCATACACCTCTCCCGAGTGGCTGTTGGCAATTTACATCCCGCCCATCAGCATAACAAGGCTCCCAGTTCTCCATGGCCTGTCCTGCCTTTCTGGATTTTACACTTTTTTCAGATGGCCCTTTTGACCGGGGGGAAGTGAGACTTCATTGTAGTGCAGATTTCCTTTACAAGCTTGCTTGGTTGGCCAAAAAGTGCGTATGCGTTTTTTCCTGAATATATTCAGGAAAAAACGCATACGCCCTTTTTGGCCAAGTGCATCATTGTGGACGTTCTGCCTCTTTTCCTATGCTTTAAATGCAATTCCAGTCTACCTCCTGAAATCGGTTTCCTGCAATTCTGCCCCGCTTTCAAGTCCTCCTGACAGCCTTACTTCAGTATATTTTTGGATGATAGCTGTCATTTATAACTCTGCAGGTTTGTGAATTACAGTGCCCCTGAGCTCCTTTCTTCAACTCGCTTTCTTGTGAGCTGGCCGCAACACCGCAGGATTGCTTCAGGCCCTAATCTGGTTCCGGCACAGCATGCTGAGCCTTTGGTTAATTCCTCTTCCTGGTGGGAAATGAGAGTTAAATTTGCCCGTCCAGACACCTCCAGCTAGTCTCTCATTGGTTCTCCATATTCCTGTTCATCTTCCGCAGAAATTGCAAATGGGCCAAACAGGAGTTTAAAGGCACTGACTCTCCAAGTCGGGAGAGTGTTAGTAAAGCGTCTGGAATGTTACACCCGAGTACCAGGGGACGAGAATTGAGACATATTGGAACACGTCTCCCGATCACACGGTTGATCATACTCTGGGTTCCACGTGCATGTTTTAGCTGAAGGAAGCATCCCTTAAACCTGGAGAGTTGAGACCCGTGGAATGGGTACCATGCAATATGACTTCAAAGGGTCTTCATTTGCTCACCGAACCTCTCCAATCCTATCACTGCTGCGTTTATGCCCCTGTACACACGCTTGATTTTCTTTCAGAGACATAGCAATGCATAGGTTTTAAGATACTTACTAGTCAGGTACATTCTTAGGCGTTTAATATGGGGTGTTGAGTCCATTTCGTTGAGCAAGGAGTAGTTCTTGTCTATTCCATATTTGGCTTAAGGAACTTTATCTGTGCTCATTTCAATCTCTGGTTTTATGCAGCACCCCAACTCACCTTTCCCCTTAAGCAAGCATAAGTTGGTTTTCTAAATTTGAGACCCTGTTCTGTTTTGTAATCCAGTTCCTGTGTAGCCAAGTTTACATTCGGTGTATTAGTGATATCTTATGATGTTTCTTTTTCTGTGTGACTTATTTCAGTTAGAATCATCATACCTGAATCCACTCATTATGCTGCTACGGGCCTGATGACATAGATTTCATTGCTGAGTGATATTGCATTGTACGTAAGTACCACAACTTCTTTATCCATTTTTCACTTTCTGTGATATTGAACTTGTACCGTAAACGATGTTCTTGTAAACAGAGCCGTCCCAAACTTTGGGGTGGCTGTGTCTTTTTGATTTTAATTTCCCTAAGCTACAGGACCATAAGTGGAAGTGCCCTAGGCTCTGTTGCTTTGTTTTTTAGATGTTTCAGGAAACACCATACACCTCTCCCGAGTGGCTGTTGGCAATTTACATCCCGCCCATCAGCATAACAAGGCTCCCAGTTCTCCATGGCCTGTCCTGCCTTTCTGGATTTTACACTTTTTTCAGATGGCCCTTTTGACCGGGGGGGAAGTGAGACTTCATTGTAGTGCAGATTTCCTTTGCAAGCTTGCTTGGTTGGCCAAAAAGGGCGTATGCGTTTTTTCCTGAATATATTCAGAAAAAAACGCATACGCCCTTTTTGGCCAAGTGCATCATTGTGGACGTTCTGCCTCTTTTCCTATGCTTTAAATGCAATTCCAGTCTACCTCCTGAAATCGGTTTCCTGCAATTCTGCCCCGCTTTCAAGTCCTCTTGGCAGCCTTACTTCAGTATATTTTTGGATGATAGCTGTCATTTATAACTCTGCAGGTTTGTGAATTACAGTGCCCCTGAGCTCCTTTCTTCAACTCGCTTTCTTGTGAGCTGGCCGCAACACCACAGGATTGCTTCAGGCCCTAATCTGGTTCCGGCACGGCACGCTGAGCCTTTGGTTAATTCCTCTTCCTGGTGGGAAATGAGAGTTAAATTTGCCCGTCCAGACACCTCCAGCTAGTCTCTCTTTGGTTCTCCCTATTCCTGTTCATCTTCCGCAGAAATTGCAAATGGGCCAAACAGGAGGTTAAAGGCACTGACTCTCCAAGTCGGGAGAGTGTTAGTAAAGCGTCTGGAATGTTGCACCCGAGTACCAGGGGACGAGAACTGAGACATATTGGAACACGTCTCCCGATCACACGGTTGATCATACTCTGGGTTCCACGTGCATGTTTTACCTGAAGGCAGAGTCCCTTAAACCTGGAGAGTTGAGACCCGTGGAATGGGTACCATGCAATATGACTTCAAAGGGTCTTCATTTGCTCACCGAACCTCTCCAATCCTATCACTGCTGCGTTTATGCCCCTGTACACACGCTTGATTTTCTTTCAGAGACATAGCAATCCATAGGTTTTAAGATACTTATTGTCAGGTACATTCTTAGGCATTTAATATGCGGTGTTGAGTCCATTTCGTTGAGCAAGGAGTAGTTCTTGTCTATTCTATATTTGGCTTAAGGAACTTTATCTGTGCTCATTTCAATCTCTGGTTTGATGCAGCACCCCAACTCACCTTTCCCCTTAAGCAAGCATAAGTTGGTTTTCTAAATTTGAGACCCTGTTCTGTTTTGTAATCCAGTTCCTGTGTAGCCAAGTTTACATCCCGTGTATTAGTGATATCTTATGATGTTTCTTTTTCTGTGTGACTTATTTCAGTTAGAATCATCATACCTGAATCCACTCATTATGCTGCTACGGGCCTGATGACATAGATTTCATTGCTGAGTGATATTGCATTGTACGTAAGTACCACAACTTCTTTATCCATTTTTCACTTTCTGTGATATTGAACTTGTACCGTAAACGATGTTCTTGTAAACAGAGCCGTCCCAAACTTTGGGGTGGCTGTGTCTTTTTGATTTTAATTTCCCTAAGCTATAGGACCATAAGTGGAAGTGCCCTAGGCTCTGTTGCTTTGTTTTTTAGATGTTTCAGGAAACACCATACACCTCTCCCGACTGGCTGTTGGCAATTTTCATCCCGCCCATCAGCATAACAAGGCTCCCAGTTCTCCATGGCCTGTCCTGCCTTTCTGGATTTTACACTTTTTTCAGATGGCCCTTTTGACCGGGGGGAAGTGAGACTTCATTGTAGTGCAGATTTCCTTTGCAAGCTTGCTTGGTTGGCCAAAAAGGGCGTATGCGTTTTTTCCTGAATATATTCAGGAAAAAACGCATACGCCCTTTTTGGCCAAGTGCATCATTGTGGACGTTCTGCCTCTTTTCCTATGCTTTAAATGCAATTCCAGTCTACCTCCTGAAATCGGTTTCCTGCAATTCTGCCCCGCTTTCAAGTCCTCTTGGCAGCCTTACTTCAGTATATTTTTGGATGATAGCTGTCATTTATAACTCTGCAGGTTTGTGAATTACAGTGCCCCTGAGCTCCTTTCTTCAACTCGCTTTCTTGTGAGCTGGCCGCAACACCACAGGATTGCTTCAGGCCCTAATCTGGTTCCGGCACGGCATGCTGAGCCTTTGGTTAATTCCTCTTCCTGGTGGGAAATGAGAGTTAAATTTGCCCGTCCAGACACCTCCAGCTAGTCTCTCTTTGGTTCTCCCTATTCCTGTTCATCTTCCGCAGAAATTGCAAACTGGGCCAAACAGGAGGTTAATGGCACTGACTCTCCAAGTCGGGAGAGTGTTAGTAAAGCATCTGGAATGTTGCACCCGAGTACCAGGGGACGAGAACTGAGACATATTGGAACACGTCTCCCGATCACACGGTTGATCATACTCTGGGTTCCACGTGCATGTTTTACCTGAAGGCAGAGTCCCTTAAACCTGGAGAGTTGAGACCCGTGGAATGGGTACCATGCAATATGACTTCAAAGGGTCTTCATTTGCTCACCGAACCTCTCCAATCCTATCACTGCTGCGTTTATGCCCCTGTACACACGCTTGATTTTCTTTCAGAGACATAGCAATCCATAGGTTTTAAGATACTTATTGTCAGGTACATTCTTAGGCGTTTAATATGGGGTGTTGAGTCCATTTCGTTGAGCAAGGAGTAGTTCTTGTCTATTCTATATTTGGCTTAAGGAACTTTATCTGTGCTCATTTCAATCTCTGGTTTGATGCAGCACCCCAACTCACCTTTCCCCTTAAGCAAGCATAAGTTGGTTTTCTAAATTTGAGACCCTGTTCTGTTTTGTAATCCAGTTCCTGTGTAGCCAAGTTTACATCCCGTGTATTAGTGATATCTTATGATGTTTCTTTTTCTGTGTGACTTATTTCAGTTAGAATCATCATACCTGAATCCACTCATTATGCTGCTACGGGCCTGATGACATAGATTTCATTGCTGAGTGATATTGCATTGTACGTAAGTACCACAACTTCTTTATCCATTTTTCACTTTCTGCGCTATTGAACTTGTACCGTAAATGAGGTTCTTGTAAACAGAGCCGTCCCAAACTTTGGGGTGGCTGTGTCTTTTTGATTTTAATTTCCCTAAGCTATAGGACCATAAGTGGAAGTGCCCTAGGCTCTGTTGCTTTGTTTTTTAGATGTTTCAGGAAACACCATACACCTCTCCCGAGTGGCTGTTGGCAATTTTCATCCCGCCCATCAGCATAACAAGGCTCCCAGTTCTCCATGGCCTGTCCTGCCTTTCTGGATTTTACACTTTTTTCAGATGGCCCTTTTGACCGGGGGGAAGTGAGACTTCATTGTAGTGCAGATTTCCTTTACAAGCTTGCTTGGTTGGCCAAAAAGGGCGTATGCGGTTTTTCCTGAATATATTCAGGAAAAAACGCATACGCCCTTTTTGGCCAAGTGCATCATTGTGGACGTTCTGCCTCTTTTCCTATGCTTTAAATGCAATTCCAGTCTACCTCCTGAAATCGGTTTCCTGCAATTCTGCCCCGCTTTCAAGTCCTCTTGACAGCCTTACTTCAGTATATTTTTGGATGATAGCTGTCATTTATAACTCTGCAGGTTTGTGAATTACAGTGCCCCTGAGCTCCTTTCTTCAACTCGCTTTCTTGTGAGCTGGCCGCAACACCGCAGGATTGCTTCAGGCCCTAATCTGGTTCCGGCACAGCACGCTGAGCCTTTGGTTAATTCCTCTTCCTGGTGGGAAATGAGAGTTAAATTTGCCCGTCCAGACACCTCCACCTAGTCTCTCATTGGTTCTTCCTATTCCTGTTCATCTTCCTCAGAAATTGCAAATGGGCCAAACAGGAGGTTAAAGGCACTGACTCTCCAAGTCGGGAGAGTGTTAGTTAAGCGTCTGGAATGTTACACCCGAGTACCAGGGGACGAGAATTGAGACATATTGGAATACGTCTCCCGATCACACGGTTGATCATACTCTGGGTTCCACGTGCATGTTTTAGCTGAAGGAAGAATCCCTTAAACCTGGAGAGTTGAGACCCGTGGAATGGGTACCATGCAATATGACTTCAAAGGGTCTTCATTTGCTCACCGAACCTCTCCAATCCTATCACTGCTGCGTTTATGCCCCTGTACACACGCTTGATTTTCTTTCAGAGACATAGCAATCCATAGGTTTTAAGATACTTACTAGTCAGGTACATTCTTAGGCGTTTAATATGGGGTGTTGAGACCATTTCATTGAGCAAGGAGTAGTTCTTGTCTATTCTATATTTGGCTTAAGGAACTTTATCTGTGCTCATTTCAATCTCTGGTTTTATGCAGCACCCCAACTCACCTTTCCCCTTAAGCAAGCATAAGTTGGTTTTCTAAATTTGAGACCCTGTTCTGTTTTGTAATCCAGTTCCTGTGTAGCCAAGATTACATCCCATGTATTAATGATATCTTATGATGTTTCTTTTTCTGTGTGACTTATTTCAGTTAGAATCATCATACCTGAATCCACTCATTATGCTGCTACGGGCCTGATGACATAGATTTCATTGCTGAGTGATATTGCATTGTACGTAAGTACCACAACTTCTTTATCCATTTTTCACTTTCTGTGATATTGAACTTGTACCGTAAAGGATGTTCTTGTAAACAGAGCCGTCCCAAACTTTGGGGTGGCTGTGTCTTTTTGATTTTAATTTCCCTAAGCTATAGGACCATAAGTGGAAGTGCCCTAGGCTCTGTTGCTTTGTTTTTTAGATGTTTCAGGAAACACCATACACCTCTCCAGAGTGGCTGTTGGCAATTTACATCCCGCCCATCAGCATAACAAGGCTCCCAGTTCTCCATGGCCTGTCCTGCCTTTCTGGATTTTACACTTTTTTCAGATGGCCCTTTTGACCGGGGGGAAGTGAGACTTCATTGTAGTGCAGATTTCCTTTGCAAGCTTGCTTGGTTGGCCAAAAAGGGCGTATGCGTTTTTTCCTGAATATATTCAGGAAAAAACGCATACGCCCTTTTTGGCCAAGTGCATCATTGTGGACGTTCTGCCTCTTTTCCTATGCTTTAAATGCAATTCCAGTCTACCTCCTGAAATCGGTTTCCTGCAATTCTGCCCCGCTTTCAAGTCCTCTTGGCAGCCTTACTTCAGTATATTTTTGGATGATAGCTGTCATTTATAACTCTGCAGGTTTGTGAATTACAGTGCCCCTGAGCTCCTTTCTTCAACTCGCTTTCTTGTGAGCTGGCCGCAACACCACAGGATTGCTTCAGGCCCTAATCTGGTTCCGGCACGGCACGCTGAGCCTTTGGTTAATTCCTCTTCCTGGTGGGAAATGAGAGTTAAATTTGCCCGTCCAGACACCTCCAGCTAGTCTCTCTTTGGTTCTCCCTATTCCTGTTCATCTTCCGCAGAAATTGCAAACTGGGCCAAACAGGAGGTTAAAGGCACTGACTCTCCAAGTCGGGAGAGTGTTAGTAAAGCATCTGGAATGTTGCACCCGAGTACCAGGGGACGAGAACTGAGACATATTGGAACACGTCTCCCGATCACACGGTTGATCATACTCTGGGTTCCACGTGCATGTTTTACCTGAAGGCAGAGTCCCTTAAACCTGGAGAGTTGAGACTCGTGGAATGGGTACCATGCAATATGACTTCAAAGGGTCTTCATTTGCTCACCGAACCTCTCCAATCCTATCACTGCTGCGTTTATGCCCCTGTACACACGCTTGATTTTCTTTCAGAGACATAGCAATCCATAGGTTTTAAGATACTTATTGTCAGGTACATTCTTAGGCGTTTAATATGGGGTGTTGAGTCCATTTCGTTGAGCAAGGAGTAGTTCTTGTCTATTCTATATTTGGCTTAAGGAACTTTATCTGTGCTCATTTCAATCTCTGGTTTGATGCAGCACCCCAACTCACCTTTCCCCTTAAGCAAGCATAAGTTGGTTTTCTAAATTTGAGACCCTGTTCTGTTTTGTAATCCAGTTCCTGTGTAGCCAAGTTTACATCCCGTGTATTAGTGATATCTTATGATGTTTCTTTTTCTGTGTGACTTATTTCAGTTAGAATCATCATACCTGAATCCACTCATTATGCTGCTACGGGCCTGATGACATAGATTTCATTGCTGAGTGATATTGCATTGTACGTAAGTACCACAACTTCTTTATCCATTTTTCACTTTCTGCGCTATTGAACTTGTACCGTAAATGAGGTTCTTGTAAACAGAGCCGTCCCAAACTTTGGGGTGGCTGTGTCTTTTTGATTTTAATTTCCCTAAGCTATAGGACCATAAGTGGAAGTGCCCTAGGCTCTGTTGCTTTGTTTTTTAGATGTTTCAGGAAACACCATACACCTCTCCCGAGTGGCTGTTGGCAATTTTCATCCCGCCCATCAGCATAACAAGGCTCCCAGTTCTCCATGGCCTGTCCTGCCTTTCTGGATTTTACACTTTTTTCAGATGGCCCTTTTGACCGGGGGGAAGTGAGACTTCATTGTAGTGCAGATTTCCTTTGCAAGCTTGCTTGGTTGGCCAAAAAGGGCGTATGCGTTTTTTCCTGAATATATTCAGGAAAAAACGCATACGCCCTTTTTGGCCAAGTGCATCATTGTGGACGTTCTGCCTCTTTTCCTATGCTTTAAATGCAATTCCAGTCTACCTCCTGAAATCGGTTTCCTGCAATTCTGCCCCGCTTTCAAGTCCTCTTGGCAGCCTTACTTCAGTATATTTTTGGATGATAGCTGTCATTTATAACTCTGCAGGTTTGTGAATTACAGTGCCCCTGAGCTCCTTTCTTCAACTCGCTTTCTTGTGAGCTGGCCGCAACACCACAGGATTGCTTCAGGCCCTAATCTGGTTCCGGCACGGCACACTGAGCCTTTGGTTAATTCCTCTTCCTGGTGGGAAATGAGAGTTAAATTTGCCCGTCCAGACACCTCCAGCTAGTCTCTCTTTGGTTCTCCCTATTCCTGTACATCTTCCGCAGAAATTGCAAACTGGGCCAAACAGGAGGTTAAAGGCACTGACTCTCCAAGTCGGGAGAGTGTTAGTAAAGCGTCTGGAATGTTGCACCCGAGTACCAGGGGACGAGAACTGAGACATATTGGAACACGTCTCCCGATCACACGGTTGATCATACTCTGGGTTCCACGTGCATGTTTTACCTGAAGGCAGAGTCCCTTAAACCTGGAGAGTTGAGACCCGTGGAATGGGTACCATGCAATATGACTTCAAAGGGTCTTCATTTGCTCACCGAACCTCTCCAATCCTATCACTGCTGCGTTTATGCCCCTGTACACACGCTTGATTTTCTTTCAGAGACATAGCAATCCATAGGTTTTAAGATACTTATTGTCAGGTACATTCTTAGGCGTTTAATATGGGGTGTTGAGTCCATTTCGTTGAGCAAGGAGTAGTTCTTGTCTATTCCATATTTGGCTTAAGGAACTTTATCTGTGCTCATTTCAATCTCTGGTTTGATGCAGCACCCCAACTCACCTTTCCCCTTAAGCAAGCATAAGTTTGTTTTCTAAATTTGAGACCCTGTTCTGTTTTGTAATCCAGTTCCTGTGTAGCCAAGTTTACATCCCGTGTATTAGTGATATCTTATGATGTTTCTTTTTCTGTGTGACTTATTTCAGTTAGAATCATCATACCTGAATCCACTCATTATGCTGCTACGGGCCTGATGACATAGATTTCATTGCTGAGTGATATTGCATTGTACGTAAGTACCACAACTTCTTTATCCATTTTTCACTTTCTGCGCTATTGAACTTGTACCGTAAAAGAGGTTCTTGTAAACAGAGCCGTCCCAAACTTTGGGGTGGCTGTGTCTTTTTGATTTTAATTTCCCTAAGCTATAGGACCATAAGTGGAAGTGCCCTAGGCTCTGTTGCTTTGTTTTTTAGATGTTTCAGGAAACACCATACACCTCTCCCGAGTGGCTGTTGGCAATTTACATCCCGCCCATCAGCATAACAAGGCTCCCAGTTCTCCATGGCCTGTCCTGCCTTTCTGGATTTTACACTTTTTTCAGATGGCCCTTTTGAACGGGGGGAAGTGAGACTTCATTGTAGTGCAGATTTCCTTTGCAAGCTTGCTTGGTTGGCCAAAAAGGGCGTATGCGTTTTTTCCTGAATATATTCAGGAAAAAACGCATATGCCCTTTTTGGCCAAGTGCATCATTGTGGACGTTCTGCCTCTTTTCCTATGCTTTAAATGCAATTCCAGTCTACCTCCTGAAATCGGTTTCCTGCAATTCTGCCCCGCTTTCAAGTCCTCTTGGCAGCCTTACTTCAGTATATTTTTGGATGATAGCTGTCATTTATAACTCTGCAGGTTTGTGAATTACAGTGCCCCTGAGCTCCTTTCTTCAACTCGCTTTCTTGTGAGCTGGCCGCAACACCACAGGATTGCTTCAGGCCCTAATCTGGTTCCGGCACGGCACGCTGAGCCTTTGGTTAATTCCTCTTCCTGGTGGGAAATGAGAGTTAAATTTGCCCGTCCAGACACCTCCAGCTAGTCTCTCTTTGGTTCTCCCTATTCCTGTTCATCTTCCGCAGAAATTGCAAACTGGGCCAAACAGGAGGTTAAAGGCACTGACTCTCCAAGTCGGGAGAGTGTTAGTAAAGCGTCTGGAATGTTGCACCCGAGTACCAGGGGACGAGAACTGAGACATATTGGAACACGTCTCCCGATCACACGGTTGATCATACTCTGGGTTCCACGTGCATGTTTTACCTGAAGGCAGAGTCCCTTAAACCTGGAGAGTTGAGACCCGTGGAATGGGTACCATGCAATATGACTTCAAAGGGTCTTCATTTGCTCACCGAACCTCTCCAATCCTATCACTGCTGCGTTTATGCCCCTGTACACACGCTTGATTTTCTTTCGGAGACATAGCAATCCATAGGTTTTAAGATACTTATTGTCAGGTACATTCTTAGGCGTTTAATATGGGGTGTTGAGTCCATTTCGTTGAGCAAGGAGTAGTTCTTGTCTATTCCATATTTGGCTTAAGGAACTTTATCTGTGCTCATTTCAGTCTCTGGTTTGATGCAGCACCCCAACTCACCTTTCCCCTTAAGCAAGCATAAGTTGTTTTTCTAAATTTGAGACCCTGTTCTGTTTTGTAATCCAGTTCCTGTGT
The DNA here is from genome assembly GCF_964270905.1 of Leucopleurus acutus. Taxonomy (NCBI): domain Eukaryota; kingdom Metazoa; phylum Chordata; class Mammalia; order Artiodactyla; family Delphinidae; genus Leucopleurus; species Leucopleurus acutus. The sequence goes on from NW_028139196.1 coordinate 273,642, forward strand.
AGCCAAGTTTACATCCCGTGTATTAGTGATATCTTATGATGTTTCTTTTTCTGTGTGACTTATTTCAGTTAGAATCATCATACCTGAATCCACTCATTATGCTGCTACGGGCCTGATGACATAGATTTCATTGCTGAGTGATATTGCATTGTACGTAAGTACCACAACTTCTTTATCCATTTTTCACTTTCTGTGATATTGAACTTGTACCGTAAACGAGGTTCTTGTAAACAGAGCCGTCCCAAACTTTGGGGTGGCTGTGTCTTTTTGATTTTAATTTCCCTAAGCTATAGGACCATAAGTGGAAGTGCCCTAGGCTCTGTTGCTTTGTTTTTTAGATGTTTCAGGAAACACTATACACCTCTCCCAACTGGCTGTTGACAATTTACATCCCGCCCATCAGCATAACAAGGCTCCCAGTTCTCCATGGCCTGTCCTGCCTTTCTGGATTTTACACTTTTTTCAGATGGCCCTTTTGACCGGGGGGAAGTGAGACTTCATTGTAGTGCAGATTTCCTTTGCAAGCTTGCTTGGTTGGCCAAAAAGGGCGTATGCGTTTTATCCTGAATATATTCAGGAAAAAACGCATACGCCCTTTTTGGACAAGTGCATCATTGTGGACGTTCTGCCTCTTTTCCTATGCTTTAAATGCAATTCCAGTCTACCTCCTGAAATCGGTTTCCTGCAATTCTGCTCCGCTTTCAAGTCCTCTTGGCAGCCTTACTTCAGTATATTTTTGGACGATAGCTGTCATTTATAACTCTGCAGGTTTGTGAATTACAGTGCCCCTGAGCTCCTTTCTTCAACTCGCTTTCTTGTGAGCTGGCCGCAACACCGCAGGATTGCTTCAGGCCCTAATCTGGTTCCGGCACGGCACGCTGAGCCTTTGGTTAATTCCTCTTCCTGGTGGGAAATGAGAGTTAAATTTGCCCGTCCAGACACCTCCACCTAGTCTCTCATTGGTTCTTCCTATTCCTGTTCATCTTCCTCAGAAATTGCAAATGGGCCAAACAGGAGGTTAAAGGCACTGACTCTCCAAGTCGGGAGAGTGTTAGTTAAGCGTCTGGAATGTTACACCCGAGTACCAGGGGACGAGAATTGAGACATATTGGAACACGTCTCCCGATCACACGGTTGATCATACTCTGGGTTCCACGTGCATGTTTTAGCTGAAGGAAGAATCCCTTAAACCTGGAGAGTTGAGACCCGTGGAATGGGTACCATGCAATATGACTTCAAAGGGTCTTCATTTGCTCACCGAACCTCTCCAATCCTATCACTGCTGCGTTTATGCCCCTGTACACACGCTTGATTTTCTTTCAGAGACATAGCAATCCATAGGTTTTAAGATACTTACTAGTCAGGTACATTCTTAGGCGTTTAATATGGGGTGTTGAGTCCATTTCGTTGAGCAAGGAGTAGTTCTTGTCTATTCCATATTTGGCTTAAGGAACTTTATCTGTGCTCATTTCAATCTCTGGTTTTATGCAGCACCCCAACTCACCTTTCCCCTTAAGCAAGCATAAGTTGGTTTTCTAAATTTGAGACCCTGTTCTGTTTTGTAATCCAGTTCCTGTGTAGCCAAGTTTACATTCGGTGTATTAGTGATATCTTATGATGTTTCTTTTTCTGTGTGACTTATTTCAGTTAGAATCATCATACCTGAATCCACTCATTATGCTGCTACGGGCCTGATGACATAGATTTCATTGCTGAGTGATATTGCATTGTACGTAAGTACCACAACTTCTTTATCCATTTTTCACTTTCTGTGATATTGAACTTGTACCGTAAACGATGTTCTTGTAAACAGAGCCGTCCCAAACTTTGGGGTGGCTGTGTCTTTTTGATTTTAATTTCCCTAAGCTATAGGACCATAAGTGGAAGTGCCCTAGGCTCTGTTGCTTTGTTTTTTAGATGTTTCAGGAAACACCATACACCTCTCCCGACTGGCTGTTGGCAATTTACATCCCGCCCATCAGCATAACAAGGCTCCCAGTTCTCCATGGCCTGTCCTGCCTTTCTGGATTTTACACTTTTTTCAGATGGCCCTTTTGACCGGGGGGAAGTGAGACTTCATTGTAGTGCAGATTTCCTTTGCAAGCTTGCTTGGTTGGCCAAAAAGGGCGTATGCGTTTTTTCCTGAATATATTCAGGAAAAAACGCATACGCCCTTTTTGGCCAAGTGCATCATTGTGGACGTTCTGCCTCTTTTCCTATGCTTTAAATGCAATTCCAGTCTACCTCCTGAAATCGGTTTCCTGCAATTCTGCCCCGCTTTCAAGTCCTCTTGGCAGCCTTACTTCAGTATATTTTTGGATGATAGCTGTCATTTATAACTCTGCAGGTTTGTGAATTACAGTGCCCCTGAGCTCCTTTCTTCAACTCGCTTTCTTGTGAGCTGGCCGCAACACCACAGGATTGCTTCAGGCCCTAATCTGGTTCCGGCACGGCACGCTGAGCCTTTGGTTAATTCCTCTTCCTGGTGGGAAATGAGAGTTAAATTTGCCAGTCCAGACACCTCCAGCTAGTCTCTCTTTGGTTCTCCCTATTCCTGTTCATCTTCCGCAGAAATTGCAAACTGGGCCAAACAGGAGGTTAAAGGCACTGACTCTCCAAGTCGGGAGAGTGTTAGTAAAGCATCTGGAATGTTGCACCCGAGTACCAGGGGACGAGAACTGAGACATATTGGAACACGTCTCCCGATCACACGGTTGATCATACTCTGGGTTCCACGTGCATGTTTTACCTGAAGGCAGAGTCCCTTAAACCTGGAGAGTTGAGACCTGTGGAATGGGTACCATGCAATATGACTTCAAAGGGTCTTCATTTACTCACCGAACCTCTCCAATCCTATCACTGCTGTGTTTATGCCCCTGTACACACTCTTGATTATCTTTCAGAGACATAGCAATCCATAGGTTTTAAGATATTTACTAGTCAGTTACATTCTTAGGCGTTTAATATGGGGTGTTGAGTCTATTTCGTTGAGCAAGGAGTAGCTCTTGTCTATTCCATATTTGGCTTAAGGAACTTTATCTGTGCTCATTTCAATCTCTGGTTTGATGCAGCACCCCAACTCACCTTTTCGCTTAAGCAAGCATAAGTTGGTTTTCTAAATTTGAGACCCTGTTCTGATTTGTAATCCAGTTCCTGTGTAGCCAAGTTTACATTCCGTGTATTAGTGATATCTTATGATGTTTCTTTTTCTGTGTGACTTATTTCAGTTAGAATCATCATACCTGAATCCATTCATTATACTGCTACGGGCCTGATGACATAGACTTCATTGCTGAGTGATATTGCATTGTACGTAAGTACCACAACTTCTTTATCCATTTTTCGCTTTCTGCGATATTGAACTTGTACCGTAAATGAGGTTCTTGTAAACAGAGCCGTCCCAAACTTTGTGGTGGCTGTGTCTTTTTGATTTTAATTTCCCTAAGCTATAGGACCATAAGTGGAAGTGCCCTAGGCTCCGTTGCTTTGTTTTTTAGATGTTTCAGGAAACACCATACACTTAACCCGAGTGGCTCTTGGCAATTTACATCCCGCCCATCAGCATAACAAGGCTCCCAGTTCTCCATGGCCTGTCCTGCCTTTCTGGATTTTACACTTTTTTCAGATGGCACTTTTGACTGGGGGGAAGTGAGACTTCATTGCAGTGCAGATTTCCTTTGCAAGCTTGCTTGGTTCGCCAAAAAGTGCGTTTGCCTTTTTTCCTAAATATATTCAGGAAAAAATGCATACGCCCTTTTTGGCCAAGTGCATCATTGTGGACGTTCTGCCTCTTTTCCTATGCTTTAAATGCAATTCCAGTCTACCTCCTGAAATCGGTTTCCTGCAATTCTGCCTTGCTTTCAATGCCTCTTCTTAGCCTTACCTCAATATATTTTTTGAAAATAGTTGGCCTTCATAACTCTGCAGGTTTTGAATTGCAGTGGCCCTTAACTCCATTTTTCAGCTCTTATTTTTGTGATCTTGCCTCATAACCACAGGATTCCTTCAGGCCCTATTGTTCTTCTGGGGCACCTTGCTGTGCCTTTGGTTTATTCTTCTTACTGATATGAAATTAGAGTGACATGTGCCCATTGAAACCGCTACAGCTAGTTTCTCACTGGTTCCCCCTATTCCCATTCATCCTCCACACTAACTGCAGACTGCGATACCAGAACTTAAAGGCATTGACTGTCCATGTGGGGATATTTTAGTAAAGCAGCTGGAATATCGATCCGGAGCCCCAGGAGAGGAAAAATGAGGTGCGTTTTAGAAACCTTTCCCGATCATATGGTATACCAGTCGCTGGGTTTCCCAAGCATGGTTTAGCTGTAGGAAGATTCCCTTCAACCTGGAGTGTTGGGACCCTTGGAATGAGTAGCATGAAGTATTGCATTAAACTTTTGGCAGTTGCTCACCAAAGCTCACCAATCCTCTCAGCCCCAAGTGTCCAGCCTTATGTCTTATCCAGCTGTGGGTTTATATGTGGTCAATCCAGGTTGCATCACAGCCCCTGAGCGAATTTTGTAAGAATTTTTCTCTCTTTCATTGTTTCTGTGTTTTGTTTTTAAAATTTATTTCTATAATGGGGTTTAGCTCATTTTCACTGCTGTGTTTGTGCCGCTCTGCACACACTTGATTCCCTTATGGAGATATATCAATACATGGGTTTTAAGATTCTTATTACTCAGATATATTTCTCTGTGGTGTATAGGGTGTGTTGAGGCCAGTTCATTGAGCAAGGTGTAGATCTTGTCTAATATCTATTTGGTTTATTGAACGGTATCTGTGCTAATTTCAAACTCTGGTTTTATGCATCACCCCACCTCTCCTTTCCCCTTAAGCTGAAATAAGTGTGTTTTCTAAATGTGAGACACTGTTCTGTTCTGTAATTCATTTCTTGTGCAGCCATATTTACCCTCCCTCTATAAGTGATATCTTATGATATGTTTCTTTTTCTGTTTGACTTATTTCAAGTAGTATTATCGGACCTAAATCCACTCTTTATCCTTCTACTAGCCTTATTACATTGATTTCATGGTGAAGAGATATTCCATTGTACATAAGTACCACATCTTCTTTATCCATTGTTCTCTTTCCTGGGATATTTAAGGTGTACTGAAGTTGAGGTTCTTGTAAACAGAGTAGCCCTAAACTGTGGTGTGCTTGTGTCTTGTTGATTTTTAGACTTCCCTAGATATACTCCCATGATTGGAAGTGTCCTATGCTCTGTAGCTCTGTTTTTTAGATGATTTAGGAACCACCATACACTTCTCCAGAGTGGCTCTCGGCAGTTCACACACTGCCCATCAGCGTATAAAGGCTCCCTGTTCTCCATGGCCTGTCCTGCATTTCTGGTTTTTACAATTTTTTAGGATGGCCCTTTTGACCAGTGGGTAATGAGACTTCTTTGGTGTGCACATTTGCATTGCTTGCTTGCTTCGTTGCCCATAAAGTGTGTATGCGTTTTGTCCTGGATATAATCAGGAAAAAACGCATACGCCCTTTTGGGCCAACTGCATCATTGTCGAAATTCTGCCGCTTTTCATGTGCTTTAAAGACGAGTCCAATCTATCTCTTGAAATCTGTTTCTTGCAATTCTGTCTTGCATTCAGATCCTCTTCTTTGCCTTACCTCAACATATTTTTGGACGTTAGTTTTCATTTATAACTCTGCAGGTTTGTGAATTGCAGTGACCCTGAGCTCCATTTTTTAAGTTGCTCTTTTGTGAGCTGGCCTCAAAGCCGCAGGATTGCTTCAGGCCCTATTTTGGCTCGGGCGAGGCGGGCTGAGCCTTTTTTCAATTCTTATTCTTAATGGGAAATTAGAGTGATATGTGCCCGTCCAAACCCCTACAACTATTCTCTCATTGGTTCCCCCTCTTCCTGTTCATCCTCCTCACAATTTGCAAAATGTGTGAAACAGAAGTTGAAATGTGCTGATTCTCCAAGTGGGGAGATTCTAAGTAACGTGGCTGGAATGGTGAACAGGAGCACCAGGAGAGGATAAATGAGCTGCATTTTAGACACATCTCCCGATCACATGGTGTACAGTCCTCTGGGTTTTCCATGCATGTTTTAGCTGTAGGAAGATCCTTTGAACCTGCAGATTTGGGACCCATTGAATGGGTACCAGGTAGTATTACTTTAAAGGGTGTGCATTTCCTCACCCAACCTCACATTTCTCTTAGTGCAAACAGTTTCCAGCCTTATGTCTCATCCTGCTGTGGGTCTAGATGTGTTCAATCCATGTTGCATCACCGGCCCTGAGGAAAAGTTGTAAGAGGTTTTCTCTGTCTCTCTGTCGTTTATTTTTTTCAATTTATTACTATATTGGTTACAGCTGATTTTCAAAGCTCTGTTTCTTGCTGCTGTACATCCACTTGATTCACGTACAGAGAGACATCAGTAAATTCTTTTTCAGATTCTTACCAGTCGTATATATTCTTTTCCGGTGACTTGAGTGTGCTGAGTGCAGTTCTTTTAGCTACTGTGTAGGCCTTGTTGATTATCAGTTTGGTATTTGGAATGGTATCTTTGCTAATTTCAACCTCCTGGATGATGCCTCACCCCTCCCCACCTTTCCCGTTTAGCAGCCTTATGCGTGTTTTCTACATATTTGACTATGTTTTTGTTTTGTAATTTATTTCATGTGTAGCCATTTTGGATTCCACCTTTAAGTGATATCTTATGATATGTGTCTTTATCTTTTTGAATTATGTCACTTAGAATGATCATACGTAACTCCTCCGGAGTTGTTACAACTGGCCATATTTCATTGATTTCCAGGCTGAATAATATTCCACTCTACCTAAGTACCACATCTCTATCCATTTTTTCTCTCCAGGGACATTTAAGTTATATCCTAGTCGAGGATTTTTAAACAGAGAGGGGGTAAACATTGGGGTGCCTGTGTCCTCTCGATTTTTGTTTTTCCCAAGATATACGCCCATGAGTGCAAGTGCCCTATGCTCTGTAGCTCATTTTTTAGATGCTTTAGTAAACACAATACACTTCTCCAGAATGGCCGTTGGCAATATATATTTCCACTATAAGTCTCACAGGGCTCCCTCTTCTCCTTGCCCTGTCCTGCATTTCTGTTGTTTACGCTTTATGAGGATGGCTCTTCTGACTGATGCGAAGTGATATCTCTTGTAGTATTGACTTCCAGTGCCCACCTGTTTGGTTGGCTAAAAAAGTGTATGCCCTTTTCTTGAATATATACAGAAAAAAACGCATACACCCTTTTTGGCCAACTGCAATGTTGGCAATGTTCAGCTCCTTTTCTTGTGCTTAATGGCGAGTCCTTTCTACCTCCTCAAATCCCTTTCCTGCCATTCTCCCTTGCTTACAAGTCCTTTTCTCTGACTTTCCTCAAGACATTTTTCAGTGATGGATATTTTCAACTCTGCAGTTTCGTGAATTTTACTGTCCCTGAGTTCCATTGTTCAACTTGTGTTTATGGGAACTGGCCACAAAGCAGCGGGATTTCCTCAAGCCCTATACTGTTTCCATGGGCAACCCTAGCCTTTGGTCAATTCGTCTTCCTGATTGGAAATTAGAGTGACATGTGCCTGTCTGAACACCTAGGACTTGTCTCTCATTGTTCCTCATCCTTCCGCTTCATCCTCTGGACAAATTCCAAACTGTACGCAACAGGATGTTGACAGTGCTGCCATCTCCAAGTGGGGAGACTGTTAGTAAAGACGCTGGAGGGGTGAACCCGAGCACCAGGAGATGAGGAGATGAGATGCCTTTTCCAAACTCTTCCCGATCAGACGGTATACCATCCTCTGGGTGTGACAGACATGTTTTAGCAGTAGGAAGAGTCCCATTCATGTAAGGAGAACACCAGGGCTTTTTCAAAATCAGTGTCTCCCCGAAACCCAAACTGGGGAATTTTTTAAGCTACGGCTACACATATGTTCATTAAGGGCCTTGGGAAGTAGGCAGAGTCCAAACTTTAGATGATTGAAGTCTTCAGGGTCAGAAGCACTCACCACCAGCTTCCCTTAGGTTACACTTTAACTGTCATTGATAGATGATGTCAATAAAAATATCTATTCTTTTTCAGATTATTTCCCCTTATAGGTTATTGCAAAATGTTGAGTGTAGTTCCCTGTGCTATACAGTAGTTCCTTGTTGATGATCTATTTTATACATAGCAGTGTGTATGTGTTAATCCCAAACTGTTAATTTATCCCTCCTCCGACCTTTCCCCTTTGGTAATAATAAATTATAAGATTTTATACTTCTCAGAAATGGGGGAGCTGAAAGAGAGGTATCATTTTCAATGGAAAAGCATTTAAAACAAGATTGAAGCTTTAACCAAGATTATTAGATGTACATCCTTGGAAAGAAATCACTTCGTTTCTCTAATATTGACCTGACAAATAAGACAAACCTTTTCACTGAACTTGCTTATAATAAAGTGATGGAAATAGCCAATGGAAGTGTTAGAAACATCTTATTTTACCCGAGCCTTATACACTGTTCTATGTTAACTACAGTTTGGCTCACACATCTGTTCATTGAGGTTACAATAGTCTCAATTTCTGTTACTGATCCTCCAGAGTGGACCTCAACAAGTGTCCCCCTGCGCAGTGTCATTGGGGCCAACAGATCGAGACTGAGTTTGGTTCACAAGCAAAGGAAACTTTATATTTTGATCAGAGAATGGAGAGGTGAGAGCATGCACTACCCCGTGGGCTGTGGGCTGGGCTGCTGTGTAGAGATCCTGTCAGAGTCAGTGGGAGGGAGGGGGCGGAGCTCTCGAGGGCCGGGTTGGCTGCAGCTCAGGCTCTATATCGCGGAGTCTGCACTGGGCCCCAGGAGCTGAGGTGTCGACCCAGCCATTCTGCACTAGGAAATCTGGTCTGAAGTGCCGGGTGTGGAACCTCTGCATGCGGGACCCTAGGAGCACATGAAATTAGACAAAGCACAAAGGATAAAAAAGGTTAGACTTGACTTTATTGCCCAGATTCTATTTTTATCTCCCAGGGATTTTTAATGGGCTTTGCTGGGGACAAACCCCTCCTCTGCCTTTTGTCCCGTTCCTCATTCTTGGAGTGCTGAGGGTGCAGACCCTTCTTCTGTAACTGCTGAGTGCTGAGTTGGGAGCCCTCATACCAAGGGGCGAGGGTCAGAGCTTCTCCCCAGCAGCCTCCAGGTGACGTTGATTGTCCCCAGGCCCCCTGCCTCCCTGCTCGTCCACCTGAGCACCAGCATTGGAAGCGTTATAGATTCTAATGACCTTTAAGGGTCCAGGAAAGAGATGTGCAGAGACGCTGTGGGGGCCGGTTTCACCCCGCCCCACATTTGTTCGGCCACCTTAGGCTGACCGTTTCTGCCAGCCTAGATGCTCTGACCAGTAGTCTGCGCTTTCTTCAATTAGGCCCCTGAATTAACGTACAAACAGCACCAGGTGTCAGAGCCCTGCCCGCTCAACTCCCAGACAGTCCAGGGTCAGTGGTGATCAAGGACCATGATGGCCACTGAGTCAACAGCCTTTTGAAGTAAACAGGAGTCCAGCCAGTCTTATTGGCCACCATCATCACGGTGTCTGTAGGCTTTTCTATGGTGACAGTGTGATATACGGTTCCCCCGCCAAGATTATTAGCTCCCCTCTGGGTACAGTAAGTCCTGCAAGCAGTAGTCTACTCTTTTGGGACACACTCTTGTTGTTTTATGAGAGAAACTCCAGGTCAAGTGATGTTCACACGAGTCGTCATGGTGTCCTGTTGCCCCCGGTTATCTCTCTGGATGTTGGAGTTGGAGGGCCTCCTCACTCGAGGTTGGTGTGTCCACGGAGCAAACCCTGCAACTTCAGGGCATGGTTGGTGGTTAGGATCACCACGTGGGGTCCTTTTCCCTTAGGAGGGAGGTGGCCTTTTGGGCTGCTGATTTCCAGGTTTTTAGATACTGCCAGTATCTTGGCCAGATGCGGCAGTGGGCCAAGCCCCTTGGTGACCATAGTTTATCCTACCTGGATGGCATTCTTGCATTGTTCCATTTCAAGTGGTCCCAGTTTTTGCACTAATTCTCCAATGGCGATTCACCTTTCACCAGGAATGTAAAGGTCAAAGGGTTTAGCTAAATTAGGGAGTTCCAGGGCAAGGGTCTGAATTGACTGCTCTTTCCATTCTTGAAAGGCCACTTCTGGATTCTATTCAAAAGGATCATCATCTTTTCCTTTCAGTGTTTCATATAATGGCCCAGCTAGTAGACTGCAGTTAGGGATCCAGAAGCAGCAAACCCTGGCCTCCCCAGGAACCCCTAAGCTGTCTTCTAGTTTTAGAAAGGAGTAAGGCCGAAAATGGTTTCTTCCCTTTCCTGGGATGGGCTTCTCTGACCTTCTGTGAGAATGAAGCCCAGGCAGGTCACCGCAGTCTGTGATATTTGAGCTTTTTCTTGGACAACTTCTATCCTTTATTGGCTTGGTAGTTCAGAGGCCTCCTTAGTAGGGCTGGCGATCAGAATGTCGTCTGCGTACTGAAGGAGGGTTTCCTTTTCCAGAGGTAGAACTTTTAGGTCTTTAGCTAAGGTTTCCCCAAAAATGGTGTGGGAATTTTTGCACCCTTGGGGCAAGACGGCCCGGAAGTATTGTTTTAGTTGTATGTTGAGTCCTGCCACTCACAAGCCAAAATTTCTTGTGACTCTGGGACTAATGGAATACAAAAGAAGGCATCATTGAAGACTAATACAGAATACCATGTCCTGGTGGTTGGTAGAATGACCAGCAGGGTGTAGGAATTAGGAGCAACTGGAGGTATATCCTCGGTGGCTTCACTGACTGTCCTGACATCCTTTACCAGGTCCCCAGCAGCCCATGGGGCTCTCGTGGTCAGACCAATCCCAGAATATGGAGCTCACCTGGGCAGGTACCCCACCCCCACCCCAGCCCACGGGGCTCTCATGGTCAGGCCCCTCCCAGGATACAGAGCTACCCTTGCAGGTACCGTGGCAGGGCTGGGCACACAGGAACCGTGCACATAGCCCTCATTGCAGAGCACCCCCAGCTCACCTGTCGCTCAGAGCTGACACAGCACCTCAGAGCAGGACTTGAACTAACAAACAGCAGCTGCGACAGGTCTGTGACCCTGGGCATCACTCTGTGCGGCCTCCCTCCACCTGGTCTTCCAGAGACTTCCACTGCACCCGGGGCACCAGGCCTCTGTCTCCAACCACCACCCACCCCTCCTCTCCCTGACTCCTGGGTTCCTCTCATTAGGAGAGGGTTTTCTTGAAGTTGTCTCCCACTCATGGGCCAGATAAAATGATTAGAAAACAAGCCAAAGCTGCAGCCCCTTGTCTATCCTGACTCTCAGGAGCCCACACCTGTTCCTTGGACCTGGCCGGTTCAGCAATTTCCATTTTCTGCAACTGTGAGCCCCTGAGGGGTGATGATTGGCTGAGCTGGGCAGCCTAACCATGCCGGCCAGCCCTCCCCAGGTGTGCCTGGGTTGAGATCAATATAAATACCACTCCAGGCAGCAAGAGCCCCTGCAGCCGTGCCTGAGCCATTTTCTCTGCCCTGTCAGCAGTCTCGGGGCTGGGCTGGTGGGAGGGAGTGAGAGGCCACGGCTTTGTGGGTGGCCCAGTGTGAGTGGGGCTCTGCTGGACTTTCTGCAGCAGGTGCCAGGCTGCCACCTGCTGAAGAAGAGGATGTGTCACCCATACCTGCTGCTGGAATTTCTCCCTGGGCAGAGGTGAGGAAGGAAAAAAGCAGTGGGGGCAGGGACAGGACGGGTATCTCAGGCAGGGAAATGGAAATCTTCCAGAAGAGCACCCAGGGCCAGGACCATCCTGGCTGGCCTGCAGGCACCAAGTCGGCCGGCATGCTGTCACTCGTGTGGCTCTATGGCCCTTCCTCTAGGCTTTCAAGTCCTTGTATATATTCAGGTGTTTTACCTGGGACGGGTGGGAATAGTTCAGCAGCAACTGGCCTGGGGCTCAGCTCACGTTTACTCACAGATGCCTCGGCACGGTGCCCCAGCTTTGCAATGAGGACGCTTGTTGCGTGGGGGCTGCTGGCTGAATGGGAGATGATTCCCCACCACTGACCAACTTCAGAATTGTTTACAACTGGAGCAAGTGCCCTGATACGGTTTTCCTCTGTGGAACTGGTGGGTTCTGTGTTTTATTTCTCTTTTTCGTTTTTGGTTCAAGGTAGATTTTATTCCTCTTTTTTGTATTTACAGATATAAGCATGGAAATAATTTATTCATATAAATACATGTATGTGAAGGGAATAATTGTTTTTTCTGTTTTATTTTTTAAATTTTATTTCTTTTCAATTGTGAATTTTATTTTATATTTTTATACAGCAGGTTCTTATTGGTTATCTATTTTATACATATAAATGTATACATGCCAATCCCAGTCTCTCAACTCCTCCCACCACCACCCCCCCAACAGCTTTCCCCCCTTGTTGTCCATACATTTGTTGTCTACATCTGTTGCTCTATTTATGCCTTGCAAAATAGTTAATCTGTACGGTTTTTCTAGGTTCCACATATATGCATGAATATACAAGATTTGTTTTTCTCTTTCTGACTTACTTCACTCTGTATGACAGTCTCTAGATCCATCGACGTCTCTACAAATGACCCAATTTCATTCCTTTTCATGGCTTAGTAATATTCCATTTTATATACGTACCACAGCTTTATGCATTCGTCTGTCTGTGGGCATTTAGGTTGCTTCCATTACCTCGATATTGTAAATAGTGATGCAATGAACATTGCGGTGAATGTCTCTTTTTGATTTATGGTTTTGTCTGGGTATATGTCCAGTACTGGGATTGCTGTATCATATGGTAATTCTATTGTTAGTTTCTTAAGAAACTCCATATTGTTCTCCATAGTGAATGTAACAATTTATATTCCCAACAATAGTGGAAGAGGGTTCCTTTTCTCCACACCCTTTCCAGCATTTATTGTTTGTAGATTTTCTGATGATGCCCATTCTATCAGGTGTGAGGTGATACCTCATTGTTGAGTCCATTTTGTTGAGCAAGGGGTAGGTCTTGTCTATTACACATTTGGCTTATGGAACAGTATCTGTGCTAATGTCAAACTCTGGTTTTATGCAGCACCCCAACTCACCTTCCCCCTTAAAAAAGCATAAGTTGCTTTTCTAAACTTGAGACCCTGTTCTGTTTTATAATTCAGTTCATGTGTAGCCAAGTTCACATTCCGTGTATTAGTGATACCTTATGATGTTTCTTTTTCTGTGTGACTTATTTCAGTTAGAATCATCATACCTGAATCCACTCATTATGCTGCTACGGGCCTGATGACATAGATTTCATTGCTGAGTGATATTGCATTGTACGTAAGTACCACAACTTCTTTATCCATTTTTCACTTTCTGCGATATTGAACTTGTACCGTAAATGAGGTTCTTGTTAAGAGAGCTGTCCCAAACTTTGGGGTGGTTGTGTCTTTTTGATTTTACTTTCCCTAAGCTACAGCACCATAAGTGGAAGTGCCCTAGGCTCTGTTGCTTGTTTTTTAGATGTTTCAGGAAACACCATACACCTCTCCCGAGTGGCTGTTGGCAATTTACGTCCCGCCCATCAGCATAACAAGGCTCCCAGTTCTCCATGGCCTGTCCTGCCTTTCTGGATTTTACACTTTCTTCAGGTGGCCCTTTTGACCTTGGGGAAGTGAGACTTCATTGTAGTGCAGATTTCCTTTGCAAGCTTGCTCGGTTGGCCAAAAAGGGCGTATACGTTTTTTCGTGAATATATTCAGGAAAAAACGCATATGCCCTTTTTGGCCAAGTGCATCATTGTGGACGTTCTGCCTCTTTTCCTATGCTTTAAATGCAATTCCAGTCTACCTCCTGAAATCGGTTTCCTGCAATTCTGCCCCGCTTTCAAGTCCTCTTGGCAGCCTTACTTCAGTATATTTTTGGACGATAGCTGTCATTTATAACTCTGCCGGTTTGTGAATTACACTGCCCCTGAGCTCCTTTCTTCAACTCGCTTTCTTGTGAGCTGGCCGCAACACCGCAGGATTGCTTCAGGCCCTAATATGGTTCCGGCACGGCACGCTGAGCCTTTGGTTAATTCCTCTTCCTGGTGGGAAATGAGAGTTAAATTTGCCCGTCTAGACACCTCCAGCTAGTCTCTCTTCGGCTCTCCCTATTCCTGTTCATCTTCCACAGAAATTGCAAACTGGGCCAAACAGGAGGTTAAAGGCACTGACTCTCCAAGTCGGGAGAGTGTTAGTAAAGCGTCTGGAATGTTGCACCCAAGTACCAGGGGACGAGAACTGAGACATATTGGAACACGTCTCCCGATCCCATGGTTGATCATACTCTGGGTTCCACGTGCATGTTTTAGCTGAAGGAAGAATCCCTTAAACCTGGAGAGTTGAGACCCGTGGAATGGGTACCATGCAATATGACTTCAAAGGGTCTTCATTTGCTCACCGAACCTCTCCAATCCTATCACTGCTGCGTTTATGCCCCTGTACACACGCTTGATTTTCTTTCAGAGACATAGCTATCCATAGGTTTTAAGATACTTACTAGTCAGGTACATTCTTAGGCGTTTAATATGGGGTGTTGAGTCCATTTCGTTGAGCAAGGAGTAGTTCTTGTCTATTCGTATTAGGCTTAAGGAACTTTATCTGTGCTCATTTCAATCTCTGGTTTGATGCAGCACCCCAACTCACCTTTTCGCTTAAGCAAGCATAAGTTGGTTTCCTAAATTTGAGACCCTGTTCTGATTTGTAATCCAGTTCCTGTGTGGCCAAGTTTACATTCCGTGTATTAGTGATATCTTATGATGTTTCTTTTTCTGTGTGACTTATTTCAGTTAGAATCATCATACCTGAATCCATTCATTATACTGCTACGGGCCTGATGACATAGACTTCATTGCTGAGTGATATTACATTGTACGTAAGTACCACAACTTCTTTATCCATATTTCACTTTCTGTGCTATTGAACTTGTACCGTAAACGAGGTTCTTGTAAACAGAGCCGTCCCAAACTTTGGGGTGGCTGTGTCTTTTTGATTTGAATTTCCCTAAGCTATAGGACCATAAGTGGAAGTGCCCTAGGCTCTGTTGCTTTGTTTTTTAGATGTTTCAGGAAACACCATACACTTCTCCCAAGTGACTGTTGGCAATTTACATACCGCCCATCAGCATAACAATGCTCCCAGTTCTCCATGGCCTGTCCTGCCTTTCTGGAATTTACACTTTTTTCAGATGGCCCTTTTGACTGGGGGGAAGTGAGACTTCATTGTAGTGCAGATTTCCTTTGCAAGCTTGCTTGGTTGGCCAAAAAGGGCGTATGCGTTTTTTCCTGAATATATTCAGGAAAAAACGCATACGCCCTTTTTGGCCAAGTGCATCATTGTGGACGTTCTGCCTCTTTTCCTATGCTTTAAATGCAATTCCAGTCTACCTCCTGAAATCGGTTTCCTGCAATTCTGCCCCGCTTTCAAGTCCTCTTGGCAGACTTACTTCAGTATATTTTTGGACGATAGCTGTCATTTATAACTCTGCAGGTTTGTGAATTACAGTGCCCCTGAGCTCCTTTCTTCAACTCGCTTTCTTGTGAGCTGGCCGCAACACCGCAGGATTGCTTCAGGCCCTAATCTGGTTCCGGCACGGCACGCTGAGCCTTTGGTTAATTCCTCTTCCTGGTGGGAAATGAGAGTTAAATTTGCCCGTCCAGACACCTCCACCTAGTCTCTCATTGGTTCTCCCTATTCCTGTCCATCTTCCTCAGAAATTGCAAACTGTGCCAAACAGGAGGTAAAAGGCACTGACTCTCCAAGTCAGGAGAGTGTTAGTAAAGCGTCTGGAATGTTGCACCCGAGTACCAGGGGACGAGAACTGAGACATATTGGAACACGTCTCCCGATCACACGGTTGATCATACTCTGGGTTCCACGTGCATGTTTTACCTGAAGGCAGAATCCCTTAAACCTGGAGAGTTGAGACCCGTGGAATGGGTACCATGCAATATGACTTCAAAGGGTCTTCATTTGCTCACCGAACCTCTCCAATCCTATCACTGCTGCGTTTATGCCCCTGTACACACGCTTGATTTTCTTTCAGAGACATAGCAATCCATAGGTTTTAAGATACTTACTAGTCAGGTACATTCTTAGGCGTTTAATATGGGGTGTTGAGTCCATTTCGTTGAGCAAGGAGTAGTTCTTGTCTATTCCATATTTGGCTTAAGGAACTTTATCTGTGCTCATTTCAATCTCTGGTTTGATGCAGCACCCCAACTCACCTTTTCGCTTAAGCAAGCATAAGTTGGTTTTCTAAATTTGAGACCCTGTTCTGATTTGTAATCGAGTTCCTGTGTAGCCAAGTTTACATTCCGTGTATTAGTGATATCTTATGATGTTTCTTTTTCTGTGTGACTTATTTCAGTTAGAATCATCATACCTGAATCCATTCATTATACTGCTACGGGCCTGATGACATAGATTTCATTGCTGAGTGATATTGCATTGTACGTAAGTACCACAACTTCTTTATCCATATTTCACTTTCTGCGCTATTGAACTTGTACCGTAAACGAGGTTCTTGTAAACAGAGCCGTCCCAAACTTTGGGGTGGCTGTGTCTTTTTCATTTTAATTTCCCTAAGCTATAGTACCATAAGTGGAAGTGCCCTAGGCTCTGTTGCTTTGTTTTTTAGATGTTTAAGGCAACACCATACACTTCTCCCAAGTGGCTGTTGGCAATTAACATACCGCCCATCAGCATAACAAGGCTCCCAGTTCTCCATGGCCTGTCCTGCCTTTCTGGATTTTACACTTTTTTCAGATGGCCCTTTTGACCGTGGGGAAGTGAGACTTCATTGTAGTGCAGATTTCCTTTGCAAGCTTGGTTGGTTGGCCAAAAAGGGCGGATGCGTTTTTTCCTGAATATATTCAGGAAACAACGCATACGCCCTTTTTGGCCAAGTGCATCATTGTGGACGTTCTGCCTCTTTTCCTATGCTTTAAATGCAATTCCAGTCTACGTCCTGAAATCGGTTTCCTGCAATTCTGCCCCGCTTTCAAGTCCTCTTGGCAGCCTTACTTCAGTATATTTTTGGACAATAGCTGTCATTTATAACTCTGCAGGTTTGTGAATTACAGTGCCCCTGAGCTCCTTTCTTCAACTCGCTTTCTTGTGAGCTGGCCGCAACACCGCAGGATTGCTTCAGGCCCTAATCTGGTTCCGGCACGGCACGCTGAGCCTTTGGTTAATTCCTCTTCCTGGTGGGAAATGAGAGTTAAATTTGCCCGTCCAGACACCTCCAGCTAGTCTCTCATTGGTTCTCCCTATTCCTGTTCATCTTCCGCAGAAATTGCAAATGGGCCAAACAGGAGGTTAAAGGCACTGACTCTCCAAGTCGGGAGAGTGTTAGTAAAGCGTCTGGAATGTTGCACCTGAGTACCAGGGGACGAGAACTGAGACATATTGGAACACGTCTCCCGATCACACGGTTGATCATACTCTGGGTTCCACGTGCATGTTTTAGCTGAAGGCAGAATCCCTTAAACCTGGAGATTTGAGACCCGTGGAATGGGTACCATGCAATATGACTTCAAAGGGTCTTCATTTGCTCACCGAACCTCTCCAATCCTATCACTGCTGCGTTTATGCCCCTGTACACACGCTTGATTTTCTTTCAGAGACATAGCAATCCATAGGTTTTAAGATACTTACTAGTCAGGTACATTCTTAGGCGTTTAATATGGGGTGTTGAGTCCATTTCGTTGAGCAAGGAGTAGTTCTTGTCTATTCCATATTTGGCTTAAGGAACTTTATCTGTGCTCATTTCAATCTCTGGTTTGATGCAGCACCCCAACTCACCTTTCCCCTTAAGCAAGCATAAGTTGGTTTTCTAAATTTGAGACCCTGTTCTGTTTTGTAATCCAGTTCCTGTGTAGCCAAGTTTACATTCCGTGTATTAGTGATATCTTATGATGTTTCTTTTTCTGTGTGACTTATTTCAGTTAGAATCATCATACCTGAATCCACTCATTATGCTGCTACGGGCCTGATGACATAGATTTCATTGCTGAGTGATATTGCATTGAACGTAAGTACCACGACTTCTTTATCCATTTTTCACTTTCTGCGATATTGAACTTGTACTGTAAACGACGTTTTTGTAAACAGAGCCGTCCCAAACTTTGGGGTGTCTGTGTCTTTTTGATTTTAATTTCCCTAAGCTATAGGACCATAAGTGGAAGTGCCCTAGGCTCTGTTGCTTTGTTTTTTAGATGTTTCAGGAAACACCATACACCTCTCCGGAGTGGCTCTTGACAATTTACATCCCGCCCATCAGCATAACTAGGCTCCCAGTTCTCCATGGCCTGTCCTGCCTTTCTGGATTTTACACTTTTTTCAGATGGCCCTTTTGACCGTGGGGAAGTGAGACTTCATTGTAGTGCAGATTTCCTTTGCAAGCTTGCTTGGTTGGCCAAAAAGGGCGTATGCGTTTTATCCTGAATATATTCAGGAAAAAACGCATACCCCCTTTCTGGCCAAGTGCATCATTGTGGACGTTCTGCCTCTTTTCCTATGCTTTAAATGCAATTCCAGTCTACCTCCTGAAATCGGTTTCCTGCAATTCTGCCCCGCTTTCAAGTGCTCTTGGCAGCCTTACTTCAATATAATTTTGGACGATAGCTGTCATTTATAACTCTGCAGGTTTGTGAATTACAGTGCCCCTGAGGTCCTTTCTTCAACTCGCTTTCTTGTGAGCTGGCCGCAACACCGCAGGATTGCTTCAGGCCCTAATCTAGTTCCGGCACGGCACGCTGAGCCTTTGGTTAATTCCTCTTCCTGGTGGGAAATGAGAGTTAAATTTGCCCGTCCAGACACCTCCACCTAGTCTCTCATTGGTTCTGACTATTCCTGTTCATCTTCCGCAGAAATTGCAAATGGGCCAAACAGGAGGTTGAAGGCACTGACTCTCCAAGTCGGGAGAGTGTTAGTAAAGCGTCTGGAATGTTGCACCCGAGTACCAGGGGACGAGAACTGAGACATATTGGAACACGTCTCCCGATCACACGGTTGATCATACTCTGGGTTCCACGTCCATGTTTTAGCTGAAGGCAGAATCCCTTAAACCTGGAGAGTTGAGACCCGTGGAATGGATACCATGCAATATGACTTCAAAGGGTCTTCATTTGCTCACCGAACCTCTCCAATCCTATCACTGCTGCGTTTATGCCCCTGTACACACGCTTGATTTTCTTTCAGAGACATAGCAATCCATAGGTTTTAAGATACTTACTAGTCAGGTACATTCTTAGGCGTTTAATATGGGGTGTTGAGTCCATTTCGTTGAGCAAGGAGTAGCTCTTGTCTATTCCATATTTGGCTTAAGGAACTTTATCTGTGCTCATTTCAATCTCTGGTTTTATGCAGCACCCCAACTCACCTTTCCCCTTAAGCAAGCATAAGTTGGTTTTCTAAATTTGAGACCCTGTTTTGTTTTATAATCCAGTTCCTGTGTAGCCAAGTTTACATTCCGTGTATTAGTGATATCTTATGATGTTTCTTTTTCTGTGTGACTTATTTCAGTTAGAATCATCATACCTGAATTCACTCATTATGCTGCTACGGGCCTGATGACATAGATTTCATTGCTGAGTGATATTGCATTGTACGTAAGTACCACAACTTCTTTATCCATTTTTCACTTTCTGCGATATTGAACTTGTACCATAAACGAGGTTCTTGTAAACAGAGCCGTCCCAAATTTTGGGGTGGCTGTGTCTTTTTGACTTTAATTTCCCTAAGCTATAGGACCATAAGTGGAAGTGCCCTAGGCTCTGTTGCTTTGTTTTTTAGATGTTTCAGGAAACACCATACACCTCTCCGGAGTGGCTCTTGGCAATTTACATCCCGCCCATCAGCATAACAAGGCTCCCAGTTCTCCATGGCCTGTCCTGCCTTTCTGGATTTTACACTTTTTTCAGATGGCCCTTTTGACCAGGGGGAAGTGAGACTTCATTGTAGTGCAGATTTCCTTTGCAAGCTTGCTTGGTTGGGCAAAAAGGGCGTATGCGTTTTTTCCTGAATATATTCAGGAAAAAACGCATACGCCCTTTTTGGCCAAGTGCATCATTGTGGACGTTCTGCCTCTTTTCCTATGCTTTAAATGCAATTCCAGTCTACCTCCTGAAATCGGTTTCCTGCAATTCTGCCCCGCTTTCAAGTCCTCTTGACAGCCTTACTTCAGTATATTTTTGGACGATAGCTGTCATTTATAACTCTGCAGGTTTGTGAATTACAGTGCCCCTGAGCTCCTTTCTTCAACTCGCTTTCTTGTGAGCTGGCCGCAACACCGCAGGATTGCTTCAGGCCCTAATCTGGTTCCGGCACGGCACGCTGAACCTTTGGTTAATTCCTCTTCCTGGTGGGAAATGAGATTTAAATTTGCCCGTCCAGACACCTCCACCTAGTCTCTCATTGGTTCTCCGTATTCCTGTTCATCTTCCTCAGAAATTGCAAATGGGCCAAACAGGAGTTTAAAGGCACTGACTCTCCAAGTCGGGAGAGTGTTAGTAAAGCGTCTGGAATGTTGCACCTGAGTACCAGGGGACGAGAACTGAGACATATTGGAACACGTCTCACGATCACATGGTTGATCATACTCTGGGTTCCACGTGCATGTTTTACCTGAAGGCACAATCCCTTAAACCTGGAGAGTTGAGACCCGTGGAATGGGTTCCATGCAATATGCCTTCAAAGGGTCTTCATTTGCTCACCGAACCTCTCCAATCCTATCACTGCTGCGTTTATGCCCCTGTACACACGCTTGATTTTCTTTCAGAGACATAGCAATCCATAGGTTTTAAGATACTTACTAGTCAGGTACATTCTTAGGCGTTTAATATGGGGTGTTGAGTCCATTTCGTTGAGCAAGGAGTAGTTCTTGTCTATTCCATATTTGGCTTAAGGAACTTTATCTGTGCTCATTTCAATCTCTGGTTTGATGCAGCACCCCAACTCACCTTTCCCCTTAAGCAAGCATAAGTTGGTTTTCTAAATTTGAGACCCTGTTCTGTTTTGTAATCCAGTTCCTGTGTAGCCAAGTTTACATTCCGTGTATTAGTGATATCTTATGATGTTTCTTTTTCTGTGTGACTTATTTCAGTTAGAATCATCATACCTGAATCCACTCATTATGCTGCTATGGGCCTGATGACATAGACTTCATTGCTGAGTGATATTGCATTGTACGTAAGTACCACAACTTCTTTATCCGTTTTTCACTTTCTGTGATATTGAACTTGTACCGTAAAGGACGTTCTTGTATACAGAGCCGTCCCAAACTTTGGGGTGGCTGTGTCTTTTTGATTTTAATTTCCCTAAGCTATAGGACCCTAAGTGGAAGTGCCCTAGGCTCTGTTGCTTTGTTTTTTAGATGTTACAGGAAACAGCATACACCTCTCACGAGTGGCTCTTGGCAATTTACATCCCGCCCATCAGCATAACAAGGCTCCCAGTTCTCCATGGCCTGTCCTGCCTTTCTGGATTTTACACTTTTTTCAGATGGCCCTTTTGACCAGGGGGAAGTGAGACTTCATTGTAGTGCAGATTTCCTTTGCAAGCTTGCTTGGTTGCCCAAAAAGGGCGTATGCGTTTTTTCCTGAATATATTCAGGAAAAAACGCATACGCCCTTTTTGGCCAAGTGCATCATTGTGGACGTTCTGCCTCTTTTCCTATGCTTTAAATGCAATTCCAGTCTACCTCCTGAAATCGGTTTCCTGCAATTCTGCCCCGCTTTCAAATCCTCTTGGCAGCCTTACTTCAGTATATTTTTGGACGATAGCTGTCATTTATAACTCTGCAGGTTTGTGAATTACACTGCCCCTGAGCTCCTTTCTTCAACTCGCTTTCTTGTGAGCTGGCCGCAACACCGCAGGATTGCTTCAGGCCCTAATCTGGTTCTGGCACGGCACGCTGAGCCTTTGGTTAATTCCTCTTCCTGGTGGGAAATGAGAGTTAAATTTGCCCGTCCAGACACCTCCACCTAGTCTCTCATTGGTTCTCCCTATTCCTGTTCATCTTCCGCAGAAATTTCAAATGGGCCAAACAGGAGGTTAAAGGCACTGACTCTCCAAGTTTGGAGAGTGTTAGTAAAGCGTCTGGAATGTTGCACCCGAGTACCAGGGGACGAGAACTGAGACATATTGGAACACGTCTCCCGATCACACGGTTGATCATACTCTGGGTTCCACGTGCATGTTTTAGCTGAAGGAAGAATCCCTTAAACCTGGAGAGTTGAGACCCGTGGAATGGGTACCATGCAATATGACTTCAAAGGGTCTTCATTTGCTCACCGAACCTCTCCAATCCTATCACTGCTGCGTTTATGCCCCTGTACACACGCTTGATTTTCTTTCAGAGACATAGCAATCCATAGGTTTTAAGATACTTACTAGTCAGGTACATACTTAGGCGTTTAATATGGGCTGCTGAGTCCATTGCGTTGAACAAAGAGTAGTTCATGTCTATTCCATATTTGGCTTACGGAACTTTGTCTGTGCTCATTTCAATCTCTGGTTTTATGCAGCACCCCAACTCACCTTTCCCCTTAAGCAAGCATAAGTTGGTTTTCTAAATTTGAGACCCTGTTCTGTTTTGTAATCCAGTTCCTGTGTAGCCAAGGTTACATTCCGTGTATTAGTGATATCTTATGATGTTTCTTTTTCTGTGTGACTTATTTCAGTTAGAATCATCATACCTGAATCCACTCATTATGCTGCTACGGGCCTGATGACATAGATTTCATTGCTGAGTGATATTGCATTGAACGTAAGTACCACAACTTCTTTATCCATTTTTCACTTTCTGCGCTATTGAACTTGTACCGTAAACGAGGTTCTTGTAAACAGAGCCGTCCCAAACTTTGGGGTGGCTGTGTCTTTTTGATTTGAATTTCCCTAAGCTATAGGACCATAAGTGGAAGTGCCCTAGGCTCTGTTGCTTTGTTTTTTAGATGTTTCATAAACACCATACACTTCTCCGGAGTGGCTGTTGGCAATTTACATCCCGCCCATCAGCATAACAAGGCTCCCAGTTCTCCATGGCCTGTCCTGCCTTTCTGGATTTTACACTTTTTTCAGATAGCCCTTTTGACCGGGGGGAAGTGAGACTTCATTGTAGTGCAGATTTCCTTTGCAAGCTTGCTTGGTTGGCCAAAATATATTCAGGAAAAAACGCATACGCCCTTTCTGGCCAAGTGCATCATTGTGGACGTTCTGCCTCTTTTCCTATGCTTTAAATGCAATTCCAGTCTACCTCCTGAAATCGGTTTCCTGCAATTCTGCCCCGCTTTCAAGTCCTCTTGGCAGCCTTACTTCAGTATATTTTTGGACGATAGCTGTCATTTATAACTCTGCAGGTTTGTGAATTACGGTGCCCCTGAGGTCCTTTCTTCAACTCGCTTTCTTGTGAGCTGGCCGCAACACCGCAGGATTGCTTCAGGTCCTAATCTGGTTCCGGCACGGCACGCTGAGCCTTTGGTTAATTCCTCTTCCTGGTGGGAAATGAGAGTTATATTTGTCCGTCCAGGCACCTCCAGCTAGCCTCTCTTTGGTTCACCCTATTCCTGTTCATCTTCCGCAGAAATTGCAAACTGGGCCAAACAGGAGGTTAAAGGCACTGACTCTCCAAGTCGGGAGAGTGTTAGTAAAGCGTCTGGAATGTTGCACCGGAGTACCAGGGGATGAGAACTGAGACATAATGGAACACGTCTCCCGATCACATGGTTGATCATACTCTGGGTTCCATGTGCATGTTTTAGCTGAAGGAAGAATCCCTTAAACCTGGAGAGTTGAGACCCGTGGAATGGGTACCATGCAATATGACTTCAAAGGGTCTTCATTTGCTCACCGTACCTCTCCAATCCTATCACTGCTGCGTTTATGCCCCTGTACACACGCTTGATTGTCTTTCAGAGACATAGCAATCCATAGGTTTTAAGATAATTACTAGTCAGGTACATTCTGAGGCGTTTAATATGGGGTGTTGAGTCCGTTTCGTTGAGCAAGGAGTAGTTCTTGTCTATTCTATATTTGGCTTAAGGAACTTTATCTGTGCTCATTTCAATCTCTGGTTTTATGCAGCACCCCAACTCACCTTTCCCCTTAAGCAAGCATAAGTTGGTTTTCTAAATTTGAGACCCTGTTCTGTTTTGTAATCCAGTTCCTGTGTAGCCAAGTTTACATCCCGTGTATTAGTGATATCTTATGATGTTTCTTTTTCTGTGTGACTTATTTCAGTTAGAATCATCATACCTGAATCCACTCATTATGCTGCTACGGGCCTGATGACATAGATTTCATTGCTGAGTGATATTGCATTGTACGTAAGTACCACAACTTCTTTATCCATTTTTCACTTTCTGCGATATTGAACTTGTACTGTAAACGAGGTTCTTGTAAACAGAGCCGTCCCAAACTTTGGGGTGGCTGTGTCTTTTTGATTTTAATTTCCCTAAGCTATAAGACCATAAGTGGAAGTGCCCTAGGCTCTGTTGCTTTGTTTTTTAGATGTTTCAGGAAACACCATACACCACTCCCGAGTGGCTCTTGGCAATTTACATCCCGCCCATCAGCATAACAAGGCTCCCAGTTCTCCATGGCCTGTCCTGCCTTTCTGGATTTTACACTTTTTTCAGATGGCCCTTTTGACCAGGGGGAAGTGAGACTTCATTGTAGTGCAGATTTCCTTTGCAAGCTTGCTTGGTGGACCAAAAAGGGCGTATGAGTTTTTTCCTGAATATATTCAGGAAACAACGCATACGCCCTTTTTGGCCAAGTGCATCATTGTGGACGTTCTGCCTCTTTTCCTATGCTTTAAATGCAATTCCAGTCTACCTCCTGAAATCGGTTTCCTGCAATTCTGCCCCGCTTTCAAGTCCTCTTGGCAGCCTTACTTCAGTATATTTTTGGACGATAGCTGTCATTTATAACTCTGCAGGTTTGTGAATTACAGTGCCCCTGAGCTCCTTTCTTCAACTCGCTTTCTTGTGAGCTGGCCGCAACACCGCAGCATTGCTTCAGGCCCTAATCTGGTTCCGGCACGGCACGCTGAGCCTTTGGTTAATTCCTCTTCCTGGTGGGAAATGAGAGTTAAATTTGCCCGTCCAGACACCTCCACCTGGTCTCTCATTGGTTCTCCCTATTCCTGTTCATCTTCCTCAGAAATTGCAAACTGGGCCAAACAGGAGGTTAAAGGCACTGACTCTCCAAGTCAGGAGAGTGTTAGTAAAGCGTCTGGAATGTTGCACCCGAGTACCAGGGGACGAGAACTGAGACATATTGGAACACGTCTCCCGATCACACGGTTGATCATACTCTGGGATCCATGTGCATGTTTTAGCTGAAGGATGAATCCCTTAAACCTGGAGAGTTGAGACCCGTGGAATGGGTACCATGCAATATGACTTCAAAGGGTCTTCATTTGCTCACCGAACCTCTCCAATCCTATCACTGCTGTGTTTATGCCCCTGTACACATGCTTGATTTTCTTTCAGAGACATAGCAATCCATAGGTTTTAAGATACTTACTAGTCAGGTACATTCTTAGGCGTTTAATATGGGGTGTTGAGTCCATTTCGTTGAGCAAGGAGTAGTTCTTGTCTATTCCATATTTGGCTTAAGGAACTTTATCTGTGCTCATTTCAATCTCTGGTTTTATGCAGCACCCCAACTCACCTTTCCCCTTAAGCAAGCATAAGTTGGTTTTCTAAATTTGAGACCCTGTTCTGTTTTGTAATCCAGTTCCTGTGTAGCCAAGTTTACATTCCGTGTATTAGTGTTATCTTATGATGTTTCTTTTTCTGTGATACTTATTTCAGTTAGAATCATCATACCTGAATCCACTCATTATGCTGCTATGGGCCTGATGACATAGACTTCATTGCTGAGTGATATTGCATTGTACGTAAGTACCACAACTTCTTTATCCATTTTTCACTTTCTGTGATATTGAACTTGTACCGTAAACGACGTTCTTGTATACAGAGCCGTCCCAAACTTTGGGGTGGCTGTGTCTTTTTGATTTTAATTTCCCTAAGCTATAGGACCATAAGTGGAAGTGCCCTAGGCTCTGTTGCTTTGTTTTTTAGATGTTACAGGAAACACCATACACCTCTCACGAGTGGCTCTTGGCAATTTACATCCCGCCCATCAGCATAACAAGGCTCCCAGTTCTCCATGGCCTGTCCTGCCTTTCTGGATTTTACACTTTTTTCAGATGGCCCTTTTGACCGGGGGGAAGTGAGACTTCATTGTAGTGCAGATTTCCTTTGCAAGCTTGCTTGGTTGGCCAAAAAGGGCGTATGCGTTTTTTCCTGAATACATTCAGGAAAAAACTCCTATGCCCTTTTTGGCCAAGTGCATCATTGTGGACGTTCTGCCTCTTTTCCTATGCTTTAAATGCAATTCCAGTCTACCTCCTGAAATCGGTTTCCTGCAATTCTGCCCCGCTTTCAAGTCCTCTTGGCAGCCTTACTTCAGTATATTTTTGGACGATAGCTGTCATTTATAACTCTGCAGGTTTGTGAATTACAGTGCCTCTGAACTCCTTTCTTCAACTCACTTTCTTGGGAGCTGGCCGCAACACCGCAGCATTGCTTCAGGCCCTAATCTGGTTCCGGCACGGTACACTGAGCCTTTGGTTAATTCCTCTTCCTGGTGGGAAATGAGAGTTAAATTTGTCCGTCCAGACACCTCCAGCTAGTCTCTCTTTGGTTCTCCCTATTCCTGTTCATCTTCCGCAGAAATTGCAAACTGGGCCAAACAGGAGGTTAAAGGCACTGACTCTCCAAGTCGGGAGAGTGTTAGTAAAGCGTCTGGAATGTTGCACCCGAGTACCACTGGACGAGAACTGAGACATATTGGAACACGTCTCCCGATCACATGGTTGATCATACTCTGGGTTCCACATGCATGTTTTAGCTGAAGGAAGAATCCCTTAAACCTGGAGAGTTGAGACCCGTGGAATGGGTACCATGCAATATGACTTCAAAGGGTCTTCATTTGCTCACCGAACCTCTCCAATCCTATCACTGCTGCGTTTATGCCCCTGTACACACGCTTGATTTTCTTTCAGAGACATAGCAATCCATAGGTTTTAAGATACTTACTAGTCAGGTACATTCTTAGGCATTTAATATGGGGTGTTGAGTCCATTTCGTTGAGCAAGGAGTAGTTCTTGTCTATTCCATATTTGGCTTAAGGAACTTTATCTGTGCTCATTTCAATCTCTGGTTTTAGGCAGCACCCCAACTCAGCTTTCCCCTTAAGCAAGCATAAGTTGGTTTTCTAAATTTGAGACCCTGTTCTGTTTTGTAAACCAGTTCCTGTGTAGCCAAGTTTACATTCCGTGTATTAGTGATATCTTATGATGTTTCTTTTTCTGTGATACTTATTTCAGTTAGAATCATCATACCTGAATCCACTCTTTATGCTGCTATGGGCCTGAAGACATAGATTTCATTGCTGAGTGATAATGCATTGTACGTAAGTACCACAACTTCTTTATCCATTTTTCGCTTTCTGCGATATTGAACTTGTAGCGTAAACCAGGTTCTTGTAAACAGAGCCGTCCCAAACTTTGGGGTGGCTGTGTCTTTTTGATTTTAATTTCCATAAGCTATAGGACCATAAGTGGAAGTGCCCTAGGTTTTGTTGCTTTGTTTTTTAGATGTTTCAGGAAACACCATACACTTCTCCCAAGTGGCTGTTGGCAATTTACATCCCGCCCATCAGCATAACAAGGCTCCCAGTTCTCCATGGCCTGTCCTGCCTTTCTGGATTTTACACTTTTTTCAGATGGCCCTTTTGACCAGGGGGAAGTGAGACTTCATTGTAGTGCAGATTTCCTTTGCAAGCTTGCTTGGTTGGCCAAAAAGGGCGTATGCGTTTTTTCCTGAATATATTCAGGAAAAAACGCATACGCCCTTTTTGGCCAAGTGCATCATTGTGGACGTTCTGCCTCTTTTCCTATACTTTAAATGCAATTCCAGTCTACCTCCTGAAATCGGATTCCTGCAATTCTGCCCGG
Organism: Leucopleurus acutus; assembly: GCF_964270905.1. NCBI lineage: Eukaryota > Metazoa > Chordata > Mammalia > Artiodactyla > Delphinidae > Leucopleurus > Leucopleurus acutus. The sequence goes on from NW_028139196.1 coordinate 301,706, forward strand.
CTTTCAAGTCTTCCTGGCAGCCTTGCTTCAGTATATTTTTGGACGATAGCTGTCATTTATAACTCTGCAGGTTTGTGAATTACAGTGCCCCTGAGCTCCTTACTTCAACTCGCTTTCTTGTGAGCTGGCCGCAACACCGCAGGATTGCTTCAGGCCCTAATCTCGTTCCGGCCGGGACGCTGAGCTTTTGGTTAATTCCTATTCCTGGTGCAAAATGAGAGTTAAATTTTCTCGTCCAGACACGTCCAACTAGTCTCTCATTGTTTCTCCCTATTCCTGTACATCTTCCGGAGATATTCCAAACTGGGCCAAACAGGAGGTTAAAGGCACTGACTCTCCAAGTCAGGAGAGTGTTAGTAAAGCGTCTGGAATGTTGCACCCGAGTACCAGAGGACGAAAACTGAGACATATTGGAACACGTCTCCCGATCACACGGTTGATCATACTCTGGGCTCCACATGCATGTTTTAGCTGAAGGAAGAATCCCTTAAACCTGGAGATTTGAGACCCGTGGAATGGGTACCATGCAATATGATTTCAAAGGGTCTGCATTTGCTCAACGGACTGCTCCAATCCTATCACTGCTGCGTTTATGTCCCTGTACAGACGCTTGATTCTCTTTCAGAGACATAGCAATCCATAGGTTTTAAGATACTTACTAGTCAGGTACGTTCTTAGGCGTTTAATATGGGGTGTTGAGTCCATTTCGTTGAACAAGGAGTAGTTCTTGTCTATTCCATATTTGGCTTAAGGAACTTTATCTGTGCTCATTTCAATCTCTGGTTTTATGCAGCACCCCAACTCACCTTTCCCCTTAAGCAAGCATAAGTTGGTTTTCTAAATTTGAGACCCTGTTCTGTTTTGTAATCCAGTTCCTGTGTAGCCAAGTTTACATCCCGTGTATTAGTGATATCTTATGATGTTTCTTTTTCTGTGTGACTTATTTCAGTTAGAATCATCATACCTGAATCCACTCATTATGCTGCTACGGGCCTGATGACATAGATTTCATTGCTGAGTGATATTGCATTGTACGTAAGTACCACAACTTCTTTATCCATTTTTCACTTTCTGCGCTATTGAACTTGTACCGTAAACGAGGTTCTTGTAAACAGAGCCGTCCCAAACTTTGGGGTGGCTGTGTCTTTTTGATTTTAATTTCCCTAAGCTATAGGACCATAAGTGGAAGTGCCCTAGGCTCTGTTGCTTTGTTTTTTAGATGTTTCAGGAAACACCATACACCTCTCACGAGTGGCTCTTGGCAATTTACATCCCGCCCATCAGCATAAAAAGGCTCCCAGTTCTACATGGCCTGTCCTGCCTTTCTGGATTTTACACTTTTTTCAGATGGCCCTTTTGACCGGGGGGAAGTGAGACTTCATTGTAGTGCAGATTTCCTTTGCAAGCTTGCTTGGTTGGCCAAAAAGTGCGTATGCGTTTTTTCCTGAATATATTCAGGAAAAAACGCATACGCCCTTTTTGGCCAAGTGCATCATTGTCCACGTTCTGCCTCCTTTCCTATGCTTTAAATGCAATTTCAGTCTACCTCCTGAAATCGGTTTCCTGCAATTCTGCCCCGCTTTCAAGTCCTCTTGGCAGCCTTACTTCAGTATATTTTTGGACGATAGCTGTCATTTATAACTCTGCAGGTTTGTGAATTACAGTGCCCCTGAGCTCCTTTCTTCAACTCGCTTTCTTGAGAGCTGGCCGCAACACCGCAGGATTGCTTCAGGCCCTAATCTGGTTCCGGCACAGCACGCTGAGCCTTTGGTTAATTCCTCTTCCTGGTGGGAAATGAGAGTTAAATTTGCCCGTCCAGACACCTCCAGCTAGTCTCTCATTGGTTCTCCCTATTCCTGTTCATCTTCCTCAGAAATTGCAAATGGGCCAAACAGGAGGTTAAAGGCACTGACTCTCCAAGTCGGGAGAGTGTTAGTAAAGCGTCTGGAATGTTGCACCCGAGTACCAGGGGACGAGAACTGACACATATTGGAACACGTCTCCCGATCACACGGTTGATCATACTCTGGGTTACACGTGCATGTTTTAGCTGAAGGAAGAATCCCTTAAACCTGGAGAGTTCAGACCCCTGGAATGGGTACCATGCAATATGACTTCAAAGGGTCTTCATTTGCTCACCGAACCTCTCCAATCCTATCACTGCTGCGTTTATGCCCCTGTACACACGCTTGATTTTCTTTCAGAGACATAGCAATCCATAGGTTTTAAGATACTTACTAGTCAGGTACATACTTAGGCGTTTAATATGGGCTGCTGAGTCCATTGCGTTGAACAAGGAGTAGTTCTTGTCTATTCCATATTTGGCTTAAGGAACTTTGTCTGTGCTCATTTCAATCTCTAGTTTTATGCAGCACCCCAACTCACCTTCCCCTTAAGCAAGCATAAGTTGGTTTTCTAAATTTGAGACCCTGTTCTGTTTTGTAATCCAGTTCCTGTGTAGCCAAGTTTACATTCCGTGTATTAGTGATATCTTATGATGTTTCTTTTTCTGTGTGACTTATTTCAGTTAGAATCATCATACCTGAATCCACTCATTATGCTGCTACGGGCCTGATGACATAGATTTCATTGCTGAGTGATATTGCATTGAACGTAAGTACCACAACTTCTTTATCCATTTTTCACTTTCTGCGATATTGAACTAGTACCGTAAACGAGGTTCTTGTAAACAGAGCCGTCCCAAACTTTGGGGTGGCTGTGTCTTTTTGATTTTAATTTCCCTAAGCTATAGGACTATAAGTGGACTTGCCCTAGGCTCAGTTGCTTTGTTTTTTAGATGTTTCATAAACACCATACACTTCTCCCGAGTGGCTGTTGGCAATTTGCATCCCGCCCATCAGCATAACAAGGCTCCCAGTTCTCCATGGCCTGTCCTGCCTTTCTGGATTTTACACTTTTTTCAGATGGCCCTTTTGACCGGGGGGGAAGTGAGACTTCATTGTAGTGCAGATTTCCTTTGCAAGCTTGCTTGGTTGGCCAAAAAGGGCGTATGCGTTTTTTCCTGAATATATTCAGGAAAAAACGCATACGCCCTTTTTGGCCAAGTGCATCATTGTGGACGTTCTGCCTCTTTTCCTATGCTTTAAATGCAATTCCAGTCTACCTCCTGAAATCGGTTTCCTGCAATTCTGCCCCGCTTTCAAGTCCTCTTGGCAGCCTTACTTCAGTATATTTTTGGACGATAGCTGTCATTTATAACTCTGCAGGTTTGTGAATTACAGTGCCCCTGAGCTCCTTTCTTCAACTCGGTTTCTTGTGAGCTGGCCGCAACACCGCAGGATTGCTTCAGGCCCTAATCTGGTTCTGGCACGGCTCGCTGAGCCTTTGGTTAATTCCTCTTCCTGGTGGGAAATGAGAGTTAAATTTGCCCGTCCAGACACCTCCAGCTAGTCTCTCATTGGTTCTCCCTATTCCTGTTCATCTTCCTCAGAATTTGCAAATGGGCCAAACAGGAGGTTAAAGGCACTGACTCTCCAAGTCGGGAGAGTGTTAGTAAAGCGTCTGGAATGTTGCACCCGAGTACCAGGGGACGAGAATTGAGACATATTGGAACACGTCTCCCGATCACACGGTTGATCATACTCTGGGTTCCACGTGCATGTTTTAGCTGAAGGAAGAATCCCTTAAACCTGGAGAGTTGAGACCCGTGGAATGGGTACCATGCAATATGACTTCAAAGGGTCTTCATTTGCTCACCGAACCTCTCCAATCCTATCACTGCTGCGTTTATGCCCCTGTACACACGCTTGATTTTCTTTCGGAGACATAGCAATCCATAGGTTTGAAAATTCTTACTAGTCAGGTACATTCTTAGGCGTTTAATATGGGGTGTTGAGTCCATTTCGTTGAGCAAGGAGTAGTTCTTGTCTATTCTATATTTGGCTTAAGAAACTTTATCTGTGCTCATTTCAATCTCTGGTTTTATGCAGCACCCCAACTCACCTTTCCCCTTAAGCAAGCATAAGTTGGTTTTCTAAATTTGAGACCCTGTTCTGTTTTGTAATCCAGTTCCTGTGTAGCCAAGTTTACATCCCGTGTATTAATGATATCTTATGATGTTTCTTTTTCTGTGTGACTTATTTCAGTTAGAATCATCATACCTGAATCCACTCATTATGCTGCTACGGGTCTGATGACATAGATTTCATTGCTGAGTGATATTGCATTGTACGTAAGTACCACAACTTCTTTATCCATTTTTCACTTTCTGCGCTATTGAACTTGTACCGTAAACGAGGTTCTTGTAAACAGAGCCGTCCCAAACTTTGGGGTGGCTGTGTCTTTTTGATTTTAATTTCCCTAAGCTATAGGACCATAAGTGGAAGTGCCCTAGGTTTTGTTGCTTTGTTTTTTAGATGTTTCAGGAAACACCATACACTTCTCCCAAGTGGCTGTTGGCAATTTACATCCCGCCCATCAGCATAACAAGGCTCCCAGTTCTCCATGGCCTGTCCTGCCTTTCTGGATTTTACACTTTTTTCAGATGGCCCTTTTGACCAGGGGGAAGTGAGACTTCATTGTAGTGCAGATTTCCTTTGCAAGCTTGCTTGGTTGGCCAAAAAGGGCGTATGCGTTTTTTCCTGAATATATTCAGGAAAAAACGCATACGCCCTTTTTGGCCAAGTGCATCATTGTGGACGTTCTGCCTCTTTTCCTATACTTTAAATGCAATTCCAGTCTACCTCCTGAAATCGGATTCCTGCAATTCTGCCCGGCTTTCAAGTCTTCCTGGCAGCCTTACTTCAGTATATTTTTGGACGATAGCTGTCATTTATAACTCTGCAGGTTTGTGAATTACAGTGCCCCTGAGCTCCTTTCTTCAACTCGCTTTCTTGTGAGCTGGCCGCAACACCGCAGGATTGCTTCAGGCCCTAATCTCGTTCCGGCCGGGACGCTGAGCTTTTGGTTAATTCCTATTCCTGGTGCAAAATGAGAGTTAAATTTTCTCGTCCAGACACCTCCAGCTAGTCTCTCATTGGTTCTCCCTATTCCTGTTCATCTTCCGCAGAAATTGCAAATGGGCCAAACAGGAGTTTAAAGGCACTGACTCTCCAAGTCGGGAGAGTGTTAGTAAAGCGTCTGGAATGTTACACCCGAGTACCAGGGGACGAGAATTGAGACATATTGGAACACGTCTCCCGATCACACGGTTGATCATACTCTGGGTTCCACGTGCATGTTTTAGCTGAAGGAAGCATCCCTTAAACCTGGAGAGTTGAGACCCGTGGAATGGGTACCATGCAATATGACTTCAAAGGGTCTTCATTTGCTCACCGAACCTCTCCAATCCTATCACTGCTGCGTTTATGCCCCTGTACACACGCTTGATTTTCTTTCAGAGACATAGCAATGCATAGGTTTTAAGATACTTACTAGTCAGGTACATTCTTAGGCGTTTAATATGGGGTGTTGAGTCCATTTCGTTGAGCAAGGAGTAGTTCTTGTCTATTCCATATTTGGCTTAAGGAACTTTATCTGTGCTCATTTCAATCTCTGGTTTTATGCAGCACCCCAACTCACCTTTCCCCTTAAGCAAGCATAAGTTGGTTTTCTAAATTTGAGACCCTGTTCTGTTTTGTAATCCAGTTCCTGTGTAGCCAAGTTTACATTCGGTGTATTAGTGATATCTTATGATGTTTCTTTTTCTGTGTGACTTATTTCAGTTAGAATCATCATACCTGAATCCACTCATTATGCTGCTACGGGCCTGATGACATAGATTTCATTGCTGAGTGATATTGCATTGTACGTAAGTACCACAACTTCTTTATCCATTTTTCACTTTCTGTGATATTGAACTTGTACCGTAAACGATGTTCTTGTAAACAGAGCCGTCCCAAACTTTGGGGTGGCTGTGTCTTTTTGATTTTAATTTCCCTAAGCTACAGGACCATAAGTGGAAGTGCCCTAGGCTCTGTTGCTTTGTTTTTTAGATGTTTCAGGAAACACCATACACCTCTCCCGAGTGGCTGTTGGCAATTTACATCCCGCCCATCAGCATAACAAGGCTCCCAGTTCTCCATGGCCTGTCCTGCCTTTCTGGATTTTACACTTTTTTCAGATGGCCCTTTTGACCGGGGGGGAAGTGAGACTTCATTGTAGTGCAGATTTCCTTTGCAAGCTTGCTAGGTTGGCCAAAAAGGGCGTATGCGTTTTTTCCTGAATATATTCACGAAAAAACGCATACGCCCTTTTTGGCCAAGTGCATCATTGTGGACGTTCTGCCTCTTTTCCTATGCTTTAAATGCAATTCCAGTCTACCTCCTGAAATCAGTTTCCTGCAATTCTGCCCCGCTTTCAAGTCCTCTTGGCAGCCTTACTTCAGTATATTTTTGGATGATAGCTGTCATTTATAACTCTGCAGGTTTGTGAATTACAGTGCCCCTGAGCTCCTTTCTTCAACTCGCTTTCTTGTCATCTGGCCGCAACACCACAGGATTGCTTCAGGCCCTAATCTGGTTCCGGCACGGCACGCTGAGCCTTTGGTTAATTCCTCTTCCTGGTGGGAAATGAGAGTTAAATTTGCCCGTCCAGACACCTCCAGCTAGTCTCTCTTTAGTTCTCCCTATTCCTGTTCACCTTCCGCAGAAATTGCAAACTGGGCCAAACAGGAGGTTAAAGGCACTGACTCTCCAAGTCGGGAGAGTGTTAGTAAAGCGTCTGGAATGTTGCACCCGAGTACCAGGGGACGAGAATTGAGACATATTGGAACACGTCTCCCGATCACACGGTTGATCATACTCTGGGTTCCACGTGCATGTTTTACCTGAAGGCAGAGTCCCTTAAACCTGGAGAGTTGAGACCCGTGGAATGGGTACCATGCAATATGACTTCAAAGGGTCTTCATTTGCTCACCGAACCTCTCCAATCCTATCACTGCTGCGTTTATGCCCCTGTACACACGCTTGATTTTCTTTCAGAGACATAGCAATCCATAGGTTTTAACATACTTACTAGTCAGGTACATTCTTAGGCGTTTAATATGGGGTGTTGAGTCCATTTCGTTGAGCAAGGAGTAGTTCTTGTCTATTCTATATTTGGCTAAAGGAAATTTATCTGTGCTCATTTCAATCTCTGGTTTGATGCAGTACCCCAACTCACCTTTCCCCTTAAGCAAGCATAAGTTGGTTTTCTAAATTTGAGACCCTGTTCTGTTTTGTAATCCAGTTCCTGTGTAGCCAAGTTTACATCCCGTGTATTAGTGATATCTTATGATGTTTCTTTTTCTGTGATACTTATTTCAGTTAGAATCATCATACCTGAATCCACTCATCATGCTGCTACGGGCCTGATGACATAGATTTCATTGCTGAGTGATATTGCATTGTACGTAAGTACCACAACTTCTTTATCCATTTTTCACTTTCTGCGCTATTGAACTTGTACCGTAAACGAGGTTCTTGTAAACAGAGCCGTCCCAAACTTTGGGGTGGCTGTGTCTTTTTGATTTTAATTTCCCTAAGCTATAGGACCATAAGTGGAAGTGCCCTAGGCTCTGTTGCTTTGTTTTTTAGATGTTTCAGGAAACACCATACACCTCTCCCGAGTGGCTGTTGGCAATTTACATCCCGCCCATCAGCATAACAAGGCTCCCAGTTCTCCATGGCCTGTCCTGCCTTTCTGGATTTTACACTTTTTTCAGATGGCCCTTTTGACCGGGGGGAAGTGAGACTTCATTGTAGTGCAGATTTCCTTTACAAGCTTGCTTGGTTGGCCAAAAAGTGCGTATGCGTTTTTTCCTGAATATATTCAGGAAAAAACGCATACGCCCTTTTTGGCCAAGTGCATCATTGTCCACGTTCTGCCTCTTTTCCTATGCTTTAAATGCAATTCCAGTCTACCTCCTGAAATCGGTTTCCTGCAATTCTGCCCCGCTTTCAAGTCCTCCTGACAGCCTTACTTCAGTATATTTTTGGATGATAGCTGTCATTTATAACTCTGCAGGTTTGTGAATTACAGTGCCCCTGAGCTCCTTTCTTCAACTCGCTTTCTTGTGAGCTGGCCGCAACACCGCAGGATTGCTTCAGGCCCTAATCTGGTTCCGGCACAGCATGCTGAGCCTTTGGTTAATTCCTCTTCCTGGTGGGAAATGAGAGTTAAATTTGCCCGTCCAGACACCTCCAGCTAGTCTCTCATTGGTTCTCCCTATTCCTGTTCATCTTCCGCAGAAATTGCAAATGGGCCAAACAGGAGTTTAAAGGCACTGACTCTCCAAGTCGGGAGAGTGTTAGTAAAGCGTCTGGAATGTTACACCCGAGTACCAGGGGACGAGAATTGAGACATATTGGAACACGTCTCCCGATCACACGGTTGATCATACTCTGGGTTCCACGTGCATGTTTTAGCTGAAGGAAGCATCCCTTAAACCTGGAGAGTTGAGACCCGTGGAATGGGTACCATGCAATATGACTTCAAAGGGTCTTCATTTGCTCACCGAACCTCTCCAATCCTATCACTGCTGCGTTTATGCCCCTGTACACACGCTTGATTTTCTTTCAGAGACATAGCAATGCATAGGTTTTAAGATACTTACTAGTCAGGTACATTCTTAGGCGTTTAATATGGGGTGTTGAGTCCATTTCGTTGAGCAAGGAGTAGTTCTTGTCTATTCCATATTTGGCTTAAGGAACTTTATCTGTGCTCATTTCAATCTCTGGTTTTATGCAGCACCCCAACTCACCTTTCCCCTTAAGCAAGCATAAGTTGGTTTTCTAAATTTGAGACCCTGTTCTGTTTTGTAATCCAGTTCCTGTGTAGCCAAGTTTACATTCGGTGTATTAGTGATATCTTATGATGTTTCTTTTTCTGTGTGACTTATTTCAGTTAGAATCATCATACCTGAATCCACTCATTATGCTGCTACGGGCCTGATGACATAGATTTCATTGCTGAGTGATATTGCATTGTACGTAAGTACCACAACTTCTTTATCCATTTTTCACTTTCTGTGATATTGAACTTGTACCGTAAACGATGTTCTTGTAAACAGAGCCGTCCCAAACTTTGGGGTGGCTGTGTCTTTTTGATTTTAATTTCCCTAAGCTACAGGACCATAAGTGGAAGTGCCCTAGGCTCTGTTGCTTTGTTTTTTAGATGTTTCAGGAAACACCATACACCTCTCCCGAGTGGCTGTTGGCAATTTACATCCCGCCCATCAGCATAACAAGGCTCCCAGTTCTCCATGGCCTGTCCTGCCTTTCTGGATTTTACACTTTTTTCAGATGGCCCTTTTGACCGGGGGGGAAGTGAGACTTCATTGTAGTGCAGATTTCCTTTGCAAGCTTGCTTGGTTGGCCAAAAAGGGCGTATGCGTTTTTTCCTGAATATATTCAGAAAAAAACGCATACGCCCTTTTTGGCCAAGTGCATCATTGTGGACGTTCTGCCTCTTTTCCTATGCTTTAAATGCAATTCCAGTCTACCTCCTGAAATCGGTTTCCTGCAATTCTGCCCCGCTTTCAAGTCCTCTTGGCAGCCTTACTTCAGTATATTTTTGGATGATAGCTGTCATTTATAACTCTGCAGGTTTGTGAATTACAGTGCCCCTGAGCTCCTTTCTTCAACTCGCTTTCTTGTGAGCTGGCCGCAACACCACAGGATTGCTTCAGGCCCTAATCTGGTTCCGGCACGGCACGCTGAGCCTTTGGTTAATTCCTCTTCCTGGTGGGAAATGAGAGTTAAATTTGCCCGTCCAGACACCTCCAGCTAGTCTCTCTTTGGTTCTCCCTATTCCTGTTCATCTTCCGCAGAAATTGCAAATGGGCCAAACAGGAGGTTAAAGGCACTGACTCTCCAAGTCGGGAGAGTGTTAGTAAAGCGTCTGGAATGTTGCACCCGAGTACCAGGGGACGAGAACTGAGACATATTGGAACACGTCTCCCGATCACACGGTTGATCATACTCTGGGTTCCACGTGCATGTTTTACCTGAAGGCAGAGTCCCTTAAACCTGGAGAGTTGAGACCCGTGGAATGGGTACCATGCAATATGACTTCAAAGGGTCTTCATTTGCTCACCGAACCTCTCCAATCCTATCACTGCTGCGTTTATGCCCCTGTACACACGCTTGATTTTCTTTCAGAGACATAGCAATCCATAGGTTTTAAGATACTTATTGTCAGGTACATTCTTAGGCATTTAATATGCGGTGTTGAGTCCATTTCGTTGAGCAAGGAGTAGTTCTTGTCTATTCTATATTTGGCTTAAGGAACTTTATCTGTGCTCATTTCAATCTCTGGTTTGATGCAGCACCCCAACTCACCTTTCCCCTTAAGCAAGCATAAGTTGGTTTTCTAAATTTGAGACCCTGTTCTGCTTTGTAATCCAGTTCCTGTGTAGCCAAGTTTACATCCCATGTATTAGTGATATCTTATGATGTTTCTTTTTCTGTGTGACTTATTTCAGTTAGAATCATCATACCTGAATCCACTCATTATGCTGCTACGGGCCTGATGACATAGATTTCATTGCTGAGTGATATTGCATTGTACGTAAGTACCACAACTTCTTTATCCATTTTTCACTTTCTGCGCTATTGAACTTGTACCGTAAACGAGGTTCTTGTAAACAGAGCCGTCCCAAACTTTGGGGTGGCTGTGTCTTTTTGATTTTAATTTCCCTAAGCTATAGGACCATAAGTGGAAGTGCCCTAGGCTCTGTTGCTTTGTTTTTTAGATGTTTCAGGAAACACCATACACCTCTCCCGAGTGGCTGTTGGCAATTTTCATCCCGCCCATCAGCATAACAAGGCTCCCAGTTCTCCATGGCCTGTCCTGCCTTTCTGGATTTTACACTTTTTTCAGATGGCCCTTTTGACCGGGGGGAAGTGAGACTTCATTGTAGTGCAGATTTCCTTTACAAGCTTGCTTGGTTGGCCAAAAAGGGCGTATGCGTTTTTTCCTGAATATATTCAGGAAAAAACGCATACGCCCTTTTTGGCCAAGTGCATCATTGTGGACGTTCTGCCTCTTTTCCTATGCTTTAAATGCAATTCCAGTCTACCTCCTGAAATCGGTTTCCTGCAATTCTGCCCCGCTTTCAAGTCCTCTTGACAGCCTTACTTCAGTATATTTTTGGATGATAGCTGTCATTTATAACTCTGCAGGTTTGTGAATTACAGTGCCCCTGAGCTCCTTTCTTCAACTCGCTTTCTTGTGAGCTGGCCGCAACACCGCAGGATTGCTTCAGGCCCTAATCTGGTTCCGGCACGGCACGCTGAGCCTTTGGTTAATTCCTCTTCCTGGTGGGAAATGAGAGTTAAATTTGCCCGTCCAGACACCTCCAGCTAGTCTCTCATTGGTTCTCCCTATTCCTGTTCATCTTCCTCAGAAATTGCAAATGGGCCAAACAGGAGGTTAAAGGCACTGACTCTCCAAGTCGGGAGAGTGTTAGTAAAGCGTCTGGAATGTTGCACCCGAGTACCTTGGGACGAGAACTGAGACATATTGGAACACGTCTCCCGATCACACGGTTGATCATACTCTGGGTTCCACGTGCATGTTTTAGCTGAAGGAAGAATCCCTTAAACCTAGAGAGTTGAGACCCGTGGAATGGGTACCAAGCAATATGACTTCAAAGGGTCTTCATTTGCTCACCGAACCTCTCCAATCCTATCACTGCTGCGTTTATGCCCCTGTACACACGCTTGATTTTCTTTCAGAGACATAGCAATCCATAGGTTTTAAGATACTTTTTGTCAGGTACATTCATAGGCGTTTAATATGGGGTGTTGAGTCCATTTCGTTGAGCAACTAGTAGTTCTTGTCTATTCCATATTTGGCTTAAGGAACTTTATCTGTGCTCATTTCAATCTCTGGTTTTATGCAGCACCCCAACTCACCTTTCCCCTTAAGCAAGCATAAGTTGGTTTTCTAAATTTGAGACCCTGTTCTGTTTTGTAATCCAGTTCCTGTGTAGCCAAGTTTACATTCCGTGTATTAGTGATATCTTATGATGTTTCTTTTTCTGTGTGACTTATTTCAGTTAGAATCATCATACCTGAATCCACTCATTATGCTGCTACGGGCCTGATGACATAGATTTCATTGCTGAGTGATATTGCATTGTACGTAAGTACCACAACTTCTTTATCCATTTTTCACTTTCTGTGATATTGAACTTGTACCGTAAACGATGTTCTTGTAAACAGAGCCGTCCCAAACTTTGGGGTGGCTGTGTCTTTTTGATTTTAATTTCCCTAAGCTACAGGACCATAAGTGGAAGTGCCCTAGGCTCTGTTGCTTTGTTTTTTAGATGTTTCAGGAAACACCATACACCTCTCCCGAGTGGCTGTTGGCAATGTACATCCCGCCCATCAGCATAACAAGGCTCCCAGTTCTCCATGGCCTGTCCTGCCTTTCTGGATTTTACACTTTTTTCAGATGGCCCTTTTGACCGGGGGGGAAGTGAGACTTCATTGTAGTGCAGATTTCCTTTGCAAGCTTGCTTGGTTGGCCAAAAAGGGCGTATGCGTTTTTTCCTGAATATATTCAGGAAAAAACGCATACGCCCTTTTTGGCCAAGTGCATCATTGTGGACGTTCTGCCTCTTTTCCTATGCTTTAAATGCAATTCCAGTCTACCTCCTGAAATCAGTTTCCTGCAATTCTGCCCCGCTTTCAAGTCCTCTTGGCAGCCTTACTTCAGTATATTTTTGGATGATAGCTGTCATTTATAACTCTGCAGGTTTGTGAATTACAGTGCCCCTGAGCTCCTTTCTTCAACTCGCTTTCTTGTCAGCTGGCCGCAACACCACAGGATTGCTTCAGGCCCTAATCTGGTTCCGGCACGGCACGCTGAGCCTTTGGTTAATTCCTCTTCCTGGTGGGAAATGAGAGTTAAATTTGCCCGTCCAGACACCTCCAGCTAGTCTCTCTTTGGTTCTCCCTATTCCTGTTCACCTTCCGCAGAAATTGCAAACTGGGCCAAACAGGAGGTTAAAGGCACTGACTCTCCAAGTCGGGAGAGTGTTAGTAAAGCGTCTGGAATGTTGCACCCGAGTACCAGGGGACGAGAATTGAGACATATTGGAACACGTCTCCCGATCACACGGTTGATCATACTCTGGGTTCCACGTGCATGTTTTACCTGAAGGCAGAGTCCCTTAAACCTGGAGAGTTGAGACCCGTGGAATGGGTACCATGCAATATGACTTCAAAGGGTCTTCATTTGCTCACCGAACCTCTCCAATCCTATCACTGCTGCGTTTATGCCCCTGTACACACGCTTGATTTTCTTTCAGAGACATAGCAATCCATAGGTTTTAACATACTTACTAGTCAGGTACATTCTTAGGCGTTTAATATGGGGTGTTGAGTCCATTTCGTTGAGCAAGGAGTAGTTCTTGTCTATTCTATATTTGGCTAAAGGAAATTTATCTGTGCTCATTTCAATCTCTGGTTTGATGCAGTACCCCAACTCACCTTTCCCCTTAAGCAAGCATAAGTTGGTTTTCTAAATTTGAGACCCTGTTCTGTTTTGTAATCCAGTTCCTGTGTAGCCAAGTTTACATCCCGTGTATTAGTGATATCTTATGATGTTTCTTTTTCTGTGATACTTATTTCAGTTAGAATCATCATACCTGAATCCACTCATCATGCTGCTACGGGCCTGATGACATAGATTTCATTGCTGAGTGATATTGCATTGTACGTAAGTACCACAACTTCTTTATCCATTTTTCACTTTCTGCGCTATTGAACTTGTACCGTAAACGAGGTTCTTGTAAACAGAGCCGTCCCAAACTTTGGGGTGGCTGTGTCTTTTTGATTTTAATTTCCCTAAGCTATAGGACCATAAGTGGAAGTGCCCTAGGCTCTGTTGCTTTGTTTTTTAGATGTTTCAGGAAACACCATACACCTCTCCCGAGTGGCTGTTGGCAATTTACATCCCGCCCATCAGCATAACAAGGCTCCCAGTTCTCCATGGCCTGTCCTGCCTTTCTGGATTTTACACTTTTTTCAGATGGCCCTTTTGACCGGGGGGAAGTGAGACTTCATTGTAGTGCAGATTTCCTTTACAAGCTTGCTTGGTTGGCCAAAAAGGGCGTATGCGTTTTTTCCTGAATATATTCAGGAAAAAACGCATACGCCCTTTTTGGCCAAGTGCATCATTGTGGACGTTCTGCCTCTTTTCATATGCTTTAAATGCAATTCCAGTCTACCTCCTGAAATCGGTTTCCTGCAATTCTGCCCCGCTTTCAAGTCCTCCTGACAGCCTTACTTCAGTATATTTTTGGATGATAGCTGTCATTTATAACTCTGCAGGTTTGTGAATTACAGTGCCCCTGAGCTCCTTTCTTCAACTCGCTTTCTTGTGAGCTGGCCGCAACACCGCAGGATTGCTTCAGGCCCTAATCTGGTTCCGGCACAGCATGCTGAGCCTTTGGTTAATTCCTCTTCCTGGTGGGAAATGAGAGTTAAATTTGCCCGTCCAGACACCTCCAGCTAGTCTCTCATTGGTTCTCCCTATTCCTGTTCATCTTCCGCAGAAATTGCAAATGGGCCAAACAGGAGTTTAAAGGCACTGACTCTCCAAGTCGGGAGAGTGTTAGTAAAGCGTCTGGAATGTTACACCCGAGTACCAGGGGACGAGAATTGAGACATATTGGAACACGTCTCCCGATCACACGGTTGATCATACTCTGGGTTCCACGTGCATGTTTTAGCTGAAGGAAGCATCCCTTAAACCTGGAGAGTTGAGACCCGTGGAATGGGTACCATGCAATATGACTTCAAAGGGTCTTCATTTGCTCACCGAACCTCTCCAATCCTATCACTGCTGCGTTTATGCCCCTGTACACACGCTTGATTTTCTTTCAGAGACATAGCAATGCATAGGTTTTAAGATACTTACTAGTCAGGTACATTCTTAGGCGTTTAATATGGGGTGTTGAGTCCATTTCGTTGAGCAAGGAGTAGTTCTTGTCTATTCCATATTTGGCTTAAGGAACTTTATCTGTGCTCATTTCAATCTCTGGTTTTATGCAGCACCCCAACTCACCTTTCCCCTTAAGCAAGCATAAGTTGGTTTTCTAAATTTGAGACCCTGTTCTGTTTTGTAATCCAGTTCCTGTGTAGCCAAGTTTACATTCCGTGTATTAGTGATATCTTATGATGTTTCTTTTTCTGTGTGACTTATTTCAGTTAGAATCATCATACCTGAATCCACTCATTATGCTGCTACGGGCCTGATGACATAGATTTCATTGCTGAGTGATATTGCATTGTACGTAAGTACCACAACTTCTTTATCCATTTTTCACTTTCTGTGATATTGAACTTGTACCGTAAACGATGTTCTTGTAAACAGAGCCGTCCCAAACTTTGGGGTGGCTGTGTCTTTTTGATTTTAATTTCCCTAAGCTACAGGACCATAAGTGGAAGTGCCCTAGGCTCTGTTGCTTTGTTTTTTAGATGTTTCAGGAAACACCATACACCTCTCCCGAGTGGCTGTTGGCAATGTACATCCCGCCCATCAGCATAACAAGGCTCCCAGTTCTCCATGGCCTGTCCTGCCTTTCTGGATTTTACACTTTTTTCAGATGGCCCTTTTGACCGGGGGGGAAGTGAGACTTCATTGTAGTGCAGATTTCCTTTGCAAGCTTGCTTGGTTGGCCAAAAAGGGCGTATGCGTTTTTTCCTGAATATATTCAGAAAAAAACGCATACGCCCTTTTTGGCCAAGTGCATCATTGTGGACGTTCTGCCTCTTTTCCTATGCTTTAAATGCAATTCCAGTCTACCTCCTGAAATCGGTTTCCTGCAATTCTGCCCCGCTTTCAAGTCCTCTTGGCAGCCTTACTTCAGTATATTTTTGGATGATAGCTGTCATTTATAACTCTGCAGGTTTGTGAATTACAGTGCCCCTGAGCTCCTTTCTTCAACTCGCTTTCTTGTGAGCTGGCCGCAACACCACAGGATTGCTTCAGGCCCTAATCTGGTTCCGGCACGGCACGCTGAGCCTTTGGTTAATTCCTCTTCCTGGTGGGAAATGAGAGTTAAATTTGCCCGTCCAGACACCTCCAGCTAGTCTCTCTTTGGTTCTCCCTATTCCTGTTCATCTTCCGCAGAAATTGCAAATGGGCCAAACAGGAGGTTAAAGGCACTGACTCTCCAAGTCGGGAGAGTGTTAGTAAAGCGTCTGGAATGTTGCACCCGAGTACCTTGGGACGAGAACTGAGACATATTGGAACACGTCTCCCGATCACACGGTTGATCATACTCTGGGTTCCACGTGCATGTTTTAGCTGAAGGAAGAATCCCTTAAACCTGGAGAGTTGAGACCCGTGGAATGGGTACCAAGCAATATGACTTCAAAGGGTCTTCATTTGCTCACCGAACCTCTCCAATCCTATCACTGCTGCGTTTATGCCCCTGTACACACGCTTGATTTTCTTTCAGAGACATAGCAATCCATAGGTTTTAAGATACTTACTAGTCAGGTACATTCTTAGGCGTTTAATATGGGGTGTTGAGTCCATTTCGTTGAGCAAGGAGTAGTTCTTGTCTATTCCATATTTGGCTTAAGGAACTTTATCTGTGCTCATTTCAATCTCTGGTTTGATGCAGCACCCCAACTCACCTTTCCCCTTAAGCAAGCATAAGTTGGTTTTCTAAATTTGAGACCCTGTTCTGTTTTGTAATCCAGTTCCTGTGTAGCCAAGTTTACATCCCGTGTATTAGTGATATCTTATGATGTTTCTTTTTCTGTGTGACTTATTTCAGTTAGAATCATCATACCTGAATCCACTCATTATGCTGCTACGGGCCTGATGACATAGATTTCATTGCTGAGTGATATTGCATTGTACGTAAGTACCACAACTTCTTTATCCATTTTTCACTTTCTGCGCTATTGAACTTGTACCGTAAATGAGGTTCTTGTAAACAGAGCCGTCCCAAACTTTGGGGTGGCTGTGTCTTTTTGATTTTAATTTCCCTAAGCTATAGGACCATAAGTGGAAG
This sequence comes from Leucopleurus acutus, assembly GCF_964270905.1. NCBI lineage: Eukaryota > Metazoa > Chordata > Mammalia > Artiodactyla > Delphinidae > Leucopleurus > Leucopleurus acutus. The sequence continues at coordinate 318,687 of NW_028139196.1, forward strand.
TGCCCTAGGCTCTGTTGCTTTGTTTTTTAGATGTTTCAGGAAACACCATACACCTCTCCCGAGTGGCTGTTGGCAATTTTCATCCCGCCCATCAGCATAACAAGGCTCCCAGTTCTCCATGGCCTGTCCTGCCTTTCTGGATTTTACACTTTTTTCAGATGGCCCTTTTGACCGGGGGGAAGTGAGACTTCATTGTAGTGCAGATTTCCTTTACAAGCTTGCTTGGTTGGCCAAAAAGGGCGTATGCGTTTTTTCCTGAATATATTCAGGAAAAAACGCATACGCCCTTTTTGGCCAAGTGCATCATTGTGGACGTTCTGCCTCTTTTCCTATGCTTTAAATGCAATTCCAGTCTACCTCCTGAAATCGGTTTCCTGCAATTCTGCCCCGCTTTCAAGTCCTCTTGACAGCCTTACTTCAGTATATTTTTGGATGATAGCTGTCATTTATAACTCTGCAGGTTTGTGAATTACAGTGCCCCTGAGCTCCTTTCTTCAACTCGCTTTCTTGTGAGCTGGCCGCAACACCGCAGGATTGCTTCAGGCCCTAATCTGGTTCCGGCACAGCACGCTGAGCCTTTGGTTAATTCCTCTTCCTGGTGGGAAATGAGAGTTAAATTTGCCCGTCCAGACACCTCCACCTAGTCTCTCATTGGTTCTTCCTATTCCTGTTCATCTTCCTCAGAAATTGCAAATGGGCCAAACAGGAGGTTAAAGGCACTGACTCTCCAAGTCGGGAGAGTGTTAGTTAAGCGTCTGGAATGTTACACCCGAGTACCAGGGGACGAGAATTGAGACATATTGGAATACGTCTCCCGATCACACGGTTGATCATACTCTGGGTTCCACGTGCATGTTTTAGCTGAAGGAAGAATCCCTTAAACCTGGAGAGTTGAGACCCGTGGAATGGGTACCATGCAATATGACTTCAAAGGGTCTTCATTTGCTCACCGAACCTCTCCAATCCTATCACTGCTGCGTTTATGCCCCTGTACACACGCTTGATTTTCTTTCAGAGACATAGCAATCCATAGGTTTTAAGATACTTACTAGTCAGGTACATTCTTAGGCGTTTAATATGGGGTGTTGAGTCCATTTCATTGAGCAAGGAGTAGTTCTTGTCTATTCTATATTTGGCTTAAGGAACTTTATCTGTGCTCATTTCAATCTCTGGTTTGATGCAGCACCCCAACTCACCTTTCCCCTTAAGCAAGCATAAGTTGGTTTTCTAAATTTGAGACCCTGTTCTGTTTTGTAATCCAGTTCCTGTGTAGCCAAGATTACATCCCATGTATTAATGATATCTTATGATGTTTCTTTTTCTGTGTGACTTATTTCAGTTAGAATCATCATACCTGAATCCACTCATTATGCTGCTACGGGCCTGATGACATAGATTTCATTGCTGAGTGATATTGCATTGTACGTAAGTACCACAACTTCTTTATCCATTTTTCACTTTCTGTGATATTGAACTTGTACCGTAAAGGATGTTCTTGTAAACAGAGCCGTCCCAAACTTTGGGGTGGCTGTGTCTTTTTGATTTTAATTTCCCTAAGCTATAGGACCATAAGTGGAAGTGCCCTAGGCTCTGTTGCTTTGTTTTTTAGATGTTTCAGGAAACACCATACACCTCTCCCGAGTGGCTGTTGGCAATTTACATCCCGCCCATCAGCATAACAAGGCTCCCAGTTCTCCATGGCCTGTCCTGCCTTTCTGGATTTTACACTTTTTTCAGATGGCCCTTTTGACCGGGGGGAAGTGAGACTTCATTGTAGTGCAGATTTCCTTTGCAAGCTTGCTTGGTTGGCCAAAAAGGGCGTATGCGTTTTTTCCTGAATATATTCAGGAAAAAACGCATACGCCCTTTTTGGCCAAGTGCATCATTGTGGACGTTCTGCCTCTTTTCCTATGCTTTAAATGCAATTCCAGTCTACCTCCTGAAATCGGTTTCCTGCAATTCTGCCCCGCTTTCAAGTCCTCTTGGCAGCCTTACTTCAGTATATTTTTGGATGATAGCTGTCATTTATAACTCTGCAGGTTTGTGAATTACAGTGCCCCTGAGCTCCTTTCTTCAACTCGCTTTCTTGTGAGCTGGCCGCAACACCACAGGATTGCTTCAGGCCCTAATCTGGTTCCGGCACGGCACGCTGAGCCTTTGGTTAATTCCTCTTCCTGGTGGGAAATGAGAGTTAAATTTGCCCGTCCAGACACCTCCAGCTAGTCTCTCTTTGGTTCTCCCTATTCCTGTTCATCTTCCGCAGAAATTGCAAACTGGGCCAAACAGGAGGTTAAAGGCACTGACTCTCCAAGTCGGGAGAGTGTTAGTAAAGCATCTGGAATGTTGCACCCGAGTACCAGGGGACGAGAACTGAGACATATTGGAACACGTCTCCCGATCACACGGTTGATCATACTCTGGGTTCCACGTGCATGTTTTACCTGAAGGCAGAGTCCCTTAAACCTGGAGAGTTGAGACCCGTGGAATGGGTACCATGCAATATGACTTCAAAGGGTCTTCATTTGCTCACCGAACCTCTCCAATCCTATCACTGCTGCGTTTATGCCCCTGTACACACGCTTGATTTTCTTTCAGAGACATAGCAATCCATAGGTTTTAAGATACTTATTGTCAGGTACATTCTTAGGCGTTTAATATGGGGTGTTGAGTCCATTTCGTTGAGCAAGGAGTAGTTCTTGTCTATTCTATATTTGGCTTAAGGAACTTTATCTGTGCTCATTTCAATCTCTGGTTTGATGCAGCACCCCAACTCACCTTTCCCCTTAAGCAAGCATAAGTTGGTTTTCTAAATTTGAGACCCTGTTCTGTTTTGTAATCCAGTTCCTGTGTAGCCAAGTTTACATCCCGTGTATTAGTGATATCTTATGATGTTTCTTTTTCTGTGTGACTTATTTCAGTTAGAATCATCATACCTGAATCCACTCATTATGCTGCTACGGGCCTGATGACATAGATTTCATTGCTGAGTGATATTGCATTGTACGTAAGTACCACAACTTCTTTATCCATTTTTCACTTTCTGCGCTATTGAACTTGTACCGTAAATGAGGTTCTTGTAAACAGAGCCGTCCCAAACTTTGGGGTGGCTGTGTCTTTTTGATTTTAATTTCCCTAAGCTATAGGACCATAAGTGGAAGTGCCCTAGGCTCTGTTGCTTTGTTTTTTAGATGTTTCAGGAAACACCATACACCTCTCCCGAGTGGCTGTTGGCAATTTTCATCCCGCCCATCAGCATAACAAGGCTCCCAGTTCTCCATGGCCTGTCCTGCCTTTCTGGATTTTACACTTTTTTCAGATGGCCCTTTTGACCGGGGGGAAGTGAGACTTCATTGTAGTGCAGATTTCCTTTACAAGCTTGCTTGGTTGGCCAAAAAGGGCGTATGCGTTTTTTCCTGAATATATTCAGGAAAAAACGCATACGCCCTTTTTGGCCAAGTGCATCATTGTGGACGTTCTGCCTCTTTTCCTATGCTTTAAATGCAATTCCAGTCTACCTCCTGAAATCGGTTTCCTGCAATTCTGCCCCGCTTTCAAGTCCTCTTGACAGCCTTACTTCAGTATATTTTTGGATGATAGCTGTCATTTATAACTCTGCAGGTTTGTGAATTACAGTGCCCCTGAGCTCCTTTCTTCAACTCGCTTTCTTGTGAGCTGGCCGCAACACCGCAGGATTGCTTCAGGCCCTAATCTGGTTCCGGCACAGCACGCTGAGCCTTTGGTTAATTCCTCTTCCTGGTGGGAAATGAGAGTTAAATTTGCCCGTCCAGACACCTCCACCTAGTCTCTCATTGGTTCTTCCTATTCCTGTTCATCTTCCTCAGAAATTGCAAATGGGCCAAACAGGAGGTTAAAGGCACTGACTCTCCAAGTCGGGAGAGTGTTAGTTAAGCGTCTGGAATGTTACACCCGAGTACCAGGGGACGAGAATTGAGACATATTGGAATACGTCTCCCGATCACACGGTTGATCATACTCTGGGTTCCACGTGCATGTTTTAGCTGAAGGAAGAATCCCTTAAACCTGGAGAGTTGAGACCCGTGGAATGGGTACCATGCAATATGACTTCAAAGGGTCTTCATTTGCTCACCGAACCTCTCCAATCCTATCACTTCTGCGTTTATGCCCCTGTACACACGCTTGATTTTCTTTCAGAGACATAGCAATCCATAGGTTTTAAGATACTTACTAGTCAGGTACATTCTTAGGCGTTTAATATGGGGTGTTGAGTCCATTTCATTGAGCAAGGAGTAGTTCTTGTCTATTCTATATTTGGCTTAAGGAACTTTATCTGTGCTCATTTCAATCTCTGGTTTTATGCAGCACCCCAACTCACCTTTCCCCTTAAGCAAGCATAAGTTGGTTTTCTAAATTTGAGACCCTGTTCTGTTTTGTAATCCAGTTCCTGTGTAGCCAAGATTACATCCCATGTATTAATGATATCTTATGATGTTTCTTTTTCTGTGTGACTTATTTCAGTTAGAATCATCATACCTGAATCCACTCATTATGCTGCTACGGGCCTGATGACATAGATTTCATTGCTGAGTGATATTGCATTGTACGTAAGTACCACAACTTCTTTATCCATTTTTCACTTTCTGTGATATTGAACTTGTACCGTAAAGGATGTTCTTGTAAACAGAGCCGTCCCAAACTTTGGGGTGGCTGTGTCTTTTTGATTTTAATTTCCCTAAGCTATAGGACCATAAGTGGAAGTGCCCTAGGCTCTGTTGCTTTGTTTTTTAGATGTTTCAGGAAACACCATACACCTCTCCCGAGTGGCTGTTGGCAATTTACATCCCGCCCATCAGCATAACAAGGCTCCCAGTTCTCCATGGCCTGTCCTGCCTTTCTGGATTTTACACTTTTTTCAGATGGCCCTTTTGACCGGGGGGAAGTGAGACTTCATTGTAGTGCAGATTTCCTTTGCAAGCTTGCTTGGTTGGCCAAAAAGGGCGTATGCGTTTTTTCCTGAATATATTCAGGAAAAAACGCATACGCCCTTTTTGGCCAAGTGCATCATTGTGGACGTTCTGCCTCTTTTCCTATGCTTTAAATGCAATTCCAGTCTACCTCCTGAAATCGGTTTCCTGCAATTCTGCCCCGCTTTCAAGTCCTCTTGGCAGCCTTACTTCAGTATATTTTTGGATGATAGCTGTCATTTATAACTCTGCAGGTTTGTGAATTACAGTGCCCCTGAGCTCCTTTCTTCAACTCGCTTTCTTGTGAGCTGGCCGCAACACCACAGGATTGCTTCAGGCCCTAATCTGGTTCCGGCACGGCACACTGAGCCTTTGGTTAATTCCTCTTCCTGGTGGGAAATGAGAGTTAAATTTGCCCGTCCAGACACCTCCAGCTAGTCTCTCTTTGGTTCTCCCTATTCCTGTTCATCTTCCGCAGAAATTGCAAACTGGGCCAAACAGGAGGTTAAAGGCACTGACTCTCCAAGTCGGGAGAGTGTTAGTAAAGCGTCTGGAATGTTGCACCCGAGTACCAGGGGACGAGAACTGAGACATATTGGAACACGTCTCCCGATCACACGGTTGATCATACTCTGGGTTCCACGTGCATGTTTTACCTGAAGGCAGAGTCCCTTAAACCTGGAGAGTTGAGACCCGTGGAATGGGTACCATGCAATATGACTTCAAAGGGTCTTCATTTGCTCACCGAACCTCTCCAATCCTATCACTGCTGCGTTTATGCCCCTGTACACACGCTTGATTTTCTTTCGGAGACATAGCAATCCATAGGTTTTAAGATACTTATTGTCAGGTACATTCTTAGGCGTTTAATATGGGGTGTTGAGTCCATTTCGTTGAGCAAGGAGTAGTTCTTGTCTATTCCATATTTGGCTTAAGGAACTTTATCTGTGCTCATTTCAGTCTCTGGTTTGATGCAGCACCCCAACTCACCTTTCCCCTTAAGCAAGCATAAGTTGGTTTTCTAAATTTGAGACCCTGTTCTGTTTTGTAATCCAGTTCCTGTGTAGCCAAGTTTACATCCCGTGTATTAGTGATATCTTATGATGTTTCTTTTTCTGTGTGACTTATTTCAGTTAGAATCATCATACCTGAATCCACTCATTATGCTGCTACGGGCCTGATGACATAGATTTCATTGCTGAGTGATATTGCATTGTACGTAAGTACCACAACTTCTTTATCCATTTTTCACTTTCTGTGATATTGAACTTGTACCGTAAACGAGGTTCTTGTAAACAGAGCCGTCCCAAACTTTGGGGTGGCTGTGTCTTTTTGATTTTAATTTCCCTAAGCTATAGGACCATAAGTGGAAGTGCCCTAGGCTCTGTTGCTTTGTTTTTTAGATGTTTCAGGAAACACTATACACCTCTCCCAGCTGGCTGTTGACAATTTACATCCCGCCCATCAGCATAACAAGGCTCCCAGTTCTCCATGGCCTGTCCTGCCTTTCTGGATTTTACACTTTTTTCAGATGGCCCTTTTGACCGGGGGGAAGTGAGACTTCATTGTAGTGCAGATTTCCTTTGCAAGCTTGCTTGGTTGGCCAAAAAGGGCGTATGCGTTTTATCCTGAATATATTCAGGAAAAAACGCATACGCCCTTTTTGGACAAGTGCATCATTGTGGACGTTCTGCCTCTTTTCCTATGCTTTAAATGCAATTCCAGTCTACCTCCTGAAATCGGTTTCCTGCAATTCTGCTCCGCTTTCAAGTCCTCTTGGCAGCCTTACTTCAGTATATTTTTGGACGATAGCTGTCATTTATAACTCTGCAGGTTTGTGAATTACAGTGCCCCTGAGCTCCTTTCTTCAACTCGCTTTCTTGTGAGCTGGCCGCAACACCGCAGGATTGCTTCAGGCCCTAATCTGGTTCCGGCACAGCACGCTGAGCCTTTGGTTAATTCCTCTTCCTGGTGGGAAATGAGAGTTAAATTTGCCCGTCCAGACACCTCCACCTAGTCTCTCATTGGTTCTTCCTATTCCTGTTCATCTTCCTCAGAAATTGCAAATGGGCCAAACAGGAGGTTAAAGGCACTGACTCTCCAAGTCGGGAGAGTGTTAGTTAAGCGTCTGGAATGTTACACCCGAGTACCAGGGGACGAGAATTGAGACATATTGGAACACGTCTCCCGATCACACGGTTGATCATACTCTGGGTTCCACGTGCATGTTTTAGCTGAAGGAAGAATCCCTTAAACCTGGAGAGTTGAGACCCGTGGAATGGGTACCATGCAATATGACTTCAAAGGGTCTTCATTTGCTCACCGAACCTCTCCAATCCTATCACTGCTGCGTTTATGCCCCTGTACACACGCTTGATTTTCTTTCAGAGACATAGCAATCCATAGGTTTTAAGATACTTACTAGTCAGGTACATTCTTAGGCGTTTAATATGGGGTGTTGAGTCCATTTCGTTGAGCAAGGAGTAGTTCTTGTCTATTCCATATTTGGCTTAAGGAACTTTATCTGTGCTCATTTCAATCTCTGGTTTTATGCAGCACCCCAACTCACCTTTCCCCTTAAGCAAGCATAAGTTGGTTTTCTAAATTTGAGACCCTGTTCTGTTTTGTAATCCAGTTCCTGTGTAGCCAAGTTTACATTCGGTGTATTAGTGATATCTTATGATGTTTCTTTTTCTGTGTGACTTATTTCAGTTAGAATCATCATACCTGAATCCACTCATTATGCTGCTACGGGCCTGATGACATAGATTTCATTGCTGAGTGATATTGCATTGTACGTAAGTACCACAACTTCTTTATCCATTTTTCACTTTCTGTGATATTGAACTTGTACCGTAAACGATGTTCTTGTAAACAGAGCCGTCCCAAACTTTGGGGTGGCTGTGTCTTTTTGATTTTAATTTCCCTAAGCTATAGGACCATAAGTGGAAGTGCCCTAGGCTCTGTTGCTTTGTTTTTTAGATGTTTCAGGAAACACTATACACCTCTCCCAACTGGCTGTTGACAATTTACATCCCGCCCATCAGCATAACAAGGCTCCCAGTTCTCCATGGCCTGTCCTGCCTTTCTGGATTTTACACTTTTTTCAGATGGCCCTTTTGACCGGGGGGAAGTGAGACTTCATTGTAGTGCAGATTTCCTTTGCAAGCTTGCTTGGTTGGCCAAAAAGGGCGTATGCGTTTTATCCTGAATATATTCAGGAAAAAACGCATACGCCCTTTTTGGCCAAGTGCATCATTGTGGACGTTCTGCCTCTTTTCCTATGCTTTAAATGCAATTCCAGTCTACCTCCTGAAATCAGTTTCCTGCAATTCTGCCCCGCTTTCAAGTCCTCTTGGCAGCCTTACTTCAGTATATTTTTGGATGATAGCTGTCATTTATAACTCTGCAGGTTTGTGAATTACAGTGCCCCTGAGCTCCTTTCTTCAACTCGCTTTCTTGTCAGCTGGCCGCAACACCACAGGATTGCTTCAGGCCCTAATCTGGTTCCGGCACGGCACGCTGAGCCTTTGGTTAATTCCTCTTCCTGGTGGGAAATGAGAGTTAAATTTGCCCGTCCAGACACCTCCAGCTAGTCTCTCTTTGGTTCTCCCTATTCCTGTTCACCTTCCGCAGAAATTGCAAACTGGGCCAAACAGGAGGTTAAAGGCACTGACTCTCCAAGTCGGGAGAGTGTTAGTAAAGCGTCTGGAATGTTGCACCCGAGTACCAGGGGACGAGAATTGAGACATATTGGAACACGTCTCCCGATCACACGGTTGATCATACTCTGGGTTCCACGTGCATGTTTTACCTGAAGGCAGAGTCCCTTAAACCTGGAGAGTTGAGACCCGTGGAATGGGTACCATGCAATATGACTTCAAAGGGTCTTCATTTGCTCATCGAACCTCTCCAATCCTATCACTGCTGCGTTTATGCCCCTGTACACACGCTTGATTTTCTTTCAGAGACATAGCAATCCATAGGTTTTAACATACTTACTAGTCAGGTACATTCTTAGGCGTTTAATATGGGGTGTTGAGTCCATTTCGTTGAGCAAGGAGTAGTTCTTGTCTATTCTATATTTGGCTAAAGGAAATTTATCTGTGCTCATTTCAATCTCTGGTTTAATGCAGTACCCCAACTCACCTTTCCCCTTAAGCAAGCATAAGTTGGTTTTCTAAATTTGAGACCCTGTTCTGTTTTGTAATCCAGTTCCTGTGTAGCCAAGTTTACATCCCGTGTATTAGTGATATCTTATGATGTTTCTTTTTCTGTGATACTTATTTCAGTTAGAATCATCATACCTGAATCCACTCATCATGCTGCTACGGGCCTGATGACATAGATTTCATTGCTGAGTGATATTGCATTGTACGTAAGTACCACAACTTCTTTATCCATTTTTCACTTTCTGCGCTATTGAACTTGTACCGTAAACGAGGTTCTTGTAAACAGAGCCGTCCCAAACTTTGGGGTGGCTGTGTCTTTTTGATTTTAATTTCCCTAAGCTACAGGACCATAAGTGGAAGTGCCCTAGGCTCTGTTGCTTTGTTTTTTAGATGTTTCAGGAAACACCATACACCTCTCCCGAGTGGCTGTTGGCAATTTACATCCCGCCCATCAGCATAACAAGGCTCCCAGTTCTCCATGGCCTGTCCTGCCTTTCTGGATTTTACACTTTTTTCAGATGGCCCTTTTGACCGGGGGGAAGTGAGACTTCATTGTAGTGCAGATTTCCTTTGCAAGCTTGCTTGGTTGGCCAAAAAGGGCGTATGCGTTTTTTCCTGAATATATTCAGGAAAAAACGCATACGCCCTTTTTGGCCAAGTGCATCATTGTGGACGTTCTGCCTCTTTTCCTATGCTTTAAATGCAATTCCAGTCTACCTCCTGAAATCGGTTTCCTGCAATTCTGCCCCGCTTTCAAGTCCTCTTGGCAGCCTTACTTCAGTATATTTTTGGATGATAGCTGTCATTTATAACTCTGCAGGTTTGTGAATTACAGTGCCCCTGAGCTCCTTTCTTCAACTCGCTTTCTTGTGAGCTGGCCGCAACACCACAGGATTGCTTCAGGCCCTAATCTGGTTCCGGCACGGCACGCTGAGCCTTTGGTTAATTCCTCTTCCTGGTGGGAAATGAGAGTTAAATTTGCCCGTCCAGACACCTCCAGCTAGTCTCTCTTTGGTTCTCCCTATTCCTGTACATCTTCCGCAGAAATTGCAAATGGGCCAAACAGGAGTTTAAAGGCACTGACTCTCCAAGTCGGGAGAGTGTTAGTAAAGCGTCTGGAATGTTGCACCCGAGTACCAGGGGACGAGAACTGAGACATATTGGAACACGTCTCCCGATCACACGGTTGATCATACTCTGGGTTCCACGTGCATGTTTTACCTGAAGGCAGAGTCCCTTAAACCTGGAGAGTTGAGACCCGTGGAATGGGTACCATGCAATATGACTTCAAAGGGTCTTCATTTGCTCACCGAACCTCTCCAATCCTATCACTGCTGCGTTTATGCCCCTGTACACACGCTTGATTTTCGTTCAGAGACATAGCAATCCATAGGTTTTAAGATACTTATTGTCAGGTACATTCTTAGGCATTTAATATGGGGTGTTGAGTCCATTTCGTTGAGCAAGGAGTAGTTCTTGTCTATTCTATATTTGGCTTAAGGAACTTTATCTGTGCTCATTTCAATCTCTGGTTTGATGCAGCACCCCAACTCACCTTTCCCCTTAAGCAAGCATAAGTTGGTTTTCTAAATTTGAGACCCTGTTCTGTTTTGTAATCCAGTTCCTGTGTAGCCAAGTTTACATCCCGTGTATTAGTGATATCTTATGATGTTTCTTTTTCTGTGTGACTTATTTCAGTTAGAATCATCATACCTGAATCCACTCATTATGCTGCTACGGGCCTGATGACATAGATTTCATTGCTGAGTGATATTGCATTGTACGTAAGTACCACAACTTCTTTATCCATTTTTCACTTTCTGCGCTATTGAACTTGTACCGTAAACGAGGTTCTTGTAAACAGAGCCGTCCCAAACTTTGGGGTGGCTGTGTCTTTTTGATTTTAATTTCCCTAAGCTATAGGACCATAAGTGGAAGTGCCCTAGGCTCTGTTGCTTTGTTTTTTAGATGTTTCAGGAAACACCATACACCTCTCCCGAGTGGCTGTTGGCAATTTTCATCCCGCCCATCAGCATAACAAGGCTCCCAGTTCTCCATGGCCTGTCCTGCCTTTCTGGATTTTACACTTTTTTCAGATGGCCCTTTTGACCGGGGGGAAGTGAGACTTCATTGTAGTGCAGATTTCCTTTACAAGCTTGCTTGGTTGGCCAAAAAGGGCGTATGAGTTTTTTCCTGAATATATTCAGGAAAAAACGCATACGCCCTTTTTGGCCAAGTGCATCATTGTGGACGTTCTGCCTCTTTTCCTATGCTTTAAATGCAATTCCAGTCTACCTCCTGAAATCGGTTTCCTGCAATTCTGCCCCGCTTTCAAGTCCTCTTGACAGCCTTACTTCAGTATATTTTTGGATGATAGCTGTCATTTATAACTCTGCAGGTTTGTGAATTACAGTGCCCCTGAGCTCCTTTCTTCAACTCGCTTTCTTGTGAGCTGGCCGCAACACCGCAGGATTGCTTCAGGCCCTAATCTGGTTCCGGCACGGCACGCTGAGCCTTTGGTTAATTCCTCTTCCTGGTGGGAAATGAGAGTTAAATTTGCCCGTCCAGACACCTCCAGCTAGTCTCTCATTGGTTCTCCCTATTCCTGTTCATCTTCTTCAGAAATTGCAAATGGGCCAAACAGGAGGTTAAAGGCACTGACTCTCCAAGTCGGGAGAGTGTTAGTAAAGCGTCTGGAATGTTGCACCCGAGTACCTTGGGACGAGAACTGAGACATATTGGAACACGTCTCCCGATCACACGGTTGATCATACTCTGGGTTCCACGTGCATGTTTTAGCTGAAGGAAGAATCCCTTAAACCTGGAGAGTTGAGACCCGTGGAATGGGTACCAAGCAATATGACTTCAAAGGGTCTTCATTTGCTCACCGAACCTCTCCAATCCTATCACTGCTGCGTTTATGCCCCTGTACACACGCTTGATTCTCTTTCAGAGACATAGCAATCCATAGGTTTTAAGATACTTACTAGTCAGGTACATTCTTAGGCGTTTAATATGGGGTGTTGAGTCCATTTCGTTGAGCAAGGAGTAGTTCTTGTCTATTCCATATTTGGCTTAAGGAACTTTATCTGTGCTCATTTCAATCTCTGGTTTTATGCAGCACCCCAACTCACCTTTCCCCTTAAGCAAGCATAAGTTGGTTTTCTAAATTTGAGACCCTGTTCTGTTTTGTAATCCAGTTCCTGTGTAGCCAAGTTTACATTCGGTGTATTAGTGATATCTTATGATGTTTCTTTTTCTGTGTGACTTATTTCAGTTAGAATCATCATACCTGAATCCACTCATTATGCTGCTACGGGCCTGATGACATAGATTTCATTGCTGAGTGATATTGCATTGTACGTAAGTACCACAACTTCTTTATCCATTTTTCACTTTCTGTGATATTGAACTTGTACCGTAAACGATGTTCTTGTAAACAGAGCCGTCCCAAACTTTGGGGTGGCTGTGTCTTTTTGATTTTAATTTCCCTAAGCTATAGGACCATAAGTGGAAGTGCCCTAGGCTCTGTTGCTTTGTTTTTTAGATGTTTCAGGAAACACCATACACCTCTCCCGACTGGCTGTTGGCAATTTACATCCCGCCCATCAGCATAACAAGGCTCCCAGTTCTCCATGGCCTGTCCTGCCTTTCTGGATTTTACACTTTTTTCAGATGGCCCTTTTGACTGGGGGGAAGTGAGACTTCATTGTAGTGCAGATTTCCTTTGCAAGCTTGCTTGGTTGGCCAAAAAGGGCGTATGCGTTTTTTCCTGAATATATTCAGGAAAAAACGCATACGCCCTTTTTGGCCAAGTGCATCATTGTGGACGTTCTGCCTCTTTTCCTATGCTTTAAATGCAATTCCAGTCTACCTCCTGAAATCGGTTTCCTGCAATTCTGCCCCGCTTTCAAGTCCTCTTGGCAGCCTTACTTCAGTATATTTTTGGATGATAGCTGTCATTTATAACTCTGCAGGTTTGTGAATTACAGTGCCCCTGAGCTCCTTTCTTCAACTCGCTTTCTTGTGAGCTGGCCGCAACACCACAGGATTGCTTCAGGCCCTAATCTGGTTCCGGCACGGCACGCTGAGCCTTTGGTTAATTCCTCTTCCTGGTGGGAAATGAGAGTTAAATTTGCCCGTCCAGACACCTCCAGCTAGTCTCTCTTTGGTTCTCCCTATTCCTGTTCATCTTCCGCAGAAATTGCAAACTGGGCCAAACAGGAGGTTAAAGGCACTGACTCTCCAAGTCGGGAGAGTGTTAGTAAAGCATCTGGAATGTTGCACCCGAGTACCAGGGGACGAGAACTGAGACATATTGGAACACGTCTCCCGATCACACGGTTGATCATACTCTGGGTTCCACGTGCATGTTTTACCTGAAGGCAGAGTCCCTTAAACCTGGAGAGTTGAGACCCGTGGAATGGGTACCATGCAATATGACTTCAAAGGGTCTTCATTTGCTCACCGAACCTCTCCAATCCTATCACTGCTGCGTTTATGCCCCTGTACACACGCTTGATTTTCTTTCAGAGACATAGCAATCCATAGGTTTTAAGATACTTATTGTCAGGTACATTCTTAGGCGTTTAATATGGGGTGTTGAGTCCATTTCGTTGAGCAAGGAGTAGTTCTTGTCTATTCTATATTTGGCTTAAGGAACTTTATCTGTGCTCATTTCAATCTCTGGTTTGATGCAGCACCCCAACTCACCTTTCCCCTTAAGCAAGCATAAGTTGGTTTTCTAAATTTGAGACCCTGTTCTGTTTTGTAATCCAGTTCCTGTGTAGCCAAGTTTACATCCCGTGTATTAGTGATATCTTATGATGTTTCTTTTTCTGTGTGACTTATTTCAGTTAGAATCATCATACCTGAATCCACTCATTATGCTGCTACGGGCCTGATGACATAGATTTCATTGCTGAGTGATATTGCATTGTACGTAAGTACCACAACTTCTTTATCCATTTTTCACTTTCTGCGCTATTGAACTTGTACCGTAAATGAGGTTCTTGTAAACAGAGCCGTCCCAAACTTTGGGGTGGCTGTGTCTTTTTGATTTTAATTTCCCTAAGCTATAGGACCATAAGTGGAAGTGCCCTAGGCTCTGTTGCTTTGTTTTTTAGATGTTTCAGGAAACACCATACACCTCTCCCGAGTGGCTGTTGGCAATTTTCATCCCGCCCATCAGCATAACAAGGCTCCCAGTTCTCCATGGCCTGTCCTGCCTTTCTGGATTTTACACTTTTTTCAGATGGCCCTTTTGACCGGGGGGAAGTGAGACTTCATTGTAGTGCAGATTTCCTTTACAAGCTTGCTTGGTTGGCCAAAAAGGGCGTATGCGTTTTTTCCTGAATATATTCAGGAAAAAACGCATACGCCCTTTTTGGCCAAGTGCATCATTGTGGACGTTCTGCCTCTTTTCCTATGCTTTAAATGCAATTCCAGTCTACCTCCTGAAATCGGTTTCCTGCAATTCTGCCCCGCTTTCAAGTCCTCTTGACAGCCTTACTTCAGTATATTTTTGGATGATAGCTGTCATTTATAACTCTGCAGGTTTGTGAATTACAGTGCCCCTGAGCTCCTTTCTTCAACTCGCTTTCTTGTGAGCTGGCCGCAACACCGCAGGATTGCTTCAGGCCCTAATCTGGTTCCGGCACAGCACGCTGAGCCTTTGGTTAATTCCTCTTCCTGGTGGGAAATGAGAGTTAAATTTGCCCGTCCAGACACCTCCACCTAGTCTCTCATTGGTTCTTCCTATTCCTGTTCATCTTCCTCAGAAATTGCAAATGGGCCAAACAGGAGGTTAAAGGCACTGACTCTCCAAGTCGGGAGAGTGTTAGTTAAGCGTCTGGAATGTTACACCCGAGTACCAGGGGACGAGAATTGAGACATATTGGAACACGTCTCCCGATCACACGGTTGATCATACTCTGGGTTCCACGTGCATGTTTTAGCTGAAGGAAGAATCCCTTAAACCTGGAGAGTTGAGACCCGTGGAATGGGTACCATGCAATATGACTTCAAAGGGTCTTCATTTGCTCACCGAACCTCTCCAATCCTATCACTGCTGCGTTTATGCCCCTGTACACACGCTTGATTTTCTTTCAGAGACATAGCAATCCATAGGTTTTAAGATACTTACTAGTCAGGTACATTCTTAGGCGTTTAATATGGGGTGTTGAGTCCATTTCATTGAGCAAGGAGTAGTTCTTGTCTATTCTATATTTGGCTTAAGGAACTTTATCTGTGCTCATTTCAATCTCTGGTTTGATGCAGCACCCCAACTCACCTTTCCCCTTAAGCAAGCATAAGTTGGTTTTCTAAATTTGAGACCCTGTTCTGTTTTGTAATCCAGTTCCTGTGTAGCCAAGATTACATCCCATGTATTAATGATATCTTATGATGTTTCTTTTTCTGTGTGACTTATTTCAGTTAGAATCATCATACCTGAATCCACTCATTATGCTGCTACGGGCCTGATGACATAGATTTCATTGCTGAGTGATATTGCATTGTACGTAAGTACCACAACTTCTTTATCCATTTTTCACTTTCTGTGATATTGAACTTGTACCGTAAAGGATGTTCTTGTAAACAGAGCCGTCCCAAACTTTGGGGTGGCTGTGTCTTTTTGATTTTAATTTCCCTAAGCTATAGGACCATAAGTGGAAGTGCCCTAGGCTCTGTTGCTTTGTTTTTTAGATGTTTCAGGAAACACCATACACCTCTCCCGAGTGGCTGTTGGCAATTTACATCCCGCCCATCAGCATAACAAGGCTCCCAGTTCTCCATGGCCTGTCCTGCCTTTCTGGATTTTACACTTTTTTCAGATGGCCCTTTTGACCGGGGGGAAGTGAGACTTCATTGTAGTGCAGATTTCCTTTGCAAGCTTGCTTGGTTGGCCAAAAAGGGCGTATGCGTTTTTTCCTGAATATATTCAGGAAAAAACGCATACGCCCTTTTTGGCCAAGTGCATCATTGTGGACGTTCTGCCTCTTTTCCTATGCTTTAAATGCAATTCCAGTCTACCTCCTGAAATCGGTTTCCTGCAATTCTGCCCCGCTTTCAAGTCCTCTTGGCAGCCTTACTTCAGTATATTTTTGGATGATAGCTGTCATTTATAACTCTGCAGGTTTGTGAATTACAGTGCCCCTGAGCTCCTTTCTTCAACTCGCTTTCTTGTGAGCTGGCCGCAACACCACAGGATTGCTTCAGGCCCTAATCTGGTTCCGGCACGGCACACTGAGCCTTTGGTTAATTCCTCTTCCTGGTGGGAAATGAGAGTTAAATTTGCCCGTCCAGACACCTCCAGCTAGTCTCTCTTTGGTTCTCCCTATTCCTGTTCATCTTCCGCAGAAATTGCAAACTGGGCCAAACAGGAGGTTAAAGGCACTGACTCTCCAAGTCGGGAGAGTGTTAGTAAAGCGTCTGGAATGTTGCACCCGAGTACCAGGGGACGAGAACTGAGACATATTGGAACACGTCTCCCGATCACACGGTTGATCATACTCTGGGTTCCACGTGCATGTTTTACCTGAAGGCAGAGTCCCTTAAACCTGGAGAGTTGAGACCCGTGGAATGGGTACCATGCAATATGACTTCAAAGGGTCTTCATTTGCTCACCGAACCTCTCCAATCCTATCACTGCTGCGTTTATGCCCCTGTACACACGCTTGATTTTCTTTCGGAGACATAGCAATCCATAGGTTTTAAGATACTTATTGTCAGGTACATTCTTAGGCGTTTAATATGGGGTGTTGAGTCCATTTCGTTGAGCAAGGAGTAGTTCTTGTCTATTCCATATTTGGCTTAAGGAACTTTATCTGTGCTCATTTCAGTCTCTGGTTTGATGCAGCACCCCAACTCACCTTTCCCCTTAAGCAAGCATAAGTTGGTTTTCTAAATTTGAGACCCTGTTCTGTTTTGTAATCCAGTTCCTGTGTAGCCAAGTTTACATCCCGTGTATTAGTGATATCTTATGATGTTTCTTTTTCTGTGTGACTTATTTCAGTTAGAATCATCATACCTGAATCCACTCATTATGCTGCTACGGGCCTGATGACATAGATTTCATTGCTGAGTGATATTGCATTGTACGTAAGTACCACAACTTCTTTATCCATTTTTCACTTTCTGCGCTATTGAACTTGTACCGTAAACGAGGTTCTTGTAAACAGAGCCGTCCCAAACTTTGGGGTGGCTGTGTCTTTTTGATTTTAATTTCCCTAAGCTATAGGACCATAAGTGGAAGTGCCCTAGGCTCTGTTGCTTTGTTTTTTAGATGTTTCAGGAAACACCATACACCTCTCCCGAGTGGCTGTTGGCAATTTACATCCCGCCCATCAGCATAACAAGGCTCCCAGTTCTCCATGGCCTGTCCTGCCTTTCTGGATTTTACACTTTTTTCAGATGGCCCTTTTGACCGGGGGGAAGTGAGACTTCATTGTAGTGCAGATTTCCTTTACAAGCTTGCTTGGTTGGCCAAAAGGTGCGTATGCGTTTTTTCCTGAATATATTCAGGAAAAAACGCATACGCCCTTTTTGGCCAAGTGCATCATTGTGGACGTTCTGCCTCTTTTCCGATGCTTTAAATGCAATTCCAGTCTACCTCCTGAAATCGGTTTCCTGCAATTCTGCCCCGCTTTCAAGTCCTCTTGACAGCCTTACTTCAGTATATTTTTGGATGATAGCTGTCATTTATAACTCTGCAGGTTTGTGAATTGCAGTGCCCCTGAGCTCCTTTCTTCAACTCGCTTTCTTGTGAGCTGGCCGCAACACCGCAGGATTGCTTCAGGCCCTAATCTGGTTCCGGCACAGCATGCTGAGCCTTTGGTTAATTCCTCTGCCTGGTGGGAAATGAGAGTTAAATTTGCCCGTCCAGACACCTCCAGCTAGTCTCTCATTGGTTCTTCCTATTCCTGTTCATCTTCCTCAGAAATTGCAAATGGGCCAAACAGGAGGTTAAAGGCACTGACTCTCCAAGTCGGGAGAGTGTTTGTAAAGCGTCTGGAATGTTACACCCGAGTACCAGGGGACGAGAACTGAGACATATTGGAACACGTCTCCCGATCACATGGTTGATCATACTCTGGGTTCCATGTGCATGTTTTACCTGAAGGCAGAGTCCCTTAAACCTGGAGAGTTGAGACCCGTGGAATGGGTACCATGCAATATGACTTCAAAGGGTCTTCATTTGCTCACCGAACCTCTCCAATCCTATCACTGCTGCGTTTATGCCCCTGTACACACGCTTGATTTTCTTTCAGAGACATAGCAATCCATAGGTTTTAAGATACTTATTGTCAGGTACATTCTTAGGCGTTTAATATGGGGTGTTGAGTCCATTTCGTTGAGCAAGGAGTAGTTCTTGTCTATTCCATATTTGGCTTAAGGAACTTTATCTGTGCTCATTTCAATCTCTGGTTTGATGCAGCACCCCAACTCACCTTTCCCCTTAAGCAAGCATAAGTTGGTTTTCTAAATTTGAGACCCTGTTCTGTTTTGTAATCCAGTTCCTGTGTAGCCAAGTTTATATCCCGTGTATTAGTGATATCTTATGATGTTTCTTTTTCTGTGTGACTTATTTCAGTTAGAATCATCATACCTGAATCCACGCATTATGCTGCTACGGGCCTGATGACATAGATTTCATTGCTGAGTGATATTGCATTGTACGTAAGTACCACAACTTCTTTATCCATTTTTCACTTTCTGCGCTATTGAACTTGTACCGTAAACGATGTTCTTGTAAACAGAGCCGTCCCAAACTTTGGGGTGGCTGTGTCTTTTTGATTTTAATTTCCCTAAGCTATAGGACCATAAGTGGAAGTGCCCTAGGCTCTGTTGCTTTGTTTTTTAGATGTTTCAGGAAACACCATACACCTCTCCCGAGTGGCTGTTGGCAATTTACATCCCGCCCATCAGCATAACAAGGCTCCCAGTTCTCCATGGCCTGTCCTGCCTTTCTGGATTTTACACTTTTTTCAGATGGCCCTTTTGACCGGGGGGAAGTGAGACTTCATTGTAGTGCAGATTTCCTTTACAAGCTTGCTTGGTTGGCCAAAAAGGGCGTATGCGTTTTTTCCTGAATATATTCAGGAAAAAACGCATACGCCCTTTTTGGCCAAGTGCATCATTGTGGACGTTCTGCCTCTTTTCCTATGCTTTAAATGCAATTCCAGTCTACCTCCTGAAATCGGTTTCCTGCAATTCTGCCCCGCTTTCAAGTCCTCTTGGCAGCCTTACTTCAGTATATTTTTGGACGATAGCTGTCATTTATAACTCTGCAGGTTTGTGAATTACAGTGCCCCTGAGCTCCTTTCTTCAACTCGCTTTCTTGGGAGCTGGCCGCAACACCGCAGGATTGCTTCAGGCCCTAATCTGGTTCCGGCACGGCACGCTGAGCCTTTGGTTAATTCCTCTTCCTGGTGGGAAATGAGAGTTAAATTTGCCCGTCCAGACACCTCCAGCTAGTCTCTCTTTGGTTCTCCCTATTCCTGTTCATCTTCCGCAGAAATTGCAAACTGGGCCAAACAGGAGGTTAAAGGCACTGACTCTCCAAGTCGGGAGAGTGTTAGTAAAGCATCTGGAATGTTGCACCCGAGTACCAGGGGACGAGAACTGAGACATATTGGAACACGTCTCCCGATCACACGGTTGATCATACTCTGGGTTCCACGTGCATGTTTTACCTGAAGGCAGAGTCCCTTAAACCTGGAGAGTTGAGACCCGTGGAATGGGTACCATGCAATATGACTTCAAAGGGTCTTCATTTGCTCATCGAACCTCTCCAATCCTATCACTGCTGCGTTTATGCCCCTCTACACACGCTTGATTTTCTTTCAGAGACATAGCAATCCATAGGTTTTAACATACTTACTAGTCAGGTACATTCTTAGGCGTTTAATATGGGGTGTTGAGTCCATTTCGTTGAGCAAGGAGTAGTTCTTGTCTATTCTATATTTGGCTAAAGGAAATTTATCTGTGCTCATTTCAATCTCTGGTTTAATGCAGTACCCCAACTCACCTTTCCCCTTAAGCAAGCATAAGTTGGTTTTCTAAATTTGAGACCCTGTTCTGTTTTGTAATCCAGTTCCTGTGTAGCCAAGTTTACATCCCGTGTATTAGTGATATCTTATGATGTTTCTTTTTCTGTGTGACTTATTTCAGTTAGAATCATCATACCTGAATCCACTCATCATGCTGCTACGGGCCTGATGACATAGATTTCATTGCTGAGTGATATTGCATTGTACGTAAGTACCACAACTTCTTTATCCATTTTTCACTTTCTGCGCTATTGAACTTGTACCGTAAACGAGGTTCTTGTAAACAGAGCCGTCCCAAACTTTGGGGTGGCTGTGTCTTTTTGATTTTAATTTCCCTAAGCTACAGGACCATAAGTGGAAGTGCCCTAGGCTCTGTTGCTTTGTTTTTTAGATGTTTCAGGAAACACCATACACCTCTCCCGAGTGGCTGTTGGCAATTTACATCCCGCCCATCAGCATAACAAGGCTCCCAGTTCTCCATGGCCTGTCCTGCCTTTCTGGATTTTACACTTTTTTCAGATGGCCCTTTTGACCGGGGGGAAGTGAGACTTCATTGTAGTGCAGATTTCCTTTGCAAGCTTGCTTGGTTGGCCAAAAAGGGCGTATGCGTTTTTTCCTGAATATATTCAGGAAAAAACGCATACGCCCTTTTTGGCCAAGTGCATCATTGTGGACGTTCTGCCTCTTTTCCTATGCTTTAAATGCAATTCCAGTCTACCTCCTGAAATCGGTTTCCTGCAATTCTGCCCCGCTTTCAAGTCCTCTTGACAGCCTTACTTCAGTATATTTTTGGATGATAGCTGTCATTTATAACTCTGCAGGTTTGTGAATTACAGTGCCCCTGAGCTCCTTTCTTCAACTCGCTTTCTTGTGAGCTGGCCGCAACACCGCAGGATTGCTTCAGGCCCTAATCTGGTTCCGGCACAGCACGCTGAGCCTTTGGTTAATTCCTCTTCCTGGTGGGAAATGAGAGTTAAATTTGCCCGTCCAGACACCTCCACCTAGTCTCTCATTGGTTCTTCCTATTCCTGTTCATCTTCCTCAGAAATTGCAAATGGGCCAAACAGGAGGTTAAAGGCACTGACTCTCCAAGTCGGGAGAGTGTTAGTTAAGCGTCTGGAATGTTACACCCGAGTACCAGGGGACGAGAATTGAGACATATTGGAACACGTCTCCCGATCACATGGTTGATCATACTCTGGGTTCCACGTGCATGTTTTAGCTGAAGGAAGAATCCCTTAAACCTGGAGAGTTGAGACCCGTGGAATGGGTACCATGCAATATGACTTCAAAGGGTCTTCATTTGCTCACCGAACCTCTCCAATCCTATCACTGCTGCGTTTATGCCCCTGTACACACGCTTGATTTTCTTTCAGAGACATAGCAATCCATAGGTTTTAAGATACTTACTAGTCAGGTACATTCTTAGGCGTTTAATATGGGGTGTTGAGTCCATTTCATTGAGCAAGGAGTAGTTCTTGTCTATTCTATATTTGGCTTAAGGAACTTTATCTGTGCTCATTTCAATCTCTGGTTTGATGCAGCACCCCAACTCACCTTTCCCCTTAAGCAAGCATAAGTTGGTTTTCTAAATTTGAGACCCTGTTCTGTTTTGTAATCCAGTTCCTGTGTAGCCAAGATTACATCCCATGTATTAATGATATCTTATGATGTTTCTTTTTCTGTGTGACTTATTTCAGTTAGAATCATCATACCTGAATCCACTCATTATGCTGCTACGGGCCTGATGACATAGATTTCATTGCTGAGTGATATTGCATTGTACGTAAGTACCACAACTTCTTTATCCATTTTTCACTTTCTGTGATATTGAACTTGTACCGTAAAGGATGTTCTTGTAAACAGAGCCGTCCCAAACTTTGGGGTGGCTGTGTCTTTTTGATTTTAATTTCCCTAAGCTATAGGACCATAAGTGGAAGTGCCCTAGGCTCTGTTGCTTTGTTTTTTAGATGTTTCAGGAAACACCATACACCTCTCCCGAGTGGCTGTTGGCAATTTACATCCCGCCCATCAGCATAACAAGGCTCCCAGTTCTCCATGGCCTGTCCTGCCTTTCTGGATTTTACACTTTTTTCAGATGGCCCTTTTGACCGGGGGGAAGTGAGACTTCATTGTAGTGCAGATTTCCTTTGCAAGCTTGCTTGGTTGGCCAAAAAGGGCGTATGCGTTTTTTCCTGAATATATTCAGGAAAAAACGCATACGCCCTTTTTGGCCAAGTGCATCATTGTGGACGTTCTGCCTCTTTTCCTATGCTTTAAATGCAATTCCAGTCTACCTCCTGAAATCGGTTTCCTGCAATTCTGCCCCGCTTTCAAGTCCTCTTGGCAGCCTTACTTCAGTATATTTTTGGATGATAGCTGTCATTTATAACTCTGCAGGTTTGTGAATTACAGTGCCCCTGAGCTCCTTTCTTCAACTCGCTTTCTTGTGAGCTGGCCGCAACACCACAGGATTGCTTCAGGCCCTAATCTGGTTCCGGCACGGCACACTGAGCCTTTGGTTAATTCCTCTTCCTGGTGGGAAATGAGAGTTAAATTTGCCCGTCCAGACACCTCCAGCTAGTCTCTCTTTGGTTCTCCCTATTCCTGTTCATCTTCCGCAGAAATTGCAAACTGGGCCAAACAGGAGGTTAAAGGCACTGACTCTCCAAGTCGGGAGAGTGTTAGTAAAGCGTCTGGAATGTTGCACCCGAGTACCAGGGGACGAGAACTGAGACATATTGGAACACGTCTCCCGATCACACGGTTGATCATACTCTGGGTTCCACGTGCATGTTTTACCTGAAGGCAGAGTCCCTTAAACCTGGAGAGTTGAGACCCGTGGAATGGGTACCATGCAATATGACTTCAAAGGGTCTTCATTTGCTCACCGAACCTCTCCAATCCTATCACTGCTGCGTTTATGCCCCTGTACACACGCTTGATTTTCTTTCGGAGACATAGCAATCCATAGGTTTTAAGATACTTATTGTCAGGTACATTCTTAGGCGTTTAATATGGGGTGTTGAGTCCATTTCGTTGAGCAAGGAGTAGTTCTTGTCTATTCCATATTTGGCTTAAGGAACTTTATCTGTGCTCATTTCAGTCTCTGGTTTGATGCAGCACCCCAACTCACCTTTCCCCTTAAGCAAGCATAAGTTGGTTTTCTAAATTTGAGACCCTGTTCTGTTTTGTAATCCAGTTCCTGTGTAGCCAAGTTTACATCCCGTGTATTAGTGATATCTTATGATGTTTCTTTTTCTGTGTGACTTATTTCAGTTAGAATCATCATACCTGAATCCACTCATTATGCTGCTACGGGCCTGATGACATAGATTTCATTGCTGAGTGATATTGCATTGTACGTAAGTACCACAACTTCTTTATCCATTTTTCACTTTCTGCGCTATTGAACTTGTACCGTAAACGAGGTTCTTGTAAACAGAGCCGTCCCAAACTTTGGGGTGGCTGTGTCTTTTTGATTTTAATTTCCCTAAGCTATAGGACCATAAGTGGAAGTGCCCTAGGCTCTGTTGCTTTGTTTTTTAGATGTTTCAGGAAACACCATACACCTCTCCCGAGTGGCTGTTGGCAATTTACATCCCGCCCATCAGCATAACAAGGCTTCCAGTTCTCCATGGCCTGTCCTGCCTTTCTGGATTTTACACTTTTTTCAGATGGCCCTTTTGACCGGGGGGAAGTGAGACTTCATTGTAGTGCAGATTTCCTTTACAAGCTTGCTTGGTTGGCCAAAAGGTGCGTATGCGTTTTTTCCTGAATATATTCAGGAAAAAACGCATACGCCCTTTTTGGCCAAGTGCATCATTGTGGACGTTCTGCCTCTTTTCCGATGCTTTAAATGCAATTCCAGTCTACCTCCTGAAATCGGTTTCCTGCAATTCTGCCCCGCTTTCAAGTCCTCTTGACAGCCTTACTTCAGTATATTTTTGGATGATAGCTGTCATTTATAACTCTGCAGGTTTGTGAATTGCAGTGCCCCTGAGCTCCTTTCTTCAACTCGCTTTCTTGTGAGCTGGCCGCAACACCGCAGGATTGCTTCAGGCCCTAATCTGGTTCCGGCACAGCATGCTGAGCCTTTGGTTAATTCCTCTGCCTGGTGGGAAATGAGAGTTAAATTTGCCCGTCCAGACACCTCCAGCTAGTCTCTCATTGGTTCTTCCTATTCCTGTTCATCTTCCTCAGAAATTGCAAATGGGCCAAACAGGAGGTTAAAGGCACTGACTCTCCAAGTCGGGAGAGTGTTTGTAAAGCGTCTGGAATGTTACACCCGAGTACCAGGGGACGAGAACTGAGACATATTGGAACACGTCTCCCGATCACATGGTTGATCATACTCTGGGTTCCACGTGCATGTTTTACCTGAAGGCAGAGTCCCTTAAACCTGGAGAGTTGAGACCCGTGGAATGGGTACCATGCAATATGACTTCAAAGGGTCTTCATTTGCTCACCGAACCTCTCCAATCCTATCACTGCTGCGTTTATGCCCCTGTACACACGCTTGATTTTCTTTCAGAGACATAGCAATCCATAGGTTTTAAGATACTTATTGTCAGGTACATTCTTAGGCGTTTAATATGGGGTGTTGAGTCCATTTCGTTGAGCAAGGAGTAGTTCTTGTCTATTCCATATTTGGCTTAAGGAACTTTATCTGTGCTCATTTCAATCTCTGGTTTGATGCAGCACCCCAACTCACCTTTCCCCTTAAGCAAGCATAAGTTGGTTTTCTAAATTTGAGACCCTGTTCTGTTTTGTAATCCAGTTCCTGTGTAGCCAAGTTTACATCCCGTGTATTAGTGATATCTTATGATGTTTCTTTTTCTGTGTGACTTATTTCAGTTAGAATCATCATACCTGAATCCACGCATTATGCTGCTACGGGCCTGATGACATAGATTTCATTGCTGAGTGATATTGCATTGTACGTAAGTACCACAACTTCTTTATCCATTTTTCACTTTCTGCGCTATTGAACTTGTACCGTAAACGATGTTCTTGTAAACAGAGCCGTCCCAAACTTTGGGGTGGCTGTGTCTTTTTGATTTTAATTTCCCTAAGCTATAGGACCATAAGTGGAAGTGCCCTAGGCTCTGTTGCTTTGTTTTTTAGATGTTTCAGGAAACACCATACACCTCTCCCGAGTGGCTGTTGGCAATTTACATCCCGCCCATCAGCATAACAAGGCTCCCAGTTCTCCATGGCCTGTCCTGCCTTTCTGGATTTTACACTTTTTTCAGATGGCCCTTTTGACCGGGGGGAAGTGAGACTTCATTGTAGTGCAGATTTCCTTTACAAGCTTGCTTGGTTGGCCAAAAAGGGCGTATGCGTTTTTTCCTGAATATATTCAGGAAAAAACGCATACGCCCTTTTTGGCCAAGTGCATCATTGTGGACGTTCTGCCTCTTTTCCTATGCTTTAAATGCAATTCCAGTCTACCTCCTGAAATCGGTTTCCTGCAATTCTGCCCCGCTTTCAAGTCCTCTTGGCAGCCTTACTTCAGTATATTTTTGGACGATAGCTGTCATTTATAACTCTGCAGGTTTGTGAATTACAGTGCCCCTGAGCTCCTTTCTTCAACTCGCTTTCTTGGGAGCTGGCCGCAACACCGCAGGATTGCTTCAGGCCCTAATCTGGTTCCGGCACGGCACGCTGAGCCTTTGGTTAATTCCTCTTCCTGGTGGGAAATGAGAGTTAAATTTGCCCGTCCAGACACCTCCAGCTAGTCTCTCATTGGTTCTCCCTATTCCTGTTCATCTTCCTCAGAAATTGCAAATGGGCCAAACAGGAGGTTAAAGGCACTGACTCTCCAAGTCGGGAGAGTGTTAGTAAAGCGTCTGAAATGTTGCACCCGAGTACCAGGGGACGAGAACTGACACATATTGGAACACGTCTCCCGATCACACGGTTGATCATACTCTGGGTTCCACGTGCATGTTTTAGCTGAAGGAAGAATCCCTTAAACCTGGAGAGTTGAGACCCGTGGAATGGGTACCATGCAATATGACTTCAAAGGGTCTTCATTTGCTCACCGAACCTCTCCAATCCTATCACTGCTGCGTTTATGCCCCTGTACACACGCTTGATTTTCTTTCAGAGACATAGCAATCCATAGGTTTTAAGATACTTACTAGTCAGGTACATTCTTAGGCGTTTAATATGGGGTGTTGAGTCCATTTCGTTGAGCAAGGAGTAGTTCTTGTCTATTCTATATTTGGCTTAAGGAACTTTATCTGTGCTCATTTCAATCTCTGGTTTTATGCAGCACCCCAACTCACCTTTCCCCTTAAGCAAGCATAAGTTGGTTTTCTAAATTTGAGACCCTGTTCTGTTTTGTAATCCAGTTCCTGTGTAGCCAAGTTTACATCCCGTGTATTAATGATATCTTATGATGTTTCTTTTTCTGTGTGACTTATTTCAGTTAGAATCATCATACCTGAATCCACGCATTATGCTGCTACGGGCCTGATGACATAGATTTCATTGCTGAGTGATATTGCATTGTACGTAAGTACCACAACTTCTTTATCCATTTTTCACTTTCTGCGATATTGAACTTGTACCGTAAACGAGGTTCTTGTAAACAGAGCCGTCCCAAACTTTGGGGTGGCTGTGTCTTTTTGATTTTAATTTCCCTAAGCTATAGGACCATAAGTGGAAGTGCCCTAGGCTCTGTTGCTTTGTTTTTTAGATGTTTCAGGAAACACCATACACCTCTCCCGAGTGGCTGTTGGCAATTTACATCCCGCCCATCAGCATAACAAGGCTCCCAGTTCTCCATGGCCTGTCCT
Source organism: Leucopleurus acutus (assembly GCF_964270905.1). Taxonomy (NCBI): domain Eukaryota; kingdom Metazoa; phylum Chordata; class Mammalia; order Artiodactyla; family Delphinidae; genus Leucopleurus; species Leucopleurus acutus. The sequence goes on from NW_028139196.1 coordinate 345,659, forward strand.
GCCTTTCTGGATTTTACACTTTTTTCAGATGGCCCTTTTGACCGGGGGGAAGTGAGACTTCATTGTAGTGCAGATTTCCTTTGCAAGCTTGCTTGGTTGGCCAAAAAGGGCGTATGCGTTTTTTCCTGAATATATTCAGGAAAAAACGCATACGCCCTTTTTGGCCAAGTGCATCATTGTGGACGTTCTGCCTCTTTTCCTATGCTTTAAATGCAATTCCAGTCTACCTCCTGAAATCGGTTTCCTGCAATTCTGCCCCGCTTTCAAGTCCTCTTGGCAGCCTTACTTCAGTATATTTTTGGATGATAGCTGTCATTTATAACTCTGCAGGTTTGTGAATTACAGTGCCCCTGAGCTCCTTTCTTCAACTCGCTTTCTTGTGAGCTGGCCGCAACACCACAGGATTGCTTCAGGCCCTAATCTGGTTCCGGCACGGCACGCTGAGCCTTTGGTTAATTCCTCTTCCTGGTGGGAAATGAGAGTTAAATTTGCCCGTCCAGACACCTCCAGCTAGTCTCTCTTTGGTTCTCCCTATTCCTGTTCATCTTCCGCAGAAATTGCAAACTGGGCCAAACAGGAGGTTAAAGGCACTGACTCTCCAAGTCGGGAGAGTGTTAGTAAAGCATCTGGAATGTTGCACCCGAGTACCAGGGGACGAGAACTGAGACATATTGGAACACGTCTCCCGATCACACGGTTGATCATACTCTGGGTTCCACGTGCATGTTTTACCTGAAGGCAGAGTCCCTTAAACCTGGAGAGTTGAGACCCGTGGAATGGGTACCATGCAATATGACTTCAAAGGGTCTTCATTTGCTCACCGAACCTCTCCAATCCTATCACTGCTGCGTTTATGCCCCTGTACACACGCTTGATTTTCTTTCAGAGACATAGCAATCCATAGGTTTTAAGATACTTATTGTCAGGTACATTCTTAGGCGTTTAATATGGGGTGTTGAGTCCATTTCGTTGAGCAAGGAGTAGTTCTTGTCTATTCTATATTTGGCTTAAGGAACTTTATCTGTGCTCATTTCAATCTCTGGTTTGATGCAGCACCCCAACTCACCTTTCCCCTTAAGCAAGCATAAGTTGGTTTTCTAAATTTGAGACCCTGTTCTGTTTTGTAATCCAGTTCCTGTGTAGCCAAGTTTACATCCCGTGTATTAGTGATATCTTATGATGTTTCTTTTTCTGTGTGACTTATTTCAGTTAGAATCATCATACCTGAATCCACTCATTATGCTGCTACGGGCCTGATGACATAGATTTCATTGCTGAGTGATATTGCATTGTACGTAAGTACCACAACTTCTTTATCCATTTTTCACTTTCTGCGCTATTGAACTTGTACCGTAAACGAGGTTCTTGTAAACAGAGCCGTCCCAAACTTTGGGGTGGCTGTGTCTTTTTGATTTTAATTTCCCTAAGCTATAGGACCATAAGTGGAAGTGCCCTAGGCTCTGTTGCTTTGTTTTTTAGATGTTTCAGGAAACACCATACACCTCTCCCGAGTGGCTGTTGGCAATTTTCATCCCGCCCATCAGCATAACAAGGCTCCCAGTTCTCCATGGCCTGTCCTGCCTTTCTGGATTTTACACTTTTTTCAGATGGCCCTTTTGACCGGGGGGAAGTGAGACTTCATTGTAGTGCAGATTTCCTTTACAAGCTTGCTTGGTTGGCCAAAAAGGGCGTATGCGTTTTTTCCTGAATATATTCAGGAAAAAACGCATACGCCCTTTTTGGCCAAGTGCATCATTGTGGACGTTCTGCCTCTTTTCCTATGCTTTAAATGCAATTCCAGTCTACCTCCTGAAATCGGTTTCCTGCAATTCTGCCCCGCTTTCAAGTCCTCTTGACAGCCTTACTTCAGTATATTTTTGGATGATAGCTGTCATTTATAACTCTGCAGGTTTGTGAATTACAGTGCCCCTGAGCTCCTTTCTTCAACTCGCTTTCTTGTGAGCTGGCCGCAACACCGCAGGATTGCTTCAGGCCCTAATCTGGTTCCGGCCCAGCACGCTGAGCCTTTGGTTAATTCCTCTTCCTGGTGGGAAATGAGAGTTAAATTTGCCCGTCCAGACACCTCCACCTAGTCTCTCATTGGTTCTTCCTATTCCTGTTCATCTTCCTCAGAAATTGCAAATGGGCCAAACAGGAGGTTAAAGGCACTGACTCTCCAAGTCGGGAGAGTGTTAGTTAAGCGTCTGGAATGTTACACCCGAGTACCAGGGGACGAGAATTGAGACATATTGGAACACGTCTCCCGATCACACGGTTGATCATACTCTGGGTTCCACGTGCATGTTTTAGCTGAAGGAAGAATCCCTTAAACCTGGAGAGTTGAGACCCGTGGAATGGGTACCATGCAATATGACTTCAAAGGGTCTTCATTTGCTCACCGAACCTCTCCAATCCTATCACTGCTGCGTTTATGCCCCTGTACACACGCTTGATTTTCTTTCAGAGACATAGCAATCCATAGGTTTTAAGATACTTACTAGTCAGGTACATTCTTAGGTGTTTAATATGGGGTGTTGAGTCCATTTCATTGAGCAAGGAGTAGTTCTTGTCTATTCTATATTTGGCTTAAGGAACTTTATCTGTGCTCATTTCAATCTCTGGTTTGATGCAGCACCCCAACTCACCTTTCCCCTTAAGCAAGCATAAGTTGGTTTTCTAAATTTGAGACCCTGTTCTGTTTTGTAATCCAGTTCCTGTGTAGCCAAGTTTACATCCCATGTATTAATGATATCTTATGATGTTTCTTTTTCTGTGTGACTTATTTCAGTTAGAATCATCATACCTGAATCCACTCATTATGCTGCTACGGGCCTGATGACATAGATTTCATTGCTGAGTGATATTGCATTGTACGTAAGTACCACAACTTCTTTATCCATTTTTCACTTTCTGTGATATTGAACTTGTACCGTAAAGGATGTTCTTGTAAACAGAGCCGTCCCAAACTTTGGGGTGGCTGTGTCTTTTTGATTTTAATTTCCCTAAGCTATAGGACCATAAGTGGAAGTGCCCTAGGCTCTGTTGCTTTGTTTTTTAGATGTTTCAGGAAACACCATACACCTCTCCCGAGTGGCTGTTGGCAATTTACATCCCGCCCATCAGCATAACAAGGCTCCCAGTTCTCCATGGCCTGTCCTGCCTTTCTGGATTTTACACTTTTTTCAGATGGCCCTTTTGACCGGGGGGAAGTGAGACTTCATTGTAGTGCAGATTTCCTTTGCAAGCTTGCTTGGTTGGCCAAAAAGGGCGTATGCGTTTTTTCCTGAATATATTCAGGAAAAAACGCATACGCCCTTTTTGGCCAAGTGCATCATTGTGGACGTTCTGCCTCTTTTCCTATGCTTTAAATGCAATTCCAGTCTACCTCCTGAAATCGGTTTCCTGCAATTCTGCCCCGCTTTCAAGTCCTCTTGGCAGCCTTACTTCAGTATATTTTTGGACGATAGCTGTCATTTATAACTCTGCAGGTTTGTGAATTACAGTGCCCCTGAGCTCCTTTCTTCAACTCGCTTTCTTGGGAGCTGGCCGCAACACCGCAGGATTGCTTCAGGCCCTAATCTGGTTCCGGCACGGCACGCTGAGCCTTTGGTTAATTCCTCTTCCTGGTGGGAAATGAGAGTTAAATTTGCCCGTCCAGACACCTCCAGCTAGTCTCTCATTGGTTTTCCCTATTCCTGTTCATCTTCCGCAGAAATTGCAAATGGGCCAAACAGGAGGTTAAAGGCACTGACTCTCCAAGTCGGGAGAGTGTTTGTAAAGCGTCTGGAATGTTACACCCGAGTACCAGGGGACGAGAATTGAGACATATTGGAACACGTCTCCCGATCACACGGTTGATCATACTCTGGGTTCCACGTGCATGTTTTAGCTGAAGGAAGAATCCCTTAAACCTGGAGAGTTGAGACCCGTGGAATGGGTACCATGCAATATGACTTCAAAGGGTCTTCATTTGCTCACCGAACCTCTCCAATCCTATCACTGCTGCGTTTATGCCCCTGTACACACGCTTGATTTTCTTTCAGAGACATAGCAATCCATAGGTTTTAAGATACTTACTAGTCAGGTACATTCTTAGGCGTTTAATATGGGGTGTTGTGTCCATTTCGTTGAGCAAGGAGTAGTTCTTGTCTATTCCATATTTGGCTTAAGGAACTTTATCTGTGCTCATTTCAATCTCTGGTTTGATGCAGTACCCCAACTCACCTTTCCCCTTAAGCAAGCATAAGTTGGTTTTCTAAATTTGAGACCCTGTTCTGTTTTGTAATCCAGTTCCTGTGTAGCCAAGTTTACATCCCGTGTATTAGTGATATCTTATGATGTTTCTTTTTCTGTGTGACTTATTTCAGTTAGAATCATCATACCTGAATCCACTCATTATGCTGCTACGGGCCTGATGACATAGATTTCATTGCTGAGTGATATTGCATTGTACGTAAGTACCACAACTTCTTTATCCATTTTTCACTTTCTGCGCTATTGAACTTGTACCGTAAACGAGGTTCTTGTAAACAGAGCCGTCCCAAACTTTGGGGTGGCTGTGTCTTTTTGATTTTAATTTCCCTAAGCTATAGGACCATAAGTGGAAGTGCCCTAGGCTCTGTTGCTTTGTTTTTTAGATGTTTCAGGAAACACCATACACCTCTCCCGAGTGGCTGTTGGCAATTTACATCCCGCCCATCAGCATAACAAGGCTCCCAGTTCTCCATGGCCTGTCCTGCCTTTCTGGATTTTACACTTTTTTCAGATGGCCCTTTTGACCGGGGGGAAGTGAGACTTCATTGTAGTGCAGATTTCCTTTACAAGCTTGCTTGGTTGGCCAAAAAGGGCGTATGCGTTTTTTCCTGAATATATTCAGGAAAAAACGCATACGCCCTTTTTGGCCAAGTGCATCATTGTGGACGTTCTGCCTCTTTTCCTATGCTTTAAATGCAATTCCAGTCTACCTCCTGAAATCGGTTTCCTGCAATTCTGCCCCGCTTTCAAGTCCTCCTGACAGCCTTACTTCAGTATATTTTTGGATGATAGCTGTCATTTATAACTCTGCAGGTTTGTGAATTACAGTGCCCCTGAGCTCCTTTCTTCAACTCGCTTTCTTGTGAGCTGGCCGCAACACTGCAGGATTGCTTCAGGCCCTAATCTGGTTCCGGCACAGCATGCTGAGCCTTTGGTTAATTCCTCTTCCTGGTGGGAAATGAGAGTTAAATTTGCCCGTCCAGACACCTCCACCTAGTCTCTCATTGGTTCTCCCTATTCCTGTTCATCTTCCGCAGAAATTGCAAATGGGCCAAACAGGTGTTTAAAGGCACTGACTCTCCAAGTCGGGAGAGTGTTAGTAAAGCGTCTGGAATGTTACACCCGAGTACCAGGGGACGAGAATTGAGACATATTGGAACACGTCTCCCGATCACACGGTTGATCATACTCTGGGTTCCACGTGCATGTTTTACCTGAAGGAAGAATCCCTTAAACCTGGAGAGTTGAGACCCGTGGAATGGGTACCATGCAATATGACTTCAAAGGGTCTTCATTTGCTCACCGAACCTCTCCAATCCTATCACTGCTGCGTTTATGCCCCTGTACACACGCTTGATTTTCTTTCAGAGACATAGCAATCCATAGGTTTTAAGATACTTACTAGTCAGGTACATTCTTAGGCGTTTAATATGGGGTGTTGAGTCCATTTCGTTGAGCAAGGAGTAGTTCTTGTCTATTCCATATTTGGCTTAAGGAACTTTATCTGTGCTCATTTCAATCTCTGGTTTTATGCAGCACCCCAACTCACCTTTCCCCTTAAGCAAGCATAAGTTGGTTTTCTAAATTTGAGACCCTGTTCTGTTTTGTAATCCAGTTCCTGTGTAGCCAAGTTTACATTCCGTGTATTAGTGATATCTTATGATGTTTCTTTTTCTGTGTGACTTATTTCAGTTAGAATCATCATACCTGAATCCACTCATTATGCTGCTATGGGCCTGATGACATAGATTTCATTGCTGAGTGATATTGCATTGTACGTAAGTACCACAACTTCTTTATCCATTTTTCACTTTCTGTGATATTGAACTTGTACCGTAAACGATGTTCTTGTAAACAGAGCCGTCCCAAACTTTGGGGTGGCTGTGTCTTTCTGATTTTAATTTCCCAAGCTACAGGACCATAAGTGGAAGTGCCCTAGGCTCTGTTGCTTTGTTTTTTAGATGTTTCAGGAAACACCATACACCTCTCCCGAGTGGCTGTTGGCAATTTACATCCCGCCCATCAGCATAACAAGGCTCCCAGTTCTCCATGGCCTGTCCTGCCTTTCTGGATTTTACACTTTTTTCAGATGGCCCTTTTGACCGGGGGGAAGTGAGACTTCATTGTAGTGCAGATTTCCTTTGCAAGCTTGCTTGGTTGGCCAAAAAGGGCATATGCGTTTTTTCCTGAATATATTCAGGAAAAAACGCATACGCCCTTTTTGGCCAAGTGCATCATTGTGGACGTTCTGTCTCTTTTCCTATGCTTTAAATGCAATTCCAGTCTACCTCCTGAAATCGGTTTCCTGCAATTCTGCCCCGCTTTCAAGTCCTCTTGGCAGCCTTACTTCAGTATATTTTTGGACGATAGCTGTCCTTTATAACTCTGCAGATTTGTGAATTACAGTGCCCCTGAGCTCCTTTCTTCAACTCGCTTTCTTGTGAGCTGGCCGCAACACCGCAGGATTGCTTCAGGCCCTAATCTGGTTCCGGCACGGCACGCTGAGCCTTTGGTTAATTCCTCTTCCTGGTGGGAAATGAGAGTTAAATTTGCCCGTCCAGACACCTCCAGCTAGTCTCTCATTGGTTCTCCCTATTCCTGTTCATCTTCCTCAGAAATTGCAAATGGGCCAAACAGGAGGTTAAAGGCACTGACTCTCCAAGTCGGGAGAGTGTTAGTAAAGCGTCTGGAATGTTGCACCCAAGTACCAGGGGACGAGAATTGAGACATATTGGAACACGTCTCCCGATCACACGGTTGATCATACTCTGGGTTCCACGTGCATGTTTTACCTGAAGGCAGAGTCCCTTAAACCTGGAGAGTTGAGACCCGTGGAATGGGTACCATGCAATATGACTTCAAAGGGTCTTCATTTGCTCACCAAACCTCTCCAATCCTATCACTGCTGCGTTTATGCCCCTGTACACACGCTTGATTTTCTTTCAGAGACATAGCAATCCATAGGTTTTAAGATACTTACTAGTCAGGTACATTCTTAGGCGTTTAATATGGGGTGTTGAGTCCATTTCGTTGAGCAAGGAGTAGTTCTTGTCTATTCTATATTTGGCTTAAGGAAATTTATCTGTGCTCATTTCAATCTCTGGTTTGATGCAGTACCCCAACTCACCTTTCCCCTTAAGCAAGCATAAGTTGGTTTTCTAAATTTGAGACCCTGTTCTGTTTTGTAATCCAGTTCCTGTGTAGCCAAGTTTACATCCCGTGTATTAGTGATATCTTATGATGTTTCTTTTTCTGTGTGACTTATATCAGTTAGAATCATCATACCTGAATCCACTCATTATGCTGCTACGGGCCTGATGACATAGATTTCATTGCTGAGTGATATTGCATTGTACGTAAGTACCACAACTTCTTTATCCATTTTTCACTTTCTGCGCTATTGAACTTGTACCGTAAACGAGGTTCTTGTAAACAGAGCCGTCCCAAACTTTGGGGTGGCTGTGTCTTTTTGATTTGAATTTCCCTAAGCTATAGGACCATAAGTGGAAGTGCCCTAGGCTCTGTTGCTTTGTTTTTTAGATGTTTCAGGAAACACCATACACCTCTCCCGAGTGGCTGTTGGCAATTTACATCCCGCCCATCAGCATAACAAGGCTCCCAGTTCTCCATGGCCTGTCCTGCCTTTCTGGATTTTACACTTTTTTCAGATGGCCCTTTTGACCGGGGGGAAGTGAGACTTCATTGTAGTGCAGATTTCCTTTACAAGCTTGCTTGGTTGGCCAAAAAGGGCGTATGCGTTTTTTCCTGAATATATTCAGGAAAAAACGCATACGCCCTTTTTGGCCAAGTGCATCATTGTGGACGTTCTGCCTCTTTTCCTATGCTTTAAATGCAATTCCAGTCTACCTCCTGAAATCGGTTTCCTGCAATTCTGCCCCGCTTTCAAGTCCTCCTGACAGCCTTACTTCAGTATATTTTTGGATGATAGCTGTCATTTATAACTCTGCAGGTTTGTGAATTACAGTGCCCCTGAGCTCCTTTCTTCAACTCGCTTTCTTGTGAGCTGGCCGCAACACTGCAGGATTGCTTCAGGCCCTAATCTGGTTCCGGCACAGCATGCTGAGCCTTTGGTTAATTCCTCTTCCTGGTGGGAAATGAGAGTTAAATTTGCCCGTCCAGACACCTCCAGCTAGTCTCTCATTGGTTCTCCCTATTCCTGTTCATCTTCCGCAGAAATTGCAAATGGGCCAAACAGGTGTTTAAAGGCACTGACTCTCCAAGTCGGGAGAGTGTTAGTAAAGCGTCTGGAATGTTACACCCGAGTACCAGGGGACGAGAATTGAGACATATTGGAACACGTCTCCCGATCACACGGTTGATCATACTCTGGGTTCCACGTGCATGTTTTACCTGAAGGAAGAATCCCTTAAACCTGGAGAGTTGAGACCCGTGGAATGGGTACCAAGCAATATGACTTCAAAGGGTCTTCATTTGCTCACCGAACCTCTCCAATCCTATCACTGCTGCGTTTATGCCCCTGTACACACGCTTGATTCTCTTTCAGAGACATAGCAATCCATAGGTTTTAAGATACTTACTAGTCAGGTACATTCTTAGGCGTTTAATATGGGCTGTTGAGTCCATTTCGTTGAGCAAGGAGTAGTTCTTGTCTATTCCATATTTGGCTTAAGGAACTTTATCTGTGCTCATTTCAATCTCTGGTTTTATGCAGCACCCCAACTCACCTTTCCCCTTAAGCAAGCATAAGTTGGTTTTCTAAATTTGAGACCCTGTTCTGTTTTGTAATCCAGTTCCTGTGTAGCCAAGTTTACATTCCGTGTATTAGTGATATCTTATGATGTTTCTTTTTCTGTGTGACTTATTTCAGTTAGAATCATCATACCTGAATCCACTCATTATGCTGCTATGGGCCTGATGACATAGATTTCATTGCTGAGTGATATTGCATTGTACGTAAGTACCACAACTTCTTTATCCATTTTTCACTTTCTGCGATATTGAACTTGTACCGTAAACGAGGTTCTTGTAAACAGAGCCGTCCCAAACTTTGGGGTGGCTGTGTCTTTCTGATTTTAATTTCCCAAGCTACAGGACCATAAGTGGAAGTGCCCTAGGCTCTGTTGCTTTGTTTTTTAGATGTTTCAGGAAACACCATACACCTCTCCCGAGTGGCTGTTGGCAATTTACATCCCGCCCATCAGCATAACAAGGCTCCCAGTTCTCCATGGCCTGTCCTGCCTTTCTGGATTTTACACTTTTTTCAGATGGCCCTTTTGACTGGGGGGAAGTGAGACTTCATTGTAGTGCAGATTTCCTTTGCAAGCTTGCTTGGTTGGCCAAAAAGGGCGTATGCGTTTTTTCCTGAATATATTCAGGAAAAAACGCATACGCCCTTTTTGGCCAAGTGCATCATTGTGGACGTTCTGCCTCTTTTCCTATGCTTTAAATGCAATTCCAGTCTACCTCCTGAAATCGGTTTCCTGCAATTCTGCCCCGCTTTCAAGTCCTCTTGGCAGCCTTACTTCAGTATATTTTTGGACGATAGCTGTCCTTTATAACTCTGCAGGTTTCTGAATTACAGTGCCCCTGAGCTCCTTTCTTCAACTCGCTTTCTTGTGAGCTGGCCGCAACACCGCAGGATTGCTTCAGGCCCTAATCTGGTTCCGGCACGGCACGCTGAGCCTTTGGTTAATTCCTCTTCCTGGTGGGAAATGAGAGTTAAATTTGCCCGTCCAGACACCTCCAGCTAGTCTCTCATTGGTTCTCCCTATTCCTGTTCATCTTCCGCAGAAATTGCAAATGGGCCAAACAGGAGGTTAAAGGCACTGACTCTCCAAGTCGGGAGAGTGTTTGTAAAGCATCTGGAATGTTACACCCGAGTACCAGGGGACGAGAATTGAGACATATTGGAACACGTCTCCCGATCACATGGTTGATCATACTCTGGGTTCCACGTGCATGTTTTAGCTGAAGGAAGAATCCCTTAAACCTGGAGAGTTGAGACCCGTGGAATGGGTACCATGCAATATGACTTCAAAGGGTCTTCATTTGCTCACCGAACCTCTCCAATCCTATCACTGCTGCGTTTATGCCCCTGTACACACGCTTGATTTTCTTTCAGAGACATAGCAATCCATAGGTTTTAAGATACTTACTAGTCAGGTACATTCTTAGGCGTTTAATATGGGGTGTTGAGTCCATTTCGTTGAGCAAGGAGTAGTTCTTGTCTATTCCATATTTGGCTTAAGGAACTTTATCTGTGCTCATTTCAATCTCTGGTTTTATGCAGCACCCCAACTCACCTTTCCCCTTAAGCAAGCATAAGTTGGTTTTCTAAATTTGAGACCCTGTTCTGTTTTGTAATCCAGTTCCTGTGTAGCCAAGTTTACATTCCGTGTATTAGTGATATCTTATGATGTTTCTTTTTCTGTGTGACTTATTTCAGTTAGAATCATCATACCTGAATCCACTCATTATGCTGCTATGGGCCTGATGACATAGATTTCATTGCTGAGTGATATTGCATTGTACAAAAGTACCACAACTTCTTTATCCATTTTTCACTTTCTGTGATATTTAACTTGTACCGTAAGCGATGTTCTTGTAAACAGAGCCGTCCCAAACTTTGGGGTGGCTGTGTCTTTTTGATTTTAATTTCCCTAAGCTATAGGACCATAAGTGGAAGTGCCCTAGGCTCTGTTGCTTTGTTTTTTAGATGTTTCAGGAAACACCATACACCTCTCCCGACTGGCTGTTGGCAATTTACATCCCGCCCATCAGCATAACAAGGCTCCCAGTTCTCCATGGCCTGTCCTGCCTTTCTGGATTTTACACTTTTTTCAGATGGCCCTTTTGACCGGGGGGAAGTGAGACTTCATTGTAGTGCAGATTTCCTTTGCAAGCTTGCTTGGTTGGCCAAAAAGGGCGTATGCGTTTTTTCCTGAATATATTCAGGAAAAAACGCATACGCCCTTTTTGGCCAAGTGCATCATTGTGGACGTTCTGCCTCTTTTCCTATGCTTTAAATGCAATTCCAGTCTACCTCCTGAAATCGGTTTCCTGCAATTCTGCCCCGCTTTCAAGTCCTCTTGGCAGCCTTACTTCAGTATATTTTTGGATGATAGCTGTCATTTATAACTCTGCAGGTTTGTGGATTACAGTGCCCCTGAGCTCCTTTCTTCAACTCGCTTTCTTGTGAGCTGGCCGCAACACCACAGGATTGCTTCAGGCCCTAATCTGGTTCCGGCACGGCACGCTGAGCCTTTGGTTAATTCCTCTTCCTGGTGGGAAATGAGAGTTAAATTTGCCCGTCCAGACACCTCCAGCTAGTCTCTCTTTGGTTCTCCCTATTCCTGTTCATCTTCCGCAGAAATTGCAAACTGGGCCAAACAGGAGGTTAAAGGCACTGACTCTCCAAGTCGGGAGAGTGTTAGTAAAGCGTCTGGAATGTTGCACCCGAGTACCAGGGGACGAGAACTGAGACATATTGGAACACGTCTCCCGATCACACGGTTGATCATACTCTGGGTTCCACGTGCATGTTTTACCTGAAGGAAGAATCCCTTAAACCTGGAGAGTTGAGACCCGTGGAATGGGTACCAAGCAATATGACTTCAAAGGGTCTTCATTTGCTCACCGAACCTCTCCAATCCTATCACTGCTGCGTTTATGCCCCTGTACACACGCTTGATTCTCTTTCAGAGACATAGCAATCCATAGGTTTTAAGATACTTACTAGTCAGGTACATTCTTAGGCGTTTAATATGGGCTGTTGAGTCCATTTCGTTGAGCAAGGAGTAGTTCTTGTCTATTCCATATTTGGCTTAAGGAACTTTATCTGTGCTCATTTCAATCTCTGGTTTTATGCAGCACCCCAACTCACCTTTCCCCTTAAGCAAGCATAAGTTGGTTTTCTAAATTTGAGACCCTGTTCTGTTTTGTAATCCAGTTCCTGTGTAGCCAAGTTTACATTCCGTGTATTAGTGATATCTTATGATGTTTCTTTTTCTGTGTGACTTATTTCAGTTAGAATCATCATACCTGAATCCACTCATTATGCTGCTATGGGTCTGATGACATAGATTTCATTGCTGAGTGATATTGCATTGTACGTAAGTACCACAACTTCTTTATCCATTTTTCACTTTCTGCGATATTGAACTTGTACCGTAAACGAGGTTCTTGTAAACAGAGCCGTCCCAAACTTTGGGGTGGCTGTGTCTTTCTGATTTTAATTTCCCAAGCTACAGGACCATAAGTGGAAGTGCCCTAGGCTCTGTTGCTTTGTTTTTTAGATGTTTCAGGAAACACCATACACCTCTCCCGAGTGGCTGTTGGCAATTTACATCCCGCCCATCAGCATAACAAGGCTCCCAGTTCTCCATGGCCTGTCCTGCCTTTCTGGATTTTACACTTTTTTCAGATGGCCCTTATGACCGGGGGGAAGTGAGACTTCATTGTAGTGCAGATTTCCTTTGCAAGCTTGCTTGGTTGGCCAAAAAGGGCGTATGCGTTTTTTCCTGAATATATTCAGGAAAAAACGCATACGCCCTTTATGGCCAAGTGCATCATTGTGGACGTTCTGCCTCCTTTCCTATGCTTTAAATGCAATTCCAGTCTACCTCCTGAAATCGGTTTCCTGCAATTCTGCCCCGCTTTCAAGTCCTCTTGGCAGCCTTACTTCAGTATATTTTTGGACGATAGCTGTCCTTTATAACTCTGCAGGTTTGTGAATTACAGTGCCCCTGAGCTCCTTTCTTCAACTCGGTTTCTTGTGAGCTGGCCGAAACACCGCAGGATTGCTTCAGGCCCTAATCTGGTTCCGGCACGGCACACTGAGCCTTTGGTTAATTCCTCTTCCTGGTGGGAAATGACAATTAAATTTGCCCGTCCAGACACCTCCAGCTAGTCTCTCATTGGTTCTCCCTATTCCTGTTCATCTTCCTCAGAAATTGCAAATGGGCCAAACAGGAGGTTAAAGGCACTGACTCTCCAAGTCGGGAGAGTGTTAGTTAAGCGTCTGGAATGTTACACCCGAGTACCAGGGGACGAGAATTGAGACATATTGGAACACGTCTCCCCATCACACGGTTGATCATACTCTGGGTTCCACGTGCATGTTTTAGCTGAAGGAAGAATCCCTTAAACCTGGAGAGTTGAGACCCGTGGAATGGGTACCATGCAATATGACTTCAAAGGGTCTTCATTTGCTCACCGAACCTCTCCAATCCTATCACTGCTGCGTTTATGCCCCTGTACACACGCTTGATTTTCTTTCAGAGACATAGCAATCCATAGGTTTTAAGATACTTACTAGTCAGGTACATTCTTAGGCGTTTAATATGGGGTGTTGTGTCCATTTCGTTGAGCAAGGAGTAGTTCTTGTCTATTCCATATTTGGCTTAAGGAACTTTATCTGTGCTCATTTCAATCTCTGGTTTGATGCAGTACCCCAACTCACCTTTCCCCTTAAGCAAGCATAAGTTGGTTTTCTAAATTTGAGACCCTGTTCTGTTTTGTAATCCAGTTCCTGTGTAGCCAAGTTTACATCCCGTGTATTAGTGATATCTTATGATGTTTCTTTTTCTGTGTGACTTATTTCAGTTAGAATCATCATACCTGAATCCACTCATTATGCTGCTACGGGCCTGATGACATAGATTTCATTGCTGAGTGATATTGCATTGTACGTAAGTACCACAACTTCTTTATCCATTTTTCACTTTCTGCGCTATTGAACTTGTACCGTAAACGAGGTTCTTGTAAACAGAGCCGTCCCAAACTTTGGGGTGGCTGTGTCTTTTTGATTTTAATTTCCCTAAGCTATAGGACCATAAGTGGAAGTGCCCTAGGCTCTGTTGCTTTGTTTTTTAGATGTTTCAGGAAACACCATACACCTCTCCCGAGTGGCTGTTGGCAATTTACATCCCGCCCATCAGCATAACAAGGCTCCCAGTTCTCCATGGCCTGTCCTGCCTTTCTGGATTTTACACTTTTTTCAGATGGCCCTTTTGACCGGGGGGAAGTGAGACTTCATTGTAGTGCAGATTTCCTTTACAAGCTTGCTTGGTTGGCCAAAAAGGGCGTATGCGTTTTTTCCTGAATATATTCAGGAAAAAACGCATACGCCCTTTTTGGCCAAGTGCATCATTGTGGACGTTCTGCCTCTTTTCCTATGCTTTAAATGCAATTCCAGTCTACCTCCTGAAATCGGTTTCCTGCAATTCTGCCCCGCTTTCAAGTCCTCCTGACAGCCTTACTTCAGTATATTTTTGGATGATAGCTGTCATTTATAACTCTGCAGGTTTGTGAATTACAGTGCCCCTGAGCTCCTTTCTTCAACTCGCTTTCTTGTGAGCTGGCCGCAACACTGCAGGATTGCTTCAGGCCCTAATCTGGTTCCGGCACAGCATGCTGAGCCTTTGGTTAATTCCTCTTCCTGGTGGGAAATGAGAGTTAAATTTGCCCGTCCAGACACCTCCACCTAGTCTCTCATTGGTTCTCCCTATTCCTGTTCATCTTCCGCAGAAATTGCAAATGGGCCAAACAGGTGTTTAAAGGCACTGACTCTCCAAGTCGGGAGAGTGTTAGTAAAGCGTCTGGAATGTTACACCCGAGTACCAGGGGACGAGAATTGAGACATATTGGAACACGTCTCCCGATCACACGGTTGATCATACTCTGGGTTCCACGTGCATGTTTTACCTGAAGGAAGAATCCCTTAAACCTGGAGAGTTGAGACCCGTGGAATGGGTACCATGCAATATGACTTCAAAGGGTCTTCATTTGCTCACCGAACCTCTCCAATCCTATCACTGCTGCGTTTATGCCCCTGTACACACGCTTGATTTTCTTTCAGAGACATAGCAATCCATAGGTTTTAAGATACTTACTAGTCAGGTACATTCTTAGGCGTTTAATATGGGGTGTTGAGTCCATTTCGTTGAGCAAGGAGTAGTTCTTGTCTATTCCATATTTGGCTTAAGGAACTTTATCTGTGCTCATTTCAATCTCTGGTTTTATGCAGCACCCCAACTCACCTTTCCCCTTAAGCAAGCATAAGTTGGTTTTCTAAATTTGAGACCCTGTTCTGTTTTGTAATCCAGTTCCTGTGTAGCCAAGTTTACATTCCGTGTATTAGTGATATCTTATGATGTTTCTTTTTCTGTGTGACTTATTTCAGTTAGAATCATCATACCTGAATCCACTCATTATGCTGCTATGGGCCTGATGACATAGATTTCATTGCTGAGTGATATTGCATTGTACGTAAGTACCACAACTTCTTTATCCATTTTTCACTTTCTGCGATATTGAACTTGTACCGTAAACGAGGTTCTTGTAAACAGAGCCGTCCCAAACTTTGGGGTGGCTGTGTCTTTCTGATTTTAATTTCCCAAGCTACAGGACCATAAGTGGAAGTGCCCTAGGCTCTGTTGCTTTGTTTTTTAGATGTTTCAGGAAACACCATACACCTCTCCCGAGTGGCTGTTGGCAATTTACATCCCGCCCATCAGCATAACAAGGCTCCCAGTTCTCCATGGCCTGTCCTGCCTTTCTGGATTTTACACTTTTTTCAGATGGCCCTTTTGACCGGGGGGAAGTGAGACTTCATTGTAGTGCAGATTTCCTTTGCAAGCTTGCTTGGTTGGCCAAAAAGGGCGTATGCGTTTTTTCCTGAATATATTCAGGAAAAAACGCATACGCCCTTTTTGGCCAAGTGCATCATTGTGGACGTTCTGCCTCTTTTCCTATGCTTTAAATGCAATTCCAGTCTACCTCCTGAAATCGGTTTCCTGCAATTCTGCCCCGCTTTCAAGTCCTCTTGGCAGCCTTACTTCAGTATATTTTTGGACGATAGCTGTCCTTTATAACTCTGCAGGTTTGTGAATTACAGTGCCCCTGAGCTCCTTTCTTCAACTCGCTTTCTTGTGAGCTGGCAGCAACACCGCAGGATTGCTTCAGGCCCTAATCTGGTTCCGGCACGGCACGCTGAGCCTTTGGTTAATTCCTCTTCCTGGTGGGAAATGAGAGTTAAATTTGCCCGTCCAGACACCTCCAGCTAGTCTCTCATTGGTTCTCCCTATTCCTGTTCATCTTCCTCAGAAATTGCAAATGGGCCAAACAGGAGGTTAAAGGCACTGACTCTCCAAGTCGGGAGAGTGTTAGTAAAGCGTCTGGAATGTTGCACCCAAGTACCAGGGGACGAGAATTGAGACATATTGGAACACGTCTCCCGATCACACGGTTGATCATACTCTGGGTTCCACGTGCATGTTTTACCTGAAGGCAGAGTCCCTTAAACCTGGAGAGTTGAGACCCGTGGAATGGGTACCATGCAATATGACTTCAAAGGGTCTTCATTTGCTCACCAAACCTCTCCAATCCTATCACTGCTGCGTTTATGCCCCTGTACACACGCTTGATTTTGTTTCAGAGACATAGCAATCCATAGGTTTTAAGATACTTACTAGTCAGGTACATTCTTAGGCGTTTAATATGGGGTGTTGAGTCCATTTCGTTGAGCAAGGAGTAGTTCTTGTCTATTCTATATTTGGCTTAAGGAAATTTATCTGTGCTCATTTCAATCTCTGGTTTGATGCAGTACCCCAACTCACCTTTCCCCTTAAGCAAGCATAAGTTGGTTTTCTAAATTTGAGACCCTGTTCTGTTTTGTAATCCAGTTCCTGTGTAGCCAAGTTTACATCCCGTGTATTAGTGATATCTTATGATGTTTCTTTTTCTGTGTGACTTATATCAGTTAGAATCATCATACCTGAATCCACTCATTATGCTGCTACGGGCCTGATGACATAGATTTCATTGCTGAGTGATATTGCATTGTACGTAAGTACCACAACTTCTTTATCCATTTTTCACTTTCTGCGCTATTGAACTTGTACCGTAAACGAGGTTCTTGTAAACAGAGCCGTCCCAAACTTTGGGGTGGCTGTGTCTTTTTGATTTTAATTTCCCTAAGCTATAGGACCATAAGTGGAAGTGCCCTAGGCTCTGTTGCTTTGTTTTTTAGATGTTTCAGGAAACACCATACACCTCTCCCGAGTGGCTGTTGGCAATTTACATCCCGCCCATCAGCATAACAAGGCTCCCAGTTCTCCATGGCCTGTCCTGCCTTTCTGGA
This sequence comes from Leucopleurus acutus, assembly GCF_964270905.1. Taxonomy (NCBI): domain Eukaryota; kingdom Metazoa; phylum Chordata; class Mammalia; order Artiodactyla; family Delphinidae; genus Leucopleurus; species Leucopleurus acutus. Next base: position 363,036 of record NW_028139196.1, read on the forward strand.
TTTTACACTTTTTTCAGATGGCCCTTTTGACCGGGGGGAAGTGAGACTTCATTGTAGTGCAGATTTCCTTTACAAGCTTGCTTGGTTGGCCAAAAAGGGCGTATGCGTTTTTTCCTGAATATATTCAGGAAAAAACGCATACGCCCTTTTTGGCCAAGTGCATCATTGTGGACGTTCTGCCTCTTTTCCTATGCTTTAAATGCAATTCCAGTCTACCTCCTGAAATCGGTTTCCTGCAATTCTGCCCCGCTTTCAAGTCCTCCTGACAGCCTTACTTCAGTATATTTTTGGATGATAGCTGTCATTTATAACTCTGCAGGTTTGTGAATTACAGTGCCCCTGAGCTCCTTTCTTCAACTCGCTTTCTTGTGAGCTGGCCGCAACACTGCAGGATTGCTTCAGGCCCTAATCTGGTTCCGGCACAGCATGCTGAGCCTTTGGTTAATTCCTCTTCCTGGTGGGAAATGAGAGTTAAATTTGCCCATCCAGACACCTCCAGCTAGTCTCTCATTGGTTCTCCCTATTCCTGTTCATCTTCCGCAGAAATTGCAAATGGCCAAACAGGTGTTTAAAGGCACTGACTCTCCAAGTCGGGAGAGTGTTAGTAAAGCGTCTGGAATGTTACACCCGAGTACCAGGGGACGAGAATTGAGACATATTGGAACACGTCTCCCGATCACACGGTTGATCATACTCTGGGTTCCACGTGCATGTTTTACCTGAAGGAAGAATCCCTTAAACCTGGAGAGTTGAGACCCGTGGAATGGGTACCAAGCAATATGACTTCAAAGGGTCTTCATTTGCTCACCGAACCTCTCCAATCCTATCACTGCTGCGTTTATGCCCCTGTACACACGCTTGATTCTCTTTCAGAGACATAGCAATCCATAGGTTTTAAGATACTTACTAGTCAGGTACATTCTTAGGCGTTTAATATGGGGTGTTGAGTCCATTTCGTTGAGCAAGGAGTAGTTCTTGTCTATTCCATATTTGGCTTAAGGAACTTTATCTGTGCTCATTTCAATCTCTGGTTTTATGCAGCACCCCAACTCACCTTTCCCCTTAAGCAAGCATAAGTTGGTTTTCTAAATTTGAGACCCTGTTCTGTTTTGTAATCCAGTTCCTGTGTAGCCAAGTTTACATTCCGTGTATTAGTGATATCTTATGATGTTTCTTTTTCTGTGTGACTTATTTCAGTTAGAATCATCATACCTGAATCCACTCATTATGCTGCTATGGGCCTGATGACATAGATTTCATTGCTGAGTGATATTGCATTGTACGTAAGTACCACAACTTCTTTATCCATTTTTCACTTTCTGCGATATTGAACTTGTACCGTAAACGAGGTTCTTGTAAACAGAGCCGTCCCAAACTTTGGGGTGGCTGTGTCTTTCTGATTTTAATTTCCCAAGCTACAGGACCATAAGTGGAAGTGCCCTAGGCTCTGTTGCTTTGTTTTTTAGATGTTTCAGGAAACACCATACACCTCTCCCGAGTGGCTGTTGGCAATTTACATCCCGCCCATCAGCATAACAAGGCTCCCAGTTCTCCATGGCCTGTCCTGCCTTTCTGGATTTTACACTTTTTTCAGATGGCCCTTTTGACTGGGGGGAAGTGAGACTTCATTGTAGTGCAGATTTCCTTTGCAAGCTTGCTTGGTTGGCCAAAAAGGGCGTATGCGTTTTTTCCTGAATATATTCAGGAAAAAACGCATACGCCCTTTTTGGCCAAGTGCATCATTGTGGACGTTCTGCCTCTTTTCCTATGCTTTAAATGCAATTCCAGTCTACCTCCTGAAATCGGTTTCCTGCAATTCTGCCCCGCTTTCAAGTCCTCTTGGCAGCCTTACTTCAGTATATTTTTGGACGATAGCTGTCCTTTATAACTCTGCAGGTTTGTGAATTACAGTGCCCCTGAGCTCCTTTCTTCAACTCGCTTTCTTGTGAGCTGGCCGCAACACCGCAGGATTGCTTCAGGCCCTAATCTGGTTCCGGCACGGCACGCTGAGCCTTTGGTTAATTCCTCTTCCTGGTGGGAAATGAGAGTTAAATTTGCCCGTCCAGACACCTCCAGCTAGTCTCTCATTGGTTCTCCCTATTCCTGTTCATCTTCCGCAGAAATTGCAAATGGGCCAAACAGGAGGTTAAAGGCACTGACTCTCCAAGTCGGGAGAGTGTTTGTAAAGCGTCTGGAATGTTACACCCGAGTACCAGGGGACGAGAATTGAGACATATTGGAACACGTCTCCCGATCACATGGTTGATCATACTCTGGGTTCCACGTGCATGTTTTAGCTGAAGGAAGAATCCCTTAAACCTGGAGAGTTGAGACCCGTGGAATGGGTACCATGCAATATGACTTCAAAGGGTCTTCATTTGCTCACCGAACCTCTCCAATCCTATCACTGCTGCGTTTATGCCCCTGTACACACGCTTGATTTTCTTTCAGAGACATAGCAATCCATAGGTTTTAAGATACTTACTAGTCAGGTACATTCTTAGGCGTTTAATATGGGGTGTTGAGTCCATTTCGTTGAGCAAGGAGTAGTTCTTGTCTATTCCATATTTGGCTTAAGGAACTTTATCTGTGCTCATTTCAATCTCTGGTTTTATGCAGCACCCCAACTCACCTTTCCCCTTAAGCAAGCATAAGTTGGTTTTCTAAATTTGAGACCCTGTTCTGTTTTGTAATCCAGTTCCTGTGTAGCCAAGTTTACATTCCGTGTATTAGTGATATCTTATGATGTTTCTTTTTCTGTGTGACTTATTTCAGTTAGAATCATCATACCTGAATCCACTCATTATGCTGCTATGGGCCTGATGACATAGATTTCATTGCTGAGTGATATTGCATTGTACGTAAGTACCACAACTTCTTTATCCATTTTTCACTTTCTGCGATATTGAACTTGTACCGTAAACGAGGTTCTTGTAAACAGAGCCGTCCCAAACTTTGGGGTGGCTGTGTCTTTTTGATTTTAATTTCCCTAAGCTATAGGACCATAAGTGGAAGTGCCCTAGGCTCTGTTGCTTTGTTTTTTAGATGTTTCAGGAAACACCATACACCTCTCCCTACTGGCTGTTGGCAATTTACATCCCGCCCATCAGCATAACAAGGCTCCCAGTTCTCCATGGCCTGTCCTGCCTTTCTGGATTTTACACTTTTTTCAGATGGCCCTTTTGACCGGGGGGAAGTGAGACTTCATTGTAGTGCAGATTTCCTTTGCAAGCTTGCTTGGTTGGCCAAAAAGGGCGTATGCGTTTTTTCCTGAATATATTCAGGAAAAAACGCATACGCCCTTTTTGGCCAAGTGCATCATTGTGGACGTTCTGCCTCTTTTCCTATGCTTTAAATGCAATTCCAGTCTACCTCCTGAAATCGGTTTCCTGCAATTCTGCCCCGCTTTCAAGTCCTCTTGGCAGCCTTACTTCAGTATATTTTTGGATGATAGCTGTCATTTATAACTCTGCAGGTTTGTGGATTACAGTGCCCCTGAGCTCCTTTCTTCAACTCGCTTTCTTGTGAGCTGGCCGCAACACCACAGGATTGCTTCAGGCCCTAATCTGGTTCCGGCACGGCACGCTGAGCCTTTGGTTAATTCCTCTTCCTGGTGGGAAATGAGAGTTAAATTTGCCCGTCCAGACACCTCCAGCTAGTCTCTCTTTGGTTCTCCCTATTCCTGTTCATCTTCCGCAGAAATTGCAAACTGGGCCAAACAGGAGGTTAAAGGCACTGACTCTCCAAGTCGGGAGAGTGTTAGTAAAGCGTCTGGAATGTTGCACCCGAGTACCAGGGGACGAGAACTGAGACATATTGGAACACGTCTCCCGATCACACAGTTGATCATACTCTGGGTTCCACGTGCATGTTTTACCTGAAGGAAGAATCCCTTAAACCTGGAGAGTTGAGACCCGTGGAATGGGTACCAAGCAATATGACTTCAAAGGGTCTTCATTTGCTCACCGAACCTCTCCAATCCTATCACTGCTGCGTTTATGCCCCTGTACACACGCTTGATTCTCTTTCAGAGACATAGCAATCCATAGGTTTTAAGATACTTACTAGTCAGGTACATTCTTAGGCGTTTAATATGGGGTGTTGAGTCCATTTCGTTGAGCAAGGAGTAGTTCTTGTCTATTCCATATTTGGCTTAAGGAACTTTATCTGTGCTCATTTCAATCTCTGGTTTTATGCAGCACCCCAACTCACCTTTCCCCTTAAGCAAGCATAAGTTGGTTTTCTAAATTTGAGACCCTGTTCTGTTTTGTAATCCAGTTCCTGTGTAGCCAAGTTTACATTCCGTGTATTAGTGATATCTTATGATGTTTCTTTTTCTGTGTGACTTATTTCAGTTAGAATCATCATACCTGAATCCACTCATTATGCTGCAATGGGCCTGATGACATAGATTTCATTGCTGAGTGATATTGCATTGTACGTAAGTACCACAACTTCTTTATCCATTTTTCACTTTCTGCGATATTGAACTTGTACCGTAAACGAGGTTCTTGTAAACAGAGCCGTCCCAAACTTTGGGGTGGCTGTGTCTTTCTGATTTTAATTTCCCAAGCTACAGGACCATAAGTGGAAGTGCCCTAGGCTCTGTTGCTTTGTTTTTTAGATGTTTCAGGAAACACCATACACCTCTCCCGACTGGCTGTTGGCAATTTACATCCCGCCCATCAGCATAACAAGGCTCCCAGTTCTCCATGGCCTGTCCTGCCTTTCTGGATTTTACACTTTTTTCAGATGGCCCTTTTGACCGGGGGGAAGTGAGACTTCATTGTAGTGCAGATTTCCTTTGCAAGCTTGCTTGGTTGGCCAAAAAGGGCGTATGCGTTTTTTCCTGAATATATTCAGGAAAAAACGCATACGCCCTTTTTGGCCAAGTGCATCATTGTGGACGTTCTGCCTCCTTTCCTATGCTTTAAATGCAATTTCAGTCTACCTCCTGAAATCGGTTTCCTGCAATTCTGCCCCGCTTTCAAGTCCTCTTGGCAGCCTTACTTCAGTATATTTTTGGACGATAGCTGTCCTTTATAACTCTGCAGGTTTGTGAATTACAGTGCCCCTGAGCTCCTTTCTTCAACTCGCTTTCTTGTGAGCTGGCCGCAACACCGCAGGATTGCTTCAGGCCCTAATCTGGTTCCGGCACGGCACGCTGAGCCTTTGGTTAATTCCTCTTCCTGGTGGGAAATGAGAGTTAAATTTGCCCGTCCAGACACCTCCAGCTAGTCTCTCATTGGTTCTCCCTATTCCTGTTCATCTTCCGCAGAAATTGCAAATGGGCCAAACAGGAGGTTAAAGGCACTGACTCTCCAAGTCGGGAGAGTGTTAGTAAAGCGTCTGGAATGTTACACCCGAGTACCAGGGGACGAGAATTGAGACATATTGGAACACGTCTCCCGATCACACGGTTGATCATACTCTGGGTTCCACGTGCATGTTTTACCTGAAGGAAGAATCCCTTAAACCTGGAGAGTTGAGACCCGTGGAATGGGTACCAAGCAATATGACTTCAAAGGGTCTTCATTTGCTCACCGAACCTCTCCAATCCTATCACTGCTGCGTTTATGCCCCTGTACACACGCTTGATTCTCTTTCAGAGACATAGCAATCCATAGGTTTTAAGATACTTACTAGTCAGGTACATTCTTAGGCGTTTAATATGGGGTGTTGAGTCCATTTCGTTGAGCAAGGAGTAGTTCTTGTCTATTCCATATTTGGCTTAAGGAACTTTATCTGTGCTCATTTCAATCTCTGGTTTTATGCAGCACCCCAACTCACCTTTCCCCTTAAGCAAGCATAAGTTGGTTTTCTAAATTTGAGACCCTGTTCTGTTTTGTAATCCAGTTCCTGTGTAGCCAAGTTTACATTCCGTGTATTAGTGATATCTTATGATGTTTCTTTTTCTGTGTGACTTATTTCAGTTAGAATCATCATACCTGAATCCACTCATTATGCTGCTATGGGCCTGATGACATAGATTTCATTGCTGAGTGATATTGCATTGTACGTAAGTACCACAACTTCTTTATCCATTTTTCACTTTCTGCGATATTGAACTTGTACCGTAAACGAGGTTCTTGTAAACAGAGCCGTCCCAAACTTTGGGGTGGCTGTGTCTTTCTGATTTTAATTTCCCAAGCTACAGGACCATAAGTGGAAGTGCCCTAGGCTCTGTTGCTTTGTTTTTTAGATGTTTCAGGAAACACCATACACCTCTCCCGAGTGGCTGTTGGCAATTTACATCCCGCCCATCAGCATAACAAGGCTCCCAGTTCTCCATGGCCTGTCCTGCCTTTCTGGATTTTACACTTTTTTCAGATGGCCCTTTTGACTGGGGGGAAGTGAGACTTCATTGTAGTGCAGATTTCCTTTGCAAGCTTGCTTGGTTGGCCAAAAAGGGCGTATGCGTTTTTTCCTGAATATATTCAGGAAAAAACGCATACGCCCTTTTTGGCCAAGTGCATCATTGTGGACGTTCTGCCTCTTTTCCTATGCTTTAAATGCAATTCCAGTCTACCTCCTGAAATCGGTTTCCTGCAATTCTGCCCCGCTTTCAAGTCCTCTTGGCAGCCTTACTTCAGTATATTTTTGGACGATAGCTGTCCTTTATAACTCTGCAGGTTTGTGAATTACAGTGCCCCTGAGCTCCTTTCTTCAACTCGCTTTCTTGTGAGCTGGCCGCAACACCGCAGGATTGCTTCAGGCCCTAATCTGGTTCCGGCACGGCACGCTGAGCCTTTGGTTAATTCCTCTTCCTGGTGGGAAATGAGAGTTAAATTTGCCCGTCCAGACACCTCCAGCTAGTCTCTCATTGGTTCTCCCTATTCCTGTTCATCTTCCGCAGAAATTGCAAATGGGCCAAACAGGAGGTTAAAGGCACTGACTCTCCAAGTCGGGAGAGTGTTTGTAAAGCGTCTGGAATGTTACACCCGAGTACCAGGGGACGAGAATTGAGACATATTGGAACACGTCTCCCGATCACATGGTTGATCATACTCTGGGTTCCACGTGCATGTTTTAGCTGAAGGAAGAATCCCTTAAACCTGGAGAGTTGAGACCCGTGGAATGGGTACCATGCAATATGACTTCAAAGGGTCTTCATTTGCTCACCGAACCTCTCCAATCCTATCACTGCTGCGTTTATGCCCCTGTACACACGCTTGATTTTCTTTCAGAGACATAGCAATCCATAGGTTTTAAGATACTTACTAGTCAGGTACATTCTTAGGCGTTTAATATGGGGTGTTGAGTCCATTTCGTTGAGCAAGGAGTAGTTCTTGTCTATTCCATATTTGGCTTAAGGAACTTTATCTGTGCTCATTTCAATCTCTGGTTTTATGCAGCACCCCAACTCACCTTTCCCCTTAAGCAAGCATAAGTTGGTTTTCTAAATTTGAGACCCTGTTCTGTTTTGTAATCCAGTTCCTGTGTAGCCAAGTTTACATTCCGTGTATTAGTGATATCTTATGATGTTTCTTTTTCTGTGTGACTTATTTCAGTTAGAATCATCATACCTGAATCCACTCATTATGCTGCTATGGGCCTGATGACATAGATTTCATTGCTGAGTGATATTGCATTGTACATAAGTACCACAACTTCTTTATCCATTTTTCACTTTCTGTGATATTGAACTTGTACCGTAAGCGATGTTCTTGTAAACAGAGCCGTCCCAAACTTTGGGGTGGCTGTGTCTTTCTGATTTTAATTTCCCTAAGCTATAGGACCATAAGTGGAAGTGCCCTAGGCTCTGTTGCTTTGTTTTTTAGATGTTTCAGGAAACACCATACACCTCTCCTGACTGGCTGTTGGCAATTTACATCCCGCCCATCAGCATAACAAGGCTCCCAGTTCTCCATGGCCTGTCCTGCCTTTCTGGATTTTACACTTTTTTCAGATGGCCCTTTTGACCGGGGGGGGAAGTGAGACTTCATTGTAGTGCAGATTTCCTTTGCAAGCTTGCTTGGTTGGCCAAAAAGGGCGTATGCGTTTTTTCCTGAATATATTCAGGAAAAAACGCATACGCCCTTTTTGGCCAAGTGCATCATTGTGGACGTTCTGCCTCTTTTCCTATGCTTTAAATGCAATTCCAGTCTACCTCCTGAAATCGGTTTCCTGCAATTCTGCCCCGCTTTCAAGTCCTCTTGGCAGCCTTACTTCAGTATATTTTTGGATGATAGCTGTCATTTATAACTCTGCAGGTTTGTGGATTACAGTGCCCCTGAGCTCCTTTCTTCAACTCGCTTTCTTGTGAGCTGGCCGCAACACCACAGGATTGCTTCAGGCCCTAATCTGGTTCCGGCACGGCACGCTGAGCCTTTGGTTAATTCCTCTTCCTGGTGGGAAATGAGAGTTAAATTTGCCCGTCCAGACACCTCCAGCTAGTCTCTCTTTGGTTCTCCCTATTCCTGTTCATCTTCCGCAGAAATTGCAAACTGGGCCAAACAGGAGGTTAAAGGCACTGACTCTCCAAGTCGGGAGAGTGTTAGTAAAGCATCTGGAATGTTGCACCCGAGTACCAGGGGACGAGAACTGAGACATATTGGAACACGTCTCCCGATCACACGGTTGATCATACTCTGGGTTCCACGTGCATGTTTTACCTGAAGGCAGAGTCCCTTAAACCTGGAGAGTTGAGACCCGTGGAATGGGTACCATGCAATATGACTTCAAAGGGTCTTCATTTGCTCACCGAACCTCTCCAATCCTATCACTGCTGCGTTTATGCCCCTGTACACACGCTTGATTTTCTTTCAGAGACATAGCAATCCATAGGTTTTAAGATACTTATTGTCAGGTACATTCTTAGGCGTTTAATATGGGGTGTTGAGTCCATTTCGTTGAGCAAGGAGTAGTTCTTGTCTATTCTATATTTGGCTTAAGGAACTTTATCTGTGCTCATTTCAATCTCTGGTTTGATGCAGCACCCCAACTCACCTTTCCCTTTAAGCAAGCATAAGTTGGTTTTCTAAATTTGAGACCCTGTTCTGTTTTGTAATCCAGTTCCTGTGTAGCCAAGTTTACATCCCGTGTATTAGTGATATCTTATGATGTTTCTTTTTCTGTGTGACTTATTTCAGTTAGAATCATCATACCTGAATCCACTCATTATGCTGCTATGGGCCTGATGACATAGATTTCATTGCTGAGTGATATTGCATTGTACGTAAGTACCACAACTTCTTTATCCATTTTTCACTTTCTGCGCTATTGAACTTGTACCGTAAACGAGGTTCTTGTAAACAGAGCCGTCCCAAACTTTGGGGTGGCTGTGTCTTTTTGATTTTAATTTCCCTAAGCTATAGGACCATAAGTGGAAGTGCCCTAGGCTCTGTTGCTTTGTTTTTTAGATGTTTCAGGAAACACCATACACCTCTCCCGAGTGGCTGTTGGCAATTTTCATCCCGCCCATCAGCATAACAAGGCTCCCAGTTCTCCATGGCCTGTCCTGCCTTTCTGGATTTTACACTTTTTTCAGATGGCCCTTTTGACCGGGGGGAAGTGAGACTTCATTGTAGTGCAGATTTCCTTTACAAGCTTGCTTGGTTGGCCAAAAAGGGCGTATGCGTTTTTTCCTGAATATATTCAGGAAAAAACGCATACGCCCTTTTTGGCCAAGTGCATCATTGTGGACGTTCTGCCTCTTTTCCTATGCTTTAAATGCAATTCCAGTCTACCTCCTGAAATCGGTTTCCTGCAATTCTGCCCCGCTTTCAAGTCCTCTTGGCAGCCTTACTTCAGTATATTTTTGGATGATAGCTGTCATTTATAACTCTGCAGGTTTGTGAATTACAGTGCCCCTGAGCTCCTTTCTTCAACTCGCTTTCTTGTGAGCTGGCCGCAACACCGCAGGATTGCTTCAGGCCCTAATCTGGTTCCGGCACAGCACGCTGAGCCTTTGGTTAATTCCTCTTCCTGGTGGGAAATGAGAGTTAAATTTGCCCGTCCAGACACCTCCACCTAGTCTCTCATTGGTTCTTCCTATTCCTGTTCATCTTCCTCAGAAATTGCAAATGGGTCAAACAGGAGGTTAAAGGCACTGACTCTCCAAGTCGGGAGAGTGTTAGTTAAGCGTCTGGAATGTTACACCCGAGTACCAGGGGACGAGAATTGAGACATATTGGAACACGTCTCCCGATCACACGGTTGATCATACTCTGGGGTCCACGTGCATGTTTTAGCTGAAGGAAGAATCCCTTAAACCTGGAGAGTTGAGAGCCGTGGAATGGGTACCATGCAATATGACTTCAAAGGGTCTTCATTTGCTCACCGAACCTCTCCAATCCTATCACTGCTGCGTTTATGCCCCTGTACACACGCTTGATTTTCTTTCAGAGACATAGCAATCCATAGGTTTTAAGATACTTACTAGTCAGGTACATTCTTAGGCGTTTAATATGGGGTGTTGAGTCCATTTCATTGAGCAAGGAGTAGTTCTTGTCTATTCTATATTTGGCTTAAGGAACTTTATCTGTGCTCATTTCAATCTCTGGTTTTATGCAGCACCCCAACTCACCTTTCCCCTTAAGCAAGCATAAGTTGGTTTTCTAAATTTGAGACCCTGTTCTGTTTTGTAATCCAGTTCCTGTGTAGCCAAGTTTACATCCCATGTATTAATGATATCTTATGATGTTTCTTTTTCTGTGTGAGTTATTTCAGTTAGAATCATCATACCTGAATCCACTCATTATGCTGCTACGGGCCTGATGACATAGATTTCATTGCTGAGTGATATTGCATTGTACGTAAGTACCACAACTTCTTTATCCATTTTTCACTTTCTGCGATATTGAACTTGTACCGTAAACGAGGTTCTTGTAAACAGAGCCATCCCGAACTTTGGGGTGGCTGTGTCTTTTTGATTTTAATTTCCCTAAGCTATAGGACCATAAGTGGAAGTGCCCTAGGCTCTGTTGCTTTGTTTTTTAGATGTTTCAGGAAACACCATACACCTCTCCCGAGTGGCTGTTGGCAATTTACATCCCGCCCATCAGCATAACAAGGCTCCCAGTTCTCCATGGCCTGTCCTGCCTTTCTGGATTTTACACTTTTTTCAGATGGCCCTTTTGACCGGGGGGGAAGTGAGACTTCATTGTAGTGCAGATTTCCTTTGCAAGCTTGCTTGGTTGGCCAAAAAGGGCGTATGCGTTTTTTCCTGAATATATTCAGGAAACAACGCATACGCCCTTTTTGGCCAAGTGCATCATTGTGGACGTTCTGCCTCTTTTCCTATGCTTTAAATGCAATTCCAGTCTACCTCCTGAAATCGGTTTCCTGCAATTCTGCCCCGCTTTCAAGTCCTCTTGGCAGCCTTACTTCAGTATATTTTTGGATGATAGCTGTCATTTATAACTCTGCAGGTTTGTGAATTACAGTGCCCCTGAGCTCCTTTCTTCAACTCGCTTTCTTGTGAGCTGGCCGCAACACCGCAGGATTGCTTCAGGCCCTAATCTGGTTCCGGCACGGCACGCTGAGCCTTTGGTTAATTCCTCTTCCTGGTGGGAAATGAGAGTTAAATTTGCCCGTCCAGACCCCTCCAGCTAGTCTCTCATTGGTTCTCCCTATTCCTGTTCATCTTCCTCAGAAATTGCAAATGGGCCAAACAGGAGGTTAAAGGCACTGACTCTCCAATTCGGGAGAGTGTTAGTAAAGCGTCTGGAATGTGGCACCCGAGTACCAGGGGACGAGAACTGAGACATATTGGAACACGTCTCCCGATCACACGGTTGATCATACTCTGGGTTCCACGTGCATGTTTTAGCTGAAGGAAGAATCCCTTAAACCTGGAGAGTTGAGACCCGTGGAATGGGTACCATGCAATATGACTTCAAAGGGTCTTAATTTGCTCACCGAACCTCTCCAATCCTATCACTGCTGCGTTTATGCCCCTGTACACACGCTTGATTCTCTTTCAGAGACATAGCAATCCATAGGTTTTAAGATACTTACTACTCAGGTACATTCTTAGGCGTTTAATATGGGGTGTTGAGTCCATTTCGTTGAGCAAGGAGTAGTTCTTGTCTATTCCATATTTGGCTTAAGGAACTTTATCTGTGCTCATTTCAATCTCTGGTTTTATGCAGCACCCCAACTCACCTTTCCCCTTAAGCAAGCATAAGTTGGTTTTCTAAATTTGAGACCCTGTTCTGTTTTGTAATCCAGTTCCTGTGTAGCCAAGTTTACATTCCGTGTATTAGTGATATCTTATGATGTTTCTTTTTCTGTGTGACTTATTTCAGTTAGAATCATCATACCTGAATCCACTCATTATGCTGCTACGGGCCTGATGACATAGATTTCATTGCTGAGTGATATTGCATTGTACGTAAGTACCACAACTTCTTTATCCATTTTTCACTTTCTGCGATATTGAACTTGTACCGTAAACGAGGTTCTTGTAAACAGAGCCGTCCCAAACTTTGGGGTGGCTGTGTCTTTCTGATTTTAATTTCCCAAGCTACAGGACCATAAGTGGAAGTGCCCTAGGCTCTGTTGCTTTGTTTTTTAGATGTTTCAGGAAACACCATACACCTCTCCCGAGTGGCTGTTGGCAATTTACATCCCGCCCATCAGCATAACAAGGCTCCCAGTTCTCCATGGCCTGTCCTGCCTTTCTGGATTTTACACTTTTTTCAGATGGCCCTTTTGACCGGGGGGAAGTGAGACTTCATTGTAGTGCAGATTTCCTTTGCAAGCTTGCTTGGTTGGCCAAAAAGGGCGTATGCGTTTTTTCCTGAATATATTCAGGAAAAAACGCATACGCCCTTTTTGGCCAAGTGCATCATTGTGGACGTTCTGCCTCTTTTCCTATGCTTTAAATGCAATTCCAGTCTACCTCCTGAAATCGGTTTCCTGCAATTCTGCCCCGCTTTCAAGTCCTCTTGGCAGCCTTACTTCAGTATATTTTTGGATGATAGCTGTCATTTATAACTCTGCAGGTTTGTGAATTACAGTGCCCCTGAGCTCCTTTCTTCAACTCGCTTTCTTGTGAGCTGGCCGCAACACCACAGGATTGCTTCAGGCCCTAATCTGGTTCCGGCACGGCACGCTGAGCCTTTGGTTAATTCCTCTTCCTGGTGGGAAATGAGAGTTAAATTTGCCCGTCCAGACACCTCCAGCTAGTCTCTCTTTGGTTCTCCCTATTCCTGTTCATCTGCCGCAGAAATTGCAAACTGGGCCAAACAGGAGGTTAAAGGCACTGACTCTCCAAGTCGGGAGAGTGTTAGTAAAGCGTCTGGAATGTTGCACCCGAGTACCAGGGGACGAGAACTGAGACATATTGGAACACGTCTCCCGATCACACGGTTGATCATACTCTGGGTTCCACGTGCATGTTTTACCTGAAGGCAGAGTCCCTTAAACCTGGAGAGTTGAGACCCGTGGAATGGGTACCATGCAATATGACTTCAAAGGGTCTTCATTTGCTCACCGAACCTCTCCAATCCTATCACTGCTGCGTTTATGCCCCTGTACACACGCTTGATTTTCTTTCAGAGACATAGCAATCCATAGGTTTTAAGATACTTATTGTCAGGTACATTCTTAGGCGTTTAATATGGGGTGTTGAGTCCATTTCGTTGAGCAAGGAGTAGTTCTTGTCTATTCTATATTTGGCTTAAGGAACTTTATCTGTGCTCATTTCAATCTCTGGTTTGATGCAGCACCCCAACTCACCTTTCCCCTTAAGCAAGCATAAGTTGGTTTTCTAAATTTGAGACCCTGTTCTGTTTTGTAATCCAGTTCCTGTGTAGCCAAGTTTACATCCCGTGTATTAGTGATATCTTATGATGTTTCTTTTTCTGTGTGACTTATTTCAGTTAGAATCATCATACCTGAATCCACTCATTATGCTGCTACGGGCCTGATGACATAGATTTCATTGCTGAGTGATATTGCATTGTACGTAAGTACCACAACTTCTTTATCCATTTTTCACTTTCTGCGCTATTGAACTTGTACCGTAAACGAGGTTCTTGTAAACAGAGCCGTCCCAAACTTTGGGGTGGCTGTGTCTTTTTGATTTTAATTTCCCTAAGCTATAGGACCATAAGTGGAAGTGCCCTAGGCTCTGTTGCTTTGTTTTTTAGATGTTTAAGGCAACACCATACACCTCTCCCGAGTGGCTGTTGGCAATTTTCATCCCGCCCATCAGCATAACAAGGCTCCCAGTTCTCCATGGCCTGTCCTGCCTTTCTGGATTTTACACTTTTTTCAGATGGCCCTTTTGACCAGGCGGAAGTGAGACTTCATTGTAGTGCAGATTTCCTTTACAAGCTTGCTTGGTTGGCCAAAAAGGGCGTATGCGTTTTTTCCTGAATATATTCAGGAAACAACGCATACGCCCTTTTTGGCCAAGTGCATCATTGTGGACGTTCTGCCTCTTTTCCTATGCTTTAAATGCAATTCCAGTCTACCTCCTGAAATCGGTTTCCTGCAATTCTGCCCCGCTTTCAAGTCCTCTTGGCAGCCTTACTTCAGTATATTTTTGGATGATAGCTGTCATTTATAACTCTGCAGGTTTGTGAATTACAGTGCCCCTGAGCTCCTTTCTTCAACTCGCTTTCTTGTGAGCTGGCCGCAACACCACAGGATTGCTTCAGGCCCTAATCTGGTTCCGGCACGGCACGCTGAGCCTTTGGTTAATTCCTCTTCCTGGTGGGAAATGAGAGTTAAATTTGCCCGTCCAGACACCTCCAGCTAGTCTCTCTTTGGTTCTCCCTATTCCTGTTCATCTTCCGCAGAAATTGCAAACTGGGCCAAACAGGAGGTTAAAGGCACTGACTCTCCAAGTCGGGAGAGTGTTAGTAAAGCGTCTGGAATGTTGCACCCGAGTTACAGGGGACGAGAACTGAGACATATTGGAACACGTCTCCCGATCACACGGTTGATCATACTCTGGGTTCCACGTGCATGTTTTACCTGAAGGCAGAGTCCCTTAAACCTGGAGAGTTGAGACCCGTGGAATGGGTACCATGCAATATGACTTCAAAGGGTCTTCATTTGCTCACCGAACCTCTCCAATCCTATCACTGCTGCGTTTATGCCCCTGTACACACGCTTGATTTTCTTTCAGAGACATAGCAATCCATAGGTTTTAAGATACTTATTGTCAGGTACATTCTTAGGCGTTTAATATGGGGTGTTGAGTCCATTTCATTGAGCAAGGAGTAGTTCTTGTCTATTCCATATTTGGCTTAAGGAACTTTATCTGTGCTCATTTCAATCTCTGGTTTGATGCAGCACCCCAACTCACCTTTCCCCTTAAGCAAGCATAAGTTGGTTTTCTAAATTTGAGACCCTGTTCTGTTTTGTAATCCAGTTCCTGTGTAGCCAAGTTTACATTCCGTGTATTAGTGATATCTTATGATGTTTCTTTTTCTGTGTGACTTATTTCAGTTAGAATCATCATACCTGAATCCACTCATTATGCTGCTATGGGCCTGATGACATAGATTTCATTGCTGAGTGATATTGCATTGTACGTAAGTACCACAACTTCTTTATCCATTTTTCAATTTCTGCGATATTGAACTTGTACCGTAAACGAGGTTCTTGTAAACAGAGCCGTCCCAAACTTTGGGGTGGCTGTGTCTTTCTGATTTTAATTTCCCAAGCTACAGGACCATAAGTGGAAGTGCCCTAGGCTCTGTTGCTTTGTTTTTTAGATGTTTCAGGAAACACCATACACCTCTCCCGAGTGGCTGTTGGCAATTTACATCCCGCCCATCAGCATAACAAGGCTCCCAGTTCTCCATGGCCTGTCCTGCCTTTCTGGATTTTACACTTTTTTCAGATGGCCCTTTTGACTGGGGGGAAGTGAGACTTCATTGTAGTGCAGATTTCCTTTGCAAGCTTGCTTGGTTGGCCAAAAAGGGCGTATGCGTTTTTTCCTGAATATATTCAGGAAAAAACGCATACGCCCTTTTTGGCCAAGTGCATCATTGTGGACGTTCTGCCTCTTTTCCTATGCTTTAAATGCAATTCCAGTCTACCTCCTGAAATCGGTTTCCTGCAATTCTGCCCCACTTTCAAGTCCTCTTGGCAGCCTTACTTCAGTATATTTTTGGATGATAGCTGTCATTTATAACTCTGCAGGTTTGTGAATTACAGTGCCCCTGAGCTCCTTTCTTCAACTCGCTTTCTTGTGAGCTGGCCGCAACACCACAGGATTGCTTCAGGCCCTAATCTGGTTCCGGCACGGCACGCTGAGCCTTTGGTTAATTCCTCTTCCTGGTGGGAAATGAGAATTAAATTTGCCCGTCCAGACACCTCCAGCTAGTCTCTCTTTGGTTCTCCCTATTCCTGTTCATCTTCCGCAGAAATTGCAAATGGGCCAAACAGGAGGTTAAAGGCACTGACTCTCCAAGTCGGGAGAGTGTTAGTAAAGCGTCTGGAATGTTGCACCCGAATACCAGGGGACGAGAACTGAGACATATTGGAACACGTCTCCCGATCACACTGTTGATCATACTCTGGGTTCCACGTGCATGTTTTAGCTGAAGGAAGAATCCCTTAAACCTGGAGAGTTGAGACCCGTGGAATGGGTACCATGCAATATGACTTCAAAGGGTCTTCATTTGCTCACCGAACCTCTCCAATCCTATCACTGCTGCGTTTATGCCCCTGTACACACGCTTGATTTTCTTTCAGAGACATAGCAATCCATAGGTTTTAAGATACTTATTGTCAGGTACATTCTTAGGCGTTTAATATGGGGTGTTGAGTCCATTTCGTTGAGCAAGGAGTAGTTCTTGTCTATTCTATATTTGGCTTAAGGAACTTTATCTGTGCTCATTTCAATCTCTGGTTTGATGCAGCACCCCAACTCACCTTTCCCCTTAAGCAAGCATAAGTTGGTTTTCTAAATTTGAGACCCTGTTCTGTTTTGTAATCCAGTTCCTGTGTAGCCAAGTTTACATCCCGTGTATTAGTGATATCTTATGATGTTTCTTTTTCTGTGTGACTTATTTCAGTTAGAATCATCATACCTGAATCCACTCATTATGCTGCTACGGGCCTGATGACATAGATTTCATTGCTGAGTGATATTGCATTGTACGTAAGTACCACAACTTCTTTATCCATTTTTCACTTTCTGCGCTATTGAACTTGTACCGTAAACGAGGTTCTTGTAAACAGAGCCGTCCCAAACTTTGGGGTGGCTGTGTCTTTTTGATTTTAATTTCCCTAAGTTATAGGACCATAAGTGGAAGTGCCCTAGGCTCTGTTGCTTTGTTTTTTAGATGTTTCAGGAAACACTATACACCTCTCCCGAGTGGCTGTTGGCAATTTTCATCCCGCCCATCAGCATAACAAGGCTCCCAGTTCTCCATGGCCTGTCCTGCCTTTCTGGATTTTACACTTTTTTCAGATGGCCCTTTTGACCGGGGGGAAGTGAGACTTCATTGTAGTGCAGATTTCCTTTACAAGCTTGCTTGGTTGGCCAAAAAGGGCGTATGCGTTTTTTCCTGAATATATTCAGGAAAAAACGCATACGCCCTTTTTGGCCAAGTGCATCATTGTGGACGTTCTGCCTCTTTTCCTATGCTTTAAATGCAATTCCAGTCTACCTCCTGAAATCGGTTTCCTGCAATTCTGCCCCGCTTTCAAGTCCTCTTGACAGCCTTACTTCAGTATATTTTTGGATGATAGCTGTCATTTATAACTCTGCAGGTTTGTGAATTACAGTGCCCCTGAGCTCCTTTCTTCAACTCGCTTTCTTGTGAGCTGGCCGCAACACCGCAGGATTGCTTCAGGCCCTAATCTGGTTCCGGCACGGCACGCTGAGCCTTTGGTTAATTCCTCTTCCTGGTGGGAAATGAGAGTTAAATTTGCCCGTCCAGACACCTCCAGCTAGTCTCTCATTGGTTCTCCCTATTCCTGTTCATCTTCCTCAGAAATTGCAAATGGGCCAAACAGGAGGTTAAAGGCACTGACTCTCCAAGTCGGGAGAGTGTTAGTAAAGCGTCTGGAATGTTGCACCCGAGTACCAGGGGACGAGAACTGAGACATATTGGAACACGTCTCCCGATCACACGGTTGATCATACTCTGGGTTCCACGTGCATGTTTTAGCTGAAGGAAGAATCCCTTAAACCTGGAGAGTTGAGACCCGTGGAATGGGTACCATGCAATATGACTTCAAAGGGTCTTCATTTGCTCACCGAACCTCTCCAATCCTATCACTGCTGCGTTTATGCCCCTGTACACACGCTTGATTTTCTTTCGGAGACATAGCAATCCATAGGTTTGAAAATTCTTACTAGTCAGGTACATTCTTAGGCGTTTAATATGGGGTGTTGACTCCATTTCGTTGAGCAAGGAGTAGTTCTTGTCTATTCTATATTTGGCTTAAGGAACTTTATCTGTGCTCATTTCAATCTCTGGTTTTATGCAGCACCCCAACTCACCTTTCCCCTTAAGCAAGCATAAGTTGGTTTTCTAAATTTGAGACCCTGTTCTGTTTTGTAATCCAGTTCCTGTGTAGCCAAGTTTACATCCCGTGTATTAATGATATCTTATGATGTTTCTTTTTCTGTGTGACTTATTTCAGTTAGAATCTTCATACCTGAATCCACTCATTATGCTGCTACGGGCCTGATGACATAGATTTCATTGCTGAGTGATATTGCATTGTACGTAAGTACCACAACTTCTTTATCCACTTTTCACTTTCTGCGATATTGAACTTGTACCGTAAACGAGGTTCTTGTAAACAGAGCCGTCCCAAACTTTGGGGTGGCTGTGTCTTTTTGATTTTAATTTCCCTAAGCTATAGGACCATAAGTGGAAGTGCCCTAGGCTCTGTTGCTTTGTTTTTTAGATGTTTCAGGAAACACCATACACCTCTCCCGAGTGGCTGTTGGCAATTTACATCCCGCCCATCAGCATAACAAGGCTCCCAGTTCTCCATGGCCTGTCCTGCCTTTCTGGATTTTACACTTTTTTCAGATGGCCCTTTTGACCGGGGGGAAGTGAGACTTCATTGTAGTGCAGATTTCCTTTACAAGCTTGCTTGGTTGGCCAAAAAGGGCGTATGCGTTTTTTCCTGAATATATTCAGGAAAAAACGCATACGCCCTTTTTGGCCAAGTGCATCATTGTGGACGTTCTGCCTCTTTTCCTATGCTTTAAATGCAATTCCAGTCTACCTCCTGAAATCGGTTTCCTGCAATTCTGCCCCGTTTTCAAGTCCTCTTGGCAGCCTTACTTCAGTATATTTTTGGATGATAGCTGTCATTTATAACTCTGCAGGTTTGTGAATTACAGTGCCCCTGAGCTCCTTTCTTCAACTCGCTTTCTTGTGAGCTGGCCGCAACACCGCAGGATTGCTTCAGGCCCTAATCTGGTTCCGGCGCAGCACGCTGAGCCTTTGGTTAATTCCTCTTCCTGGTGGGAAATGAGAGTTAAATTTGCCCGTCCAGACACCTCCACCTAGTCTCTCATTGGTTCTTCCTATTCCTGTTCATCTTCCTCAGAAATTGCAAATGGGCCAAACAGGAGGTTAAAGGCACTGACTCTCCAAGTCGGGAGAGTGTTACTTAAGCGTCTGGAATGTTACACCCGCGTACCAGGGGACGAGAATTGAGACATATTGGAACACGTCTCCCGATCACACGGTTGATCATACTCTGGGTTCCACGTGCATGTTTTAGCTGAAGGAAGAATCCCTTAAACCTGGAGAGTTGAGACCCGTGGAATGGGTACCATGCAATATGACTTCAAAGGGTCTTCATTTGCTCACCGAACCTCTCCAATCCTATCACTGCTGCGTTTATGCCCCTGTACACACGCTTGATTTTCTTTCAGAGACATAGCAATCCATAGGTTTTAAGATACTTACTAGTCAGGTACATTCTTAGGCGTTTAATATGGGGTGTTGAGTCCATTTCGTTGAGCAAGGAGTAGTTCTTGTCTTTTCCATATTTGGCTTAAGGAACTTTATCTGTGCTCATTTCAATCTCTGGTTTTATGCAGCACCCCAACTCACCTTTCCCCTTAAGCAAGCATAAGTTGGTTTTCTAAATTTGAGACCCTGTTCTGTTTTGTAATCCAGTTCCTGTGTAGCCAAGTTTACATTCTGTGTATTAGTGATATCTTATGATGTTTCTTTTTCTGTGTGACTTATTTCAGTTAGAATCATCATACCTGAATACACTCATTATGCTGCTATGGGCCTGATGACATAGATTTCATTGCTGAGTGATATTGCATTGTACGTAAGTACCACAACTTCTTTATCCATTTTTCACTTTCTGCGATATTGAACTTGTACCGTAAACGATGTTCTTGTAAACAGAGCCGTCCCAAACTTTGGGGTGGCTGTGTCTTTCTGATTTTAATTTCCCAAGCTACAGGACCATAAGTGGAAGTGCCCTAGGCTCTGTTGCTTTGTTTTTTAGATGTTTCATGAAACACCATACACCTCTCCCGAGTGGCTCTTGGCAATTTACATCCCGCCCATCAGCATAACAAGGCTCCCAGTTCTCCATGGCCTGTCCTGCCTTTCTGGATTTTACACTTTTTTCAGATGGCCCTTTTGACCGGGGGGAAGTGAGACTTCATTGTAGTGCAGATTTCCTTTGCAAGCTTGCTTGGTTGGCCAAAAAGGGCGTATGCGTTTTTTCCTGAATATATTCAGGAAAAAACGCATACGCCCTTTTTGGCCAAGTGCATCATTGTGGACGTTCTGCCTCTTTTCCTATGCTTTAAATGCAATTCCAGTCTACCTCCTGAAATCGGTTTCCTGCAATTCTGCCCCGCTTTCAAGTCCTCTTGGCAGCCTTACTTCAGTATATTTTTGGACGATAGCTGTCATTTATAACTCTGCAGGTTTGTGAATTACAGTGCCCCTGAGCTCCTTTCTTCAACTCGCTTTCTTGTGAGCTGGCCGCAACACCGCAGGATTGCTTCAGGCCCTAATCTGGTTCCGGCACGGCACGCTGAGCCTTTGGTTAATTCCTCTTCCTGGTGGGAAATGAGAGTTAAATTTGCCCGTCCAGACACCTCCAGCTAGTCTCTCATTGGTTCTCCCTATTCCTGTTCATCTTCCTCAGAAATTGCAAATGGGCCAAACAGGAGGTTAAAGGCACTGACTCTCCAAGTCGGGAGAGTGTTAGTAAAGCGTCTGGAATGTTGCACCCGAGTGCCAGGGGACGAGAATTGAGACATATTGGAACACGTCTCCCGATCACACGGTTGATCATACTCTGGGTTCCACGTGCATGTTTTAGCTGAAGGAAGAATCCCTTAAACCTGGAGAGTTGAGACCCGTGGAATGGGTACCATGCAATATGACTTCAAAGGGTCTTCATTTGCTCACCGAACCTCTCCAATCCTATCACTGCTGCGTTTATGCCCCTGTACACACGCTTGATTTTCTTTCGGAGACATAGCAATCCATAGGTTTGAAAATTCTTACTAGTCAGGTACATTCTTAGGCGTTTAATATGGGGTGTTGACTCCATTTCGTTGAGCAAGGAGTAGTTCTTGTCTATTCTATATTTGGCTTAAGGAACTTTATCTGTGCTCATTTCAATCTCTGGTTTTATGCAGCACCCCAACTCACCTTTCCCCTTAAGCAAGCATAAGTTGGTTTTCTAAATTTGAGACCCTGTTCTGTTTTGTAATCCAGTTCCTGTGTAGCCAAGTTTACATCCCGTGTATTAATGATATCTTATGATGTTTCTTTTTCTGTGTGACTTATTTCAGTTAGAATCTTCATACCTGAATCCACTCATTATGCTGCTACGGGCCTGATGACATAGATTTCATTGCTGAGTGATATTGCATTGTACGTAAGTACCACAACTTCTTTATCCACTTTTCACTTTCTGCGATATTGAACTTGTACCGTAAACGAGGTTCTTGTAAACAGAGCCGTCCCAAACTTTGGGGTGGCTGTGTCTTTTTGATTTTAATTTCCCTAAGCTATAGGACCATAAGTGGAAGTGCCCTAGGCTCTGTTGCTTTGTTTTTTAGATGTTTCAGGAAACACCATACACCTCTCCCGAGTGGCTGTTGGCAATTTACATCCCGCCCATCAGCATAACAAGGCTCCCAGTTCTCCATGGCCTGTCCTGCCTTTCTGGATTTTACACTTTTTTCAGATGGCCCTTTTGACCGGGGGGAAGTGAGACTTCATTGTAGTGCAGATTTCCTTTACAAGCTTGCTTGGTTGGCCAAAAAGGGCGTATGCGTTTTTTCCTGAATATATTCAGGAAAAAACGCATACGCCCTTTTTGGCCAAGTGCATCATTGTGGACGTTCTGCCTCTTTTCCTATGCTTTAAATGCAATTCCAGTCTACCTCCTGAAATCGGTTTCCTGCAATTCTGCCCCGTTTTCAAGTCCTCTTGGCAGCCTTACTTCAGTATATTTTTGGATGATAGCTGTCATTTATAACTCTGCAGGTTTGTGAATTACAGTGCCCCTGAGCTCCTTTCTTCAACTCGCTTTCTTGTGAGCTGGCCGCAACACCGCAGGATTGCTTCAGGCCCTAATCTGGTTCCGGCGCAGCACGCTGAGCCTTTGGTTAATTCCTCTTCCTGGTGGGAAATGAGAGTTAAATTTGCCCGTCCAGACACCTCCACCTAGTCTCTCATTGGTTCTTCCTATTCCTGTTCATCTTCCTCAGAAATTGCAAATGGGCCAAACAGGAGGTTAAAGGCACTGACTCTCCAAGTCGGGAGAGTGTTACTTAAGCGTCTGGAATGTTACACCCGAGTACCAGGGGACGAGAATTGAGACATATTGGAACACGTCTCCCGATCACACGGTTGATCATACTCTGGGTTCCACGTGCATGTTTTAGCTGAAGGAAGAATCCCTTAAACCTGGAGAGTTGAGACCCGTGGAATGGGTACCATGCAATATGACTTCAAAGGGTCTTCATTTGCTCACCGAACCTCTCCAATCCTATCACTGCTGCGTTTATGCCCCTGTACACACGCTTGATTTTCTTTCAGAGACATAGCAATCCATAGGTTTTAAGATACTTACTAGTCAGGTACATTCTTAGGCGTTTAATATGGGGTGTTGAGTCCATTTCGTTGAGCAAGGAGTAGTTCTTGTCTTTTCCATATTTGGCTTAAGGAACTTTATCTGTGCTCATTTCAATCTCTGGTTTTATGCAGCACCCCAACTCAGCTTTCCCCTTAAGCAAGCATAAGTTGGTTTTCTAAATTTGAGACCCTGTTCTGTTTTGTAATCCAGTTCCTGTGTAGCCAAGTTTACATTCTGTGTATTAGTGATATCTTATGATGTTTCTTTTTCTGTGTGACTTATTTCAGTTAGAATCATCATACCTGAATACACTCATTATGCTGCTATGGGCCTGATGACATAGATTTCATTGCTGAGTGATATTGCATTGTACGTAAGTACCACAACTTCTTTATCCATTTTTCACTTTCTGCGATATTGAACTTGTACCGTAAACGATGTTCTTGTAAACAGAGCCGTCCCAAACTTTGGGGTGGCTGTGTCTTTCTGATTTTAATTTCCCAAGCTACAGGACCATAAGTGGAAGTGCCCTAGGCTCTGTTGCTTTGTTTTTTAGATGTTTCAGGAAACACCATACACCTCTCCCGAGTGGCTCTTGGCAATTTACATCCCGCCCATCAGCATAACAAGGCTCCCAGTTCTCCATGGCCTGTCCTGCCTTTCTGGATTTTACACTTTTTTCAGATGGCCCTTTTGACCGGGGGGAAGTGAGACTTCATTGTAGTGCAGATTTCCTTTGCAAGCTTGCTTGGTTGGCCAAAAAGGGCGTATGCGTTTTTTCCTGAATATATTCAGGAAAAAACGCATACGCCCTTTTTGGCCAAGTGCATCATTGTGGACGTTCTGCCTCTTTTCCTATGCTTTAAATGCAATTCCAGTCTACCTCCTGAAATCGGTTTCCTGCAATTCTGCCCCGCTTTCAAGTCCTCTTGGCAGCCTTACTTCAGTATATTTTTGGACGATAGCTGTCATTTATAACTCTGCAGGTTTGTGAATTACAGTGCCCCTGAGCTCCTTTCTTCAACTCGCTTTCTTGTGAGCTGGCCGCAACACCGCAGGATTGCTTCAGGCCCTAATCTGGTTCCGGCACGGCACGCTGAGCCTTTGGTTAATTCCTCTTCCTGGTGGGAAATGAGAGTTAAATTTGCCCGTCCAGACACCTCCAGCTAGTCTCTCATTGGTTCTCCCTATTCCTGTTCATCTTCCTCAGAAATTGCAAATGGGCCAAACAGGAGGTTAAAGGCACTGACTCTCCAAGTCGGGAGAGTGTTAGTAAAGCGTCTGGAATGTTGCACCCGAGTGCCAGGGGACGAGAATTGAGACATATTGGAACACGTCTCCCGATCACACGGTTGATCATACTCTGGGTTCCACGTGCATGTTTTAGCTGAAGGAAGAATCCCTTAAACCTGGAGAGTTGAGACCCGTGGAATGGGTACCATGCAATATGACTTCAAAGGGTCTTCATTTGCTCACCGAACCTCTCCAATCCTATCACTGCTGCGTTTATGCCCCTGTACACACGCTTGATTTTCTTTCAGAGACATAGCAATCCATAGGTTTTAAGATACTTACTAGTCAGGTACATTCTTAGGCGTTTAATATGGGGTGTTGAGTCCATTTCGTTGAGCAAGGAGTAGTTCTTGTCTATTCCATATTTGGCTTAAGGAACTTTATCTGTGCTCATTTCAATCTCTGGTTTTATGCAGCACCCCAACTCACGTTTCCCCTTAAGCAAGCATAAGTTGGTTTTCTAAATTTGAGACCCTGTTCTGTTTTGTAATCCAGTTCCTGTGTAGCCAAGTTTACATTCGGTGTATTAGTGATATCTTATGATGTTTCTTTTTCTGTGTGACTTATTTCAGTTAGAATCATCATACCTGAATCCACTCATTATGCTGCTACGGGCCTGATGACATAGATTTCATTGCTGAGTGATATTGCATTGTACGTAAGTACCACAACTTCTTTATCCATTTTTCACTTTCTGCGCCATTGAACTTGTACCGTAAACGAGGTTCTTGTAAACAGAGCCGTCCCAAACTTTGGGGTGGCTGTGTCTTTTTGATTTTAATTTCCCTAAGCTATAGGACCATAAGTGGAAGTGCCCTAGGCTCTGTTGCTTTGTTTTTTAGATGTTTCAGGAAACACCATACACCTCTCCCGAGTGGCTGTTGGCAATTTACATCCCGCCCATCAGCATAACAAGGCTCCCAGTTCTCCATGGCCTGTCCTGCCTTTCTGGATTTTACACTTTTTTCAGATGGCCCTTTTGACCGGGGGGAAGTGAGACTTCATTGTAGTGCAGATTTCCTTTGCAAGCTTGCTTGGTTGGCCAAAAAGGGCGTATACGTTTTTTCCTGAATATATTCAGGAAAAAACGCATATGCCCTTTTTGGCCAAGTGCATCATTGTGGACGTTCTGCCTCTTTTCCTATGCTTTAAATGCAATTCCAGTCTACCTCCTGAAATCGGTTTCCTGCAATTCTGCCCCGCTTTCAAGTCCTCTTGGCAGCCTTACTTCAGTATATTTTTGGACGATAGCTGTCATTTATAACTCTGCAGGTTTGTGAATTACAGTGCCCCTGAGCTCCTTTCTTCAACTCGCTTTCTTGTGAGCTGGCCGCAACACCGCAGGATTGCTTCAGGCCCTAATCTGGTTCCGGCACGGCACGCTGAGCCTTTGGTTAATTCCTCTTCCTGGTGGGAAATGAGAGTTAAATTTGCCCGTCCAGACACCTCCAGCTAGTCTCTCATTGGTTCTCCCTATTCCTGTTCATCTTCCGCAGAAATTGCAAATGGGCCAAACAGGAGGTTAAAGGCACTGACTCTCCAAGTCGGGAGAGTGTTAGTAAAGCGTCTGGAATGTTACACCCGAGTACCAGGGGACGAGAATTGAGACATATTGGAACACGTCTCCCGATCACACGGTTGATCATACTCTGGGTTCCACGTGCATGTTTTACCTGAAGGAATAATCCCTTAAACCTGGAGAGTTGAGACCCGTGGAATGGGTACCAAGCAATATGACTTCAAAGGGTCTTCATTTGCTCACCGAACCTCTCCAATCCTATCACTGCTGCGTTTATGCCCCTGTACACACGCTTGATTCTCTTTCAGAGACATAGCAATCCATAGGTTTTAAGATACTTACTAGTCAGGTACATTCTTAGGCGTTTAATATGGGCTGTTGAGTCCATTTCGTTGAGCAAGGAGTAGTTCTTGTCTATTCCATATTTGGCTTAAGGAACTTTATCTGTGCTCATTTCAATCTCTGGTTTTATGCAGCACCCCAACTCACCTTTCCCCTTAAGCAAGCATAAGTTGGTTTTCTAAATTTGAGACCCTGTTCTGTTTTGTAATCCAGTTCCTGTGTAGCCAAGTTTACATTCGGTGTATTAGTGATATCTTATGATGTTTCTTTTTCTGTGTGACTTATTTCAGTTAGAATCATCATACCTGAATCCACTCATTATGCTGCTACGGGCCTGATGACATAGATTTCATTGCTGAGTGATATTGCATTGTACGTAAGTACCACAACTTCTTTATCCATTTTTCACTTTCTGCGCCATTGAACTTGTACCGTAAACGATGTTCTTGTAAACAGAGCCGTCCCAAACTTTGGGGTGGCTGTGTCTTTTTGATTTTAATTTCCCTAAGCTATAGGATCATAAGTGGAAGTGCCCTAGGCTCTGTTGCTTTGTTTTTTAGATGTTTCAGGAAACACCATACACCTCTCCCGAGTGGCTGTTGGCAATTTACATCCCGCCCATCAGCATAACAAGGCTCCCAGTTCTCCATGGCCTGTCCTGCCTTTCTGGATTTTACACTTTTTTCAGATGGCCCTTTTGACCGGGGGGAAGTGAGACTTCATTGTAGTGCAGATTTCCTTTACAAGCTTGCTTGGTTGGCCAAAAAGGGCGTATGCGTTTTTTCCTGAATATATTCAGGAAAAAACGCATACGCCCTTTTTGGCCAAGTGCATCATTGTGGACGTTCTGCCTCTTTTCCTATGCTTTAAATGCAATTCCAGTCTACCTCCTGAAATCGGTTTCCTGCAATTCTGCCCCGTTTTCAAGTCCTCTTGGCAGCCTTACTTCAGTATATTTTTGGATGATAGCTGTCATTTATAACTCTGCAGGTTTGTGAATTACAGTGCCCCTGAGCTCCTTTCTTCAACTCGCTTTCTTGTGAGCTGGCCGCAACACCGCAGGATTGCTTCAGGCCCTAATCTGGTTCCGGCACAGCACGCTGAGCCTTTGGTTAATTCCTCTTCCTGGTGGGAAATGAGAGTTAAATTTGCCCGTCCAGACACCTCCACCTAGTCTCTCATTGGTTCTTCCTATTCCTGTTCATCTTCCTCAGAAATTGCAAATGGGCCAAACAGGAGGTTAAAGGCACTGACTCTCCAAGTCGGGAGAGTGTTAGTTAAGCGTCTGGAATGTTACACCCGAGTACCAGGGGACGAGAATTGAGACATATTGGAACACGTCTCCCGATCACACGGTTGATCATACTCTGGGTTCCACGTGCATGTTTTAGCTGAAGGAAGAATCCCTTAAACCTGGAGAGTTGAGACCCGTGGAATGGGTACCATGCAATATGACTTCAAAGGGTCTTCATTTGCTCACCGAACCTCTCCAATCCTATCACTGCTGCGTTTATGCCCCTGTACACACGCTTGATTTTCTTTCAGAGACATAGCAATCCATAGGTTTTAAGATACTTACTAGTCAGGTACATTCTTAGGCGTTTAATATGTGGTGTTGAGTCCATTTCGTTGAGCAAGGAGTAGTTCTTGTCTATTCCATATTTGGCTTAAGGAACTTTATCTGTGCTCATTTCAATCTCTGGTTTTATGCAGCACCCCAACTCACCTTTCCCCTTAAGCAAGCATAAGTTGGTTTTCTAAATTTGAGACCCTGTTCTGTTTTGTAATCCAGTTCCTGTGTAGCCAAGTTTACATTCGGTGTATTAGTGATATCTTATGATGTTTCTTTTTCTGTGTGACTTATTTCAGTTAGAATCATCATACCTGAATCCACTCATTATGCTGCTACGGGCCTGATGACATAGATTTCATTGCTGAGTGATATTGCATTGTACGTAAGTACCACAACTTCTTTATCCATTTTTCACTTTCTGCGATATTGAACTTGTACCGTAAACGAGGTTCTTGTAAACAGAGCCGTCCCAAACTTTGGGGTGGCTGTGTCTTTCTGATTTTAATTTCCCAAGCTACAGGACCATAAGTGGAAGTGCCCTAGGCTCTGTTGCTTTGTTTTTTAGATGTTTCAGGAAACACCATACACCTCTCCCGAGTGGCTGTTGGCAATTTACATCCCGCCCATCAGCATAACAAGGCTCCCAGTTCTCCATGGCCTGTCCTGCCTTTCTGGATTTTACACTTTTTTCAGATGGCCCTTTTGACCGGGGGGAAGTGAGACTTCATTGTAGTGCAGATTTCCTTTGCAAGCTTGCTTGGTTGGCCAAAAAGGGCGTATGCGTTTTTTCCTGAATATATTCAGGAAAAAACGCATACGCCCTTTTTGGCCAAGTGCATCATTGTGGACGTTCTGCCTCTTTTCCTATGCTTTAAATGCAATTCCAGTCTACCTCCTGAAATCGGTTTCCTGCAATTCTGCCCCGCTTTCAAATCCTCTTGGCAGCCTTACTTCAGTATATTTTTGGACGATAGCTGTCATTTATAACTCTGCAGGTTTGTGAATTACAGTGCCCCTGAGCTCCTTTCTTCAACTCGCTTTCTTGTGAGCTGGCCGCAACACCGCAGGATTGCTTCAGCCCCTAATCTGGTTCCGGCACGGCACACTGAGCCTTTGGTTAATTCCTCTTCCTGGTGGGAAATGAGAGTTAAATTTGCCCGTCCAGACACCTCCAGCTAGTCTCTCATTGGTTCTCCCTATTCCTGTTTATCTTCCTCAGAAATTACAAATGGGCCAAACAGGAGGTTAAAGGCACTGACTCTCCAAGTCGGGAGAGTGTTAGTAAAGCGTCTGGAATGTTACACCCGAGTACCAGGGGACGAGAATTGAGACATATTGGAACACGTCTCCCGATCACACGGTTGATCATACTCTGGGTTCCACGTGCATGTTTTAGCTGAAGGAAGAATCCCTTAAACCTGGAGAGTTGAGACCCGTGGAATGGGTACCATGCAATATGACTTCAAAGGGTCTTCATTTGCTCACCGAACCTCTCCAATCCTATCACTGCTGCGTTTATGCCCCTGTACACACGCTTGATTTTCTTTCAGAGACATAGCAATCCATAGGTTTTAAGATACTTACTAGTCAGGTACATTCTTAGGCGTTTAATATGTGGTGTTGAGTCCATTTCGTTGAGCAAGGAGTAGTTCTTGTCTATTCCATATTTGGCTTAAGGAACTTTATCTGTGCTCATTTCAATCTCTGGTTTTATGCAGCACCCCAACTCACCTTTCCCCTTAAGCAAGCATAAGTTGGTTTTCTAAATTTGAGACCCTGTTCTGTTTTGTAATCCAGTTCCTGTGTAGCCAGGTTTACATTCCGTGTATTAGTGATATCTTATGATGTTTCTTTTTCTGTGTGACTTATTTCAGTTAGAATCATCATACCTGAATCCACTCATTATGCTGCTATGGGCCTGATGACATAGATTTCATTGCTGAGTGATATTGCATTGTACGTAAGTACCACAACTTCTTTATCCATTTTTCACTTTCTGTGATATTGAACTTGTACCGTAAACGATGTTCTTGTAAACAGAGCCGTCCCAAACTTTGTGGTGGCTGTGTCTTTTTGATTTTAATTTCCCTAAGCTATAGGACCATAAGTGGAAGTGCCCTAGGCTCTGTTGCTTTGTTTTTTAGATGTTTCAGGAAACACCATACACCTCTCCAGAGTGGCTGTTGGCAATTTACATCCCGCCCATCAGCATAACAAGGCTCCCAGTTCTCCATGGCCTGTCCTGCATTTCTGGATTTTACACTTTTTTCAGATGGCCCTTTTGACCGGGGGGAAGTGAGACTTCATTGTAGTGCAGATTTCCTTTACAAGCTTGCTTGGTTGGCCAAAAAGGGCGTATGCGTTTTTTCCTGAATATATTCAGGAAAAAACGCATACGCCCTTTTTGGCCAAGTGCATCATTGTGGACGTTCTGCCTCTTTTCCTATGCTTTAAATGCAATTCCAGTCTACCTCCTGAAATCGGTTTCCTGCAATTCTGCCCCGCTTTCAAGTCCTCTTGACAGCCTTACTTCAGTATATTTTTGGACGATAGCTGTCATTTATAACTCTGCAGGTTTGTGAATTACAGTGCCCCTGAGCTCCTTTCTTCAACTCGCTTTCTTGTGAGCTGGCTGCAACACCGCAGGATTGCTTCAGGCCCTAATCTGGTTCCGGCACAGCACGCTGAGCCTTTGGTTAATTCCTCTTCCTGGTGGGAAATGAGAGTTAAATTTGCCCGTCCAGACACCTCCACCTAGTCTCTCATTGGTTCTTCCTACTCCTGTTCATCTTCCTCAGAAATTGCAAATGGGCCAAACAGGAGGTTAAAGGCACTGACTCTCCAAGTCGGGAGAGTGTTAGTTAAGCGTCTGGAATGTTACACCCGAGTACCAGGGGACGAGAATTGAGACATATTGGAACACGTCTCCCGATCACACGGTTGATCATACTCTGGGTTCCACGTGCATGTTTTAGCTGAAGGAAGAATCCCTTAAACCTGGAGAGTTGAGACCCGTGGAATGGGTACCATGCAATATGACTTCAAAGGGTCTTCATTTGCTCACCGAACCTCTCCAATCCTATCACTGCTGCGTTTATGCCCCTGTACACACGCTTGATTTTCTTTCAGAGACATAGCAATCCATAGGTTTTAAGATACTTACTAGTCAGGTACATTCTTAGGCGTTTAATATGGGGTGTTGAGTCCATTTCGTTGAGCAAGGAGTAGTTCTTGTCTATTCCATATTTGGCTTAAGGAACTTTATCTGTGCTCATTTCAATCTCTGGTTTTATGCAGCACCCCAACTCACCTTTCCCCTTAAGCAAGCATAAGTTGGTTTTCTAAATTTGAGACCCTGTTCTGTTTTGTAATCCAGTTCCTGTGTAGCCAAGTTTACATTCGGTGCATTAGTGATATCTTATGATGTTTCTTTTTCTGTGTGACTTATTTCAGTTAGAATCATCATACCTGAATCCACTCATTATGCTGCTACGGGCCTGATGACATAGATTTCATTGCTGAGTGATATTGCATTGTACGTAAGTACCACAACTTCTTTATCCATTTTTCACTTTCTGCGATA
Source organism: Leucopleurus acutus (assembly GCF_964270905.1). Taxonomy (NCBI): domain Eukaryota; kingdom Metazoa; phylum Chordata; class Mammalia; order Artiodactyla; family Delphinidae; genus Leucopleurus; species Leucopleurus acutus. The sequence goes on from NW_028139196.1 coordinate 394,359, forward strand.
TTGAACTTGTACCGTAAACGAGGTTCTTGTAAACAGAGCCGTCCCAAACTTTGTGGTGGCTGTGTCTTTTTGATTTTAATTTCCCTAAGCTATAGGACCATAAGTGGAAGTGCCCTAGGCTCTGTTGCTTTGTTTTTTAGATGTTTCAGGAAACACCATACACCTCTCCAGAGTGGCTGTTGGCAATTTACATCCCGCCCATCAGCATAACAAGGCTCCCAGTTCTCCATGGCCTGTCCTGCATTTCTGGATTTTACACTTTTTTCAGATGGCCCTTTTGACCGGGGGGAAGTGAGACTTCATTGTAGTGCAGATTTCCTTTACAAGCTTGCTTGGTTGGCCAAAAAGGGCGTATGCGTTTTTTCCTGAATATATTCAGGAAAAAACGCATACGCCCTTTTTGGCCAAGTGCATCATTGTGGACGTTCTGCCTCTTTTCCTATGCTTTAAATGCAATTCCAGTCTACCTCCTGAAATCGGTTTCCTGCAATTCTGCCCCGCTTTCAAGTCCTCTTGACAGCCTTACTTCAGTATATTTTTGGACGATAGCTGTCATTTATAACTCTGCAGGTTTGTGAATTACAGTGCCCCTGAGCTCCTTTCTTCAACTCGCTTTCTTGTGAGCTGGCTGCAACACCGCAGGATTGCTTCAGGCCCTAATCTGGTTCCGGCACAGCACGCTGAGCCTTTGGTTAATTCCTCTTCCTGGTGGGAAATGAGAGTTAAATTTGCCCGTCCAGACACCTCCACCTAGTCTCTCATTGGTTCTTCCTATTCCTGTTCATCTTCCTCAGAAATTTCAAATGGGCCAAACAGGAGGTTAAAGGCACTGACTCTCCAAGTCGGGAGAGTGTTAGTTAAGCGTCTGGAATGTTACACCCGAGTACCAGGGGACGAGAATTGAGACATATTGGAACACGTCTCCCGATCACACGGTTGATCATACTCTGGGTTCCACGTGCATGTTTTAGCTGAAGGAAGAATCCCTTAAACCTGGAGAGTTGAGACCCGTGGAATGGGTACCATGCAATATGACTTCAAAGGGTCTTCATTTGCTCACCGAACCTCTCCAATCCTATCACTGCTGCGTTTATGCCCCTGTACACACGCTTGATTTTCTTTCAGAGACATAGCAATCCATAGGTTTTAAGATACTTACTAGTCAGGTACATTCTTAGGCGTTTAATATGGGGTGTTGAGTCCATTTCGTTGAGCAAGGAGTAGTTCTTGTCTATTCCATATTTGGCTTAAGGAACTTTATCTGTGCTCATTTCAATCTCTGGTTTTATGCAGCACCCCAACTCACCTTTCCCCTTAAGCAAGCATAAGTTGGTTTTCTAAATTTGAGACCCTGTTCTGTTTTGTAATCCAGTTCCTGTGTAGCCAAGTTTACATTCGGTGTATTAGTGATATCTTATGATGTTTCTTTTTCTGTGTGACTTATTTCAGTTAGAATCATCATACCTGAATCCACTCATTATGCTGCTACGGGCCTGATGACATAGATTTCATTGCTGAGTGATATTGCATTGTACGTAAGTACCACAACTTCTTTATCCATTTTTCACTTTCTGCGCCATTGAACTTGTACCGTAAACGAGGTTCTTGTAAACAGAGCCGTCCCAAACTTTGGGGTGGCTGTGTCTTTTTGATTTTAATTTCCCTAAGCTATAGGATCATAAGTGGAAGTGCCCTAGGCTCTGTTGCTTAGTTTTTTAGATGTTTCAGGAAACACCATACACCTCTCCCGAGTGGCTGTTGGCAATTTACATCCCGCCCATCAGCATAACAAGGCTCCCAGTTCTCCATGGCCTGTCCTGCCTTTCTGGATTTTACACTTTTTTCAGATGGCCCTTTTGACCGGGGGGAAGTGAGACTTCATTGTAGTGCAGATTTCCTTTACAAGCTTGCTTGGTTGGCCAAAAAGGGCGTATGCGTTTTTTCCTGAATATATTCAGGAAAAAACGCATACGCCCTTTTTGGCCAAGTGCATCATTGTGGACGTTCTGCCTCTTTTCCTATGCTTTAAATGCAATTCCAGTCTACCTCCTGAAATCGGTTTCCTGCAATTCTGCCCCGCTTTCAAATCCTCTTGGCAGCCTTACTTCAGTATATTTTTGGACGATAGCTGTCATTTATAACTCTGCAGGTTTGTGAATTACAGTGCCCCTGAGCTCCTTTCTTCAACTCGCTTTCTTGTGAGCTGGCCGCAACACCGCAGGATTGCTTCAGGCCCTAATCTGGTTCCGGCACGGCACACTGAGCCTTTGGTTAATTCCTCTTCCTGGTGGGAAATGAGAGTTAAATTTGCCCGTCCAGACACCTCCAGCTAGTCTCTCATTGGTTCTCCCTATTCCTGTTTATCTTCCTCAGAAATTGCAAATGGGCCAAACAGGAGGTTAAAGGCACTGACTCTCCAAGTCGGGAGAGTGTTAGTAAAGCGTCTGGAATGTTACACCCGAGTACCAGGGGACGAGAATTGAGACATATTGGAACACGTCTCCCGATCACACGGTTGATCATACTCTGGGTTCCACGTGCATGTTTTAGCTGAAGGAAGAATCCCTTAAACCTGGAGAGTTGAGACCCGTGGAATGGGTACCATGCAATATGACTTCAAAGGGTCTTCATTTGCTCACCGAACCTCTCCAATCCTATCACTGCTGCGTTTATGCCCCTGTACACACGCTTGATTTTCTTTCAGAGACATAGCAATCCATAGGTTTTAAGATACTTACTAGTCAGGTACATTCTTAGGCGTTTAATATGTGGTGTTGAGTCCATTTCGTTGAGCAAGGAGTAGTTCTTGTCTATTCCATATTTGGCTTAAGGAACTTTATCTGTGCTCATTTCAATCTCTGGTTTTATGCAGCACCCCAACTCACCTTTCCCCTTAAGCAAGCATAAGTTGGTTTTCTAAATTTGAGACCCTGTTCTGTTTTGTAATCCAGTTCCTGTGTAGCCAGGTTTACATTCCGTGTATTAGTGATATCTTATGATGTTTCTTTTTCTGTGTGACTTATTTCAGTTAGAATCATCATACCTGAATCCACTCATTATGCTGCTACGGGCCTGATGACATAGATTTCATTGCTGAGTGATATTGCATTGTACGTAAGTACCACAACTTCTTTATCCATTTTTCACTTTCTGCGATATTGAACTTGTACCGTAAACGAGGTTCTTGTAAACAGAGCCGTCCCAAACTTTGGGGTGGCTGTGTCTTTTTGATTTTAATTTCCCTAAGCTATAGGACCATAAGTGGAAGTGCCCTAGGCTCTGTTGCTTTGTTTTTTAGATGTTTCAGGAAACACCATACACCTCTCCCGAGTGGCTGTTGGCAATTTACATCCCGCCCATCAGCATAACAAGGCTCCCAGTTCTCCATGGCCTGTCCTGCCTTTCTGGATTTTACACTTTTTTCAGATGGCCCTTTTGACCGGGGGGAAGTGAGACTTCATTGTAGTGCAGATTTCCTTTGCAAGCTTGCTTGGTTGGCCAAAAAGGGCGTATACGTTTTTTCCTGAATATATTCAGGAAAAAACGCATACGCCCTTTTTGGCCAAGTGCATCATTGTGGACGTTCTGCCTCTTTTCCTATGCTTTAAATGCAATTCCAGTCTACCTCCTGAAATCAGTTTCCTGCAATTCTGCCCCGCTTTCAAGTCCTCTTGGCAGCCTTACTTCAGTATATTTTTGGACGATAGCTGTCATTTATAACTCTGCAGGTTTGTGAATTACAGTGCCCCTGAGCTCCTTTCTTCAACTCGCTTTCTTGTGAGCTGGCCGCAACACCGCAGGATTGCTTCAGGCCCTAATCTGGTTCCGGCACGGCACGCTGAGCCTTTGGTTAATTCCTCTTCCTGGTGGGAAATGAGAGTTAAATTTGCCCGTCCAGACACCTCCAGCTAGTCTCTCATTGGTTCTCCCTATTCCTGTTCATCTTCCGCAGAAATTGCAAATGGGCCAAACAGGAGGTTAAAGGCACTGACTCTCCAAGTCGGGAGAGTGTTAGTAAAGCGTCTGGAATGTTACACCCGAGTACCAGGGGACGAGAATTGAGACATATTGGAACACGTCTCCCGATCACACGGTTGATCATACTCTGGGTTCCACGTGCATGTTTTACCTGAAGGAATAATCCCTTAAACCTGGAGAGTTGAGACCCGTGGAATGGGTACCAAGCAATATGACTTCAAAGGGTCTTCATTTGCTCACCGAACCTCTCCAATCCTATCACTGCTGTGTTTATGCCCCTGTACACACGCTTGATTCTCTTTCAGAGACATAGCAATCCATAGGTTTTAAGATACTTACTAGTCAGGTACATTCTTAGGCGTTTAATATGGGCTGTTGAGTCCATTTCGTTGAGCAAGGAGTAGTTCTTGTCTATTCCATATTTGGCTTAAGGAACTTTATCTGTGCTCATTTCAATCTCTGGTTTTATGCAGCACCCCAACTCACCTTTCCCCTTAAGCAAGCATAAGTTGGTTTTCTAAATTTGAGACCCTGTTCTGTTTTGTAATCCAGTTCCTGTGTAGCCAAGTTTACATTCCGTGTATTAGTGATATCTTATGATGTTTCTTTTTCTGTGTGACTTATTTCAGTTAGAATCATCATACCTGAATCCACTCATTATGCTGCTACGGGCCTGATGACATAGATTTCATTGCTGAGTGATATTGCATTGTACGTAAGTACCACAACTTCTTTATCCATTTTTCACTTTCTGTTATATTGAACTTGTACCGTAAACGATGTTCTTGTAAACAGAGCCGTCCCAAACTTTGGGGTGGCTGTGTCTTTTTGATTTTAATTTCCCTAAGCTATAGGACCATAAGTGGAAGTGCCCTAGGCTCTGTTGCTTTGTTTTTTAGATGTTTCAGGAAACACCATACACCTCTCCAGAGTGGCTGTTGGCAATTTACATCCCGCCCATCAGCATAACAAGGCTCCCAGTTCTCCATGGCCTGTCCTGCATTTCTGGATTTTACACTTTTTTCAGATGGCCCTTTTGACCGGGGGGAAGTGAGACTTCATTGTAGTGCAGATTTCCTTTACAAGCTTGCTTGGTTGGCCAAAAAGGGCGTATGCGTTTTTTCCTGAATATATTCAGGAAAAAACGCATACGCCCTTTTTGGCCAAGTGCATCATTGTGGACGTTCTGCCTCTTTTCCTATGCTTTAAATGCAATTCCAGTCTACCTCCTGAAATCGGTTTCCTGCAATTCTGCCCTGCTTTCAAGTCCTCTTGACAGCCTTACTTCAGTATATTTTTGGACGATAGCTGTCATTTATAACTCTGCAGGTTTGTGAATTACAGTGCCCCTGAGCTCCTTTCTTCAACTCGCTTTCTTGTGAGCTGGCTGCAACACCGCAGGATTGCTTCAGGCCCTAATCTGGTTCCGGCACAGCACGCTGAGCCTTTGGTTAATTCCTCTTCCTGGTGGGAAATGAGAGTTAAATTTGCCCGTCCAGACACCTCCACCTAGTCTCTCATTGGTTCTTCCTATTCCTGTTCATCTTCCTCAGAAATTGCAAATGGGCCAAACAGGAGGTTAAAGGCACTGACTCTCCAAGTCGGGAGAGTGTTAGTTAAGCGTCTGGAATGTTACACCCGAGTACCAGGGGACGAGAATTGAGACATATTGGAACACGTCTCCCGATCACACAGTTGATCATACTCTGGGTTCCACGTGCATGTTTTAGCTGAAGGAAGAATCCCTTAAACCTGGAGAGTTGAGACCCGTGGAATGGGTACCATGCAATATGACTTCAAAGGGTCTTTATTTGCTCACCGAACCTCTCCAATCCTATCACTGCTGCGTTTATGCCCCTGTACACACGCTTGATTTTCTTTCAGAGACATAGCAATCCATAGGTTTTAAGATACTTACTAGTCAGGTACATTCTTAGGCGTTTAATATGGGGTGTTGAGTCCATTTCGTTGAGCAAGGAGTAGTTCTTGTCTATTCCATATTTGGCTTAAGGAACTTTATCTGTGCTCATTTCAATCTCTGGTTTTATGCAGCACCCCAACTCACCTTTCCCCTTAAGCAAGCATAAGTTGGTTTTCTAAATTTGAGACCCTGTTCTGTTTTGTAATCCAGTTCCTGTGTAGCCAAGTTTACATTCGGTGTATTAGTGATATCTTATGATGTTTCTTTTTCTGTGTGACTTATTTCAGTTAGAATCATCATACCTGAATCCACTCATTATGCTGCTACGGGCCTGATGACATAGATTTCATTGCTGAGTGATATTGCATTGTACGTAAGTACCACAACTTCTTTATCCATTTTTCACTTTCTGCGCCATTGAACTTGTACCGTAAACGAGGTTCTTGTAAACAGAGCCGTCCCAAACTTTGGGGTGGCTGTGTCTTTTTGATTTTAATTTCCCTAAGCTATAGGATCATAAGTGGAAGTGCCCTAGGCTCTGTTGCTTTGTTTTTTAGATGTTTCAGGAAACACCATACACCTCTCCCGAGTGGCTGTTGGCAATTTACATCCCGCCCATCAGCATAACAAGGCTCCCAGTTCTCCATGGCCTGTCCTGCCTTTCTGGATTTTACACTTTTTTCAGATGGCCCTTTTGACCGGGGGGAAGTGAGACTTCATTGTAGTGCAGATTTCCTTTACAAGCTTGCTTGGTTGGCCAAAAAGGGCGTATGCGTTTTTTCCTGAATATATTCAGGAAAAAATGCATACGCCCTTTTTGGCCAAGTGCATCATTGTGGACGTTCTGCCTCTTTTCCTATGCTTTAAATGCAATTCCAGTCTACCTCCTGAAATCGGTTTCCTGCAATTCTGCCCCGTTTTCAAGTCCTCTTGGCAGCCTTACTTCAGTATATTTTTGGATGATAGCTGTCATTTATAACTCTGCAGGTTTGTGAATTACAGTGCCCCTGAGCTCCTTTCTTCAACTCGCTTTCTTGTGAGCTGGCCGCAACACCGCAGGATTGCTTCAGGCCCTAATCTGGTTCCGGCACAGCACGCTGAGCCTTTGGTTAATTCCTCTTCCTGGTGGGAAATGAGAGTTAAATTTGCCCGTCCAGACACCTCCACCTAGTCTCTCATTGGTTCTTCCTATTCCTGTTCATCTTCCTCAGAAATTGCAAATGGGCCAAACAGGAGGTTAAAGGCACTGACTCTCCAAGTCGGGAGAGTGTTAGTTAAGCGTCTGGAATGTTACACCCGAGTACCAGGGGACGAGAATTGAGACATATTGGAACACGTCTCCCGATCACACGGTTGATCATACTCTGGGTTCCACGTGCATGTTTTAGCTGAAAGAAGAATCCCTTAAACCTGGAGAATTGAGACCCGTGGAATGGGTACCAAGCAATATGAGTTCAAAGGGTCTTCATTTGCTCACCGAACCTCTCCAATCCTATCACTGCTGCGTTTATGCCCCTGTACACACGCTTGATTCTCTTTCAGAGACATAGCAATCCATAGGTTTTAAGATACTTACTAGTCAGGTACATTCTTAGGCGTTTAATATGGGGTGTTGAGTCCATTTCGTTGAGCAAGGAGTAGTTCTTGTCTATTCCATATTTGGCTTAAGGAACTTTATCTGTGCTCATTTCAATCTCTGGTTTTATGCAGCACCCAACTCACCTTTCCCCTTAAGCAAGCATAAGTTGGTTTTCTAAATTTGAGACCCTGTTCTGTTTTGTAATCCAGTTCCTGTGTAGCCAAGTTTACATTCCGTGTATTAGTGATATCTTATGATGTTTCTTTTTCTGTCTGACTTATTTCAGTTAGAATCATCATACCTGAATGCACTCATTATGCTGCTATGGGCCTGATGACATAGATTTCATTGCTGAGTGATATTTCATTGTACGTAAGTACCACAACTTCTTTATCCATTTTTCACTTTCTGCGTTATTGAACTTGTACCGTAAACGAGGTTCTTGTAAACAGAGCCGTCCCAAACTTTGGGGTGGCTGTGTCTTTCTGATTTTAATTTCCCAAGCTACAGGACCATAAGTGGAAGTGCCCTAGGCTCTGTTGCTTTGTTTTTTAGATGTTTCAGGAAACACCATACACCTCTCCCGAGTGGCTGTTGGCAATTTACATCCCGTCCATCAGCATAACAAGGCTCCCAGTTCTCCATGGCCTGTCCTGCCTTTCTGGATTTTACACTTTTTTCAGATGGCCCTTTTGACCGGGGGGAAGTGAGACTTCATTGTAGTGCAGATTTCCTTTGCAAGCTTGCTTGGTTGGCTAAAAAGGGCGTATGAGTTTTTTCCTGAATATATTCAGGAAAAAACGCATACGCCCTTTTTGGCCAAGTGCATCATTGTGGACGTTCTGCCTCTTTTCCTATGCTTTAAATGCAATTCCAGTCTACCTCCTGAAATCGGTTTCCTGCAATTCTGCCCCGCTTTCAAGTCCTCTTGGCAGCCTTACTTCAGTATATTTTTGGACGATAGCTGTCATTTATAACTCTGCAGGTTTGTGAATTACAGTGCCCCTGAGCTCCTTTCTTCAACTCGCTTTCTTGTGAGCTGGTCGCAACACCGCAGGATTGCTTCAGGCCCTAATCTGGTTCCGGCACGGCACGCTGAGCCTTTGGTTAATTCCTCTTCCTGGTGGGAAATGAGAGTTAAATTTGCCCGTCCAGACACCTCCACCTAGTCTCTCATTGGTTCTCCCTATTCCTGTTCATCTTCCTCAGAAATTGCAAATGGGCCAAACAGGAGGTTAAAGGCACTGACTCTCCAAGTCGGGAGAGTGTTAGTAAAGCGTCTGGAATGTTACACCCGAGTACCAGGGGAAGAGAACTGAGATATATTGGAACACGTCTCCCGATCACACGGTTGATCATACTCTGGGTTCCACGTGCATGTTTTAGCTGAAGGAAGAATCCCTTAAACCTGGAGAGTTGAGCCCCGTGGAATGGGTACCATGCAATATGACTTCAAAGGGTCTTCATTTGCTCTCCGAACCTCTCCAATCCTATCACTGCTGCGTTTATGCCCCTGTACACACGCTTGATTGTCTTTCAGAGACATAGCAATCCATAGGTTTTAAGATACTTACTAGTCAGGTACATTCTTAGGCGTTTAATATGAGGTGTTGAGTCCATTTCGTTGAGCAAGGAGTAGTTTTTGTCTATTCTATATTTGGCTTAAGGAACTTTGTCTGTGCTCATTTCAATCTCTGATTTTATGCAGCACCCCAACTCACCTTTCCCCTTAAGCAAGCATAAGTTGGTTTTCTAAATTTGAGACCCTGTTCTGTTTTGTAATCCAGTTCCTGTGTAGACAAGTTTACATCCCGTGTATTAGTGATATCTTATGATGTTTCTTTTTCTGTGTGACTTATTTCAGTTAGAATCATCATACCTGAATCCACTCATTATGCTTCTACGGGCCTGATGACATAGATTTCATTGCTGAGTGATATTGCATTGTACGTAAGTACCACAACTTCTTTATCCATTTTTCACTTTCTGCGATATTGAACTTGTACCGTAAACGAGGTTCTTGTAAACAGAGCCGTCCCAAACTTTGGGGTGGCTGTGTCTTTTTGATTTTAATTTCCCTAAGCTATAGGACCATAAGTGGACGTGCCCTAGGCTCTGTTGCTTTGTTTTTTAGATGTTTCAGGAAACACCATACACCTCTCCAGAGTGGCTGTTGGCAATTTACATCCCGCCCATCAGCATAACAAGGCTCCCAGTTCTCCATGGCCTGTCCTGCCTTTCTGGATTTTACACTTTTTTCAGATGGCCCTTTTGACCGGGGGGAAGTGAGACTTCATTGTAGTGCAGATTTCCTTTGCAAGCTTGCTTGGTTGGCCAAAAAGGGCGTATGCGTTTTTTCCTGAATATATTCAGGAAAAAACGCATACGCCCTTTTTGGCCAAGTGCATCATTGTGGACGTTCTGCCTCTTTTCCTATGCTTTAAATGCAATTCCAGTCTACCTCCTGAAATCGGTTTCCTGCAATTCTGCCCCGCTTTCAAGTCCTCTTGGCAGCCTTACTTCAGTATATTTTTGGACGATAGCTGTCATTTATAACTCTGCAGGTTTGCGAATTACAGTGCCCATGAGCTCCTTTCTTCAACTCGCTTTCTTGTGAGCTGGCCGCAACACTGCAGGATTGCTTCAAGCCCTAATCTGGTTCTGGCACGGCACGCTGAGCCTTTGGTTAATTCCTCTTCCTCGTGGGAAATGAGAGTTAAATTTGCCCGTCCAGACACCTCCACCTAGTCTCTCATTGGTTCTCCCTATTCCTGTTCATCTTCCGCAGAAATTGCAAATGGGCCAAACAGGAGGTTAAAGGCACTGACTCTCCAAGTCGGGAGAGTGTTAGTAAAGCGTCTGGAATTTTGCACCTGAGTACCAGGGGACGACAACTGAGACATATTGGAACATGTCTCCCGATCACACTGTTGATCATACTCTGGGTTCCACGTGCATGTTTTACCTGAAGACAGAATCCCTTAAACCTGGAGAGTTGAGACCCGTGGAATGGGTACCATGCAATATGACTTCAAAGGGTCTTCATTTGCTCACCGAACCTCTCCAATCCTATCACTGCTGCGTTTATGCCCCTGTACACATGCTTGATTTTCTTTCAGAGACATAGCAATCCATAGGTTTTAAGATACTTACTAGTCAGGTACATTCTTAGGCGTTTAATATGGGGTGTTGAGTCCATTTCGTTGAGCAAGGAGTAGTTCTTGTCTATTCCATATTTGGCTTAAGGAACTTTATCTGTTCTCATTTCAATCTCTGGTTTTAGGCAGCACCCCAACTCACCTTTCCCCTTAAGCAAGCATAAGTTGTTTTTCTAAATTTGAGACCCTGTTCTGTTTTGTAATCCAGTTCCTGTGTAGCCAAGTTTACATTCCGTGTATTAGTGATATCTTATGATGTTTCTTTTTCTGTGATACTTATTTCAGTTAGAATCATCATACCTGAATCCACTCTTTATGTTGCTATGGGCCTGAAGACATAGATTTCATTGCTGAGTGATAATGCATTGTACGTAAGTACCACAACTTCTTTATCCATTTTTCGCTTTCTGCGATATTGAACTTGAAGCGTAAACCAGGTTCTTGTAAACAGAGCTGTCCCAAACTTTGGGGTGGCTGTGTCTTTTTGATTTTAATTTCCCTAAGCTATAGGACCATAAGTGGAAGTGCCCTAGGCTCTGTTGCTTTGTTTTTTAGATGTTTCAGGAAACACCATACACCTCTCCCGAGTGGCTGTTGGCAATTTTCATCCCGCCCATCAGCATAACAAGGCTCCCAGTTCTCCATGGCCTGTCCTGCCTTTCTGGATTTTACACTTTTTTCAGATGGCCCTTTTGACCGGGGGGAAGTGAGACTTCATTGTAGTGCAGATTTCCTTTGCAAGCTTGCTTGGTTGGCCAAAAAGGGCGTATGCGTTTTTTCCTGAATATATTCAGGAAAAAACGCATACGCCCTTTTTGGCCAAGTGCATCATTGTGGACGTTCTGCCTCTTTTCCTATGCTTTAAATGCAATTCCAGTCTACCTCCTGAAATCGGTTTCCTGCAATTCTGCCCCGCTTTCAAGTCCTCTTGGCAGCCTTACTTCAGTATATTTTTGGACGATAGCTGTCATTTATAACTCTGCAGGTTTGTGAATTACAGTGCCCCTGAGCTCCTTTCTTCAACTCGGTTTCTTGTGAGCTGGCCGAAACACCGCAGGATTGCTTCAGGCCCTAATCTGGTTCTGGCACGGCACGCTGAGCCTTTGGTTAATTCCTCTTCCTGGTGGGAAATGAGAGTTAAATTTGCCCGTCCAGACACCTCCAGCTAGTCTCTCATTGGTTCTCCCTATTCCTGTTCATCTTCCGCAGAAATTGCAAATGGGCCAAACAGGAGGTTAAAGGCACTGACTCTCCAAGTCGGGAGAGTGTTAGTAAAGCGTCTGGAATGTTGCACCCGAGTACCAGGGGACGAGAACTGAGACATATTGGAACATGTCTCCCGATCACACGGTTGGTCATACTCTGGGTTCCACGTGCATGTTTTAGCTGAAGGCAGAATCCCTTAAACCTGGAGAGTTGAGACCCGTGGAATGGGTACCATGCAATATGACTTCAAAGGGTCTTCATTTGCTCACCGAACCTCTCCAATCCTATCACTGCTGCCTTTATGCCCCTGTACACACGCTTGATTTTCTTTCAGAGACATAGCAATCCATAAGTTTTAAGATACTTACTAGTCAGGTACATTCTTAGGCGTTTAATATGGGGTGTTGAGTCCATTTCGTTGAGCAAGGAGTAGTTCTTGTCTATTCCATATTTGGCTTAAGGACCTTTATCTGTGCTCATTTCAATCTCTGGTTTAATGCAGCACCCCAACTCACCTTTCCCCTTAAGCAAGCATAAGTTGGTTTTCTAAATTTGAGACCCTGTTCTGTTTTGTAATCCAGTTCCTGTGTAGCCAAGTTTACATTCCGTGTATTAGTGATATCTTATGATGTTTCTTTTTCTGTGTGACTTATTTCAGTTAGAATCATCATACCTGAATCCACTCATTATGCTGCTACGGGCCTGATGACATAGATTTCATTGCTGAGTGATATTGCATTGAACGTAAGTACCACAACTTCTTTATCCATTTTTCACTTTCTGCGATATTGAACTTGTAGCGTAAACGAGGTTCTTGTAAACAGAGCCGTCCCAAACTTTGGGGTGGCTGTGTCTTTTTGATTTTAATTTCTCTAATCTATAGGACCATAAGTGGAAGTGCCCTAGGCTCTGTTGCTTTGTTTTTTAGATGTTTCAGGAAACACCATACACCTCTCCCGAGTGGCTGTTGGCAATTTACATCCCGCCCATCAGCATAACAAGGCTCCCAGTTCTCCATGGCCTGTCCTGCATTTCTGGATTTTACACTTTTTTCAGATGGCCCTTTTGACCGGGGGGAAGTGAGACTTCATTGTAGTGCAGATTTCCTTTGCAAGCTTGCTTGGTTGGCCAAAAAGGGCGTATGCGTTTTTTCCTGAATATATTCAGGAAAAAAACGCATACGCCCTTTTGGCCAAGTGCATCATTGTGGACGTTCTGCCTCTTTTCCTATGCTTTAAATGCAATTCCAGTCTACCTCCTGAAATTGGTTTCCTGCAATTCTGCCCCACTTTCAAGTCCTCTTGACAGCCTTACTTCAGTATATTTTTGGACGATAGCTGTCATTTATTACTCTGCAGGTTTGTGAATTACAGTGCCCCTGAGGTCCTTTCTTCAACTCGCTTTCTTGTGAGCTGGCCGCAACACGGCAGGATTGCTTCAGGCCCTAATCTGGTTCCGGCACGGCACGCTGAGCCTTTGGTTAATTCCTCTTCCTGGTGGGAAATGAGAGTTAAATTTGCCCGTCCAGACACCTCCAGCTAGTCTCTCATTGGTTCTCCCTATTCCTGTTCATCTTCCGCAGAAATTGCAAATGGGCCAAACAGGAGGTTAAAGGCACTGACTCTCCAAGTCGGGAGAGTGTTAGTAAAGCGTCTGGAATGTTACACCCGAGTACCAGGGGACGAGAATTGAGACATATTGGAACACGTCTCCCGATCACACGGTTGATCATACTCTGGGTTCCACGTGCATGTTTTACCTGAAGGAATAATCCCTTAAACCTGGAGAGTTGAGACCCGTGGAATGGGTACCAAGCAATATGACTTCAAAGGGTCTTCATTTGCTCACCGAACCTCTCCAATCCTATCACTGCTGTGTTTATGCCCCTGTACACACGCTTGATTCTCTTTCAGAGACATAGCAATCCATAGGTTTTAAGATACTTACTAGTCAGGTACATTCTTAGGCGTTTAATATGGGCTGTTGAGTCCATTTCGTTGAGCAAGGAGTAGTTCTTGTCTATTCCATATTTGGCTTAAGGAACTTTATCTGTGCTCATTTCAATCTCTGGTTTTATGCAGCACCCCAACTCAGCTTTCCCCTTAAGCAAGCATAAGTTGGTTTTCTAAATTTGAGACCCTGTTCTGTTTTGTAATCCAGTTCCTGTGTAGCCAAGTTTACATTCCGTGTATTAGTGATATCTTATGATGTTTCTTTTTCTGTGTGACTTATTTCAGTTAGAATCATCATACCTGAATCCACTCATTATGCTGCTATGGGCCTGATGACATAGATTTCATTGCTGAGTGATATTGCATTGTACGTAAGTACCACAACTTCTTTATCCATTTTTCACTTTCTGTGATATTGAACTTGTACCGTAAACGATGTTCTTGTAAACAGAGCCGTCCCAAACTTTGGGGTGGCTGTGTCTTTTTGATTTTAATTTCCCTAAGCTATAGGACCATAAGTGGAAGTGCCCTAGGCTCTGTTGCTTTGTTTTTTAGATGTTTCAGGAAACACCATACACCTCTCCAGAGTGGCTGTTGGCAATTTACATCCCGCCCATCAGCATAACAAGGCTCCCAGTTCTCCATGGCCTGTCCTGCATTTCTGGATTTTACACTTTTTTCAGATGGCCCTTTTGACCGGGGGGAAGTGAGACTTCATTGTAGTGCAGATTTCCTTTACAAGCTTGCTTGGTTGGCCAAAAAGGGCGTATGCGTTTTTTCCTGAATATATTCAGGAAAAAACGCATACGCCCTTTTTGGCCAAGTGCATCATTGTGGACGTTCTGCCTCTTTTCCTATGCTTTAAATGCAATTCCAGTCTACCTCCTGAAATCGGTTTCCTGCAATTCTGCCCCGCTTTCAAGTCCTCTTGACAGCCTTACTTCAGTATATTTTTGGACGATAGCTGTCATTTATAACTCTGCAGGTTTGTGAATTACAGTGCCCCTGAGCTCCTTTCTTCAACTCGCTTTCTTGTGAGCTGGCTGCAACACCGCAGGATTGCTTCAGGCCCTAATCTGGTTCCGGCACAGCACGCTGAGCCTTTGGTTAATTCCTCTTCCTGGTGGGAAATGAGAGTTAAATTTGCCCGTCCAGACACCTCCACCTAGTCTCTCATTGGTTCTTCCTATTCCTGTTCATCTTCCTCAGAAATTGCAAATGGGCCAAACAGGAGGTTAAAGGCACTGACTCTCCAAGTCGGGAGAGTGTTAGTTAAGCGTCTGGAATGTTACACCCGAGTACCAGGGGACGAGAATTGAGACATATTGGAACACGTCTCCCGATCACACAGTTGATCATACTCTGGGTTCCACGTGCATGTTTTAGCTGAAGGAAGAATCCCTTAAACCTGGAGAGTTGAGACCCGTGGAATGGGTACCATGCAATATGACTTCAAAGGGTCTTTATTTGCTCACCGAACCTCTCCAATCCTATCACTGCTGCGTTTATGCCCCTGTACACACGCTTGATTTTCTTTCAGAGACATAGCAATCCATAGGTTTTAAGATACTTACTAGTCAGGTACATTCTTAGGCGTTTAATATGGGGTGTTGAGTCCATTTCGTTGAGCAAGGAGTAGTTCTTGTCTATTCCATATTTGGCTTAAGGAACTTTATCTGTGCTCATTTCAATCTCTGGTTTTATGCAGCACCCCAACTCACCTTTCCCCTTAAGCAAGCATAAGTTGGTTTTCTAAATTTGAGACCCTGTTCTGTTTTGTAATCCAGTTCCTGTGTAGCCAAGTTTACATTCGGTGTATTAGTGATATCTTATGATGTTTCTTTTTCTGTGTGACTTATTTCAGTTAGAATCATCATACCTGAATCCACTCATTATGCTGCTACGGGCCTGATGACATAGATTTCATTGCTGAGTGATATTGCATTGTACGTAAGTACCACAACTTCTTTATCCATTTTTCACTTTCTGCGCCATTGAACTTGTACCGTAAACGAGGTTCTTGTAAACAGAGCCGTCCCAAACTTTGGGGTGGCTGTGTCTTTTTGATTTTAATTTCCCTAAGCTATAGGACCATAAGTGGAAGTGCCCTAGGCTCTGTTGCTTTGTTTTTTAGATGTTTCAGGAAACACCATACACCTCTCCCGAGTGGCTGTTGGCAATTTACATCCCGCCCATCAGCATAACAAGGCTCCCAGTTCTCCATGGCCTGTCCTGCCTTTCTGGATTTTACACTTTTTTCAGATGGCCCTTTTGACCGGGGGGAAGTGAGACTTCATTGTAGTGCAGATTTCCTTTACAAGCTTGCTTGGTTGGCCAAAAAGGGCGTATGCATTTTTTCCTGAATATATTCAGGAAAAAATGCATACGCCCTTTTTGGCCAAGTGCATCATTGTGGACGTTCTGCCTCTTTTCCTATGCTTTAAATGCAATTCCAGTCTACCTCCTGAAATCGGTTTCCTGCAATTCTGCCCCGCTTTCAAGTCCTCTTGGCAGCCTTACTTCAGTATATTTTTGGACGATAGCTGTCATTTATAACTCTGCAGGTTTGTGAATTACAGTGCCCCTGAGCTCCTTTCTTCAACTCGCTTTCTTGTGAGCTGGTCGCAACACCGCAGGATTGCTTCAGGCCCTAATCTGGTTCCGGCACGGCACGCTGAGCCTTTGGTTAATTCCTCTTCCTGGTGGGAAATGAGAGTTAAATTTGCCCGTCCAGACACCTCCACCTAGTCTCTCATTGGTTCTCCCTATTCCTGTTCATCTTCCTCAGAAATTGCAAATGGGCCAAACAGGAGGTTAAAGGCACTGACTCTCCAAGTCGGGAGAGTGTTAGTAAAGCGTCTGGAATGTTACACCCGAGTACCAGGGGACGAGAACTGAGATATATTGGAACACGTCTCCCGATCACACGGTTGATCATACTCTGGGTTCCACGTGCATGTTTTAGCTGAAGGAAGAATCCCTTAAACCTGGAGAGTTGAGCCCCGTGGAATGGGTACCATGCAATATGACTTCAAAGGGTCTTCATTTGCTCTCCGAACCTCTCCAATCCTATCACTGCTGCGTTTATGCCCCTGTACACACGCTTGATTGTCTTTCAGAGACATAGCAATCTATAGGTTTTAAGATACTTACTAGTCAGGTACATTCTTAGGCATTTAATATGAGGTGTTGAGTCCATTTCGTTGAGCAAGGAGTAGTTTTTGTCTATTCTATATTTGGCTTAAGGAACTTTGTCTGTGCTCATTTCAATCTCTGATTTTATGAAGCACCCCAACTCACCTTTCCCCTTAAGCAAGCATAAGTTGGTTTTCTAAATTTGAGACCCTGTTCTGTTTTGTAATCCAGTTCCTGTGTAGACAAGTTTACATCCCGTGTATTAGTGATATCTTATGATGTTTCTTTTTCTGTGTGACTTATTTCAGTTAGAATCATCATACCTGAATCCACTCATTATGCTTCTACGGGCCTGATGACATAGATTTCATTGCTGAGTGATATTGCATTGTACGTAAGTACCACAACTTCTTTATCCATTTTTCACTTTCTGCGATATTGAACTTGTACCGTAAACGAGGTTCTTGTAAACAGAGCCGTCCCAAACTTTGGGGTGGCTGTGTCTTTTTGATTTTAATTTCCCTAAGCTATAGGACCATAAGTGGACGTGCCCTAGGCTCTGTTGCTTTGTTTTTTAGATGTTTCAGGAAACACCATACACCTCTCCAGAGTGGCTGTTGGCAATTTACATCCCGCCCATCAGCATAACAAGGCTCCCAGTTCTCCATGGCCTGTCCTGCCTTTCTGGATTTTACACTTTTTTCAGATGGCCCTTTTGACCGGGGGGAAGTGAGACTTCATTGTAGTGCAGATTTCCTTTGCAAGCTTGCTTGGTTGGCCAAAAAGGGCGTATGCGTTTTTTCCTGAATATATTCAGGAAAAAACGCATACGCCCTTTTTGGCCAAGTGCATCATTGTGGACGTTCTGCCTCTTTTCCTATGCTTTAAATGCAATTCCAGTCTACCTCCTGAAATCGGTTTCCTGCAATTCTGCCCCGCTTTCAAGTCCTCTTGGCAGCCTTACTTCAGTATATTTTTGGACGATAGCTGTCATTTATAACTCTGCAGGTTTGCGAATTACAGTGCCCATGAGCTCCTTTCTTCAACTCGCTTTCTTGTGAGCTGGCCGCAACACTGCAGGATTGCTTCAAGCCCTAATCTGGTTCTGGCACGGCACGCTGAGCCTTTGGTTAATTCCTCTTCCTCGTGGGAAATGAGAGTTAAATTTGCCCGTCCAGACACCTCCACCTAGTCTCTCATTGGTTCTCCCTATTCCTGTTCATCTTCCGCAGAAATTGCAAATGGGCCAAACAGGAGGTTAAAGGCACTGACTCTCCAAGTCGGGAGAGTGTTAGTAAAGCGTCTGGAATTTTGCACCTGAGTACCAGGGGACGACAACTGAGACATATTGGAACATGTCTCCCGATCACACTGTTGATCATACTCTGGGTTCCATGTGCATGTTTTACCTGAAGACAGAATCCCTTAAACCTGGAGAGTTGAGACCCGTGGAATGGGTACCATGCAATATGACTTCAAAGGGTCTTCATTTGCTCACCGAACCTCTCCAATCCTATCACTGCTGCGTTTATGCCCCTGTACACACGCTTGATTTTCTTTCAGAGACGTAGCAATCCATAGGTTTTAAGATACTTACTAGTCAGGTACATTCTTAGGCGTTTAATATGGGGTGTTGAGTCCATTTCGCTGAGCAAGGAGTAGTTCTTGTCTATTCCATATTTGGCTTAAGGAACTTTATCTGTGCTCATTTCAATCTCTGGTTTTATGCAGCACCCCAACTCACCTTTCCACTTAAGCAAGCATAAGTTGATTTTCTAAATTTGAGACACTGTTCTGTTTTGTAATCCAGTTCCTGTGTAGCCAAGTTTACATTCCGTGTATTAGTGATATCTTATGATGTTTCTTTTTCTCTGTGACTTATTTCAGTTAGAATCATCATACCTGAATCCACTCATTATGCTGCTACGGGCCTGATGACATAGATTTCATTGCTGAGTGATATTGCATTGAACGTATGTACCACAACTTCTTTATCCATTTTTCACTTTCTGTGATATTGAACTTGTACCGTAAACGAGGTTCTTGTAAACAGAGCCTTCCCAAACTTTGGGGTGGCTGTGTCTTTTTGATTTTAATTTCCCTAAGCTATAGGACCATAAGTGGAAGTGCCCTAGGCTCTGTTGCTTTGTTTTTTAGATGTTTCAGGAAACACCATACACCTCTCCCGAGTGGCTGTTGGCAATTTACATCCCACCCATCAGCATAACAAGGCTCCCAGTTCTACATGGCCTGTCCTGCCTTTCTGGATTTTACACTTTTTTCAGATGGCCCTTTTGACTGGGGGGAAGTGAGACTTCATTGTAGTGCAGATTTCCTTTGCAAGCTTGCTTGGTTGGCCAAAAAGGGCGTATGCGTTTTTTCCTGAATATATTCAGGAAAAAACGCATACGCCCTTTTTGGCCAAGTGCATCATTGTGGACGTTCTGCCTCTTTTCCTATGCTTTAAATGCAATTCCAGTCTACCTCCTGAAATCGGTTTCCTGCAATTCTGCCCCGCTTTCAAGTCCTCTTGGCAGCCTTACTTCAGTATATTTTTGGACGATAGCTGTCATTTATAACTCTGCAGGTTTGTGAATTACAGTGCCCCTGAGCTCCTTTCTTCAACTCGCTTTCTTGGGAGCTGGCTGCAACACCGCAGGATTGCTTCAGGCCCTAATCTGGTTCCGGCACGGCACGCTGAGCCTTTGGTTAATTCCTCTTCCTGGTGGGAAATGAGAGTTAAATTTGCCCGTCCAGGCACCTCCACCTAGTCTCTCATTGGTTCTCCCTATTCCTGTTCATCTTCCTCAGAAATTGCAAATGGGCCAAACAGGAGGTTAAAGGCACTGACTCTCCAAGTCGGGAGAGTGTTAGTAAAGCGTCTGGAATGTTGCACCTGAGTACCAGGGGACGAGAACTGAGACATATTGGAACATGTCTCCCGATCACACGGTTGATCATACTCTGGGTTCCACGTGCATGTTTTACCTGAAGGCAGAATCCCTTAAACCTGGAGAGTTGAGACCCGTGAAATGGGTACCATGCAATATGACTTCAAAGGGTCTTCATTTGCTCACCGAACCTCTCCAATCCTATCACTGCTGCGTTTATGCCCCTGTACACATGCTTGATTTTCTTTCAGAGACATAGCAATCCATAGGTTTTAAGATACTTACTAGTCAGGTACATTCTTAGGCGTTTAATATGGGGTGTTGAGTCCATTTCGTTGAGCAAGGAGTAGTTCTTGTCTATTCCATATTTGGCTTAAGGAACTTTATCTGTTCTCATTTCAATCTCTGGTTTTAGGCAGCACCCCAACTCACCTTTCCCCTTAAGCAAGCATAAGTTGTTTTTCTAAATTTGAGACCCTGTTCTGTTTTGTAATCCAGTTCCTGTGTAGCCAAGTTTACATTCCGTGTATTAGTGATATCTTATGATGTTTCTTTTTCTGTGTGACTTATTTCAGTTAGAATCATCATACCTGAATCCACTCTTTATGTTGCTATGGGCCTGAAGACATAGATTTCATTGCTGAGTGATAATGCATTGTACGTAAGTACCACAACTTCTTTATCCATTTTTCGCTTTCTGCGATATTGAACTTGAAGCGTAAACCAGGTTCTTGTAAACAGAGCTGTCCCAAACATTGGGGTGGCTGTGTCTTTTTGATTTTAATTTCCCTAAGCTATAGGACCATAAGTGGAAGTGCCCTAGGCTCTGTTGCTTTGTTTTTTAGATGTTTCAGGAAACACCATACACCTCTCCCGAGTGGCTGTTGGCAATTTTCATCCCGCCCATCAGCATAACAAGGCTCCCAGTTCTCCATGGCCTGTCCTGCCTTTCTGGATTTTACACTTTTTTCAGATGGCCCTTTTGACCGGGGGGAAGTGAGACTTCATTGTAGTGCAGATTTCCTTTGCAAGCTTGCTTGGTTGGCCAAAAAGGGCGTATGCGTTTTTTCCTGAATATATTCAGGAAAAAACGCATACGCCCTTTTTGGCCAAGTGCATCATTGTGGACGTTCTGCCTCTTTTCCTATGCTTTAAATGCAATTCCAGTCTACCTCCTGAAATCGGTTTCCTGCAATTCTGCCCCGCTTTCAAGTCCTCTTGGCAGCCTTACTTCAGTATATTTTTGGACGATAGCTGTCATTTATAACTCTGCAGGTTTGTGAATTACAGTGCCCCTGAGCTCCTTTCTTCAACTCGCTTTCTTGGGAGCTGGCCGAAACACCGCAGGATTGCTTCAGGCCCTAATCTGATTCTGGCACGGCACGCTGAGCCTTTGGTTAATTCCTCTTCCTGGTGGGAAATGAGAGTTAAATTTGCCCGTCCAGACACCTCCAGCTAGTCTCTCATTGGTTCTCCCTATTCCTGTTCATCTTCCGCAGAAATTGCAAATGGGCCAAACAGGAGGTTAAAGGCACTGACTCTCCAAGTCGGGAGAGTGTTAGTAAAGCGTCTGGAATGTTGCACCCGAGTACCAGGGGACGAGAACTGAGACATATTGGAACATGTCTCCCGATCACACGGTTGGTCATACTCTGGGTTCCACGTGCATGTTTTAGCTGAAGGCAGAATCCCTTAAACCTGGAGAGTTGAGACCCGTGGAATGGGTACCATGCAATATGACTTCAAAGGGTCTTCATTTGCTCACCGAACCTCTCCAATCCTATCACTGCTGCCTTTATGCCCCTGTACACACGCTTGATTTTCTTTCAGAGACATAGCAATCCATAGGTTTTAAGATACTTACTAGTCAGGTACATTCTTAGGCGTTTAATATGGGGTGTTGAGTCCATTTCGTTGAGCAAGGAGTAGTTCTTGTCTATTCCATATTTGGCTTAAGGACCTTTATCTGTGCTCATTTCAATCTCTGGTTTAATGCAGCACCCCAACTCACCTTTCCCCTTAAGCAAGCATAAGTTGGTTTTCTAAATTTGAGACCCTGTTCTGTTTTGTAATCCAGTTCCTGTGTAGCCAAGTTTACATTCCGTGTATTAGTGATATCTTATGATGTTTCTTTTTCTGTGTGACTTATTTCAGTTAGAATCATCATACCTGAATCCACTCATTATGCTGCTACGGGCCTGATGACATAGATTTCATTGCTGAGTGATATTGCATTGAACGTAAGTACCACAACTTCTTTATCCATTTTTCACTTTCTGCGATATTGAACTTGTAGCGTAAACGAGGTTCTTGTAAACAGAGCCGTCCCAAACTTTGGGGTGGCTGTGTCTTTTTGATTTTAATTTCCCTAATCTATAGGACCATAAGTGGAAGTGCCCTAGGCTCTGTTGCTTTGTTTTTTAGATGTTTCAGGAAACACCATACACCTCTCCCGAGTGGCTGTTGGCAATTTACATCCCGCCCATCAGCATAACAAGGCTCCCAGTTCTCCATGGCCTGTCCTGCCTTTCTGGATTTTACACTTTTTTCAGATGGCCCTTTTGACCGGGGGGAAGTGAGACTTCATTGTAGTGCAGATTTCCTTTGCAAGCTTGCTTGGTTGGCCAAAAAGGGCGTATGCGTTTTTTCCTGAATATATTCAGGAAAAAAACGCATACGCCCTTTTGGCCAAGTGCATCATTGTGGACGTTCTGCCTCTTTTCCTATGCTTTAAATGCAATTCCAGTCTACCTCCTGAAATTGGTTTCCTGCAATTCTGCCCCACTTTCAAGTCCTCTTGACAGCCTTACTTCAGTATATTTTTGGACGATAGCTGTCATTTATTACTCTGCAGGTTTGTGAATTACAGTGCCCCTGAGGTCCTTTCTTCAACTCGCTTTCTTGTGAGCTGGCCGCAACACGGCAGGATTGCTTCAGGCCCTAATCTGGTTCCGGCACGGCACGCTGAGCCTTTGGTTAATTCCTCTTCCTGGTGGGAAATGAGAGTTAAATTTGCCCGTCCAGACACCTCCAGCTAGTCTCTCTTTGGTTCTCCCTATTCTTGTTCATCTTCCTCAGAAATTGCAAATGGGCCAAACAGGAGGTTAAAGGCACTGACTCTCCAAGTCGGGAGAGTGTTAGTAAAGCGTCTGGAATGTTGCACCCGAGTACCAGGGGACGAGAACTGAGACATATTGGAACACGTCTCCCAATCACATGGTTGATCATACTCTGGGTTCCACGTGCATGTTTTAGCTGAAGGAAGAATCCCTTAAACCCGCAGAGTTGAGACCCGTGGAATGGGTACCATGCAATATGACATCAAAGGGTCTTCATTTGCTCACCGAACCTCTCCATTCCTATCACTGCTGTGTTTATGCCCCTGTACACACGCTTGATTTTCTTTCAGAGACATAGCAATCCATAGGTTTTAAGATACTTACTAGTCAGGTACATTCTTAGGCATTTAATATGGGCTGTTGAGTCCATTTCGTTGAGCAAGGAGTAGTTCTTGTCTATTCCATATTTGGCTTAAGGAACTTTATCTGTGCTCATTTCAATCTCTGGTTTTATGCAGCACCCCAACTCACCTTTCCCCTTAAGCAAGCATAAGTTGGTTTTCTAAATTTGAGACCCTTTTCTGTTTTGTACTCCAGTTCCTGTGTAGCCAAGTTTACATTCCGTGTATTAGTGATATCTTATGATGTTTCTTTTTCTGTGTGACTTATTTCAGTTAGAATCATCATACCTGAATCCACTCATTATGCTGCTACGGGCCTGATGACATAGATTTCATTGCTGAGTGATATTGCATTGTACGTTAGTACCACAACTTCTTTATCCATTTTTCACTTTCTGCGCTGTTGAACTTGTACCGTAAACGAGGTTCTTGTAAACAGAGCCTTCCCAAACTTTGGGGTGGCTGTGTCTTTTTGATTTTAATTCCCCTAAGCTATAGGACCATAAGAGGAAGTGCCCTAGGCTCTGTTGCTTTGTTTTTTAGATGTTTCAGGAATCACCATACACTTCTCCCGAGTGGCTGTTGGCAATTTACATCCCGCCCATGAGCATAACAAGGCTCCCAGTTCTCCATGGCCTGTCCTGCCTTTCTGGATTTTACACTTTTTTCAGATGGCCCTTTTGACCGGGGGGAAGTGAGACTTCATTGTAGTGCAGATTTCCTTTGCAAGCTTGCTTGGTTGGCCAAAAAGGGCGTATGCGTTTTTTCCTGAATATATTCAGGAAAAAATGCATACGCCCTTTTTGGCCAAGTGCATCATTGTGGACGTTCTGCCTCTTTTCCTATGCTTTAAATGCAATTCCAGTCTACCTCCTGAAATCGGTTTCCTGCAATTCTCCCCGCTTTCAAGTCCTCTTGGCAGCCTTACTTCAGTATATTTTTGGACGATAGCTGTCATTTATAACTCTGCAGGTTTGTGAATTACAGTGCCCCTGATCTCCTTTCCTCAACTCGCTTTCTTGTGAGCTGGCCGCAACACCGCAGGATTGCTTCAGGCCCTAATCTGGTTCCGGCACGGCACGCTGAGCCTTTGGTTAATTCCTCTTCCTGGTGGGAAATGAGAGTTAAATTTGCCCGTCCAGACACCTCCAGCTAGTCTCTCATTGGTTCTCCCTATTCCTGTTCATCTTCCTCAGAAATTGCAAACTGGGCCAAACAGGAGGTTAAAGGCACTGACTCTCCAAGTCGGGAGTGTGTTAGTAAAGCGTCTGGAATGTTGCACCCGAGTACCAGGGGACGAGAACTGAGACATATTGGAACACGTCTCCCGATCACACGGTTGATCATACTCTGGGTTCCACGTGCATGTTTTAGCTGAAGGAAGAATCCCTTAAACCTGGAGAGTTGAGACCCGTGGAATGGGTACCATGCAATATGACATCAAAGGGTCTTCATTTGCTCTCCGAACCTCTCCAATCCTATCAATGCTGCATTTATGCCCCTGTACACACGCTTGATTTTCTTTCAGAGACATAGCAATCCATAGGTTTTAAGATACTTACTAGTCAGGTACATTCTTAGGCGTTTAATATGGGCTGTTGAGTCCATTTCGTTGAGCAAGGAGTAGTTCTTGTCTATTCCATATTTGGCTTAAGGAACTTTATCTGTGCTCATTTCAATCTCTGGTTTTATGCAGCACCCCAACTCACCTTTCCCCTTAAGCAAGCATATGTTGGTTTTCTAAATTTGAGACCCTGTTCTGTTTTGTAATCCAGTTCCTGTGTAGCCAAGTTTACATTCCGTGTATTAGTGATATCTTATGATGTTTCTTTTTCTGTGTGACTTATTTCAGTTAGAATCATCATACCTGAATCCACTCATTATGCTGCTACGGGCCTGATGACATAGATTTCATTGCTGAGTGATATTGCATTGTACGTAAGTACCACAACTTCTTTATCCATTTTTCACTTTCTGTGATATTGAACTTGTACCGTAAATGACGTTCTTGTAAACAGAGCCGTCCCAAACTTTGGGGTGGCTGTGTCTTTTTGATTTTAATTTCCCTAAGCTATAGGACCATAAGTGGAAGTGCCCTAGGCTCTGTTGCTTTGTTTTTTAGATGTTTCAGGAAACACCATACACCTCTCCCAAGTGGCTCTTGGCAATTTACATCCCGCCCATCAGCATAACAAGGCTCCCAGTTCTCCATGGCCTGTCCTGCCTTTCTGGATTTTACACTTTTTTCAGATGGCCCTTTTGACCGGGGGGAAGTGAGACTTCATTGTAGTGCAGATTTCCTTTGCAAGCTTGCTTGGTTGGCCAAAAAGGGCGTATGCGTTTTTTCCAGAATATATTCAGGAAAAAACGCATACGCCCTTTTTGGCCAAGTGCATCATTGTGGACGTTCTGCCTCTTTTCCTATGCTTTAAATGCAATTCCAGTCTACCTCCTGAAATCGGTTTCCTGCAATTCTGCCCCGCTTTCAAGTCCTCTTGGCAGCCTTACTTCAGTATATTTTTGGACGATAGCTGTCATTTATAACTCTGCAGGTTTGTGAATTACAGTGCCCCTGAGCTCCTTTCTTCAACTCGCTCTCTTGGGAGCTGGCCGCAACACCGCAGGATTGCTTCAGGCCCTAATCTGGTTCCGGCACGGCACGCTGAGCCTTTGGTTAATTCCTCTTCCTGGTGGGAAATGAGAGTTAAATTTGCCCGTCCAGACACCTCCAGCTAGTCTCTCTTTGGTTCTCCCTATTCCTGTTCATCTTCCATAGAAATTGCAAATTGGGCCAAACAGGAGGTTAAAGGCACTGACTCTCCAAGTCGGGAGAGTGTTAGTAAAGCGTCTGGAATGTTGCACCCGAGTACCAGGGGACGAGAACTGAGACATATTGGAACACGTCTCCCGATCACACGGTTGATCATACTCTGGGTTCCACGTGCATGTTTTAGCTGAAGGAAGAATCCCTTAAACCTGGAGAGTTGAGACCCGTGGAATGGGTACCATGCAATATGACTTCAAAGGGTCTTCATTTGCTCACCGAACCTCTCCAGTCCTATCATTGCTGCGTTTATGCCCCTGTACACACGCTTGATTTTCTTTCAGAGACATAGCAATCCATAGGTTTTAAGATACTTACTAGTCAGGTACATTCTTAGGCGTTTAATATGGGCTGTTGAGTCCATTTCGTTGAGCAAGGAGTAGCTCTTGTCTATTCCATATTTGGCTTAAGGAACTTTATCTGTGCTCATTTCAATCTCAGTTTTTATGCAGCACCCCAACTCACCTTTCCCCTTAAGGAAGCATAAGTAGGTTTTCTAAATTTGAGACCCTGTTCTGTTTTGTAATCCAGTTCCTGTGTAGCCAAGTTTACATTCTGTGTATTAGTGATATCTTATGATGTTTCTTTTTCTGTGTGACTTATTTCAGTTAGAATCATCATACCTGAATCCACTCATTATGCTTCTACGGGCCTGATGACATAGATTTCATTGCTGAGTGATATTGCATTGTACGTAAGTACCACAACTTCTTTATCCATTTTTCACTTTCTGCGCTATTGAACTTGTACCGTAAACGAGGTTCTTGTAAACAGAGCCGTCCCAAACTTTGGGGTGGCTGTGTCTTTTTGATTTTAATTTCCCTAAGCTATAGGACCATAAGTGGAAGTGCCCTAGGCTCCGCTGCTATGTTTTTTAGGTGTTTCAGGAAGCACCATACACTTCTTCCGAGTGGCTCTTGGCAATTTACATCCCGCCCATCAGCATAACAAGGCTCCCAGTTCTCCATGGCCTGTCCTGCTTTTTTGGATTTTACACTTTTTTCAGATGGCCCTTTTGACCGGGGGGAAGTGAGACTTCATTGTAGTGCAGATTTCCTTTGCAAGCTTGCTTGGTTGGCCAAAAAGGGCGTATGCGTTTTTTCCTGAATATATTCAGGAAAAAACGCATATGCCCTTTTTGGCCAAGTGCATCATTGTGGACGTTCTGCCTCTTTTCCTATGCTTTAAATGCAATTCCAGTCTACCTCCTGAAATCGGTTTCCTGCAATTCTGCCCCACATTCAAGTCCTCTTGGCAGCCTTACTTCAGTATATTTTTGGACGAGAGCTGTCATTTATAACTCTGCAGGTTTGTGAATTACAGTGCCCCTGAGCTCCTTTCTTCAACTCGCTTTCTTGGGAGCTGGCCGGAACACCGCAGCATTGCTTCAGGCCCTAATCTGGTTCCGGCACGGCACGCTGAGCCTTTGGTTAATTCCTCTTCCTGGTGGGAAATTAGAGTTAAATTTGCCCGTCCAGACACCTCCACCTAGTCTCTCATTGGTTCTCCCTATTCCTGTTCATCTTCCGCAGAAATTGAAAACTGGGCCAAAGAGGAGGTTAAAGGCACTGACTCTCCAAGTCGGGAGAGTGTTAGTAAAGCGTCTGGAATGATGCACCCGAGTACCAGGGGACGAGAACTGAGACATATTGGAACACGTCTCCCGATCACACGGTTGATCATACTCTGGGTTCCACGTGCATGTTTTAGCTGAAGGAAGAATCCCTTAAACCTGGAGAGTTGAGACCCGTGGAATGGGTACCATGCAATATGACTTCAAAGGGTCTTCATTTGCTCACCGAACCTCTCCAGTCCTATCATTGCTGCGTTTATGCCCCTGTACACACGCTTGATTTTCTTTCAGAGACATAGCAATCCATAGGTTTTAAGATACTTACTAGTCAGGTACATTCTTAGGCGTTTAATATGGGCTGTTGAGTCCATTTCGTTGAGCAAGGAGTAGCTCTTGTCTATTCCATATTTGGCTTAAGGAACTTTATCTGTGCTCATTTCAATCTCAGTTTTTATGCAGCACCCCAACTCACCTTTCCCCTTAAGCAAGCATAAGTAGGTTTTCTAAATTTGAGACCCTGTTCTGTTTTGTAATCCAGTTCCTGTGTAGCCAAGTTTACATTCTGTGTATTAGTGATATCTTATGATGTTTCTTTTTCTGTGTGACTTATTTCAGTTAGAATCATCATACCTGAATCCACTCATTATGCTGCTACGGGCCTGATGACATAGATTTCATTGCTGAGTTATATTGCATTGTACGTAAGTACCACAACTTCTTTATCCATTTTTCACTTTCTGCGCTATTGAACTTGTACCGTAAACGAGGTTCTTGTAAACAGAGCCGTCCCAAACTTTGGGGTGGCTGTGTCTTTTTGATTTTAATTTCCCTAAGCTATAGGACCATAAGTGGAAGTGCCCTAGGCTCCGCTGCTATGTTTTTTATGTGTTTCAGGAAGCACCATACACTTCTTCCGAGTGGCTGTTGGCAATTTACATCCCGCCCATCAGCATAACAAGGCTCCCAGTTCTCCATGGCCTGTCCTGCCTTTCTGGATTTTACACTTTTTTCAGGTGGCCGTTTTGACCGTGGGGAAGTGAGACTTCATTGTAGTGCAGATTTCCTTTGCAAGCTTGCTTGGTTGGCCAAAAAGGGCGTATGCGTTTTTTCCTGAATATATTCAGGAAAAAACGCATACGCCCTTTTTGGCCAAGTGCATCATTGTGGACGTTCTGCCTCTTTTCCTATGCTTTAAATGCAATTCCAGTCTACCTCCTGAAATCGGTTTCCTGCAATTATGCCCCGCTTTCAAGTCCTCTTGACAGCCTTACTTCAGTATATTTTTTGACGATAGCTGTCATTTATAACTCTGCAGGTTTGTGAATTACAGTGCCCCTGAGCTCCTTTCTTCAACTCGCTTTCTTGGGAGCTGGCCGGAACTCCGCAGCATTGCTTCAGGCCCTACTCTGGTTCCGGCACGGCACGCTGAGCCTTTGGTTAATTCCTCTTCCTGGTGGGAAATGAGAGTTAAATTTGCCCGTCCAGACACCTCCAGCTAGTCTCTCATTGGTTCTCCCTATTCCTGTTCATCTTCCGCAGAAATTGCAAACTGGGCCAAACAGGAGGTTAAAGGCACTGACTCTCCAAGTCGGGAGAGTGTTAGTAAAGTGTCTGGAATGATGCACCCGAGTACCAGGGGACGAGAACTGAGACATATTGGAACACGTCTTCCGATCACATGGTTGATCATACTCTGGGTTCCACGTGCATGTTTTAGCTGAAGGAAGAATCCCTTAAACCTGGAGAGTTGAGACCCGTGGAATGGGTACCATGCAATATGACTTCAAAGGGTCTTCATTTGCTCACCGAACCTCTCCAATCCTATCATTGCTGCGTTTATGCCCCTGTACACACGCTTGATTTTCTTTCAGAGACATAGCAATCCATAGGTTTTAAGATACTTACTAGTCAGGTACATTCTTAGGCGTTTAATATGGGCTGTTGAGTCCATTTCGTTGAGCAAGGAGTAGTTCTTGTCTATTCCATATTTGGCTTAAGGAACTTTATCTGTGCTCATTCCAATCTCTGGTTTTATGCAGCACCCCAACTCACCTTTCCCCTTAAGCAAGCATAAGTTGGTTTTCTAAATTTGAGACCCTGTTCTGTTTTGTAATTCAGTTCCTGTGTAGCCAAGTTTACATTCCGTGTATTAGTGATATCTTATGATGTTTCTTTTTCTGTGTGACTTATTTCAGTTAGAATCATCATACCTGAATCCACTCATTATGCTGCTACGGGCCTGATGACATAGATTTCATTGCTGAGTGATATTGCATTGTACGTAAGTACCACAACATCTTTATCCATTTTTCACTTTCTGCGATATTGAACTTATCCCGTAAACGAGGTTCTTGTAAACAGAGCCATCCCAAACTGTGGGGTGGCTGTGTCTTTTATATTTTAATTTCCCTAAGCTATAGGACCATAAGTTGAAGTGCCCTAGGCTCTGTTGCTTTGTTTTTAGATGTTTCAGGAAACACCATACACTTCTCCCAAGTGGCTATTGGCAATTTACATCCCGCCCATGAGCATAACAAGGCTCCCAGTTCTCCATGGCCTGTCCTGCCTTTCTGGATTTTACACTTTTTACAGATGGCCCTTCTGACCGGGGACAAGTGAGACTTCATTGTAGTGCAGATTTCCTTTGCAAGCTTGCTTGGTTTTCCAAATAGGGCGTATGTATTTTTTCCTGAATATATTCAGGAAAAAACGCATACGCCCTTTTTGGCCAAGTGCATCATTGTGGACGTTCTGCCTCTTTTCCTATGCTTTAAATGCAATTCCAGTCTACCTCCTGAAATCGGTTTCCTGCAATTCTGCCGTGCTTTCAATGCCTCTTCATAGCCTTTCCTCAATATACTTTTTGAAAATAGTTGGCCTTTATAATTCTGCACGTTTTTGAATTGCAGTTGCCCTTAGCTCCATTTTTCAGCTCTTATTTTTGTGATATTCCCTCATAACCACAGGATTCCTTCAGGCCATATTCTTCTTCTGGTACGCCTTGCTGTGCATTTGTTTAATTCTGCTTACTGATGTTAAATTAGAGTGACATGTGCCCATTGAAACCGCTACAGCTAGATTCTCACTGGTTCCCCCTATTCCCATTCATCCTCCACACTAACTGCAGACTGTGCGATACCAGAACTTAAAGGCATTGACTCTCCATGTGGGGTTTTTGTTAGTAAAGCGGCATGAATGTCGATCCGGAGCCCCAGGAGAGGAACAATGAGGTGCGTTTTAGAAACCTTTCCCGATCATATGGTATACCTGTCGCTGGGTTTCCCAAGCATGGTTTAGCTGTAGGAAGATTCCCTTCAACCTGGAGTGTTGGGACCCTTGGAATGAGTAGCATGAAGTATTGCATTAAACTTTCGGCAGTTGCTCACCAAAGCTCACCAATCCTCTCAGCCCCAAGTGTCCAGCCTTATGTCTTATCCAGCTGTGGGTTTATATGTGGTCAATCCAGGTTGCATCACAGCCCCTGAGCGAATATTGTAAGAATTTTTCTCTCTTTGATTGTTTCTGCGTTTTGTTTTTAAAATTTATTTCTATAATGGGGTTTAGCTCATTTTCACTGCTGTGTTTGTGCTGCTCTGCACACACTTGATTCCCTTATGAAGATATGTCAATACATGGGTCTTAAGATTCTTATTACTCAGATTTATTTCTGTGCAGTGTATTGGGTGTGTTGAGGCCAGTTCATTGAGCAAGGTGTAGATCTTGTCTAATACTTATTTGGTTTATTGAACGGTATCTGTGCTAATTTCAAACTCTGGTTTTATGCATCACCCCACCTCTCCTTTCCCCTTAAGTTGACATAAGTGTGTTTTCTAAATGTGAGACACTGTTCTGTTATGTAATTCATTTTTTGTGCAGCCATATTTACCCTCCCTCTATAAGTGATATCTTATGATATGTTTCTTTTTCTGTTTGACTAATTTCAAGTAGTATTATCGGACCTAAATCCACTCTTTATCCTTCTACTAGCCTTATTACATTGATTTCATGGTGAAGAGATATTCCATTGTACATAAGTGCCACATCTTCTTTATCCATTGTTCTCTTTCCTGGGATATTTAAGGTGTACTGAAGTTGAGGTTCTTGTAAACAGAGTAGCCCTAAACTGTGGTGTGCTTGTGTCTTGTTGATTTTTAGACTTCCCTAGATATACTCCCATGATTGGAAGTGTCCTATGCTCTGTAGCTCTGTTTTTTAGATGATTTAGGAACCACCATACACTTCTCCAGAGTGGCTCTCGGCAGTTCACACACTGCCCATCAGCGTATAAAGGCTCCCTGTTCTCCATGGCCTGTCCTGCATTTCTGGTTTTTACAATTTTTTAGGATGGCCCTTTTGACCAGTGGGTAATGAGACTTCTTTGTTGTGCACATTTGCATTGCTTGCTTGCTTCGTTGCCCATAAAGTGTGTATGCGTTTTTTCCTGGATATAATCAGGAAAAAACGCATACGCCCTTTTGGGCCAACTGCATCATTGTCGAAATTCTGCCGCTTTTCATGTGCTTTAAAGACGAGTCCAATCTATCTCTTGAAATCTGTTTCTTGCAATTCTGTCTTGCATTCAGATCCTCTTCTTTGCCTTACCTCAACATATTTTTGGACGTTAGTTTTCATTTATAACTCTGCAGGTTTGTGAATTGCAGTGACCCTGAGCTCCATGTTTTAAGTTGCTCTTTTGTGAGCTGGCCTCAAATCCGCAGGATTGCTTCCGGCCCTATTTTGGCTCGGGCGAGGCGGGCTGAGCCTTTTTTCAATTCTTATTCTTAATGGGAAATTAGAGTGATATGTGCCCGTCCAAACCCCTACAACTATTCTCTCATTGGTTCCCCCTCTTCCCGTTCATCCTCCTCACAATTTGCAAAATGTGTGAAACAGAAGTTGAAATGTGCTGATTCTCCAAGTGGGGAGATTCTAAGTAACGTGGCTGGAATGGTGAACAGGAGCACCAGGAGAGGATAAATGAGCTGCATTTTAGACACATCTCCCGATCACATGGTGTACAGTCCTCTGGGTTTTCCATGCATGTTTTAACTGTAGGAAGATCCCTTGAACCTGCAGATTTGGGACCCATTGAATGGGTACCAGGTAGTGTTACTTTAAAGGGTGTGCATTTCCTCATCCAACCTCACATTTCTCTTAGTGCAAACAGTTTCCAGCCTTATGTCTCATCCTGCTGTGGGTCTAGACGTGTTCAATCCATGTTGCATCACCGTCCCTGAGGAAAAGTTGTAAGAGGTTTTCTCTGTCTCTCTGTCGTTTATTTTTTTCAATTTATTACTATATTGGTTACAGCTTATTTTCAAAGCTCTGTTTCTTGCTGCTGTACATCCACTTGATTCACGTACAGAGAGACATCAGTAAATTCTTTTTCAGATTCTTACCAGTCGTATATATTCTTTTCCGGTGACTTGAGTGTGCTGAGTGCAGTTCTTTTAGCTACCGTGTAGGCCTTGTTGATTATCAGTTTGGTATTTGGAATGGTATCTTTGCTAATTTCAACCTCTTGGATGATGCCTCACCCCTCCCCACCTTTCCCGTTTAGCAGCCTTATGCGTGTTTTCTACATATTTGACTATGTTTTTGTTTTGTAAGTTATTTCATGTGTAGCTATTTTGGATTCCACCTTTAAGTGATATCTTATGATATGTGTCTTTTTCTTTTTGAATTATGTCACTTAGAATGATCATACGTAACTCCTCTGGAGTTGTTACAACTGGCCATATTTCATTGATTTCCAGGCTGAGTAATATTCCACTCTACATAAGTACCACATCTCTATCCATGTTTTCCCTCCAGAGACATTTAAGTTATATCCTAGTCGAGGATCTTTTAAACAGAGAGGCGGTAAATATTGGGGTGCCTGTGTCCTCTCGATTTTTGTTTTTCCCAAGATATACGCCCATGAGTGCAAGTGCCCTATGCTC
Source organism: Leucopleurus acutus (assembly GCF_964270905.1). Classification (NCBI taxonomy): domain Eukaryota; kingdom Metazoa; phylum Chordata; class Mammalia; order Artiodactyla; family Delphinidae; genus Leucopleurus; species Leucopleurus acutus. Next base: position 427,978 of record NW_028139196.1, read on the forward strand.
TGTAGCTCATTTTTTAGATGCTTTAGTAAACACAATACACTTCTCCAGAATGGCCGTTGGCAATATACATTTCCACTATAAGTCTCACAGGGCTCCCTCTTCTCCTTGCCCTGTCCTGCATTTCTGTTGTTTACGCTTTATGAGGATGGCTCTTCTGACTGATCTGAAGTGATATCTTTTGTAGTATTGATTTCCAGTGCCCACCTGTTTGGTTGGCTAAAAAAGTGTATGCCCTTTTCTTGAATATATACAGAATAAAACGCATACACCCTTTTTGGCCAACTGCAATGTTGGCAATGTTCAGCCCCTTTTCTTGTGCTTAATGGTGAGTCCTTTCTACCTCCTCAAATCCCTTTCCTGCCATTCTCCCTTGCTTACAAGTCCTTTTCTCTGACTTTCCTCAAGACATTTTTCAGTGATAGATATTTTCAACTCTGCAGTTTCGTGAATTTTACTGTCCCTGAGTTCCATTGTTCAACTTGTGTTTATGGGAACTGGCCACAAAGCAGCGGGATTTCCTCAAGCCCTATACTGTTTCCATGGGCAACCCTAGCCTTTGGTCAATTCGTCTTCCTGATTGGAAATTAGAGTGACATGTGCCTGTCTGAACACCTAGGACTTGTCTCTCATTGTTCCTCATCCTTCCGCTTCATCCTCTGGACAAATTCCAAACTGTACGCAACAGGATGTTGACAGTGCTGCCATCTCCAAGTGGGGAGACTGTTAGTAAAGACGCTGGAGGGGCGAACCCGAGCACCAGGAGATGAGGAGATGAGATGCCTTTTCCAAACTCTTCCCGATCAGACGGTATACCATCCTCTGGGTGTGACAGACATGTTTTAGCAGTAGGAAGAGTCCCATTCATGTAAGGAGAACACCAGGGCTTTTTCAAAATCAGTGTCTCCCCGAAACCCAAACTGGGGAATTTTTTAAGCTACGGCTACACATATGTTCATTAAGGGCCTTGGGAAGTAGGCAGAGTTCAAACTTTAGATGATTGAAGTCTTCAGGGTCAGAAGCACTCACCACCAGCTTCCCTTAGGTTACACTTTAACTGTCATTGATAGATGATGTCAATAAAAATATCTATTCTTTTTCAGATTATTTCCCCTTATAGGTTATTGCAAAATGTTGAGTGTAGTTCCCTGTGCTATACAGTAGTTCCTTGTTGATGATCTATTTTATACATAGCAGTGTGTATGTGTTAATCCCAAACTGTTAGTTTATCCCTCCTCCCACCTTTCCCCTTTGGTAATAATAAATTATAAGATTTTATACTTCTCAGAAATGGGAGAGCTGAAAGAGAGGTATCATTTTCAATGGAAAAGCATTTAAAACAAGATTGAAGCTTTAACCAAGATTATTAGATGTACATCTTTGGAAAGAAATCACTTCGTTTCTCTAATATTGACCTGACAAATAAGACAAACCTTTTCACTGAACTTGCTTATAATAAAGTGATGGAAATATCCAATGGAAGCGTTAGAAACATCTTATTTTACCCGAGCCTTATACACTGTTCTATGTTAACTACAGTTTGGCTCACACATCTGTTCATTGAGGTTACAATAGTCTCAATTTCTGTTACTGATCCTCCAGAGTGGACCCCAACAAGTGTCCCCCTGCCCAGTGTCATTGGGGCCAACAGATCGAGGCTGAGTTTGGTTCACAAGCAAAGGAAACTTTATATTTTGATCAGAGAATGGAGAGGTGAGAGCAAGCACTACCCCGTGGGCTGTGGGCTGGGCTGCTGTGTAGAGATCCTGTCAGAGTCAGTGGGAGGGAGGGGGCGGAGCTCTCGAGGGCCGGGTTGGCTGCAGCTCAGGCTCTATATCGCGGAGTCTGCACTGGGCCCCAGGAGCTGAGGTGTCGTCCCAGCCATTCTGCACTAGGAAATCTGGTCTGAAGTGCCGGGTGTGGAACCTCTGCATGCGAGACCCTAGGAGTATGTGAAATTAGACAAAGCACAAAGGATAAAAAAGGTCAGACTTGACTTTATTGCCCAGATTCCATTTTTATCTCCCAGGGATTTTTAATGGGCTTTGCTGGGGACAAACCCCTCCTCTGCCTTTTGTCCCGTTCCTCATTCTTGGAGTGCTGAGGGTGCAGACCCTTCTTCTGTAACTGCTGAGTGCTGAGTTGGGAGCCCTCATACCTAGGGACGAGGGTCAGAACTTCTCCCCAGCAGCCTCCAGGTGACGTTGATTGTCCCCAGGCCCCCTGCCTCCTTGCTCGTCCGCCTGAGCACCAGCATTGGAAGTGTTATAGATTCTAATGACCTTTAAGGGTCCAGGAAAGAGATGTGCAGAGACGCTGTGGGGGCCGGTTTCACCCCGCCCCACATTTGTTCGGCCACCTTAGGCTGACCGTTTCTGCCAGCCTAGATGCTCTGACCAGTAGTCTGCGCTTTCTTCAATTAGGCCCCTGAATTAACGTACAAACAGCACCAGGTGTCAGAGCCCTGCCCGCTCAACTCCCAGACAGTCCAGGGTCAGTGGTGATCAAGGACCATGATGGCCACTGAGTCAACAGCCTTTTGAAGTAAACAGGAGTCCAGCCAGTCTTATTGGCCACCATCAGCATGGTGTCTGTAGGCTTTTCTATGGTGACAGTGTGATATACGGTTCCCCCACCAAGATTATTAGCTCCCCTCTGGGTGCAGTAAGTCCTGCAAGCAGTAGTCTACTCTTTTGGGACACACTCTTGTTGTTTTATGAGAGAAACTCCAGGTCAAGTGATGTTCACACGAGTCGTCATGGTGCCCTGTTGCCCCCGGTTATCTCTCTGGATGTTGGAGTTGGAGGGCCTCCTCACTCGAGGTTGGTGTGCCCACGGAACGAACCCTGCAACTTCAGGGTATGGTTGGTGGTTAGGATCACCACGTGGGGTCCTTTTCCCTTAGGAGGGAGGTGGCCTTTTGGGCTGCTGATTTCCAGGTTTTTAGATACCGCCAGTATCTTGGCCAGATGTGGCAGTAGGCCAAGCCCCTTGGTGACCGTAGTTTATCCTACCTGGATGGCATTCTTGCATTGTTCCATTTCAAGTGGTCCCAGTTTTTGCACTAATTCTCCAATGGCGATTCACCTTTCACCAGGAATGTAAAGATCAAAGGGTTTAGCTAAATTAGGGAGTTCCAGGGCAAGGGTCTGAATTGACTGCTCTTTCCATTCTTGAAAGGCCACTTCTGGATTCTATTCAAAAGGATCATCATCTTTTCCTTTCAGTGTTTCATATAGAGGCCCAGCTAGTAGACTGTAGTTAGGGATCCAGAAGCAGCAAACCCTGGCCTCCCCAGGAACCCCTAAGCTGTCTTCTAGTTTTAGAAAGGGGTAAGGCTGAAAATGGTTTCTTCCCTTTCCTGGGATGGGCTTCTCCGACCTTCTGTGAGAATGAAGCCCAGGCAGGTCACCGCAGTCTGTGATATTTGAGCTTTTTCTTGGACAACTTCTATCCTTTATTGGCTTGGTAGTTCAGAGGCCTCCTTAGTAGGGCTGGTGATCAGAATGTCGTCTGTGTACTGAAGGAGGGTTTCCTTTTCCAGAGGTAGAACTTTTAGGTCTTTAGCTAAGCTTTCCCCAAAGATGGTGTGGGAATTTTTGCACCCTTGGGGCAAGACGGCCCGGAAGTATTGTTTTAGTTGTATGTTGAGTCCTGCCACCCACAAGCCAAAATTTCTTGTGACTCTGGGACTAATGGAATACAAAAGAAGGCATCATTGAAGACTAATACAGAATACCATGTCCTGGTGGTTGGTAGAATGACCAGCAGGGTGTAGGAATTAGGAGCAACTGGAGGTATATCCTCGGTGGCTTCACTGACTGTCCTGACATCCTTTACCAGGTCCCCAGCAGCCCATGGGGCTCTCGTGGTCACACCAATCCCAGAATATGGAGCTCACCTGGGCAGGTACCCCACCCCCACCCCAGCCCACGGGGCTCTCGTGGTCAGGCCCCTCCCAGGATACAGAGCTACCCTTGCAGGTACCGTGGCAGGGCTGGGCACACAGGAACCGTGCACATAGCCCTCATTGCAGAGCACCCCCAGCTCACCTGTCGCTCAGAGCTGACACAGAGCACCTCAGAGCAGGACTTGAACTAACAAACAGCAGCTGCGACAGGTCTGTGACCCTGGGCATCACTCTGTGCGGCCTCCCTCCACCTGGTCTTCCAGAGACTTCCACTGCACCCGGGGCACCAGGCCTCTGTCTCCAACCACCACCCACCCCTCCTCTCCCTGACTCCTGGGTTCCTCTCATTAGGAGAGGGTTTTCTTGAAGTTGTCTCCCACTCATGGGCCAGATAAAATGATTAGAAAACAAGCCAAAGCTGCAGCCCCTTGTCTATCCTGACTCTCAGGAGCCCACACCTGTTCCTTGGACCTGGCCGGTTCAGCAAGTTCCATTTTCTGCAACTGTGAGCCCCTGAGGGGTGATGATTGGCTGAGCTGGGCAGCCTAACCGTGCTGGCCAGCCCTCCCCAGGTGTGCCTGGGTTGAGATCAATATAAATACCACTCCAGGCAGCAAGAGCCCCTGCAGCCGTGCCTGACGCCATTTTCTCTGCCCTGTCAGCAGTCTCGGGGCTGGGCTGGTGGGAGGGAGTGAGAGGCCACGGCTTTGTGGGTGGCCCAGTGTGAGTGGGGCTCTGCTGGACTTTCTGCAGCAGTTGCCAGGCTGCCACCTGCTAAAGAAGAGGATGTGTCACCCATACCTGCTGCTGGAATTTCTCCCTGGGCAGAGGTGAGGAAGGAAAAAAGCAGTGGGGGCAGGGACAGGACGGGTATCTCAGGCAGGGAAATGGAAATCTTCCAGAAGAGCACCCAGGGCCAGGACCATCCTGGCTGGCCTGCAGGCACCAAGTCGGCCGGCATGCTGTCACTCGTGTGGCTCTATGGCCCTTCCTCTAGGCTTTCAAGTCCTTGTATATATTCAGGTGTTTTACCTGGGACGGGTGGGAACAGTTCAGCAGCAGCTGGCCTGGGGCTCATCTCACGTTTACTCACAGATGCTTCGGCACGGTCCCCCAGGCTTGTAATGAGGACACTCCTTGTGGGGTGGCTGCTGGCTGCATGCGAGCGGAATCCCCACCTCTGACCAACTTCAGAATTGTCTATCACTGGAGCAAGTGCCCTGATTGGGTTTTCATCTGTATAACTGGTGGGTTCTGTTTTGTTTTTTTCTTTTTTGTTTCAAGGTAGGTTTTATTCCTCTTTTTTGTACTTATGGATGTAAGCATGGAAATAATTCATTCATATAAATACATGTATGTGAAGGGAATAACATTTTTCCGTTTTTTTAAAAATTTTATTTTTCATTTTATTTTATTTATTTTTTATACAGCAGGTTCTTATTGGTTATCTATTTTATACATATAAATGTATACATGTCAATCCCAATCTCCCAACTCCTCCCACCGCCACCCCCCCATGGCTTTCCCCTCTTTGTGTCCATACATTTGTTCTCTACATCTGTGTCTCTATTTCTTCCCTTCAAACCGGTTAATCTGTACAGTTTTTCTAGGTTCCACATATATGCGTTAATATACAATATTTGTTTTTCTCTTTCTGACTTACTTCACTCTGTATGACAGTCTCTAGATCCATCGACGTCTCTACAAATGACCCAATTTCATTCCTTTTTATGGCTAATAGTCCATTTTATATATGTACCACATCTTTATCCATTTGTCTGTCTGTGGGCATTTAGGTTGCTTCCCTTACCTGGCTATTGTAAATAGTGCTGCAATGAACATTGTGGTGAATGTGTCTTTTTGATTTATGGTTTTCTCTGGGTATATGCCCAGTAGTGGGTTGCTGGATCATATGGTAATTCTATTTTTAGTTTTTTAAGGAACCTCCATACTGTTCTCCATAGTGACTATCAATTTACATTCCCACCAATCGTGGAAGAGGGTTCCTTTTCTCCACACCCTCTCCAGCATTTGTTGTTTGTAGATTTTCTGATGATGCCCATTCTAACAGGTGTGAGGTGATACCACATTGTAGTTTTGATTTGCATTTCTCTAATAATTAGTGATGTAGAGCAGCTTTTCATGTGCTCCTTGGCCATCTCTACGTCTTTTTGGAAGAAATGTCTATTTAGATCTTCTGCCCATTTTTGTATTGGGTTGTTTGTTTTTTTAATATTGAGCTGCATCAGCTGTTTATATATATTGGAGATTAATCCTTTGTCCATTGATTCAGTTGCAAATATATTCTCCCATTCTGAGGGTTGTCTTTTTGTGTTTGTAGTTTCCATTGCTTTGCAAAAGCTTTTACGTTTCATTAGGTCCCATTTGTTTAGTTTTCTTTTTTATGTCATTACTCTAGGAGGTGGATCAAAAAAGATCTTGCTGTGATTTATGTTAGAGTATTCTTCCTATGTTTTCCTCTAAGAGTTTTATACTGTCCGGTCTTACATTAAGGTCTCTAATCCATTTTGAATTTATTTTTGTGTATGGTGTTAGGGGGTGTTCTAATTTCATTCTTTTACATGTAGCTGTCCATTTTTCCCAGCACCACTGATTGAAGACACTGTCTTTTCTCCATTGTATAGTCTTGCCTACTTTGTCATAGATTAGTTGACCATAGGTGTGTAGGTTTATCTCTGGGCTTCTTTCTTTTTTATTTTCCTTTTACACCTTTATTGGAGTATAATTGCTTTACAATGGAGTGTCAGTTTCTGCTGTATAACAAAGTGAATCAATTATACATATACATATATCACCATATCCCCTCCCACCCTCCACATCCCACCCCTTTAGGTGGTCGCAAAGCACCGAGTTGATCTCCCTGTGCTATGTGGCTGCTTCCCAGTAGCTATCGATGTTACATTTGGTAATGTATATATGTCCATGGCACTCTCTCACTTCGTCCCAGCTTACCCTTCCCCCTCCCTGTGTCCTCAAGTCCTTTCTCTATGTCTGTGTCCTTAATCCTGTCCTGCCCCTAGGTTCTTCATAAACTTTTTTCTTTAGATTCCATATATCTCTGTTAGCACACGGTATTTATTTTTCTCTTTCTGACTCACTTCACTGTGTAGGACAGACTCTAAGTCCATCCCCCTCACTACAAATAACTCAGTTTTGTTTCTTTTTATGGCTGAGTAATATTCCATTTATATATGTGCCAGATATTCTTTATCCATTCATCTGTCGATGGACACTTAGGTTGCTTCCATGTCCTGGCTATTGTAAGTAGAACTGCAACGAACATTGTTGTATATAACTCTTTTTGAATTATGGTTTTCTCAGGGCAAATGCCCAGTAGTTGGATTGCTGGGTCGTATGGTACTTCTATTTTTAGTTTTTTAAGGAACCTCTATACTGTTATCCCTAGTGGGTATAGCAATTTACATTCCCAGCAACAGTGCAAGAACGTTCCCTTTTCTCCAGTAAATGCCTCTCCAGCATTTATTGTTTGTAGATTTTTTGATGATTGCCATTCTGACTGCTGGGAGGTGATAACTCACTGTAGTTTTGATTTGCATTTCTCTAATGATTAGTGATGTTCAGCATCCTTTCATGTGTTTATTGGCAATCTGTATATCTCCTTTGGAGAAATGTCTATTTAGGTCTTCTGCCCATTTTTGGATTGTGTTGTTTGTTTTTGTGATATTGAGCTACACGAGCTGCTTGTAAATTTTGGAGATTAATCTTTTGTCATTTGCTTCATTTGAAAACATTTTCTCCCATTCTGAGGGTTGTATTTTCGTCTTGTTTATGTTTTCCTTTGCTGTGCAAAAGCTTTGAAGTTTCATTAGGTCCCATTTGTTTATTTTTGTTTTTATTTCCACTTCTCTAGGAGGTGGGTCAAAAAGGATCTTGCTGTGATTTATGTCATAGAGTGTTCTGCCTATGTTTTCCTCTAATAATTTTATAGTGTCTGGTCTAACATTTAGATCTCTAATTAATTTTGAGTTTATTTTTGTGTATGGTGTTATGGAGCATTCTAATTTCATTCTTTCACGTGTGGTTGTCCAGTTTTCCCAGCACCACTTACTGAAGAGACTGTCTTTTCTTCATTGTATATCTTTGCCTCCTTTGTCATAGATGAGTTAGCCATAGGTACGTAGGTTTATCTCTGGGCTTTCTATCTTGTTCAATTGATCTATATTTCTGTTTTTGTGCCAGTACCATATAGTCTTGATTAATGTAGCTTTGTAGTATAGTCTGAAGTTAGGAAGTCTGATTCCTCCAGCTCTTTTAATTTCCCTCAAGATTGCTTTGGCTATTCGGGGTCTTTTGTGTCTCCATACAAATGTTAAGATTTTTTTTGTTCTAGTTCTGTAGAAAATGCCAGTGGTATTTGATAGGGATTGCATTGAATCTGTAGCTTGCTTTGGGTACTATAGTCATTTACACAATATTGATTCTTCTAATCCAAGAACATGGTTTATACCTCCATATGTTTATATCATCTTTGATTTCTTTCAGCAGTGTCTTATAGTTTTCTGAGTACAGGTCTTTTACCTCCTTATGTAGGTTCATTCCTCCGTATTTTATTCTTTTTGTTGCAATGGTGAATGAGATTGTTTCCTTAATTTCTCTTTCTGATCTTTCATTATTAGTGTATAGGAATGCAAGAGATTTCTGTGCATTAATTTTGTATCCTGCAACTTTACCAAATTCATTGATTAGCTCTAGTAGTTTTCTGGTGGCATCTTTAGGATTCACTATGTGTAGTATCGTGTCATTTGCAAACAGTGACAATTTTACTTCTTCTTTTCCAATTTGTATTCCTTTTATTTCTTTTTCTTCTCTGATTACTGTGTCTAGGACTTCCAAAACTATGTTGAGTAATAGTGGTGAGAGTGGACATCCTTGTCTTGTTCCTGATCTTAGAGGAAATGCTTTTAGTTTTTCACTATTGAGAATGATGTTTGCTGTGGGTTTGTCATATACTGCCTTTATTATGTTGAGGTAGATTCCCTCTATGCCCACTTTTTGGAGACTTTTAATCATAAATTGGTGTTGAATTTTGTCGAAAGCTTTTCCTGCATCTATTGGGATGATCATATTTTTATTCTACAATTTGTTAATGTGGTGTATCACATTGATTGATTTGTGTATATTGAAGAATTCTTGCATCCCTGGGATAAACCCCACCTGATCATGGTGCATGATCCTTTTAATGTGTTGTTCAATTCTGTTTCCTAGTATTTTGTTGAGGATTTTTACATCTATATTAATCAGTGATATTGGTCTCTAATTTTCTTTTTCTGTAGTATCTTTGTCTGGTTTTGGTATCAGGGTGATGGTGGCCTCATATAATGAGTTTGGGACTGTTCCTTCCCCTGAAAAGTTCTGAAGAGTTTGAGAAGATTGGGTGTTAGCTCTTGTCTAAATGTTTGATAGAATTCACCTCTGATGCCATCTAGTTCTGGACTTTTGTTTGTTGGAAGATTTTTAATCACACTTTCAATTTCATTACTTGTGATAGGTCTGTTCATATTTTCTATTTCTTCCCGGTTCAGTCTTGGAAGGTTATACCTTTCTAAGAATTTGTCCATTTCTTCCAGGTTGTCCATTTTATTGGCATAGAGTTGTTTGTAGAGGTCTCTTAGGATGCTTTGTATTTCTGTGGTGTCTGTTACAACTTCTCCTTTTTCATTTCTAATTTTATTGATTTGAGTCCTCTCCCTCTTTTACTTGAGTCTGGCTACAGGTTTATCGTTTTTGTTTATCTTCTCAAAGAACCAGCTTTTAGTTTTATTGATCTTTGCTATTGTTTTTATTTCATTTATTTCTGCTCTGATCTTTATGATTTCTTTCCTTCTATTAACTTTGGGTTTTGTTCTTCGTTCTCTAGTTCCTTTAGGTGTAGGGTTAGATTGTTTATTTGAGATTTTTCTGGTTTCTTGAGGTAGGCTTTTATTGCTATAAACTTCCCTCTTAGAACTGTTTTTGCTGCATCCCATAGGTTTTCAATCATCGTGTTTTTGTTGTCATTTGTCTCTAGGTAGTTTTTGATTTCCTCTTTTATTTCTTCAGTGATCTCTTGGTTATTTAGAAACGTATTGTTTAGCCTCCATGTGTTTGTTTTTTACGTTATTTTCCCTGTAATTGAGTTCTAATCTCATAGCATTGTGGTCGGAACAGCTGCTTGATATGATTTCAGTTTTGTTAAATTTACTGAGGCTTTATTTGTGACCCAAGATGTGATCTATCCCGGAGAATGTTCCGTGTACCATTGAGAAGAACTTGTAGTCTGCTGTTTTTGGATGGAATGTCCTATAAATATCCATTAAATCTATCTGGTCTATTGTGTCATTTAAAGCTTGTGTTTCCTTATTAATTTTCTGTCTGGATGATCTCCATTGGTGTAAGTGAGGTGTTAAAGTCCCTTGCTATTATTATGTTACTGTTGATTTCCTCTTTTATAGCTGTTAGCAGTTGCCTTATATATTGAGGTGTTCCTGTGTTGGGTACATATATATTTATAATTGTTATATCTTGGATTGATCCCTTGATCATTATGTAGTGTCCTTCCTTGTCTCTTGTAACATTCTTTATTTTAAAATCTATTTTATCTGATATGAGTATTGCTACTCCAGCTTTCTTTTGATTTTCATTTGCATGGAATATATTTTCCATCCCCTCACTTTCAGTCTGTATGTGTCCCTAGGTTTGAAATGGGTCTCTTGTAGACAGCATATATATGGATCTTGTTTTTCTATCCATTCAGTAAGCCTGTGTCATTTGGTTGGAGCATTTAATCCATTCATGTTTAAGGTAATTATCAATATGTATGTTCCTATTACTATTTTCTTAATTGTTATGGGTTTGTCTTAGTGGGTCCTTTTCTTCTCTTGTGTTTCCCACTTAGAGAAGTTCCTTTAGCATTTGTTGTAGAGCTGGTTTCATGGTGCTGAATTCTCTTAGCTTTTGCTTGTCTGTAAAGCTTTTGATTTCTCCATCAAATCTGAATGAGATACTTGCTGGGTGGAGTACTCTTGGTGGTAGGTTCTTCCTTTTCATCACGTTAAATTTATCATGCCACTCCCTTCTGGCTTGTAGATTTTCTGCTGAGAAATCAGCTGTTAACCTTATGGGAGTTCCGTTGTATGTTGTCATTTTTCCCTTGTTGCTTTCAATAATTTTTCTTTGTCTTTAATTTTTTCAATTTGATTACTGTGTGTCTCGGCATTTTTCTCCTTTGGTTTATCCTGCCTGGGACTCTCTGCGCTTCGTGGACTTCGGTGGCTATTTCTTTTCCCATGCTAGGGAAGTTTTCAACTATAATCTCTTCAGATATTTTCTCGAGTCCTTTCTCTCTCTGTTCTCCATCTGAGACCCCTATAATGCGAATGTTGTTGCATTTAATGTTGTCCCAGAAGTCTCTTAGGTTGTCTTCATTTATTTTCATTCTTTTTCTTTATTCTGTTCCATGGCAGTGATTTCCACCTTTCTGTCTTCCAGGTCACTTATCCGTTCTTCTGTCACAGTTATTCTGCTACTGATTCCTTCTAGTGTATTTTTCATTTCAGTTATTGTATTGTTCATTTCTGTTTGTTTGTTCTTTAATTCTTCTAGGTGTTTGTTCCTTAATTCTTCTAGGTCTTTGTTAAGCATTTCTTGCATCTTCTCGATCTTTGCCTCCATTATTTTTCTAAGGTCTTGGATCATCTTCACTATCATTATTCTGAATTCTTTTACTGGAAGGTTACCTATCCCCACTTCATTTCATTGTTTTTCTGAGGATTTATCTTGTTCCTTGATCTGGTATAAAGTCCTCTGCCTTTTCATTTTCTCTATCTTTCTGTGAATGTGGTTTTCCTTCCACAGGCTGCAGAATTGTAGTTCTTCTTGCTTCTGCTGTCTGCTCTCCAGTGATTGAGTCTATCTGAGAGGCTTGTGCAAGCTTCCTTATGCGAGGGACTGGTGGTGGGTAGAGCTGGGTGTTGCTCTGGTGGGCAGAGCTTTAATCTGCTTGTCTGTGGATTAAATAAAAGTTTAATAAAAAGTTTAATCCGCTTGTCTGCTGAGGCATGGGGCTGGGTTCTCTCCCTGTTGGTTGTTTGGACTGAGGCGACCCAGCACTGGAGCCTACCTTGCTCTTGGTGAGGCTAATGGTGGACTCTGGGAGAGTTCATGCCAAGGAGTATTTCCCAGAACTTCTGCTGTCAGTGTCATTGTCCCCATGGTGAGCTGCAGCCACACCCCACCTCTGCAGGAGACCCTCTAAAACTAGCAGCTAGGTATGATCATTCACCTATGGGGTGACTGCTCCTTCCCCTGGGTCCTGATGTGCACACTACTTTGTGTGTGTCCTCCAAGAGGGGAGTCTCTGTTGAGACTCTGAGTCTCTGAGTGCAGTTGAGACTCTGAGTGGAGTCGCACAGACTCTGGGTCCTGTGGAGCTTCGATGTTTTGTGGTTCTAGAAATCCTATAGGAGACGGTCCACAGCAGGTGAAGCTAATGCTGTCATAGAGGTGGTGAAACCAAAGATCTGCAGTTCCGACTAGAGGTGCTGATGTACAAACAGGACAAAATCATCTCATGTGAATGTAGTTCAGGCATGTTTAAAATGAATGCAGTCATGTTAATGCCTAACATCTTCTATCTTGTGCCTCTCCTCAAGGACCCCCTCCTCAGTTCCTGAGTCTCCTGTAAGTCATGTACAGGGGAATGGAGAGTGGGCTCTGTCCAGTCTGAGCCCTGAGTTACCCTGTGTGTATCTTAGGATACTTTGTATTTCTGTGGTGGCTCTTGTAACATCATCTCTTTCAGTTCTGATTTATTTGGGCCCTCTCTTTTAAAAAAAAGTACTACTGTTGTCTTTTATTCTTTACAGAAGTTTAATAAGTGTTTGATCTACTACCCTTACTCTATGTATACTTTTTGCCGTGAGATTTTTACTTTTGTTTGTTTTCTTGTTACTGTCAATAATTAGTGAGAATTCTTTTAAGCTACCTTCAACATTGCTTATAAAGCTGCTTTATTAGTGATGACAGAGCTTTAATGGAAGTCGTGTTCTGGTTGTAAACTAGAATGCAATGTGCCAGCAAAAAGTCCCTTAAGTGTATGTCTCATTACTTCTTGTTCTTTTTTTTCCTTTTTTCTCTCTTTTTTTTCTTGTTCTTTTTTTAATTTTTATTTTTTATCAGAGCAAATTTGATTAAAATGTTTTGTTTGTTCTAGGTGTGTAAGATGTGGTTCTTTTACACATATACATGTATCTATACTTCTTCAGATCGTTTTCTCATGTAGCTTGTGACACAATGTTGAGTAGTCTTCTCTTGGTATTCCGTAGGTCTTTGATGATTATATATTTCACATGTGTTTCTATACCTATGTTAACCCCAATATCCTAATATATCCAGTCCTCACACCTTTCCATTTGGTGAACCTTAACTTTGTTTAATGAATCTGTGATTGCCTTTCTCTGTGGAAATATCTTCATTGGTATCAATTTTTAGCTAACACCTATAAGTGATATTATAGGGTATGTGTCTTTTGCTGTCTGACTTAGTACAATTTGCCTGATTACCTCTAGAATCATCTACGGTGCTGCAAATGGCATTGTTTCATTTTTTTCCCTAGATAATATTCCATCTGTACATGTACCAGTTCTTCTTTGTCCACTCACCTCTTGATGGACTTTCTGGTTGCCTCCATGTCTTGGCTATTGTAATACTGCTGCACTGCACATTTGCCTGCCTGTGTCTTTCCAATTCTGTCTTCTTATGTTATAGGCCCAAGAGTGGGCCTCCTGTATCATATAGTATCTCAGGGTTTACCGTTTAAATGCACCATGATTCTGTGCTCATTAGTGGCTCTTTCCAGGTTACATCTCACTTAAAGTTGAGGGTATGCATTTCTCCACAACACCTTCAGCATTTGTTTATTTATTTATTTTTAACATCTTTATTGAAGTATAATTGCTTTACAATGGTGTGCTAGCTTGTGCTTTACAACAAAATGAATCAGTTATACATATACATATGTTCCCATATCACTTCCCTCTTGCGTCTCCCTCCCTCCCACCCTCCCTCCCCTCCAGGCGGTCACAAAGCACCGAGCTGATCTCCCTGTGCCATGCTGCTGCTTCCCACTAGCTATCTACCTTACGTTTGGTAGTGTATATATGTCCATGCCTCTCTCTCCCTTTGTCACAGCTTACCCTTCCCCCTCCCCATATCCTCAAGTCCATTCTCTAGTAGGTCTCTGTCTTTACTCCTGTTTTACCCCTAGGTTCTTCATGACATTTTTTTTTCTTAAATTCCAGGTATATGTGTTAGCATACGGTATTTGTCTCTCTCTTTCTGACTTACTTCACTGTGTATGACAGACTCTAGGTCTATCCACCTCATTACAAATAGCTCAATTTTGTTTCTTTTTATGGCTTCAGCATTTATTGTTTGTAGTTTTCTTGCTGATGGATATTCTGACTGGTATGAGCTGATACCTCTTTGTGGTTGAATTTGCATATGACTCATAATCCTTTGAAATTGAGCTTTAAGACATGTCCTTTTTATTTTTCAAACTGTGATTACAGCTTAGCCCTTCAAAGTGTTTTCTAAAGTATGTGTTACATTTTGAAATTTATTGGCCATTACCTCCCTCAAAACATTTTGAGGGCAGGTTTCATTTACAGCCCTGCAGTACTTGTTCACATGAAGTGACCATTAGCACAGGCTTTAAAGCTGCTTTTGCAGGTAACGGCCAGATTGCGGCAGCCTTTCTTTGTTCCCCATGCTGGTACTAGGGAAACAGAGCTTCCGGCCAGTGGTCTTCCTCGGTTATAAATTAGAGTGGAATGTGCCCGGATAAACCCCCAAAGGCTGATGTCTCCTTATTTTTGTTTCTTTTTTAAATTTAATTTATATTTTTATCGGAGTAATATTCCATTGTGTATATGGACCACTTCTTGGTGCATAGCTCTGTTGAGGGACATTTTCGCTGCTTCCAAGTGTTGGCTATATTAAATATTGCTGGAGTGCAAGATTGCCAGCCTGTGACTTTTTGATTCTCATTTTCTCAGGTGATAGGCCCAGCAGTGGGTGTGACTGATTGACTAGTAGCTCAATGTTTACCTTTTCAAAGCACCTCCATTGTGTTTTCATTAGTGGCTCTTACCATGTCTCCCTTAGAACCGAGGGTACGAACTTCTCCACAATCCCTTCAGCATTTATAGTTTGCAGCATTTTTGCTAATGGCCAGTCTGACTGCTGTGACCTGATAGGTTTTTGTAATTTGGGTTTGCATGACTTTAAAAATTCCTAAAATTCATCATTTTCCACGCCTTTTTCCTTTCTGTTAAAAATCAAGTGTGAGTACAATATATCTCTTGAAGCTCTCTTCTTGGAAGGTTGCCCTCTTTTGAATTTTTGGTGGATATTCGACCCCAGGATTTTTTTGGAGGGCAGATGTCATTACAGAACTGCAAGTTTGGTGAATATTTAGTGACCATTAGCACTGGGTTTAAAGCTGCTGTTGTGGGAAACGGCCACAAGGAGGCAGCATTTGTCCTTTCCCAAATCTGAGTACTAGGGCAGCAGAGCCTTTCTGGAAGTCGTGGTCCTAGGTTTTAAGTTAGAATGGAATGTGCCAGGAGGAACGCCCATAAGTTTATGTCTCATTACATCTTGGTTTTTAAAATTTATTTAATCGGGGTAATGATTAGATATTGTTTGTCCAGATGTACACAATCTGGTTCATTTGTACAATATATATGTCTATTCATGTTCAGATCCTCTTCCCATGTAAAATATTACAGTGTTCCGTAGACCTCCCTTGCTATATGGTCCGTCTTTTCGATATATGTTTATTATATGTATTTGTATACGTATGGTAACGTTAATCTTAATTTATCCATTCTGCCCACCTTTCCTTTTAGATAAGCATACTTAATTTCTAAGTCTGTGAGTGTCTTTCTCTGTGGAAATATGTTCATTTGTGTTAGTTATTAGATAACGCCTATAAGTGATATCATAGGATATAGGTCTTTTGCTTTCTGACTTACCTCATATTCTGTGATTATCTCCAAGCTCATCTATGGCACCTCAAATAGCAGTGTTTCATTGTTTTCTATGGCTAATATTCTATTGTGAACGTGGACCACTTCTTCTTCATCCATACATCTGTTGATGGACATTTTGGTGGCTTCACTGTCTTGGCTATTGTGAATAAGGCTGCAGTGTAGCTTTTGCAGCCCGAGTCTTCTCGATTCTGGTCTTCTCAGGTGAGAGGCCCAGTGGTGTGACTGCTGCATCGAATGGTATCTCAACTTTTACTTTTAATCGTAGCTCCTTTCTGTTCTCATTATTGGCTCTTACCACGTTACATCTCACCAGCAGCTAGAGGGTACACAGTTCTCTAAAACCCCTTCAGAATTTATTGTTTGTAGATCTTTTGCTGATGGTCAGTCGACTGGTGTGAGTTGAAACCTTTTTGTACATTAGATTTGCATGAGTCTAATAATTCCTGAGGTTGAGCTTTCACCCATTTTCCTTTTTTTAAACAAGAGAGTGAGTCAAACTTACCTCTTCATACTATCGTCTTGAAAAATTTGTCAGTTTTGAATTTTATTGTCCATTCCCTACCTCAGCACAGTTGTTTAGGGCAGGTGTCCTTTGCAGCCCTGAGTCCTTGTGAATGTTAAGAGAACATTAGCTGTGGGCTTAACGCCACTCTTGCGGAAAACGGCCACAAGGCAGCAGAATTTCTACATTGCCAACTCTGGGTTTTTGGGCAGCAGAGCCTTCCTGGAAATCGTGTTAGTAGGCTGCAAATTAGAGTGGAATGTGCCAGAGCACATCCCCAAGAGCTTATATCTCCTTACTTCTTGTTTGTTTTATAAATTTAATTTTTATTAATTATCAGAGCAAACTTGATAAAAATATTTTGTTTCTCCTAGGTGTACAGAATCTGGTTCATTATATCAATGTATCTGTCATTTATCTTTGCATTCTTTACTGTGTAGGTTATTACAGAGTGTTGCCTAGACCTCTCTTGGTATTCCATAGGTATTTTGTGATTATATATTTCATATGTATTAGTACATGTCTGTTAACCCTCATATCCTAATTCACACATTCCTTACACTTTTCCATTTGGTTAAACATAATTTTTTTTTCTTAATCCATGCTTTTCCTTCTCTTGGAAATAAGTTCGTGAGTATCAACTTTTAGGTAACACCTAGAAGTGATGTCATAGGATATCTGTCTTTCACTTTCTTTCTTTAATTTGAGTGATTATCTCTAGGTCCTTATATGGTGGTGCAAACGGCACTGTTTCATTGTTTTCCATGGCTAATATTCCATTGTTTATATGGACCACTTCCTCTTTGTGCATTTTTCTGTTGATGGACATTTTGGTTTCTTCCAAGTCTTGGCTATGTTAAATATTCCTGCAGTACAGGATTGCCAGCCTGTGTCTTTTCCATTCTGCTCTGCTCAGGTGATAAGCACATCAAAGGACCTACCAGATCACATGGTAGCTCAATTTTTACCCTTAAACGCACCTCCATTATGTTCTCGCTACTGGCTGTTACCAGTTTACATCCCCCCAGCAGCTGGAGGGTACACAGTTCTCTGAAACCCCTTCAGCATTTATTCTTTGTAGACTTTTTGCTGAAGAACATTCTGACGGCTGTGAGGTGAACATTTCTGTAATTGGATTTGCATGGCTTTATTCATTGCTGATGTTGTGCATTTTTCAATTTCCTTTTATTTTAAAGAGAAAAAAAGAAAAGACAAAATGTGCGTAAAATATGCCTCTTGACATTGTCTTCTTGAAATGTTGACGTCTTTTGAATTTTCTGGTCGATTACGACCCCAGGACATTTTTTGAGGCCCGGTGTCCTTTACAGTGCTGCACATATTTTGAATATTTTTTGAGGCCCGGTGTCCTTTACAGTGCTGCACATATTTTGAATATTAAGTGAACATTACCTCTTGGTTTAAAGCTGCTGTTGTGTGAAACAGCCACAAGGCGGCAGCATTTCTCCTTTACCAAATCTGGTTACCAGGGCAACAGAGCCTTAATGGAAATCCTGTTCTAGGTTGAAAATTAGAATGGGATGTGCCAGGAAAAATTCCTTTCAGTTTATGTCTCATTATTTCTTGTTCATATTTTTAATTTAATTTTTATTTTTTATCGCAGCAAATTTGATTACAATGGTTTTTTTTTTGTTCTAGGTGTGCAAGATGTGGTTCTTTCACACACATACATATATCTATTCTTCTTTGGAACCTTTTCCCAGGTAGGTTATGACACAATGTTGAGTAGTCTTCTCTTGGTATTCCATAGGTCTTTGGTGATTATATATTTCACATGTGTTTCTATATCTATGTTAACCCCAATATCGTAATGTATCCAATCCTCACACCTTTCGATTTGGGGAACCATAAGTTTGTTCAATGAATCTGTGATTGCCTTTCTCTGTGGAAATATCTTCATTGTTATCAATTTTCAGGTAACACCTATAAGTGATATACGTTAGGTGTCTTTCGCTTTCTCACTTACTACAAGTTGCATGGTTACCTCTAGACTCATCTATGGTGCTGCAAATGGCATTGTTTCATTTTTTTCCCGAGCTAATATTCCATCTCTATATGTAACAGTTCCTCTTTGTCCACTCATCTGTTGATGGACTTTTGGTTGCTTCCATGTCTTGGCTATTGTAATACTGCTGCAGTGCAGATTTGCCTGCCTGTGTCTTTCCAATTATGTCTTCTTATGTTATAGGCCCAGGAGTGGGCCTGCTGGATCATATAGTAGCTCAATGTTTACCTTTTAAAGGCACCTCCACCCTGTTCCCATTAGTGACTCTTACCAGGTTACGTCCCACTTCAAATTAAGGGTATGCATTTCTCCACAACCTTTTCAGCATTGATCATTTGTAGTTTCTTTCCTGATGGTTATTCTGAATGGTGTGAGCTGATACCTCTGTGTGGTTGGATTTGCATGTGTCTCATAATCCTTTGAAATTGAGCTTTCAGGCATGTCCTTTTATTTTTCAAACGGTTATTACAGCTTAGTTCTTCAAATGGTTTTCTTGAAATATGTGCCACATTTTGAAATACTTTGACCTTTACCTCCTGCAAAACATGATGAAAGCAGGTTTCCTTTACAGCCCTGCAGGACTTGTTCATATGAAGTGAAAATTAGCATAGGTTTTAAAGCTGCTTTTGCAGGTAATGGCCAGAGGGTGGAGCATTTCATAATTCTATGAAACATAACTGAACACACAATATATATTTTTTCTTTTAAATTTCCATTGTTACTTTTTTAAAGTACAATTATAATTGAAGTTCTTTGTAACAAGTGAAATTTAAAAAATTAAAGGAAAAGATAATATTTTACCACTTGCCATCCTTTCCCATTTACTGAAACGACCAGCATAATGTGTAGAGTTCTCATTTTATTCAGGTGTTCTATACATCTGGAATATCATGCTTCTCACTGTAGAAAAACAGATTTAGCTCTCACACTTTTTATAGGCTACATAACAGTCCATAGAACAGAAGTACCAACTATTTCAGACTTAGCTTTTTGAGGGACACTCAGGTTACTTTCTGTTTTATTTTGTTGTTCTTTTTCTGGGGGGGAGTAGGAGTTTATTATTTATTTATTTATTTTTGTTGTGTTGGGTCTGACTTTCCGTGTGAGGGCTTTCTCTAGTTGTGGCAAGTGGGGGGCCACTCTTGATCTCGGTGCGCGGGCCTCTCACTATTGCGGCCTCTCTTGTTGCAGAGCACAGGCTCCAGATGCGAGGGCTCACTGGTTGTGGCTTATGGGCCTAGTTGCTCCATGGCATGTGGGATCCTCCCAGACCAGGGCTCGAACCTGTGTCCCCTGCATTAGCAGGCAGATTCTAACCACCGCACCACCAGCGAAGCCCCCTATTTTGTTGTTCTGCTAGTTTGTTTTAACCCAAGAAAATATTTTTTTAAATACAAAAAAACTAAATTAAGCTAAGGGTAAGGATTAGGGTTTAGGGTAAGGTTTAGGGTTAGGATACGGGTTAGGATTATTGTACGGCTTAGAGTATGGTTTAGGGTTATGGTTGTGGTATGGGTTAGTGTTAGGGTACAGTTTAGGGTATGGCTATGGTTTAGTGTTAGGGTACGGGTTAAGGTATGGGTTAGTGTTAGGGTATGGGTTAGGATTAGGGTATGGTTTACATTCAGGGTTATGGTTAGGTTTAGTGTATGGGTTAGTGTTAGGTATGGGTTAGGGTAAGGGTTAGGATTAGGTTTAGTGTTAAGGAAGGGGTACAGTTTAGGGTACAGTATAGGGAACAACAAAGGGTTAGGGTTAGGGTACGTGTTAGGGTACAGTTTAGTGTTAGTGTACGGGTTAGGATTAAGGTATGGTTTAGGGTAAGGTTTAGGGTTAGGGTTAGGGAACGGGTATGGTTTGGGGTACAGTTTAGGGTATGACCACGGGTTAGGAGTAGGGTAAGTGTTAAGGTATAGTTTAGTGTTAGTGTACAGGTTAGGATTATGGTACGGCATAGTGTAAGGGTTAGGGTTAGGGTTAGGGAATGGGTACAGATTAGGTTACAGGTTAGGGTATGACAATGGGTTAGGGTTAGGGTACGTGTTAGTGTATGGGTTAGGATTAGGGTACGGGTTAGGTTATGGGTTAATGTTAGGGGATGGGTTAGGATTAGGGTACGGGTTATGGTACGGTTTAGGGAAAGGGTTAGGATATGGGGTAGGGTAAGGATAAAGTTTAGTGTATGGCTATGTGTTACTGTTAGGGTACATGTTAGCGTACGGGTTAGTGTTTGTGTACAGCTTACGGTAAGGGTTAGGGTTAGGGAACGGGTACGGTCTCAGGTACAGGTTAGGGTACGGTAGCGGGATAGGGTTAGGGTACGTGTTAGGATGAGACTTCTTTGTAGTGTAGATTTGAATTTCCCGCTTGCTTGGTTGGCCAAAAAGGGCGTATGCGTTTTATCCTGAATATATTCAGGAAAAAACGCATACGCCCTTTTTGGCCAAGTGCATCGTTGCCGAAGATCTGCCGCTTTTCATATGCTTTAAATGCAATTCCAATCTACCTCCTGAAATCTGTTTCCTGCAATTGTGCCTTGTTTCAAGTCCTCTTCACAGCCATACCTCAATACATTTTTGGACAATAGTTGTCCTTTATAACTCTGCAGGTTTGTGAATTGCAGTGCCCCTGAGCTCGTTTTTTCAACTCGCTTTCTGTGAGCTGGCCACAAATCAACAGGATTGCTTCAGGCCCTATTCTGGTTCCGGCACGGCATGCTGAGTCTTTGGTTAATTCTACATCCTGGTGGGAAATTAGAGTGAAATGTGCCCGTCCAAACACCTACAGCTAGTCTCTCATTGGTTCTCCCTATTCCCGTTCATCCTCCGCAGAAATTGCAGAGTGTGCCAAACAGGAGGTTACAAGCACTGACTCTCCAAGTGGGGAGATTGTTAGTAAAGCGCCTGGAATGGCGAACCCGAGTACCAGCGGACGAATAATGAGATGCGTTTTAGAAACCTTGCCCGATCACACTGTGGACCATCCTCTGGGTTTCCCACACATGTTTTAGCTGTAGGAAGAATCCCTTAAACCTGGAGAGTTGGGACCCATGGAATGGGTAGCACGCAGTACTACTTCAAAGGGTTTGCATTTGCTCACCGAACCTCACCAATCCTCACAGCCCCAAGTGTCCAGCCTTATGTCTCTCCCAGCTGTGGGTGTAGATGTGGTAAATCCAGGTTTCGTCACAAGCCCTGAACGAATTATTTAAGAATTTATCTCTCTTTCACTGTCTTTGTGTTTTGATTTTGAAATTTATTTTTATAATGGGGTTTAGCTGATTTTCACTGCTGTGTTTATGCCGCTCGATGCACACTTGATCCTCTTATGGAGACATATAAACACATAGGTTTTAAGATTCTTACTAGTCAGATATATTCCTCTGCAGTGAATAGGGGGTGTTGAGTCCACTTCATTGAACAAGGAGTATATCTTGTCTATTACTGGCTTATGGAACGGTATCTGTGCTCATTTCAATCTCTGGTTTTATGCAGCACCCCAACTCACCTTTCCCCTTAAGCAAGCATAAGTTGGTTTTCTAAATGTGAGACTCTGTTCTGTTTTGTAATTCAGTTCATGTGTAGCCAAGTTTACATTCCCTCTGTAAGTGATATCTTATGACTAGTTTCTTTTTCTGTGTGACTTATTTCACTCAGAATCATCTTACCTAAATCCACTCATTATGCTGCTATGGGCCTGATGACATTGATTTCATTGCAGAGTGATATTCCATTCTATGTAAGTACCACAACTTCTTTATCCATTTTTCTCTTTCTGGGATACTTAAGTTGTTCCGTTGTCGAGGTTCTTGTAAACACAGCAGCCCTAAACTTTGGGGTGGCTGAGTCTTGTTGATTTTAATTTTCCTAAGCTATAGGGTCATAGGTGGAAGTGCCCGAGTCTCTGTAGCTTTGTTTTTTAGAGGTTTCAGGAAACACCATACACTTCTCCAGAGTGGCTGTTGGCCATTTACATCCCGCCCATCAGCACAACAAGGCTCCCTGTTCTCCATGGCCTGTCCTGCCTTTCTGGTTTTTACACTTTTTTCAGATGGCCCATTTGACCGGTGGGAAGTGAGACTTCATTGTAGTGTGGATTTCCATTGCACGCTTCCTTGGTTGGCTAAAAAGGCCGTATGCGTTTTTTCCTGGATATATTCAGGAAAAAACGCATGTGCATTTTTTGGCCAAGTGCATCATTGTCGAAGTTCTGCCGCTTTTCATATGTTTTAATGCAGTTTCCATCTACCTCCTGAAATATATTTCCTGCAATTGTGCCGTGCTTTCAAGTCCTCTTTGCAGCCTTACTTCAGTATATTTTTGGATGATAGCTGTCATTTATAACTCTGCAGGTTTATGAATTACAGTGCCCCTAAGGTCCTTTCTTCAACTCGCTTTCTTGTGAGCTGGCAGGAAAACCACAGGATTGCTTCAGGCCCTAATCTGGTTTCATCATGGCACGCTGAGCCTTTTGTTAATTCCTCTTCCTGGTGGGAAATTAGAGTGAAATGTGACCGTCCAAACACCTACAGCTAGTCTCTCATTGGTTCTCCCTATTCCCGTTCAACCTCTGCAGAAACTGCTAACTGTGCTAAACAGGAGTTTTAAGGCACAGACTCTCCACTTGGGGAGATTTTTAGTAAAGCATCTAGAATGGCGAACCCATGTACCAAGGGACAAAAAATGAGATGCGGTTTAGAAACGTTGCCCGATCACATGGTGTACAATCCTCTGGGTTTCCCATGCATGTTTTAGCTGTAGGAAGAATCCCTTAAACCAGGAGAGTTGGGACCCATGGAATGGGTAGCATACAGTATTACTTCAAAGGGTCTCCATTTGCTCACCGAACCTCACCAATCCTCTCAGCCCCAAATGTCCTGCCTTATGTCTCACCCAGCTGTGGGTGTGGATGTGGTAAATCCAAGTTTCATCACAAGCCCTGAACGAATTATTTAAGAACTTTCTCTCCTTCACTGTCTTTGTTTTTGAAATTTATTTTAATAATGGGGTTTAGTTGATTTTCATGGCTGTGTATACTGCTCTACACACACTTGATTCTCTTACGGAGACATATAAGTACATATGTTTTAATATTCTTATTGTCAGATATATTCCTCTGCAGTGAATAGGCGGTGTTGAGTCTAATTCGTTGAGCAAGGAGTATATCTCGTCTATTACATATTTGGCTTATGGAATAGTATCTGTGCTAATTTCAATCTCTGGTTTTACGTAGCACCCCAACTCATCATTCCCCTTAAGAAAGCATAAGTTTGTTTTCTAAATGTGAGACTCTGTTCTGTTTTGTAATTCAGTTCATGTGTAGCCAAGTTTACATTCCCTCCATAAGTGATATCTTCTGGTAAGTTTCTTTTTCTGTGTGACTTATTTCCTTTGAATCATTGTACCTAAATCCATTCATTATGCTTGTACAGGCCGGAAGACATTGATTTCATTGCTGAGTGATGTTCCATTGTACGTAAGTATGAAAACGTCTTTATCCATTTCTCTCTTTCAAGGATATTTAATTTGTACCGTAGTCGAGACTCTTGTAAACAGAGCAGCCCTAAACTTTGGGGTGGTTGTTTCTTGTTATTTTAATTTTCCTGAGTTATAGTGCTATAAGTAGGTTTAGGGTTAGGGTTAAGGTTAGGGTTAGGGAACGGGTATGGTTTAGGATGCGACAATGGTTTAGGGTGAGTGAAAGTGTTAGGGTACAGGTCAGTGTTAGTGTACCGTTTAGGATTAGGGTAAGTGTTAGGGTAATGCTTCAGGTTAGGGTTATGTTTAGGGAATGGGGATGGTTTAGGGTAGAGGTTAGGGTATGACAACAGTTTAGGGATAGCGTACATGTAAGGGTAAGGGTTAGTGTTAGCGTACGGGTGAGGATTAGGGGACGGGTTAGGGTAAGGCTTCGGGTAAGGGTTAGGGTTAGCGTTAGGGATAGGGGACGGTGACCGTTTAGGGAACAGGTTAGGGTATGACAATGGTTGAGAGTCAGCATTCGTGTTAGGGTATGAGTTAGAGTTAGCGTATGGGTTAGGATTAGGGGACCGGATAGGGTAAGATTTCAGGTAAGGGTTAGGGGACGGGGAAAGTTTAGGGTACAGGTTAGGGTACGACAAGAGTTTAGGGTGAGCGTACATGTTAGGGTATGGGTTAGTGTTAGAATATGGGTTAGAATTAGGGGACGGGTTAGGGTAAGGCTTCAGGTAAAGTTTAAGGTTAGGATTAGGGGACTGGGAAGGTTTAGGGTACAGGTTAGGGAACGACGATGGTTTAGGGTGAGTGTACATGTTAGGGCATGGGTTAGTGTTAGCATACGGGTTAGGATTAGTGGACAGGTTAAGGTAAGGCTTCGGGTAAAGGTTAGGGTTAGGGTTAGGGGACGGGGAAGTTTAGGGTACAGTTTAGGGTACGACAATGGTTTAGAGTGAGTGTACGTGTTAGGGTACGGGTTAGTTTAGCGTATGGGTTAGGATTAGGGGACGGGTTAGGGTAAGGCTTCAGGTAAGGGTTGGGTTAGGAGAGGGGGACAGTTTAGGGTACAGGTTAGGGTGTGACAGCGGTTTAGGGTGACCGTACGTGTTAGGGTATGGGTTAGTGTTAGCGTACGGGTTAGGATTAGGTGACGGGTTAGGGTAAGGCTTCAGGTAAGTGTTAGGGTTAGGGTTAAGGGACGGGGACGGTTTAGGGTACAGATTAGGGTACTACAACGGTTTAGGGTGAGTGTACGTGTTAGGATATGAGTTAGTGTTAGCGTACGGGTTAGGATGAAGGGACAGGATGGGATAAGGCTTCGGGTAAGTGTTAGGGTTAGGCTTATGG
The DNA here is from genome assembly GCF_964270905.1 of Leucopleurus acutus. NCBI lineage: Eukaryota > Metazoa > Chordata > Mammalia > Artiodactyla > Delphinidae > Leucopleurus > Leucopleurus acutus. The sequence continues at coordinate 453,308 of NW_028139196.1, forward strand.
GACAGGGACGGTTTAGGGTACATGTTAGGGTACAACAACGGTTTAGGGTGAGCATAGGTATTAGAGTACAGGTTAGTGTTAGGGTATGGCTTAGGATTAGGGGACGAGTTAGTGTAAGGCCTCGGGTAAGTGTTAGGGTTAGGGGACAGGGTCGGATTAGGGTACAGTTTAGGGTACGACAATGGTTAAGGGTGAGCATACATGTTAGGGTACAGGATAGTGTCAGCGTACGGGTAAGGATTAGGGGAAAGTTTAGGGTACGGCTTCCAGTAAGGGGTACGGTTAGGGTTAGGGAATGGAGACGGTTTAGGGCACAGGTTAGTGTACAACAACGGTTTAGGGTGAGCATAAGTGTTAGGATATGGGTTAGTGTTAGCGTACGGGTTAGGATTAGGGGACGGGTTAGGGTAAGGCTTCGGGTAAGGGTAAGGGTTAGGGTTATGGTTAAGGTTAGGGGACGGGGACATTTTAGGGGACAGGTTAGGGTACGACAGTGGTTTAGACTGAGCATACGTGTGAGGGCATGGGTTAGTGTTGGTGTACAGGTTAGGATTAGCGGACGTGTTAGGGTAAGGCTTCGGTTAAGGGTTAGGGTTATGGTTAGGGGACGGGGACTTTTTAGGGTCCAAGTGAGGGTAGGACAACGGTTTAGGGGGAGCAACCGTGTGAGGGCACGGGTTAGTGTTAGCTTACGGGTTAGGATTAGGGGACGGGTGAGGGGAAGGCTTCGGGGAAGGGTTAGGATTAGGGTCCGGGCTAGGGTTAAGGTTAGGGGACGGGAACGGTTTAGGGTCCAGGTGAGGGTACAACAACGGTTTAGGGTGAGCGTACGAGTGAGGGCATGGGTTAGTGTTAGCGTACGGGTTAGGATTAGGGTACGGGTGAGGGGAAGGCTTCGGGGAAGGGTTAAGGTTAGGGTTCGGGCTAGGGTTAGGGTTAGGGGACGGGGACGGTTTAGAGTCCAGGTGAAGGTACAACAACGGTTTAGGGTGAGCGTACGTGTGAGGGCACGGGTTAGTGTTAGCGTACGGCTTAGGTTTACAGAACGAGTGAGGGGAAGGCTTCGGGGAAGTGTTAGGTTTAGTGTTCGGGCTAGGGTTAGGGTTAGGGGACGGGGACGGTTTAGGGTCCAGGTGAGGATACGACAATGGTTTAGGGGGAGCGTACGTGTGAGGCCATGGGTTAGTGTTAGCATACGGGTTAGGATTAGAGGACGGGTGAGGGGAAGGCTTCGGGGAAGGTTTAGGGTTAGGGTTCGGTCTAGGGTTAGGGTTAGCGGACGGGGACGGTTTAGGGTCCAGGTGAGGGTACGACAACGTTTTAGGGGGAGCGTACGTGTGAGGGCGCGGGTCAGCGTGAGCGAACGGGTTTGGATTAGGGGACGGGTGAGTGTCAGGCTTCGGGGAAGGGTTAGAGTTAGGGTTCGGGCTAGGGTTAGGGTTAGGGGACGGGGACGGTTTAGGGTCCAGGTGAGGGTACGACAACGCTTTAGGGGGAGCGTACGTGTGAGGGCGTGGGTTCGCGTTAGCGTACGTGATAGGATTAGGGGACGGGTGAGGGTCAGGCTTCGGGGAAGGGTTAGGTTTAGTGTTCGGGCTAGGGTTAGGGTTAGGGGACGGGGACGGTTTAGGGTCCAGGTGAGGGTACGACAACGCTTTAGTGGGAGCGTACATGTGAGGACGCGGGTTAGCGTGAGCGTACGGGTTCGGATTAGGAGACGGGTGAGGGGAATGCTTCGGGGAAGGGTTAGGGTTAGGGTTTGGGCTAGGGTTAGGTTTAGGGGACGGAAACGGTTTAGGGTCCAGGTGAGGGTACGACAACGCTTTAGGGGGAGCGTACGTGTGAGGGCACGGGTTAGCGTGAGTGTACTGTTTAGGATTAGGGGACGGGTGAAGGTCAGGCTTCGGGGAAGGGTTAGGGTTAGGGTTTTGGCTAGGGTTAGGGTTAGGGGACGGGGAAAGTTTAGGGTACAGGTTAGGGTACGACAAGAGTTTAGGGTGAGCGTACATGTTAGGGTATGGTTTAGTGTTAGAATATGGGTTAGAATTAGGGGACGGGTTAGGGTAAGGCTTCAGGTAAAGTTTAAGGTTAGGATTAGGGGACTGGGAAGGTTTAGGGTACAGGTTAAGGAACGACGATGGTTTAGGGTGAGTGTACATGTTAGGGCATGGGTTAGTGTTAGCATACGGGTTAGGATTAGTGGACAGGTTAAGGTAAGGCTTCGGGTAAAGGTTAGGGTTAGGGTTAGGGGACGGGGAAGTTTAGGGTACAGTTTAGGGTACGACAATGGTTTAGAGTGAGTGTACGTGTTAGGGTACGGGTTAGTTTAGCGTATGGGTTAGGATTAGGGGACGGGTTAGGGTAAGGCTTCAGGTAAGGGTTGGGTTAGGAGAGGGGGACAGTTTAGGGTACAGGTTAGGGTGTGACAGCGGTTTAGGGTGACCGTACGTGTTAGGGTATGGGTTAGTGTTAGCGTACGGGTTAGGATTAGGTGACGGGTTAGGGTAAGGCTTCAGGTAAGTGTTAGGGTTAGGGTTAAGGGACGGGGACGGTTTAGGGTACAGATTAGGGTACTACAACGGTTTAGGGTGAGTGTACGTGTTAGGATATGAGTTAGTGTTAGCGTACGGGTTAGGATGAAGGGACAGGATGGGATAAGGCTTCGGGTAAGTGTTAGGGTTAGGCTTATGGGACAGGGACGGTTTAGGGTACATGTTAGGGTACAACAACGGTTTAGGGTGAGCATAGGTATTAGAGTACAGGTTAGTGTTAGGGTATGGCTTAGGATTAGGGGACGAGTTAGTGTAAGGCCTCGGGTAAGTGTTAGGGTTAGGGGACAGGGTCGGATTAGGGTACAGTTTAGGGTACGACAATGGTTAAGGGTGAGCATACATGTTAGGGTACAGGATAGTGTCAGCGTACGGGTAAGGATTAGGGGAAAGTTTAGGGTACGGCTTCCAGTAAGGGGTACGGTTAGGGTTAGGGAATGGAGACGGTTTAGGGCACAGGTTAGTGTACAACAACGGTTTAGGGTGAGCATAAGTGTTAGGATATGGGTTAGTGTTAGCGTACGGGTTAGGATTAGGGGACGGGTTAGGGTAAGGCTTCGGGTAAGGGTAAGGGTTAGGGTTATGGTTAAGGTTAGGGGACGGGGACATTTTAGGGGACAGGTTAGGGTACGACAGTGGTTTAGACTGAGCGTACGTGTGAGGGCATGGGTTAGTGTTGGTGTACAGGTTAGGATTAGCGGACGTGTTAGGGTAAGGCTTCGGTTAAGGGTTAGGGTTATGGTTAGGGGACGGGGACTTTTTAGGGTCCAAGTGAGGGTAGGACAACGGTTTAGGGGGAGCAACCGTGTGAGGGCACGGGTTAGTGTTAGCTTACGGGTTAGGATTAGGGGACGGGTGAGGGGAAGGCTTCGGGGAAGGGTTAGGATTAGGGTCCGGGCTAGGGTTAAGGTTAGGGGACGGGAACGGTTTAGGGTCCAGGTGAGGGTACAACAACGGTTTAGGGTGAGCGTACGAGTGAGGGCATGGGTTAGTGTTAGCGTACGGGTTAGGATTAGGGTACGGGTGAGGGGAAGGCTTCGGGGAAGGGTTAGGGTTAGGGTTCGGGCTAGGGTTAGGGTTAGGGGACGGGGACGGTTTAGAGTCCAGGTGAAGGTACAACAACGGTTTAGGGTGAGCGTACGTGTGAGGGCACGGGTTAGTGTTAGCGTACGGCTTAGGTTTACAGAACGAGTGAGGGGAAGGCTTCGGGGAAGTGTTAGGTTTAGTGTTCGGGCTAGGGTTAGGGTTAGGGGACGGGGACGGTTTAGGGTCCAGGTGAGGATACGACAATGGTTTAGGGGGAGCGTACGTGTGAGGCCATGGGTTAGTGTTAGCATACGGGTTAGGATTAGAGGACGGGTGAGGGGAAGGCTTCGGGGAAGGTTTAGGGTTAGGGTTCGGTCTAGGGTTAGGGTTAGCGGACGGGGACGGTTTAGGGTCCAGGTGAGGGTACGACAACGTTTTAGGGGGAGCGTACGTGTGAGGGCGCGGGTCAGCGTGAGCGAACGGGTTTGGATTAGGGGACGGGTGAGTGTCAGGCTTCGGGGAAGGGTTAGAGTTAGGGTTCGGGCTAGGGTTAGGGTTAGGGGACGGGGACGGTTTAGGGTCCAGGTGAGGGTACGACAACGCTTTAGGGGGAGCGTACGTGTGAGGGCGTGGGTTCGCGTTAGCGTACTTGATAGGATTAGGGGACGGGTGAAGGTCAGGCTTCGGGGAAGGGTTAGGGTTAGGGTTTTGGCTAGGGTTAGGTTTAGGGGACGGAAACGGTTTAGGGTCCAGGTGAGGGTACGACAACGCTTTAGGGGGAGCGTACGTGTGAGGGCACGGGTTAGCGTGAGTGTACTGTTTAGGATTAGGGGACGGGTGAAGGTCAGGCTTCGGGGAAGGGTTAGGGTTAGGGTTTTGGCTAGGGTTAGGGTTAGGGGACGTGGACGGTTTAGGGTCCAGGTAAGGGTACGACAACGCTTTAGGGGGAGCGTCCATGTGAGGTCATGGGTTAGTGCTAGCGTACGGGTTAGGATTAGGGGACGGGTGAGGGTCAGGCTTCGGGGTAGGGTTAGTGTTAGGGTTCGGGCTAGGGTTAGGGTTAGGGGACGGGGACGGTTCAGGGTCCATATGAGGGTACGACAACTCTTTAGGGGGAGTGTACGTGTGAGGGCGCGGGTTATCGTGAGCATACGGGTTAGGATTAGGGGACGGGTGAGGGTCAGGCTTCGGGGAAGTGTTAGGGTTAGGGTTCGGGCTAGGTTTAGGGTTATGGGACGGGGACGGTTTAGGGTCCAGGTGAGGGTATGACAATGCTTTACGGGGAGCGTATGTGTGAGGGCGTGGGTTAGCGTGAGCGTACGGGTTAGGATGAGGGGACGGGTGAGGGTCAAGCTTCGGGGAAGATTTAGGCTTAGGTTTTGGTCTAGGGTTAGGGTTAGGGGACGGGGACGGTTTAGGTTTCAGGTGAGGGTATGACAACGCTTTAGGGGGAGCGTACGTGTGAGGGCGCGGGTTAGCGTGAGCATACGGGTTAGGATTAGGGGACGCGTGAGTATCAGGCTTCGGGGTAGGGTTAGGGTTAGGGTTCGGGCTGGAGTTAGGCTTAGGGGTCGGGGACGGTTTAGGGTCCAGGTGAGGGTACGACAACGTTTTAGGGGGAGCGTATGTGTGAGACTGCGGGTTAGTGTTAACGTACGGGTTAGGATTAGGGGACGGGTGAGGGTCAGGCTTCGGGGAAGGGTAAGGGTTAGGGTTCGGGCTAGGGTTAGTGTTAGGGGACAGGGACCGTTTAGGGTCCACGTGAGGATACGACAACGCTTTAGGGGGAGCGTACGTGTGAGGGCATGGGTTATTGTTAGCCTACGGGTTAGGATTAGGGGCCGGGTGAGGGTCAGGCTTCGGGGAAGGGTTAGGGTTAGGGACAGGCTAGGGTTAGGGTTAGGGGACGGGGACAGTTTAGGGTACAGGTGAGGGTACGACAATGCTTTAGGGGGAGCGTACGTGTGAGGGCGTGGGTTAGTGTTAGCGTACGGGTTAGGATTAGGGGACGGGTGAGGGTCAGGCTTCGGGGAAGGGTTAGGGTTAGGGTTCGGGCTAGGGTTAGGGTTAGGGGACGGGGACGGTTTCGGGTCCAGGTGAGGGTACGACAACGCTTTAGCGGGAGCGTACGTGTGAGTGCGCGTGTTAGTGTCAGCGTACGGGTTAGGATTAGGGGACGGGTGAGGGTCAGGCTTCGGGGAAGGGTTAGGGTTAGGGACAGGCTAGGGTTAGGGTTAGGGGATGGGGACGGTTTAGGGTCCAGGTGAGGGTACGACAACGCTTTAGGGGGAGCGTACGTGTGAGGGCGCGGGTTAGTGTTAGCGTACGGGTTAGGATTAGGGGACGGGAGAGGGTCAGGATTCGGGGAAGTGTTAGGGTTAGGGTTCGGGGTAGGATTAGGGTTAGGGGCCCGGGACGGTTTAGGGTCCAGGTGAGGGTACGACAACGCTTTAGGGGGAGCGTACGTGTGAGGGCGCGGGTTAGTGTGAGCGTACGGGTTAGTATTAGGGGACGGGTGAGGGTCAGGCTTCGGGGAAGTGTTAGGGTTAGGGTTCGGGCTAGGGTTAGGGGACGGGGACTGGGACGGTTGAGGGTCCAGGTTAGGGTATGACAACACTTTAGGGGTAGCGTACTTGTGAGGGCGCATGTCAGTGTTAGCGTACAGGTTAGGATTAGGGGACGGGTGAGGGTCAGGCTTCGGGGAAGGGTTAGGGTTAGGGATCGGGCTAGGTTTAGGGTTAGGGGCCCGGGATGGTTTAGGGTTCATGTGAGGGTACGACAACGCTTTAGGGGGAGCGTACATGTGAGGGCGTTGATTAGCGTTAGCGTACAGGTTAGGATTAGGGGACGTGTTGGGTCAGGCTTCGGGGAAGGGTCAGGCTTAGGGTTCTGTCTAGGGTTAGGGTTAGGGGAAGGGGATGGTTTAGGGTCCAGGTGAGGGTACGACAACGCTTTAGGGGGAGCGTACATGTGAGGGCGTGGGTTAGCATTAGCGTGCGGGTTAGGATTAGGGGACGTGTGAGGGTCAGGCTTCGGGGAATGGTTAGGGTTAGGGTTCGGGCTAGGGTTAGGGTTAGGGGTTGGGACGGTTTAGGGTCCAGGTGAGGGTACGACAACGCTTTAGGGGGAGCGTACGTGTGAGGGAGTAAGTTAGCGTTAGCGTACGGGTTAGGATTAGGGGACGGTTTGGGGTCAGGCTTCGGGGAATGTTTAGGGTTAGGGTTTGGGCTAGGGTTAGGGTTAGGGGACGGGGACGGTTTAGGGTCCATGTGAATGTATGACAACACTTTAGGGGGAGCGTATGTGTGAGGGCGTGGGTTAGCGTGAGCATACGTGTTAGGATTAGTGGACGGGTGAGGGTCAGGCTTCGGGGTAGGGTTAGGTTTAGGGTTCGGGCTAGGTTTAGGTTTAGGGGACGGGGACGGTTTAGGGTACAGGTGAGGGTACAACCACGCTTTAGGGGGAGCGTACGTGTGAGAGCGCGGGTTAGTGTTAGCGTACGGGTTAGGATTAGGGGACGGGTGAGGGTCAGGTTTCGGGGAAGGGTTAGGGTTAGGGTTCGGGGTAAGGTTAGTGTTAGGGGACGGGGACGGTTTAGGGTCCAGGTGAGGGTACGACAACGCTTTAGGGGGAGCGTACGTGTGAGGGCGCGTGTTAGCGTTAGCGTACGGGTTAGGATTAAGGGACGGGTGAGAGTCAGGCTTCGGGGAAGGGTTAGGGTTAGGGTTTGGGCTGGGGTTAGGGGACGGGGACAGGGACGGTTTAGGGTCCAGAGGAGGGTATGACAATGCTTTAGAGGGAGCGTATGTGTGAGGGCGCGGGTTAGAGAGAGCGTACAGGTTAGGATTAGGCGACGGGTGACAGTCAGGCTTCGGGGAAGGGTTAGGGTTAGGGACAGGCTAGGGTTAGGGTTAGGGGACGGGGACGGTTTAGGGTACAGGTGAGGGTACGACAACGCTTTAGGGGGAGCGTAAGTGTGAGAGCGTGGGTTAGTGTTAGCGTACGTGATAGGTTTAGGGTACGGGTGAGGGTCAGGCTTCGGGGAAGGGTTAGGGTTAGGGTTCGGGCTAAGGTTAGGGTTAGGGGACGGGGACGGTTTAGGGTCCAGGTGAGGGTACGACAACGCTTTAGGGGGAGCGTACGTGTGAGGGCGCGTGTTAGTGTCAGTGTCCGGGTTAGGATTAGGGGACGGGTGTGGGTCAGGATTCGGGGAAGTGTTAGGGTTAGGGTTCGGGGTAGGATTAGGGTTAGGGGCCCGGGACGGTTTAGGGTCCAGGTGAGGGTACGACAACGCTTGAGGGGGAGCATAGTTGTGAGAGCGCAGGTCAGTGTTAGCGTACTTGTTAGGATTAGGGGACGGGTGAGTGTCACGCTTCGGGGAAGGGTTAGGGTTAGGGATCGGGCGAGGTTTAGGGTTAGGGGACAGGGACGGTTTAGGGTCCAGGTGAGGGTACGACAACACTTTAGGGAGAGCGTACGTGTGAGGGCGCGGGTTAGTGTTCGCGTGCGGGTTAGGATTAGGGGACGGGTGAGGGTCAGGCTTCGGGGAAGGGTTAGTGTTAGGGTTCGGGCTAGGGTTAGTGTTAGGGGACGGGGACCGTTTAGGGTCCACGTGAGGGTACGACAAAGCTTTAGGGGGAGCGTACATGTGAGTGCGCGTGTTAGTGTCAGCGTACGGGTTAGGATTAGGGGACGGGTGAGGGTCAGGCTTCGGGGAAGTGTTAGGGTTAGGGACAGGCTAGGGTTAGGGTTAGGGGACGGGGACGGTTTAGGGTCCAGGTGAGGGTACGACAACGCTTTAGGGGGAGCGTACGTTTGAGGGCGCGGGTTAGTGTTAGCGTACGGGTTAGGATTAGGGGACGGGAGAGGGTCAGGATTCGGGGAAGTGTTAGGGTTAGGGTTCGGGGTAGGATTAGGCTTAGGGGCCCAGGACGGTTTAGGGTCCAGGTGAGGGTACGACCACGCTTTAGGGGGAGCGTACGTGTGAGGGCGCGGGTTAGTGTGAGCGTACGGGTTAGGATTAGGGGACGGGTGAGGGTCAGGCTTCGGGGAAGTGTTAGGGTTAGGGTTCGGGCTAGGGTTAGGGGACGGGGACTGGGACGGTTGAGGGTCCAGGTTAGGGTATGACAACGCTTTAGGGGTAGCGTACTTGTGAGGGCGCATGTCAGTGTTAGCGTACAGGTTAGGATTAGGGGACGGGTGAGGGTCAGGCTTCGGGGAAGGGTTAGGGTTAGGGATCGGGCTAGGGTTAGTGTTAGGGGCCCGGGATGGTTTAGGGTTCATGTGAGGGTACGACAACGCTTTAGGGGGAGCGTACATGTGAGGGCGCGGATTAGCGTTAGCGTACAGATTAGGATTAGGGGACGTGTTGGGTCAGGCTTCGGGGAAGGGTCAGGCTTAGGGTTCTGTCTAGGGTTAGGGTTAGGGGACGGGGACGGTTTAGGGTCCAGGTGAGGGTACGACAACGCTTTAGGGGGAGCGTATGTGTGAGGGCGCGGGTTAGTCTTAGAGTACAGGTTAGGATTAGGGGACGGGTGAGGGTCAGGCTACGGGAAGGGTTACGGTTAGGGTTCGGGCTAGGGTTAGGTTTAGGGGACGGGGATGGTTTAGGGTACAGCTGAGGGTACGACAACGCTTTAGGGGGAGCGTACGTGTGAGGGCGCGGGTTAGCGTGAGCGTGCTGGTTAGGATTAGGGGACGGGTTAAGTTCAGGCTTCGGGAAGGGTTAGGGTTAGGGTTCGGTCTAGGGTTAGGGTTAGGGGACGGGGACGGTTTAGGGTCCAGGTGAGGGTACGACAAAGCTTTAGGGGAGGGAACGTGTTAGGGGGCGGGTTAGCATTAGCATACAGGTTAGGATTAGGGGACGGGTGAGTGTCAGGCTTTGGGGAAGGGTTAGGGTTAGGGTTCAGCCTAGGGTTAGGGTTAGGGGACGGGGACGGTTTAGGGTCCAGGTGAGGGTACGACAACGCTTTAGGGGGAGCGTACGTGTGAGGGCGTGGGTTAGTGTTAGCGTGCGGGTTAGGATTAGGGTACGGGAGAGGGTCAGGCTTTGGGGAAGGTTTAAGGTTAGGGTTCGGGCTAGGGTTAGGGTTAGGGGACGGGGACAGTTTAGGGTCCAGCTGAGGGTACGACAACGCTTTAGGGAGAGTGTACGTGTCAGGGTGCGGGTTAGCGTGAGCGTACGTGTTAAAATTAGGGGACCGGTGAGGGTCAGGATTCAGGGAAGTGTTAGGGTTAGGGTTCAGGCTAGGGTTAGGTTTAGGGTATGGGGACAGTTTAGTGTCCAGCTGAGGGTACAACAACGCTTTAGGTGTAGCGTACGTGTGAGGGCGTGGGTTAGTGTTAGCATACGGGTTAGGATTAGGGGACGGGTGAGGGGAAGGCTTCGGGGAAGGGTTAGGGTTAGGGACAGGCTAGTGTTAGGGTTAGGGGATGGGGACGGTTTAGTGTACAGGTGAGGTTATGACAAAACTTTAGGGGGAGCGTACGTGTGAGGGCGCGGGTTAGTGTTAGCGTACGGGTTAGGATTAGGGGACGGGTGAGGGGAAGGCTTCGGGGAAGGGTTAGGGTTAGGGACAGGCTAGGGTTAGGGTTAGGGGATGGGGACGGTTTAGGGTACAGGTGAGGGTACGACAACACTTTAGGGGGAGCGTACGTGTGAGGGCGCGGGTTAGTGTTAGCGTACGGGTTAGGATTAGGGGACGGGTGAGGGTCAGGCTTCGGTAAAGGGTTAGGGTTAGGGTTCGAGCTAGGGTTAGGGGACGGGGACGGTTTAGGGTCCAGGTGAGGGTACGACAACGCTTTAGGGGGAGCGTACGTGTGAGGGCACGTGTTAGTGTTAGCGTATGGTTTAGGATTAGGGGACGGGTGAGGGTCAGGTTTCTGGGAAGCGTTAGGGTTAGTGTTCCGTCTAGGGTTAGGGTTAGGGTACGGGGACGGTTTCGGGTCCAGGTGAGGGTACGACAGCGCTTTAGCGGGAGCGTATGTGTGAGGGCGTGGGTTAGTGTTAGCGTACGGGTTAGGATTAGGGGACGTGTGAGGGTCAGGCTTCTGGGAAGGGTTAGGGTTAGGGTTCGGGCTAGGGTTAGGGTTACGGGTCAGAGACGGTTTAGGGTCCACGTGAGGGTACGACAACGCTTTAGGAGGAGCGTATGTGTGAGGGTGCAGGTTAGTGTTAACGTACGGGTTAGGATTAGGGGATGGGTGAGGGTCAGGCTTCTGGGAAGGGTAAGGGTTATGGTTCGGGCTAGGGTTAGGGTTAGGGCACGGGGACGGTTTAGGTTCCAAGTGAGGGTACGACAACGGTTTAGGGGGAGCGTACGTATGAGGGCACGGGTTAGTGTGAGCGTACCGGTTAGTATTAGGGGATGTGTTAGGAGATGGCTTCGGGGAAGGGTTAGGGCTAGGGTTCGGGCTAGGGTTAGGTTTAGGGGATGGGAACGGTTTAGGGTCCAGGTGAGTGTACGACAACGGTTTAGGGGGAGCGTACATATGAGGACACAGGTTAGTGTGAGCGTACGGGTTAGGATTAGGGGACGGGTGAGGGGAAGGCTTCGGGGAAGGGTTAGGGTTAGGGTTCGGGTTAGGGTTAGGGTTAGGGCACGGGGACGGTTTAGGGTCCAGGTGAGGGTACGACAACGGTTTAGGGGGAGCGTACGTGTGAGGACACGGGTTAGTGTGAGCGTAAGGGTTAGGATTAGGGAACGAGTGAGAGGAAGGCTTCGGGGAAGGGTTAGTGTTAGGGTTCGGGCTAGGATTAGGGTTAGGGGACGGGGACGGTTTAGGGTACAGGTGAGGGTACGACAACGATTTAGGGGGAGCGTACGTGTGAGGGCGCGGGTTAGTGTGAGCATACGGGTTAGGATTAGGGGACGGGTGACGGGAAGGCTTCGGGGAAGGGTTAGGGTTAGGGTTCGGGCTAGGGCTAGGGTTAGGGGAAGGGGACGGTTTAGGGTCCAGGTGAGGGAACGACAACGGTTTATGGGGACCGTACGTGTGAGAGCGCGGGTTAGTGTGAGCGTACGGTTTAGGATTAGGGGACCGGTGAGGGCAAGGCTTCGGGGAAGGGTTAGGGTTAGGGTTCGGGCTAGGTTTAGAGTTAGGGGACGGGGACGGTTTAGGGTCCAGGTGAGGGTACGACAACGCTTTAGGGGGAGCGTACGTGTGATGGCGCGGGTTAGTGTGAGCGTACGGGTTAGGATTAGCGGACGGGTGAGGGGAAGATTTTGGGGAAGTGTTAGGGTTAGGGTTCGGGCTAGGGTTAGGGTTAGGGGATGGGGACGGTTTAGGGTCCAGGTGAGGTTACGACAACGGTTTATGGGGAGCGTACGTGTGAGGGCGCGGGTTAGTGTGAACGTACGGGTTAGGATTAGGGGACGGGTGAGGGGAAGGCTTCGGGGAAGGGTTAGGGTTAGGGTTCGGGCTAGGTTTAGGGTTAGGGGATGGGGACGGTTTAGGGTCCAGGTGAGTGTACGACAAAGGTTGAGGGGGAGCGTACGTGTGAGGGCGCGGGTTAGTGTGAGCGTATGGGTTAGGATTAGGGGACGGGTGAGGGGAAGGCTTCGGGGAAGGGTTAGGGTTAGGGTTCGGGCTAGGGTTAGGGTTAGGGTTAGGGGACGGGGACGGTTTAGGGTCCAGGTGAGAGTACGACAACGGTTTAGGGGGAGCGTACATTTGAGGGCGCGGGTTAGTATGAGCGTACGGGTGAGGATTAGGGGACGGGTGAGGGGAAGGCTTCGGGGAAGGGTTAGGGTTAGGGTTCGGGCTAGGGTTACGGTTAGGGGACGGGGACGGTTTAGGGTACAGGTGAGGGTACGACAACGGTTTATGGAGAGAGTACGTGTGTGGGCGCGGGTTAGTGTGAGCGTACGGGTTAGGATTAAGGAACCGGTAAGGGGAAGGCTTCGGGAAAGGGTTCGGGTTAGGGTTCGGGCTAGGGTTAGGGTTAGGGGACGGGGACGGTTTAGGGTCCAGGTGAGGGTATGACAATGGTTTAGGGGGAGCGTACGTGTGAGGGTGCGGGTTAGTGTGAGCGTACGGTTTACGATTAGGGGATGGGTGAGGGGAAGGCTTCGGGGAAGGGTTAGGTTTAGGGTTCGGGCTAGGGTTAGGTTTAGGGGATAGGGACGGTTTAGGGTCCAGGTGAGGGTATGACAACGGTTTAGGGGGAGCGTACGTGTGAGGGCGTGGGTTAGTGTGAGCGTACGGGTTAGGATTGAGGACGGGTGAGGGGAAGGTTTCGGGGAAGTGTTAGGGTTAGGGTTCGGCCTGGGTTAGGTTTAGGGGATGGGGACGGTTTAGGGTACAGTTGAGTGTACGACAACGGTTTGGGGGGAGCATACGTGTGAGGGCGCGGGTTAGTGTGAGCGTACGGGTTAGCATTAGGGGACGGGTGAGGGGAAGGCTTCGGGGAAGGGTTAGGGTTAGGGTTCGGGCTAGGGTTAGGGTTAGGGGACGGGGACGGTTTAGGGTCCAGGTGAGGGTACGACAACGGTTTAGGGGGAGCGTACGTGTGAGGGCGCGGGTTAGTGTGAGCGTACGGGTTAGGATTAGGGGATGGGTGAGGGGAAGACTTCGGGGAAGGGTTAGGGTTAGGGTTCGGGCTAGGGTTAGGGTTAGGGGACGGGGACGGTTTAGGGTCCAGGTGAGGGTACGACAACGGTTTAGGTGGAGCGTAGGTTTGAGAGCACAGGTTAGTGTGAGCGTACAGGTTAGGATTAGGGGACGGGTGAGGGGAAGGCTTCGGGGAAGGTTTAGGGTTAGGGTTCGGGCTAGGGTTAGGGTTAGGGGACGGGGACGGTTTAGGGTCCAGGTAAGGGTTCGACAGAGTTTTAGGGGGAGCGTACGTGTGTGGGCGCGGGTTAGTGTGAACGTACGGGTTAGGATTAGGGGACGGGTGAGGGGAAGGCTTCGGGGAAGGGTTAGGGTTAGGTTTCGGGCTAGGGTTAGGCTTAGGGGACGGGGACGGTTTAGGGTCCAGGTGAGGGTACGACAACGGTTTAGGGGGAGCGTACGTGTGAGGGTGCGGTTTAGTGTGAGCGTTTGGGTTAGGATTAGGGCACGGGTGAGGGGAAGGCTTCGGGGAAGTGTTAGGGTTAGGGTTCGGGCTAGGGTTAGGGTTTGGGGACGGGCACGTTTTAGTGTCCAGGTGAGGGTACGACAACGGTTTAGGGGGAGCGTACGTGTGAGGACACGGGTTAGTGTGAGCGTAAGGGTTAGGATTAGGGAACGAGTGAGAGGAAGGCTTCGGGGAAGGGTTAGTGTTAGGGTTCGGGCTAGGATTAGGGTTAGGGGACGGGGACGGTTTAGGGTACAGGTGAGGGTACGACAACGATTTAGGGGGAGCGTACGTGTGAGGGCGCGGGTTAGTGTGAGCATACGGGTTAGGATTAGGGGACGGGTGACGGGAAGGCTTCGGGGAAGGGTTAGGGTTAGGGTTCGGGCTAGGGCTAGGGTTAGGGGAAGGGGACGGTTTAGGGTCCAGGTGAGGGAACGACAACGGTTTATGGGGACCGTACGTGTGAGAGCGCGGGTTAGTGTGAGCGTACGGTTTAGGATTAGGGGACCGGTGAGGGCAAGGCTTCGGGGAAGGGTTAGGTTTAGGGTTCGGGCTAGGTTTAGAGTTAGGGGACGGGGACGGTTTAGGGTCCAGGTGAGGGTACGACAACGCTTTAGGGGGAGCGTACGTGTGACGGCGCGGGTTAGTGTGAGCGTACGGGTTAGGATTAGCGGACGGGTGAGGGGAAGATTTTGGGGAAGTGTTAGGGTTAGGGTTCGGGCTAGGGTTAGGGTTAGGGGATGGGGACGGTTTAGGGTCCAGGTGAGGTTACGACAACGGTTTATGGGGAGCGTACGTGTGAGGGCGCGGGTTAGTGTGAACGTACGGGTTAGGATTAGGGGACGGGTGAGGGGAAGGCTTCGGGGAAGGGTTAGGGTTAGGGTTCGGGCTAGGTTTAGGGTTAGGGGATGGGGACGGTTTAGGGTCCAGGTGAGTGTACGACAAAGGTTGAGGGGGAGCGTACGTGTGAGGGCGCGGGTTAGTGTGAGCGTATGGGTTAGGATTAGGGGACGGGTGAGGGGAAGGCTTCGGGGAAGGGTTAGGGTTAGGGTTCGGGCTATGGTTAGGGTTAGGGGATGGGGATGGTTTAGGGTCCAGGTGAGGGTACGACAACGCTTTAGGGGGAGTGTACATGTGAGGGCGCGTGTTAGTGTGAGCGTACGGGTTAGGATTAGGGGATGGGTGAGGGGAAGGCTTCGGGGAAGGATTAGGGTTAGGGTTCGGGCTAGGCTTAGAGTTAGGGGACGGGGACGGTTTAGGGTCCAGGAGAGGGTACGACAACGGTTTAGGGTGAGCGTACGTGTGAGGGCGTGGGTTAATGTGAGCGTACGGGTTAGGATTATGGGACCGGTGAGGGGAAGGCTTCGGGAAATGGTTAGGCTTACGGTTCGGGCTAGGGTTAGGGTTAGGGGATGGGGACGGTTTAGGGTCCAGGTGAGGTTACGACAACGGTTTATGGGGAGTGTACGTGTGAGGGTGCGGGTTAGTGTGAGCGTACGGGTTAGGATTAGGGGACGGGTGAGGGGAAGATTTCGGGGAAGGGTTAGGGTTAGGGTTCGGGCTAGGTTAGGGTTAGGGGACGGGGATGGTTTAGGGTCCAGGTTCGGTTACGACAACGGTTTATGGGGAGCGTACGTGTGAGGGCGCGGGTTAGTGTGAGCGTACGGGTTAGGATTATGGGACCGGTGAGGGGAAGGCTTCGGGGAAGGGTTAGGGTTAGGGTTCGGGCTAGGGTTAGGGTTAGGGGACGGGGACGGTTTAGGGTCCAGGTGAGGGTACGAAAACGGTTGAGGGGGAGCGTACGTGTGACGGCGCGGGTTAGTGTGAGTGTACGGGTTAGGATTAGGGGACGGGTGAGGGGAAGGCTTCGGGGAAGGTTTAGGGTTAGGGTTCGGGCTAGGGTTAGGGTTAGGGGACGGGGATGGTTTAGGGTCCACGTGAGGGTACGACAGAGCTTTAGGGGGAGCGTACGTGTGAGGGCGCGTGTTAGTGTGAGCGTACGGGTTAAGATTAGGGGACGGGTGAGGGGAAGGCTTCGGGGAAGGTTTAGGGTTAGGGTTCAGGCTAGGGTTAGGGTTATGGGACGGGGACGGTTTAGGGTCCAGGTGAGGGTACGACAACGGTTGAGGGGGAGCGTACGTGTGAGGGCGCGGGTTAGTGTGAGCGTACGGGTTAGGATTAGGGGACGGGTGAGGGCAAGGCTTCGGGGAAGGGTTAGTGTTAGGTTTATTCTTCTTACTGATGTGAAATTAGAGTGACATGTGCCCATTGAAACCGCTACACCTAGTTTCTCACTGGTTCCCCCTATTCCCATTCATCCTCCACACTAACTGCAGACTGTGCGATACCAGAACTTAAAGGCATTGACTCTCCATGTGGGGATATTTTAGTAAAGCGGCTGGAATGTCGATCCGGAGCCCCAGGAGAGGAAAAATGAGGTGCGTTTTAGAAACCTTTCCCAATCATATGGTATACCAGTCGCTGGGTTTCCCAAGCATGGTTTAGCTGTAGGAAGATTCCCTTCAACCTGGAGTGTTGGGACCCTTGGAATGAGTAGCATGAAGTATTGCATTAAAGTTTTGGCAGTTGCTCACCAAAGCTCACCAATCCTCTCAGCCCCAAGTGTCCAGCCTTATGTCTTATCCAGCTGTGGGTTTATATGTGGTCAATCCAGGTTGCATCACAGCCCCTGAGCGAATTTTGTAAGAATTTTTCTCTCTTTGATTGTTTCTGCGTTTTGTTTTTAAAATTTATTTCTATAATGGGGTTTAGCTCATTTTCACTGCTGTGTTTGTGCCGCTCTGCACACACTTGATTCCCTTATGGAGATATATCAATACATGGGTTTTAAGATTCTTGTTACTCAGATATATTTCTCTGCGGTGTATAGGGTGTGTTGAGGCCAGTTCATTGAGCAAGGTGTAGATCTTGTCTAATATCTATTTGGTTTATTGAACGGTATCTGTGCTAATTTCAAACTCTGGTTTTATGCATCACCCCACCTCTCCTTTCCCCTTAAGCTGAAATAAGTGTGTTTTCTAAATGTGAGACACTGTTCTGTTCTGTAATTCATTTCTTGTGCAGCCATATTTACCCTCCCTCTATAAGTGATATCTTATGATATGTTTCTTTTTCTGTTTGACTTATTTCAAGTAGTATTATCGGACCTAAACCCACTCTTTATCCTTCTACTAGCCTTATTACATTGATTTCATGGTGAAGAGATATTCCATTGTACATAAGTACCACATCTTCTTTATCCATTGTTCTCTTTCCTGGGATATTTAAGGTGTACTGAAGTTGAGGTTCTTGTAAACAGAGTAGCCCTAAACTGTGGTGTGCTTGTGTCTTGTTGATTTTTAGACTTCCCTAGATATACTCCCATGATTGGAAGTGTCCTATGCTCTGTAGCTCTGTTTTTTAGATGATTTAGGAACCACCATACACTTCTCCAGAGTGGCTCTCGGCAGTTCACACACTGCCCATCAGCGTATAAAGGCTCCCTGTTCTCCATGGCCTGTCCTGCATTTCTGGTTTTTACAATTTTTTAGGATGGCCCTTTTGACCAGTGGGTAATGAGACTTCTTTGTTGTGCACATTTGCATTGCTTGCTTGCTTCGTTGCCCATAAAGTGTGCATGCGTTTTTTCCTGGATATAATCAGGAAAAAACGCATACGCCCTTTTGGGCCAACTGCATCATTGTCGAAATTCTGCCGCTTTTCATGTGCTTTAAAGACGAGTCCAATCTATCTCTTGAAATCTGTTTCTTGCAATTCTGTCTTGCATTCAGATCCTCTTCTTTGCCTTACCTCAACATATTTTTGGACGTTAGTTTTCATTTATAACTCTGCAGGTTTGTGAATTGCAGTGACCCTGAGCTCCATTTTTTAAGTTGCTCTTTTGTGAGCTGGCCTCAAACCCGCAGGATTGCTTCAGGCCCTATTTTGGCTCGGGCGAGGCGGGCTGAGCCTTTTTTCAATTCTTATTCTTAATGGGAAATTAGAGTGATATGTGCCCGTCCAAACCCCTACAACTATTCTCTCATTGGTTCCCCCTCTTCCCGTTCATCCTCCTCACAATTTGCAAAATGTGTGAAACAGAAGTTGAAATGTGCTGATTCTCCAAGTGGGGAGATTCTAAGTAACGTGGCTGGAATGGTGAACAGGAGCACCAGGAGAGGATAAATGAGCTGCATTTTAGACACATCTCCCGATCACATGGTGTACAGTCCTCTGGGTTTTCCATGCATGTTTTAGCTGTAGGAAGATCCCTTGAACCTGCAGATTTGGGACCCATTGAATGGGTACCAGGTAGTATTACTTTAAAGGGTGTGCATTTCCTCACCCAACCTCACGTTTCTCTTAGTGCAAACAGTTTCCAGCCTTATGTCTCATCCTGCTGTGGGTCTAGATGTGTTCAATCCATGTTGCATCACCGGCCCTGAGGAAAAGTTGTAAGAGGTTTTCTCTGTCTCTCTGTCGTTTATTTTTTTCAATTTATTACTATATTGGTTACAGCTGATTTTCAAAGCTCTGTTTCTTGCTGCTGTACATCCACTTGATTCACGTACAGAGAGACATCAGTAAATTCTTTTTCAGATTCTTACCAGTCGTATATATTCTTTTCCGGTGACTTGAGTGTGCTGAGTGCAGTTCTTTTAGCTACCGTGTAGGCCTTGTTGATTATCAGTTTGGTATTTGGAATGGTATCTTTGCTAATTTCAACCTCCTGGATGATGCCTCACCTCTCCCCACCTTTCCCGTTTAGCAGCCTTATGCGTGTTTTCTACATATTTGACTATGTTTTTGTTTTGTAATTTATTTCATGTGTAGCCATTTTGGATACCACCTTTAAGTGATATCTTATGATATGTGTCTTTTTCTTTTTGAATTATGTCACTTAGAATGATCATACGTAACTCCTCCGGAGTTGTTACAACTGGCCATATTTCATTGATTTCCAGGCTGAATAATATTCCACTCTACCTAAGTACCACATCTCTATCCATTTTTTCTCTCCAGAGACATTTAAGTTATATCTTAGTCGAGGATCTTTTAAACAGAGAGGGGGTAAACATTGGGGTGCCTGTGTCCTCTCGATTTTTGTTTTTCCCAAGATATACGCCCATGAGTGCAAGTGCCCTATGCTCTGTAGCTCATTTTTTAGATGCTTTAGTAAACACAATACACTTCTCCAGAATGGCCGTTGGCAATATATATTTCCACTATAAGTTTCACAGGGCTCCCTCTTCTCCTTGCCCTGTCCTGCATTTCTGTTGTTTACGGTTTATGAGGATGGCTCTTCTGACTGATGCGAAGTGATATCTCTTGTAGTATCGACTTCCAGTGCCCACCTGTTTGGTTGGTTAAAAAAGTGTATGCCCTTTTCTTGAATATATACAGAAAAAAACGCATACACCCTTTTTGGCCAACTGCAATGTTGGCAATGTTCAGCTCCTTTTCTTGTGCTTAATGGCGAGTCCTTTCTACTCCTCAAATCCCTTTCCTGCCATTCTCCCTTGCTTACAAGTCCTTTTCTCTGACTTTCCTCAAGACATTTTTCAGTGATGGATATTTTCAACTCTGCAGTTTCGTGAATTTTACTGTCCCTGAGTTCCATTGTTCAACTTGTGTTTATGGGAACTGGCCACAAAGCAGCAGGATTTCCTCAAGCCCTATACTGTTTCCATGGGCAACCCTAGCCTTTGGTCAATTCGTCTTCCTGATTGGAAATTAGAGTGACATGTGCCTGTCTGAACACCTAGGACTTGTCTCTCATTGTTCCTCATCCTTCCGCTTCATCCTCTGGACAAATTCCAAACTGTACACAACAGGATGTTGACAGTGCTGCCATCTCCAAGTGGGGAGACTGTTAGTAAAGACGCTGGATGGGTGAACCCGAGCACCAGGAGATGAGGAGATGAGATGCCTTTTCCAAACTCTTCCCGATCAGACGGTATACCATCCTCTGGGTGTGACAGACATGTTTTAGCAGTAGGAAGAGTCCCATTCATGTAAGGAGAACACCAGGGCTTTTTCAAAATCAGTGTCTCCCCGAAACCCAAACTGGGGAATTTTTTAAGCTACGGCTACACATATGTTCATTAAGGGCCTTGGGAAGTAGGCAGAGTCCAAACTTTAGATGATTGAAGTCTTCAGGGTCAGAAGCACTCACCACCAGCTTCCCTTAGGTTACACTTTAACTGTCATTGATAGATGATGTCAATAAAAATATCTATTCTTTTTCAGATTATTTCCCCTTATAGGTTATTGCAAAATGTTGAGTGTAGTTCCCTGTGCTATACAGTAGTTCCTTGTTGATGATCTATTTTATACATAGCAGTGTGTATGTGTTAATCCCAAACTGTTAATTTATCCCTCCTCCGACCTTTCCGCTTTGGTAATAATAAATTATAAGATTTTATACTTCTCAGAAATGGGGGAGCTGAAAGAGAGGTATCATTTTCAATGGAAAAGCATTTAAAACAAGATTGAAGCTTTAACCAAGATTATTAGATGTACATCCTTGGAAAGAAATCACTTCGTTTCTCTAATATTGACCTGACAAATAAGACAAACCTTTTCACTGAACTTGCTTATAATAAAGTGATGGAAATAGCCAATGGAAGCGTTAGAAACATCTTATTTTACCCGAGCCTTATACACTGTTCTATGTTAACTACAGTTTGGCTCACACATCTGTTCATTGAGGTTACAATAGTCTCAATTTCTGTTACTGATCCTCCAGAGTGGACCCCAACAAGTGTCCCCCTGCGCAGTGTCATTGGGGCCAACAGATCGAGACTGAGTTTGGTTCACAAGCAAAGGAAACTTTATATTTTGATCAGAGAATGGAGAGGTGAGAGCATGCACTACCCCGTGGGCTGTGGGCTGGGCTGCTGTGTAGAGATCCTGTCAGAGTCAGTGGGAGGGAGGGGGCGGAGCTCTGGAGGGCCGGGTTGGCTGCAGCTCAGGCTCTATATCGCGGAGTCTGCACTGGGCCCCAGGAGCTGAGGTGTCGACCCAGCCATTCTGCACTAGGAAATCTGGTCTGAAGTGCCGGGTGTGGAACCTCTGCATGCGGGACCCTAGGAGCACATGAAATTAGACAAAGCACAAAGGATAAAAAAGGTTAGACTTGACTTTATTGCCCAGATTCTATTTTTATCTCCCAGGGATTTTTAATGGGCTTTGCTGGGGACAAACCCCTCCTCTGCCTTTTGTCCCGTTCCTCATTCTTGGAGTGCTGAGGGTGCAGACCCTTCTTCTGTAACTGCTGAGTGCTGAGTTGGGAGCCCTCATACCAAGGGGCGAGGGTCAGAGCTTCTCCCCAGCAGCCTCCAGGTGACGTTGATTGTCCCCAGGCCCCCTGCCTCCCTGCTCGTCCACCTGAGCACCAGCATTGGAAGCGTTATAGATTCTAATGACCTTTAAGGGTCCAGGAAAGAGATGTGCAGAGACGCTGTGGGGGCCGGTTTCACCCCGCCCCACATTTGTTCGGCCACCTTAGGCTGACCGTTTCTGCCAGCCTAGATGCTCTGACCAGTAGTCTGCGCTGTCTTCAATTAGGCCCCTGAATTAACGTACAAACAGCACCAGGTGTCAGAGCCCTGCCCGCTCAACTCCCAGACAGTCCAGGGTCAGTGGTGATCAAGGACCATGATGGCCACTGAGTCAACAGCCTTTTGAAGTAAACAGGAGTCCAGCCAGTCTTATTGGCCACCATCATCACGGTGTCTGTAGGCTTTTCTATGGTGACAGTGTGACATACGGTTCCCCCGCCAAGATTATTAGCTCCCCTCTGGGTGCAGTAAGTCCTGCAAGCAGTAGTCTACTCTTTTGGGACACACTCTTGTTGTTTTATGAGAGAAACTCCAGGTCAAGTGATGTTCACACGAGTCGTCATGGTGTCCTGTTGCCCCCGGTTATCTCTCTGGATGTTGGAGTTGGAGGGCCTCCTCACTCGAAGTTGGTGTGCCCACGGAGCAAACCCTGCAACTTCAGGGCATGGTTGGTGGTTAGGATCACCACGTGGGGTCCTTTTCCCTTAGGAGGGAGGTGGCCTTTTGGGCTGCTGATTTCCAGGTTTTTAGATACCGCCAGTATCTTGGCCAGATGTGGCAGTAGGCCAAGCCCCTTGGTGACCGTAGTTTATCCTACCTGGATGGCATTCTTGCATTGTTCCATTTCAAGTGGTCCCAGTTTTTGCACTAATTCTCCAATGGCGATTCACCTTTCACCAGGAATGTAAAGGTCAAAGGGTTTAGCTAAATTAGGGAGTTCCAGGGCAAGGGTCTGAATTGACTGCTCTTTCCATTCTTGAAAGGCCACTTCTGGATTCTATTCAAAAGGATCATCATCTTTTCCTTTCAGTGTTTCATATAATGGCCCAGCTAGTAGACTGCAGTTAGGGATCCAGAAGCAGCAAACCCTGGCCTCCCCAGGAACCCCTAAGCTGTCTTCTAGTTTTAGAAAGGAGTAAGGCCAAAAATGGTTTCTTCCCTTTCCTGGGATGGGCTTCTCCGACCTTCTGTGAGAATGAAGCCCAGGCAGGTCACCGCAGTCTGTGATATTTGAGCTTTTTCTTGGACAACTTCTATCCTTTATTGGCTTGGTAGTTCAGAGGCCTCCTTAGTAGGGCTGGCGATCAGAATGTCGTCTGCGTACTGAAGGAGGGTTTCCTTTTCCAGAGGTAGAACTTTTAGGTCTTTAGCTAAGGTTTCCCCAAAGATGGTGTGGGAATTTTTGCACCCTTGGGGCAAGACGGCCCGGAAGTATTGTTTTAGTTGTATGTTGAGTCCTGCCACTCACAAGCCAAAATTTCTTGTGACTCTGGGACTAATGGAATACAAAAGAA
The DNA here is from genome assembly GCF_964270905.1 of Leucopleurus acutus. Taxonomy (NCBI): domain Eukaryota; kingdom Metazoa; phylum Chordata; class Mammalia; order Artiodactyla; family Delphinidae; genus Leucopleurus; species Leucopleurus acutus. Next base: position 475,797 of record NW_028139196.1, read on the forward strand.
GGCATCATTGAAGACTAATACAGAATACCATGTCCTGGTGGTTGGTAGAATGACCAGCAGGGTGTAGGAATTAGGAGCAACTGGAGGTATATCCTCGGTGGCTTCACTGACTGTCCTGACATCCTTTAACAGGTCCCCAGCAGCCCATGGGGCTCTCGTGGTCAGACCAATCCCAGAATATGGAGCTCACCTGGGCAGGTACCCCACCCCCACCCAAGCCCACGGGGCTCTCATGGTCAGGCCCCTCCCAGGATACAGAGCTACCCTTGCAGGTACCGTGGCAGGGCTGGGCACACAGGAACCGTGCACATAGCCCTCATTGCAGAGCACCCCCAGCTCACCTGTCGCTCAGAGCTGACACAGAGCACCTCAGAGCAGGACTTGAACTAACAAACAGCAGCTGCGACAGGTCTGTGACCCTGGGCATCACTCTGTGCGGCCTCCCTCCACCTGGTCTTCCAGAGACTTCCACTGCACCCGGGGCACCAGGCCTCTGTCTCCAACCACCACCCACCCCTCCTCTCCCTGACTCCTGGGTTCCTCTCATTAGGAGAGGGTTTTCTTGAAGTTGTCTCCCACTCATGGGCCAGATAAAATGATTAGAAAACAAGCCAAAGCTGCAGCCCCTTGTCTATCCTGACTCTCAGGAGCCCACACCTGTTCCTTGGACCTGGCCGGTTCAGCAAGTTCCATTTTCTGCAACTGTGAGCCCCTGAGGGGTGATGATTGGCTGAGCTGGGCAGCCTTACCGTGCCGGCCAGCCCTCCCCAGGTGTGCCTGGGTTGAGATCAATATCAATACCACTCCAGGCAGCAAGAGCCCCTGCAGCCATGCCTGATGCCATTTTCTCTGCCCTGTCAGCAGTCTCGGGGCTGGGCTGGTGGGAGGGAGTGAGAGGCCACGGCTTTGTGGGTGGCCCAGTGTGAGTGGGGCTCTGCTGGACTTTCTGCAGCAGTTGCCAGGCTGCCACCTGCTAAAGAAGAGGATGTGTCACCCATACCTGCTGCTGGAATTTCTCCCTGGGCAGAGGTGAGGAAGGAAAAAAGCAGTGGGGGCAGGGACAGGACGGGTATCTCAGGCAGGGAAATGGAAATCTTCCAGAAGAGCACCCAGGGCCAGGACCATCCTGGCTGGCCTGCAGGCACCAAGTCGGCCGGCATGCTGTCACTCGTGTGGCTCTATGGCCCTTCCTCTAGGCTTTCAAGTCCTTGTATATATTCAGGTGTTTTACCTGGGACGGGTGGGAATAGTTCAGCAGCAACTGGCCTGGGGCTCAGCTCACGTTTACTCACAGATGCCTCGGCACGGTGCCCCAGCTTTGCAATGAGGACGCTTGTTGCGTGGGGGCTGCTGGCTGACTGGGAGACGATTCCCCACCACTGACCAACTTCAGAATTGTTTACAACTGGAGCAAGTGCCCTGATACGGTTTTCCTCTGTGGAACTGGTGGGTTCTGTGTTTTTTTTCTCTTTTTCGTTTTTAGTTCAAGGTAGATTTTATTCCTCTTTTTTGTATTTACAGATATAAGCATGGAAATAATTTATTCATATAAATACATGTATGTGAAGGGAATAATTGTTTTTTCTGTTTTATTTTTTAAATTTTATTTCTTTTCAATTTTGAATTTTATTTTATATTTTTATACAGCAGGTTCTTATTGGTTATCTATTTTATACATATAAATGTATACATGCCAATCCCAGTCTCTCAACTCCTCCCACCACCATCCCCCCAACAGCTTTCCCCCCTTGTTGTCCATACATTTGTTGTCTACATCTGTTGCTCTATTTATGCCTTGCAAAATGGTTAATCTGTACGGTTTTTCTAGGTTCCACATATATGCATGAATATACAAGATTTGTTTTTCTCTTTCTGACTTACTTCACTCTGTATGACAGTCTCTAGATCCATCGACGTCTCTACAAATGACCCAATTTCATTCCTTTTCATGGCTTAGTAATATTCCATTTTATATACGTACCACAGCTTTATGCATTCGTCTGTCTGTGGGCATTTAGGTTGCTTCCATTACCTCGATATTGTAAATAGTGATGCAGTGAACATTGCAGTGAATGTCTCTTTTTGATTTATGGTTTTGTCTGGGTATATGTCCAGTACTGGGATTGCTGTATCATATGGTAATTCTATTGTTAGTTTCTTAAGAAACTCCATATTGTTCTCCATAGTGACTGTATCAATTTATATTCCCAACAATAGTGGAAGAGGGTTCCTTTTCTCCACACCCTTTCCAGCATTTGTTGTTTGTAGATTTTCAGATGATGCCCATTCTAACAGGTGTGAGGTCATACCTCATTGTTGAGTCCATTTCGTTGAGCGGGGGTAGGTCTTGTCTATTACATATTTGGATTATGGAACGGTATCTGTGCTAATTTCAAACTCTGGTTTTATGCAGCACCCCCTTAACTCACCTTTCCCCTTAAGCAAGCATAAGTTGGTTTTCTAATCTTGAGACCCTGTTCTGTTTTGTAATTCAGTTCATGTGTAGCCAAGTTTACATTCCGTGCATTAGTGATACCTTATGATGTTTCTTTTTCTGTGTGACTTATTTCACTTAGAATCATCATGCCTCAATCCACTCATTATGCTGGTACAGGCCTGGTGACACAGATTTCATTGCTGAGTGGTATTCTGTTGTACGTAAGTACTGCAACTTCTTTATCAATTATTTGTTCTCTGGGATATTTAACTCGTACTGTAGAAGAGGTTCCTGTAAACAGAGCCGTCCCAAATTTTGGGGTGGCTGTGTCTTTTTGATTTTAATTTCCCTAAGCTATAGGACCATAAGTGGAAATGCCCTAGACTCTGTTGCTTTGTTTTTCAGATGTATCAGGAAACACCATACACTTCTCCAGAGTGGCTGTTGGCAATTTACATCCCGCCCATCAGCATAACAAGGCTCCTTTTTCCCCATGGCCTGTCTTGCCTTTCTGGATTTTACACTTTTCTCAGATGGCCCTTTAGACCGGGGGGAAGTGACACTTCATAGTAGTTCGGATTTCCATTGCAAGCTTGCTTGGTTTGCCAAAAAGGGCGTATGTGTTTGTTCCTGAATATATTCAGGAACAAACTCATACGCCCTTTGTTGCCAAGTGCATCATTGTCGATGTTCTGCCTCTTTTCCTATGCTTTAAATGCAAATCCAGTCTACCTCCTGAAATCGGTTTCCTGAAATTCTGCCCCGCTTTCAAGTCCTCTTCGCAGCCTTACTTCAATATATTTTTGGACGTTATCTGTCATTTATAACTCTCCAGGTTTGTGAATTACAGGGCCCCTGAGCTCCTTTCTTCAACTCGCTTTCTTGTGAGCTGGCCGCAAACCCACAAGACTGCTTCAGGCCCTAATCTGCTTCTGGCAGGGCACGCTGAGCCTTTGGTTAATTTCTCTTCCTGGTGGGAAATGAGTGTTAAATATGCCCGTCCAGACACCTACCTCACTCTCAACCCCTTGGTGATGTGTTTCCTCTGGTTTGTGGCCACCTTTGCTGGGTTCCTCACCTTTCGATGATGTGGCCCCACTAATGTGAGGACACTCCTGCCTGGTTCTCATCCACGTGGTTATGTGGACCCCCTGGTGAGAGTCTGTTCCTGGCTTTGTTCCTCACCCACCTGTGAGGGAGACCCTCTGCTGATAGGTCACTCCTGCATGGCTGGCACACATTGCCTTGGTAAAGTCAGCCGTGTGGTGGCAGTTGGAGCGTGCTGGGAATCTCCTCCCCCCGGTGATGAGGGCCCTCTTGCGTCAGGCCCTAACTGCTGGGCTCACCAACTTTTCTTAGGGAGCCCAGTGATGCTTTGGCACTCCTCTTAGGATCCCATCTCCACGGGGATGTGGGCCTTCTGCTCTGAGGTCCCAACGGCTGGGTTGTTCACATTTTCATGATGTGGGCTCTCTGGTGTTCACAGAGGCCTGGATCCCATAGCCTCTGTGCTCTTGGCCGCCTGCTGGGAGGTTCCAACTGCTGGATTCCTCACTTTTTTAATTTTTTGGGCCCTCTGTTGGGAGGATCCTCCTGCCTGCCTCACTCCCAGCCCCTTCGTGATGTGTGTCGTCTGGTTTGAGGCCACATGTGCTGGGTTCCTCACCTTTCGATGATGTGGGACCAATGGTCTTAGGAGACTCCTGCCTGGTTCACATCCCCTTGGTGATGTGGGCCCTCTGTTGAGAGTCTGATCCTGGCTGGGTTCCTCACCCATCTGTGAGGTGGGCCGTCTGCTGTGAGGTCACTCCTGCCTGGCTTGCTCACCTCGCCTTGTGGACATGAGCCCTCTGGTGGCACTTGGAGCCTGCTGGGAGCCTCCTCTCCTCGGTGATGAGGGCCCTCTGGCGTCAGGCCCTAACTGCTGGGCTCCCCACATTTTGTGATGTGCGCCCAGTGGTGCGAGGACACTCCAGCCAGGTTCACATCCCCATTGGGATGTGGGCCTTCTGCTCTGAGGTCCCAAAGCCTGGGTTGCTCACAGTTTCATGATGTGGGCTCTCTGGTATTAGTTCACTCCTGCCTGCATCCCATAGCTTCTGTGCTCTGGGCCGCCTGCTGGGAGGTTCCAACTGCTGGATTCCTCACCTTTCTTATTCTTTGGGCCCTCTGTTTTTAGGCTACTCCTGCCTGCCTCACTCCCATTCCCTTTGTGATATGTGTCCTCTGATTTGAGGCCACATGTGCTGGGTTCCGCACCTTTCGATGATGTGACCCCACTGGAGGGAAGACAGTCCTGACTGGTTCCCATCCCCTTGCTGATGTGGGCCCTCAGGTGAGAGTCTGATCCTGGCTGGGTTCCTCACCCTTCTGTGAGGTGGGCCCTCTGCTGTGAGGTCAATCATGCCTGTCTGGCACACGTCACCTTGGCGACGTGGGCCCTCTGGTGGCAGTTGGAGTGTGCTGGGATCCTCCTCCCCTCGGTGATGAGGGCCCTCTTGCCTTAGGCCATAACTGCTGGGCTCCCCACATTTTCTGATGTGCGCCAAGTGAGTGAGGAGACTCTTGCCAGGTTCCCATCCCCATGGCGATATGGGCCTTCTGCTCTGAGGTCAAAACGGCTGGCTTGCTCACAGTACCATGATGTGGGCCCTCTGCTGTGAGTTCACTCCGGCAAGGATCCCTTATCATCGGTGCTCTGAGCCGCCTGCTGGGAGGTTCCAACTGCTGGATTCCTCAACTTTTTTATTCTATGTGCCCTCTGTTGTGAGGCTCCTCCTGCCTGCCTCACTGCCAGCCCCTTGGTGATGACTGTCCTATGGCTTGAGGCCACATGTGCTGCGTTCCTCACCTTTCGATGATGTGACCCCACTCGTGTGAGGACACTCCTGCCTGGTTCCCATCCCCTTGGTGAGGTGGGCCCTCTGGCGAGAGTCTAATCCTGGCTGGGTTCCTCAACGTTCTGTGAGGTAGGCCCTCTGCTGTGAGGTCACTCCTGCCTGGCTGGCACACGTCACCTTGGAGACGTGAGCCCTCTGGTGGCAGTTGGAGCGTGCAGGGCGCCTCCTCCTCTCGGTGATGACGGCCCTCTGGCGTCAGGCCCTAAATGGTGGGCTCCCCACATTTTCTGATGTGCACCCAGTGGTGCGAGGACACTCCAACCAGGTTCCCATTCCCATGGGGATGTGGTCCTTCTGCGCTGAGGTCTCAACTCCTGGGTTGCTCACAGTTTTGTGATGTGGGCCCTCTGCTGTGAGTTCACTGTGGCCTGGATCCCATAGCCTCGGTGTTCTGGGCCGCCTGCTGGAAGGTCTAAATGCTGGAATCCTCACGTTTTTTATATTATGTGCCCTGTGTTGTGAGGCTACTCCTGCCTGCCTCACTCCAAGGCCCTTGGTGATGTGGGTCCTCTGGTTTGAGGACACATGTGCTGGGTTCCTCACCTTAAGATGATGAGGCCCCACTGGTGTGAGGATAATCCTGACTGGGTCCCATCCCCTTTGTGATGTGGGCCCTCTGGTGAGAGTCTGATCCTGGCTGGGTTCCTCACCCATCTGTGAGGTGGGCCCTCTACTATCAGGTAACTCTTGCCTGGGTTGCTCACCTCGCCTTGTTGACATGAGCCCTCTGGTGGCAATTGGACCCTGCTGGGAGCCTCCTCAGCTCTGTGATGAGGGCCCTCTGACGTCAGGCCCTAACTGCTGGGCTCCCCAACTTTTCTTAGTGAGCCCAGTGTTGCTCAAGCACTCCTCTTAGGTTCCCATCCCCATGGGGATGTGGGCCTTCTGCTCTGAGGTTCCAACGGCTGGGTTGATCACAATTTCATGATGTGGGCTCTCTGGTGTTAGTTCACTGTGGCCTGGATCCCATAGCCTCTGTGGTCTTGGCTGCCTGCTGGGAGGTTCCAACTGCTCGATTCCTCAACTTTTGTATTCTATGGGTCCTGTGTTGTGATGCTCCTCCTGCCTGCCTCACTCGCAACCCCTTCGTGATGTGGGTCTTCTGGTTTGAGGCCACATGTGCTGGGTTAGGCAACTTTCAATGATGTGGCCCCACTGGTGTGAGGACACTCCTGCCTGGTTCCCATCCCCTTGGTGATGTGGGCCTTCTGGTGACAGTCTTATCCTGGCTGGGTTCCTCACTCTTCTGTGAGGTAGGCCCTCTGCTGTGAGGTCAATCCTGCCTGACTTGCACACATCACCTTGGCGACGTGGGCCCTCTGTTGGCACATGGAACCTGCTGGGAGCCTCCTGCCCTCGGTGATGACGGCCCTCTAGCATCAGGCTCTAACTGCTGGGCTCCCCACGTTTTCTGATGTGAGCCCAGTGATGCCAGGACACTCCTGTCAGGTTCCCATCCCCATGGGGATGTGGGCTTTCTGCTCTGAGGTCCCAATGCCTGGGTTGCTCACAGTTTCATGATGTGGGCTCTCTGGTGTTAGTTCACTCCTGCCTGCATCCCATAGCTTCTGTGCTCTCGGCCGCCTGCTGGGAGGTTCCAAATGCTGGATTCCTCACTTTTTTTATTCTTTGGGCCCTCTGTTTTTAGGCTACTCCTACCTGCCTCACTCCCATCCCCTTTGTGATGTATGTCCTCTGATATGAGGCCACATGTGCTGGGTTCCTCACCTTTCGATGATGTGGCCCCACTGGTGGGAGGACAGTCCTGACTGGTTCCCATCCCCTTGGTGTTGTGGGCCCTCTGGTGAGAGTCTCATCCTGCCTCGGTTCCTCACCCTTCTGTGAGATAGGCCCTCTGCTGTGAGGTCACTACTGCCTGGCTGGCGCATGCCACCTTGTAGACGTGGGCCCTCTGTTGGCAGTTGGAACCTGCTGGGAGTCTCCTCCCCTCAGTTATGAGGGCCCCCTGGCGTCAGGCCCTAACTGCTGGGCTCCTAACATTTTCTGATATGTGCTAAGTGGTGCAAAGCCACTCCTGCCAGGTTCCCATCCCAATGCGGATGTGGGCCTTCTGTTCTGAGGTCCCAACAGCTGGGCTGCTCACAGGTTCATGATGTGGGCCCTCTGCTGTGAGTTCACTGCGGCCTGGATCCCATAGCCTCGGTGCTCTGGGCCACTTGCTGGGAGGTTCCAACTGCTGGATTCCTCAACTTTTATATTCTATGGACCCTGTGTTGTGAGGCCAGTCCTGCCAGCCTCATTCCGAACCCCTTGGTGATGTGGTTCCTCTGGTTTGAGGACACATGTGCTGGGATCCTCACCTTTCGATGATGTTGTCCCACTGGTGTGGGGACACTCCTGCCTGGTTCCCATCCCCTTGGTGATGTGGGCCCTCTGGTGAGAGTCTGATCCTGGCTGTGTTCCTCACCCTTCTGTGAGGTGGGCCCTCTGCTGTGAAGTCACTCCTGCCAGGCTGGCACACATCACCTTGGCGACGTTGGCCCTCTGGTGGCAGCTGGAGCCTGCTGGGAGCCTCCTCCTCTCGGTGATGAGTGCCCTCTAGCATCAGGCCCTAACTTCTGAGCACCCCACATTTTCTGATGTGAGCCCAGTGATGCCAGGACACTCCTGTCATGTTCCCATCACCATGGGGATGTGGGCCTTCTGCTCTGAGGTCCCAATGTCTGGGTTGCTCACAGTTTCATGATGTGGGCTGTCTGGTGTTAGTTCACTCTGGCCTGGTTCCTCTAGCCTCTATGCTCTGGGCCGCCTGCTGGGAGGTTCCAACTGCTGGATTCCTCACTTTTTTATTCTATGGGCCCAGTGTTGTGAGGCTACTCCTGCCTGCCTCACTCCGAGGTCCTTGGTGATGTGGGTCCTCTGGTTTGAGGACACATGTGCTGAGTACCTCAGCTTTCGATGATGTGGTCCCACTGATGTGAAGACACTCCTGCCTGGTTCCCATCCCCTTGGTGATGTGGGCCCTCTGGTGAGAGTCTGATGTTGGCTGGGTTTCTCACCCTTCTGTGAGGTGGGACCTCTGCTGTGAGGTAACTCCTGCCTGGCATGCTCACGTTGCCTTGGCATTGTGAGCCCTCAGGTGGCAGTTGGAGCCTGCAGGGAATCTCCTCCCCTCAGTTATGAGAGCTCTGGATAAAACACATATGCCCTTTGTTGCCAAGTGCATTATTTTCCAAGTTCTGTCTCTTTTCCTATGCTTTAAGAGCTACGCCCGTGTACGTTCTGAAATCAGTTTCCAGCAATTCTGCCCCGCATTCAAGTCCTCTTCGCAGCCTTACTTCAGTATAATTTTGGATGATAGCTGTCATTTATAACTCTGCAGGTTTCTGAATTACAGTGCCCCTGAGCTCCTTTCTTCAACTCGCTTTCTTGTCAGCTGGCCGCAACACTGCAGGATCTCCTCAGGCCCTAATCTAGTTCCAGCATGGCACGCAGAGCCTTTGGTTCATTTATCTTCCTGGTGCGAAATGAGAGTTAAATTTGCCCGTCCAGACACCTACAGATAGTCTCCCATTGCTTCTCCTTATTCCTGTTCATCTTCCAAAGAAATTGCAAACTGGGCCAAACAGGAGGTTAAAGGCACTGACTCTCCAAGTGGGCAGAGTGTTAGTAAAGCGTCTGGAATGTTGTACCCGAGTACCAGGGGACAAAAACTGAGACACATTTGAACACGTTTCCCGATCACATGGTGGATCATACTCTGCGTTCCACATGCATGTTTTAGCTGAAGGAAGAATCCCTTAAACCTGGAGAGTTGAGACCCATGGAATGGGTACCATGCAATATGACTTCAAAGGGTCTGCATTTGCTCACCGAACCTCACCAATCCTATCACTGCTGCGTTTATGCCGCCGTACACACGCTTGATTCTCTTTCGGAGACATATAAATCCAAAGGTTTTAAGATTCTTACTAGTCAGGTATATTCTTAGGCGTTTAATATGGGGTGTTGAGTCCACTTCGTTGAGCAAGGAGTAGCTCTTGTCTATTACATATTTGGCTTATGGAACGGTATCTGTGCTAATTTCAATCTCTGGTTTTATAAAGCACCCCAACTCACCTTTCCCCTTAAGCAAGCATAAGTTGGTTTTCTACATTTGAGACCCTGTTCTGTTTTGTAATTCAGTTCCTGTGTAGCCAAGTTTACATTCCGTGTAGTAGTGATATCTTAGGATGTTTCTTTTTCTGTGTGACTTATTTCACTTAGAATCATCGTACCTGAATCCACTCATTATGCTGCTACGGAACTGATGACATAGATTTCATTGCTGAGTGATATTGCATTGTACGTAAGTACCACAACTTCTTTATCCATTTTTCGCTTTCTGTGATATTAAACTTGTACGGTAAACGAGGTTCTTGTAAACACAACCGTCCCAAACTTTGGGGTGGCTGTGTCTTTTTGATTTTAATTTCCCTAAGCTACAGGACCATAAGTGGAAGTGCCCTAGGCTCTGTTGCTTTGTTTTTTGGATGTTTCAGGAAACACCATACACTTCTCCAGAGTGGCTGCTGGCAATTTACATCCCGCCCATCAGCATAACAAGGCTCCCAGTTCTCCTTGGCCTGTCCTGCCTTTCTGGATTTTACACTTCTTTCAGATGGCCCTTTTGACCGGGGGGCAGTGAGACTTCATTGTAGTGCAGATTTCCTTTGCAAGCTTGCTTGGTTGGCCAAAAAGGGCGTATGCGTTTTTTCCTGAATATATTCAGGAAAAAACGCATACGCCCTTTTTGGCCAAGTGCATCATTGTGGACGTTCTGCCTCTTTTCCTATGCTTTACATGCAATTCCAGTCTACCTCCTGAAATCGGTTTCCTGCAATTCTGCCCCGCTTTCAACTCCTCTTGGCAGCCTTCCTTCAATATATTTTTGGACGATAGCTGTCATTTATAACTCTGCAGGTTTGTGAATTACAGTGCCCCTGAGCTCCTTTCTTCAACTCGCTTTCTTGTGAGCTGGCCGCAACACCGCAGGATTGCTTCTGGCCCTAGTGTGGTTCCGGCATGACACGCTGAGCCTTTGGTTAATTCCTCTTCCTGGTGGGAAATGAGAGTTAAATTTGTCCGTCCAGACACCTCCACCTAGTCTCTCATTGGTTCTCCCTATTCCTGTTCATCTTCCGCAGAAATTGCAAACTGGGCCAAACTGGAGGTTAAAGGCACTGACTCTCCAAGTGGGGAGAATGTTAGTAAAGCGTCTGGAAGTTGCACACGAGTACCAGGGTACGAAACCTGAGACACATTTGAACACGTTTTCCGATCACACGGTGGATCGTACTCTGGGTTCCACATGCATGTTTTAGCTGAAGGAAGAATCCCTTAAACATGGAGAGTTGAGACCCATGGAATGGGTACCATGCAATATTACTTCAAAGAGTCTGCATTTGCTCACCGAACCTCACCAATCCTATCACTGCTGCGTTTATGCCACTGTACACACGCTTGATTCTCTTTCGGAGACATATAAATCCATAGGTTTTAAGATTCTTACTAGTCAGGTATATTCTTAGGCGTTTAATGTGGGGTGTTGAGTCCACTTCGTTGAGCAAGGAGTAGCTCTTGTCTATTACATATTTGTCTTATGGAACGGTATCTGTGCTACTTTCAATCTGTGGTTTTATGCCGCAGCTCAACTCACCTTTCCGCTTAAGCAAGCATAAGTTGGTTTCCTACATTTGAGACCCTGTTCTGTTTCGTAATTCAGTTCCTGTGTAGCCAAGTTCACATTCCGTGTATTAGTGATATCTTATGATGTTTCTTTTTCTGTGTGACTTATTTCACTTAGAATCATCGTACCTGAATCCACTCATTATGCTTCTACTGGCCTGATGACATAGATTTAATTGCTGAGTGATATTGCATTGTACGTAAGTACCACAACTTCTTTATCCATTTTTCGCTTTCTGTGATATTGAACTTGTACCGTAAACGAAGTTCTTGTAAACAGAGCCGTCCCAAACTCTGGGGTGGCTGTGTCTTTTTGATTTTCATTTCCCTAAGCTATAGGACCATAAGTGGAAGTGCCCTAGGCTCTGTTGCTTTGTTTTTTGGCTGTTTCAGGAAACACCATACACTTCTGCAGAGTGGCTGCTGGCAATTTACATCCCGCCCATCAGCATAAGAAGGCTCCCAGTTCTCCATGGCCTGTCCTGCCTTTCTGGATTTTACACTTTTTTCAGATGGCCCTTTTGACCGGGGGGGAAGTGAGACTTCATTGTAGTGCGGATTTCCTTTGCAAGCTTGCTTGGTTGGCCCAAAAGGGCGTATGCGTTTTTTCCTGAATACATTCAGGAAAAAACTCATACGCCCTTTTTGGCCAAGTGCATCATTGTGGACGTTCTGCCTCTTTTCCTATGCTTTAAATGCAATTCCAGTCTACCTCCTGAAATCGGTTTCCTGCAATTCTGCCCCGCTTTCAAGTCCTCTTGGCAGCCTTACTTCAGTATATTTTTGGACGATAGCTGTCATTTATAACTCTGCAGGTTTGTGAATTACAGTGCCTCTGAACTCCTTTCTTCAACTCACTTTCTTGGGAGCTGGCCGCAACACCGCAGCATTGCTTCAGGCCCTAATCTGGTTCCGGCACGGCACACTGAGCCTTTGGTTAATTCCTCTTCCTGGTGGGAAATGAGAGTTAAATTTGTCCGTCCAGACACCTCCAGCTAGTCTCTCTTTGGTTCTCCCTATTCCTGTTCATCTTCCGCAGAAATTGCAAACTGGGCCAAACAGGAGGTTAAAGGCACTGACTCTCCAAGTCGGGAGAGTGTTAGTAAAGCGTCTGGAATGTTGCACCCGAGTACCAGGGGACGAGAACTGAGACATATTGGAACACGTCTCCCGATCACACGGTTGATCATACTCTGGGTTCCACATGCATGTTTTAGCTGAAGGAAGAATCCATTAAACCTGGAGAGTTGAGACCCGTGGAATGGGTACCATGCAATATGACTTCAAAGGGTCTTCATTTGCTCACCGAACCTCTCCAATCCTATCAGTGCTGCGTTTATGCCCCTGTACACACGCTTGATTTTCTTTCAGAGACATAGCAATCCATAGGTTTTAAGATACTTACTAGTCAGGTACATTCTTAGGCGTTTAATATGGGGTGTTGAGTCCATTTCGTTGAGCAAGGAGTAGTTCTTGTCTATTCCATATTTGGCTTAAGGAACTTTATCTGTGCTCATTTCAATCTCTGGTTTTATGCAGCACCCCAACTGACCTTTCCCCTTAAGCAAGCATAAGTTGGTTTTCTAAATTTGAGACCCTGTTCTGTTTTGTAATCCAGTTCCTTTGTAGCCAAGTTTACATTCCGTGTATTAGTGATATCTTATGATGTTTCTTTTTCTGTGTGACTTATTTCAGTTAGAATCATCATACCTGAATCCACTCATTATGCTGCTACGGGCCTGATGACATAGACTTCATTGCTGAGTGACATTGCATTGTACGTAAGTACCACAACTTCTTTATCCATTTTTCACTTTCTGCACTGTTGAACTTGTACCGTAAACGAGGTTCTTGTAAACAGAGGCGTCCCAAACTTTGGGGTTGCTGTGTCTTTTTGATTTTAATTCCCCTAAGCTATAGGACCATAAGTGGAAGTGCCCTAGGCTCTGTTGCTTTGTTTTTTAGATGTTTCAGGAATCACCATACACTTCTCCCGAGTGGCTGTTGGCAATTTACATCCCGCCCATCAGCATAACAAGGCTCCCAGTTCTCCATGGCCTGTCCTGCCTTTCTGGATTTTACACTTTTTTCAGATGGCCCTTTTGACCTGGGGGAAGTGAGACTTCATTGTAGTGCAGATTTCCTTTGCAAGCTTGCTTGGTTGGCCAAAAAGGGCGTATGCGTTTTTTCCTGAATATATTCAGGAAAAAACGCATACGCCCTTTTTGGCCAAGTGCATCATTGTGGACGTTCTGCCTCATTTCCTATGCTTTAAATGCAATTCCAGTCTACCTCCTGAAATCGGTTTCCTGCAATTCTGCCCCGCTTTCAAGTCCTCTTGGCAGCCTTACTTCAGTATATTTTTGGACGATAGCTGTCATTTATAACTCTGCAGGTTTGTGAATTACAGTGCCCCTGAGCTCCTTTCTTCAACTCGCTTTCTTGGGAGCTGGCCGGAACACCGCAGCATTGCTTCAAGCCCTAATCTGGTTCCGCACGGCACGCTGAGCCTTTGGTTAATTCCTCTTCCTGGTGGGAAATGAGAGTTAAATTTGCCCGTCCAGACACCTCCAGCTAGTCTCTCATTGGTTCTCCCTATTCCTGTTCATCTTCCTCAGAAATTGCACATGGGCCAAACAGGAGGTTAAAGGCACTGACTCTCCAAGTCGGGAGAGTGTTAGTAAAGCGTCTGGAATGTTGCACCCGAGTACCAGGGGACGAGAACTGAGACATATTGGAACACGTCTCCCGATCACACGGTTGATCATACTCTGGGTTCCACGTGCATGTTTTAGCTGAAGGAAGAATCCCTTAAACCTGGAGAGTTGAGACCCGTGGAATGGGTACCATGCAATATGACTTCAAAGGGTCTTCATTTGCTCACCGAACCTCTCCAATCCTATCACTGCTGGGTTCATGCCCCTGTACACACGCTTGATATTCTTTCAGAGACATAGCAATCCATAGGTTTTAAGATACTTACTAGTCAGGTACATTCTTAGGCGTTTAATAAGGGGTGTTGAGTCCATTTCGTTGAGCAAGGAGTAGTTCTTGTCTATTCCATATTTGGCTTAAGGAACTTTATCTGTGCTCATTTCAATCTCTGGTTTTATGCAGCACCCCAACTCACCTTTCCCCTTAAGCAAGCATAAGTTGGTTTTCTAAATTTGAGACCCTGTTCTATTTTGTAATCCAGTTCCTGAGTAGCCAAGTTTACATTCCGTGTATTAGTGATATCTTATGATGTTTCTTTTTCTGTATGACTTATTTCAGTTAGAATCATCATACCTGAATCCACTCATTATGCTGCTATGGGCCTGATGACATAGATTTCATTGCTGAGTGATATTGCATTGTACGTAAGTACCACAACTTCTTTATCCATTTTTCACTTTCTGCGCTGTTGAACTTGTACCGTAAACGAGGTTCTTGTAAACAGAGCCGTCCCAAACTTTGGGGTGGCTGTGTCTTTTTGATTTTAATTCCCCTAAGCTATAGGACCATAAGTGGAAGTGCCCTAGGCTCTGTTGCTTTGTTTTTTAGATGTTTCAGGAATCACCATACACTTCTCCCGAGTGGCTGTTGGCAATTTACATCCCGCCCATCAGCATAACAAGGCTCCCAGTTCTCCATGGCCTGTCCTGCCTTTTTGGATTTTACACTTTTTTCAGATGGCCCTTTTGACCTGGGGGAAGTGAGACTTCATTGTAGTGCAGACTTCCTTTGCAAGCTTGCTTGGTTGGCCAAAAAGGGCGTATGCGTTTTTTCCTGAATATTTTTCCTGAATATTTTCCTGAATATTCAGGAAAAAACGCATACGCCCTTTTTGGCCAAGTGCATCATTGTGGACGTTCTGCCTCTTTTCCTATGCTTTAAATGCAATTCCAGTCTACCTCCTGAAATCGGTTTCCTGCAATTCTGCCCCGCTTTCAAGTCCTCTTGGCAGCCTTACTTCAGTATAGTTTTGGACGATAGCTGTCATTTATAACTCTGCAGGTTTGTGAATTACAGTGCCCCTGAGCTCCTTTCTTCAACTCGCTTTCTTGTGAGCTGGCCGCAACACCGCAGGATTGCTTCAGGCCCTAATCTGGTTCCGGCACGGCATGCTGAACCTTTGGTTAATTCCTCTTCCTGGTGGGAAATGAGAGTTAAATTTGCCCGTCCAGACACCTCCAGCTAGTCTCTCATTGGTTCTCGCTATTCCTGTTCATCTTCCTCAGAAATTGCAAATGGGCCAAACAGGAGGTTAAAGGCACTGACTCTCCAAGTCGGGAGAGTGTTAGTAAAGCGTCTGGAATGTTGCACCCGAGTACCAGGGGACGAGAACTGAGACATATTGGAACACGTCTCCCGATCACACGGTTGATCATACTCTGGGTTCCACGTGCATGTTTTAGCTGAAGGAAGAATCCCTTAAACCTGGAGAGTTGAGACCCGTGGAATGGGTACCATGCAATATGACTTCAAAGGGTCTTCATTTGCTCACCGAACCTCTCCAATCCTATCACTGCTGCGTTTATGCCCCTGTACACACGCTTGATTTTCTTCCAGAGACATAGCAATCCATAGGTTTTAAGATACTTACAAGTCAGGTACATTCGTAGGCGTTTAATATGGGCTGTTGAGTCCATTTCGTTGAGCAAGGAGTAGTTCTTGTCTATTCCATATTTGGCTTAAGGAACTTTATCTGTGCTCATTTCAATCTCTGGTTTTATGCAGCACCCCAACTCACCTTTCCCCTTAAGCAAGCATAAGTTGGTTTTCTAAATTTGAGACCCTGTTCTGTTTTGTAATCCAGTTCCTGTGTAGCCAAGTTTACATTCCGTGTATTAGTGATATCTTATGATGTTTCTTTTTCTGTGTGACTTATTTCAGTTAGAATCATCATACCTGAATCCACTCAATATGGTGCTATGGGCCTGATGACATAGATTTCATTGCTGAGTGATATTGCATTGTACGTAAGTACCACAACTTCTTTATCCATTTTTCACTTTCTGTGATATTGAACTTGTACCGTAAACGACGTTCTTGTAAACAGAGCCGTCCCAAACTTTGGGGTGGCTGTGTCTTTTTGATTTTAATTTCCCTAAGGTATAGGACCATAAGTGGAAGTGCCCTAGGCTCTGATGCTTTGTTTTTTAGATGTTTCAGGAAACACCATACACCTCTCCCGAGTGGCTCTTGGCAATTTACATCCCGCCCATCAGCATAACAAGGCTCCCAGTTCTCCATGGCCTGTCCTGCCTTTCTGGATTTTACACTTTTTTCAGATGGCCCTTTTGACCGGGGGGAAGTGAGACTTCATTGTAGTGCAGATTTCCTTTGCAAGCTTGCTTGGTTGGCCAAAAAGGGCGTATGCGTTTTTTCCTGAATATATTCAGGAAAAAACGCATACGCCCTTTTTGGCCAAGTGCATCATTGTGGACGTTCTGCCTCTTTTCCTATGCTTTAAATGCAATTCCAGTCTACCTCCTGAAATCGGTTTCCTGCAATTCTGCCCCGCTTTCAAGTCCTCTTGGCAGCCTTACTTCCGTATAGTTTTGGACGATAGCTGTCATTTATAACTCTGCAGGTTTGTGAATTACAGTGCCCCTGAGCTCCTTTCTTCAACTCGCTTTCTTGTGAGCTGGCCGCAACACCGCAGCATTGCTTCAGGCCCTAATCTGGTTCCGGCACGGCACGCTGAGCCTTTGGTTAATTCCTCTTCCTGGTGGGAAATGAGAGTTAAATTTGCCCGTCCAGACACCTCCAGCTAGTCTCTCATTGGTTCTCCCTATTCCTGTTCATCTTCCTCAGAAATTGCAAATGGGCCAAACAGGAGGTTAAAGGCACTGACTCTCCAAGTCGGGAGAGTGTTAGTAAAGCGTCTGGAATGTTGCACCCGAGTACCAGGGGACGAGAACTGAGACATATTGGAACACGTCTCCCGATCACACGGTTGATCATACTCTGGGTTCCACGTGCATGTTTTAGCTGAAGGAAGAATCCCTTAAACCTGGAGAGTTGAGACCCGTGGAATGGGTACCATGCAATATGACTTCAAAGGGTCTTCATTTGCTCACCGAACCTCTCCAATCCTATCACTGCTGCGTTTATGCCCCTGTACACACGCTTGATTTTCTTTCAGAGACATAGCAATCCATAGGTTTTAAGATACTTACTAGTCAGGTACATTCTTAGGCGTTTAATATGGGCTGTTGAGTCCATTTCGTTGAGCAAGGAGTAGTTCTTGTCTATTCCATATTTGGCTTAAGGAACTTTATCTGTGCTCATTTCAATCTCTGGTTTTATGCAGCACCCCAACTCACCTTTCCCCTTAAGCAAGCATAAGTTGGTTTTCTAAATTTGAGACCCTGTTCTGTTTTGTAATCCAGTTCCTGTGTAGCCAAGTTTACATCCCGTGTATTAGTGATATCTTATGATATTTCTTTTTCTGTGTGACTTATTTCAGTTAGAATCATCATACCTGAATCCACTCATTATGCTGCTATGGGCCTGATGACATAGATTTCACTGCTGAGTGATATTGCATTGTACGTAAGTACCACAACTTCTTTATCCATTTTTCACTTTCTGCGCTATTGAACTTGTACCGTAAACGAGGTTCTTGTAAACAGAGCCGTCCCAAACTTTGGGGTGGCTGTGTCTTTTTGATTTTAATTCCCCTAAGCTATAGGACCATAAGTGGAAGTGCCCTAGGCTCTGTTGCTTTGTTTTTTAGATGTTTCAGGAATCACCATACACTTCTCCCGAGTGGCTGTTGGCAATATACATCCCGCCCATCAGCATGACAAGGCTCCCAGTTCTCCATGGCCTGTCCTGCCTTTCTGGATTTTACACTTTTTTCAGATGGCCCTTTTGACCTGGGGGAAGTGAGACTTCATTGTAGTGCAGATTTCCTTTGCAAGCTTGCTTGGTTGGCCAAAAAGGGCGTATGCGTTTTTTCCTGAATATATTCAGGAAAAAACGCATACGCCCTTTTTGGCCAAGTGCATCATTGTGGACGTTCTGCCTCTTTTCCTATGCTTTAAATGCAATTCCAGTCTACCTCCTGAAATCGGTTTCCTGCAATTCTGCCCCGCTTTCAAGTCATCTTGGCAGCCTTCCTTCAGTATATTTTTGGACGATAGCTGTCATTTATAACTCTGCAGGTTTGTGAATTACAGTGCCCCTGAGCTCCTTTCTTCAACTCGCTTTCTTGTGAGCTGGCCGCAACACTGCAGGATTGCTTCAGGCCCTAATCTGGTTCCGGCACGGCACGCTGAGCCTTTGGTTAATTCCTCTTCCTGGTGGGAAATGAGAGTTAAATTTGCCCGTCCAGACACCTCCAGCTAGTCTCTCATTGGTCCTCCCTACTCCTGTTCATCTTCTGCAGAAATGGCAAACTGGGCCAAACAGGAGGTTAAAGGCACTGACTCTCCAAGTCGGGAGAGGGTTAGTAAAGCGTCTGGAATGTTGCACCCGAGTACCAGGGGACGAGAACTGAGACATATTGGAACACGTCTCCCGATCACACGGTTGATCATACTCTGGGTTCCACGTGCATGTTTTAGCTGAAGGAAGAATCCCTTAAACCTGGAGAGTTGAGACCCGTGGAATGGGTAACATGCAATATGATTTCAAAGGGTCTTCATTTGCTCACCGAACCTCTCCAATCCTATCACTGCTGTGTTTATGCCCCTGTACACACGCTTGATTTTCTTTCAGAGACATAGCAATCCATAGGTTTTAAGATACTTACTATTCAGGTACATTCTTAGGCGTTTAATATGGGGTGTTGAGTCCATTTCGTTGAGCAAGGAGTAGTTCTTCTCTATTCCATATTTGGCTTAAGGAACTCTATCTGTGCTCATTTCAATCTCTGGTTTTATGCAGCACCCCAACTCACCTTTCCCCTTAAGCAAGCATAAGTCGGTTTTCTAAATTTGAGACCCTGTTCTGTTTTGTAATCCAGTTCCTGTGTAGCCAAGTTTACATTCCGTGTATTAGTGATATCTTATGATATATCTTTTTCTGTGTGACTTATTTCAGTTAGAATCATCATACCTGAATCCACTCATTATGCTGCTACGGGTCTGATGACATAGATTTCACTGCTGAGTAATATTGCATTGTACGTATGTACCACAACTTCTTTATCCATTTTTCACTTTCTGCGATATTGAACTTGTACTGTAAACGAGGTTCTTGTAAACAGAGCCATCCCAAACTGTGGGGTGGCTGTGTCTTTTTTATTTTAATTTCCCTAAGTATAGGACCATAAGTGGAAGTGCCCTAGGCTCTGTTGCTTTGTTTTTTAGATGTTTCAGGAAACACCATACACCTCTCCCGAGTGGCTCTTGGCAATTTACATCCCGCCCATCAGCATAACAAGGCTACCAGTTCTCCATGGCCTGTCGTGCCTTTTTGGATTTTACACTTTTTTCAGGTGGCCCTTTTGACCGGGGGAAGTGAGACTTCATTGTAGTGCAGATTTCCTTTGCAAGCTTGCTTGGTTGGCCAAAAAGGGCGTATGCGTTTTTTCCTGAACATATTCAGGAAAAAACGCATACGCACTTTTTAGCCAAGTGCATCATTGTGGACGTTCTGCCTCTTTTCCTATGCTTTAAATGCAATTCCAGTCTACATCCTGAAATCGATTTCCTGCAATTCTGCCCCGCTTTCAAGTCCTCTTGGCAGCCTTACTTCAGTATAGTTTTGGACGATAGCTGTCATTTATAACTCTGCAGGTTTGTGAATTACAGTGCCCCTGAGCTCCTTTCTTCAACTCGCTTTCTTGGGAGCTGGCCGGAACACCGCAGCATTGCTTCAGGCCCTAATCTGGTTCCGGCACGGCATGCTGAGCCTTTGGTTAATTCCTCTTCCTGGTGGGAAATGAGAGTTAAATTTGCCCGTCCAGACACCTCCAGCTAGTCTCTCATTGGTTCTCCCTATTCCTGTTCATCTTCCGCAGAAATTGCAAACTGAGCCAAACAGGAGGTTAAAGGCACTGACTCTCCAAGTCGGGAGAGTGTTAGTAAAGCATCTGGAATGTTGCACCCGAGTACCAGGGGACGAGAACTGAGACATATTGGAACACGTCTCCCGATCACATGGTTGATCATACTCTGGGTTCCACGTGCATGTTTTAGCTGAAGGAAGAATCCCTTAAACCTGGAGAATTGAGACCCGTGGAATGGGTACCATGCAATATGACTTCAAAGGGTCTTCATTTGCTCACCGAACCTCTCCAATCCTATCACTGCTGCGTTTATGCCCCTGTACACACGCTGGATTTTCTTTCAGAGACATAGCAATCCATAGGTTTTAAGATACTTACTAGTCAGGTACATTCTTAGGCGTTTAATATGGGGTGTTGAGTCCATTTCGTTGAGCAAGGTGTAGTTCTTGTCTATTCCATATTTGGCTTAAGGAACTTTATCTGTGCTCATTTCAATCTCTGGTTTTATGCAGCACCCCAACTCACCTTTCCCCTTAAGCAAGCATAAGTTGGTTTTCTAAATTTGAGACCCTGTTCTGTTTTGTAATCCAGTTCCTGTGTAGCCAAGTTTACATTCCGTGTATTAGTGATATCTTATGATGTTTCTTTTTCTGTGTGACTTATTTCAGTTAGAATCATCATACCTGAATCCACTCAATATGGTGCTATGGGCCTGATGACATAGATTTCACTGCTGAGTGATATTGCATTGTACGTAAGTACCACAACTTCTTTATCCATTTTTCACTTTCTGTGATATTGAACTTGTACCGTAAACGACGTTCTTGTAAACAGAGCCGTCCCAAACTTTGGGGTGGCTGTGTCTTTTTGATTTTAATTTCCCTAAGGTATAGGACCATAAGTGGAAGTGCCCTAGGCTCTGATGCTTTGTTTTTTAGATGTTTCAGGAAACACCATACACCTCTCCCGAGTGGCTCTTGGCAATTTACATCCCGCCCATCAGCATAACAAGGCTCCCAGTTCTCCATGGCCTGTCCTGCCTTTCTGGATTTTACACTTTTTTCAGATGGCCCTTTTGACCGGGGGGAAGTGAGACTTCATTGTAGTGCAGATTTCCTTTGCAAGCTTGCTTGGTTGGCCAAAAAGGGCGTATGCGTTTTTTCCTGAATATATTCAGGAAAAAACGCATACGCCCTTTTTGGCCAAGTGCATCATTGTGGACGTTCTGCCTCTTTTCCTATGCTTTAAATGCAATTCCAGTCTACCTCCTGAAATCGGTTTCCTGCAATTCTGCCCCGCTTTCAAGTCCTCTTGGCAGCCTTACTTCCGTATAGTTTTGGACGATAGCTGTCATTTATAACTCTGCAGGTTTGTGAATTACAGTGCCCCTGAGCTCCTTTCTTCAACTCGCTTTCTTGTGAGCTGGCCGCAACACCGCAGGATTGCTTCAGGCCCTAATCTGGTTCCGGCACGGCATGCTGAGCCTTTGGTTAATTCCTCTTCCTGGTGGGAAATGAGAGTTAAATTTGCCCGTCCAGAGACCTCCACCTAGTCTCTCATTGGTTCTCCCTATTCCTGTTCATCTTCCTCAGAAATTGCAAATGGGCCAAACAGGAGGTTAAAGGCACTGACTCTCCAAGTCGGGAGAGTGTTAGTAAAGCGTCTGGAATGTTGCACCCGAGTACCAGGGGACGAGAACTGAGACATATTGGAACACGTCTCCCGATCACACGGTTGATCATACTCTGGGTTCCACGTGCATGTTTTAGCTGAAGGAAGAATCCCTTAAACCTGGAGAGTTGAGACCCGTGGAATGGGTACCATGCAATATGACTTCAAAGGGTCTTCATTTGCTCACCGAACCTCTCCAATCCTATCACTGCTGCGTTTATGCCCCTGTACACACGCTTGATTTTCTTTCAGAGACATAGCAATCCATAGGTTTTAAGATACTTACTAGTCAGGTACATTCTTAGGCGTTTAATATGGGCTGTTGAGTCCATTTCGTTGAGCAAGGAGTAGTTCTTGTCTATTCCATATTTGGCTTAAGGAACTTTATCTGTGCTCATTTCAATCTCTGGTTTTATGCAGCACCCCAACTCACCTTTCCCCTTAAGCAAGCATAAGTTGGTTTTCTAAATTTGAGACCCTGTTCTGTTTTGTAATCCAGTTCCTGTGTAGCCAAGTTTACATTCCGTGTATTAGTGATATCTTATGATGTTTCTTTTTCTGTATGACTTATTTCAGTTAGAATCATCATACCTGAATCCACTCATTATGCTGCTATGGGCCTGATGACATAGATTTCACTGCTGAGTGATATTGCATTGTACGTAAGTACCACAACTTCTTTATCCATTTTTCACTTTCTGTGATATTGAACTTGTACCGTAAACGACGTTCTTGTAAACAGAGCCGTCCCAAACTTTGGGGTGGCTGTGTCTTTTTGATTTTAATTTCCCTAAGGTATAGGACCATAAGTGGAAGTGCCCTAGGCTCTGATGCTTTGTTTTTTAGTTGTTTCAGGAAACACCATACACCTCTCCCGAGTGGCTCTTGGCAATTTACATCCCGCCCATCAGCATAACAAGTCTCCCAGTTCTCCATGGCCTGTCCTGCCTTTCTGGATTTTACACTTTTTTCAGATGGCCCTTTTGACCGGGGGGAAGTGAGACTTCATTGTAGTGCAGATTTCCTTTGCAAGCTTGCTTGGTTGGCCAAAAAGGGCGTATGCGTTTTTTCCAGAATATATTCAGGAAAAAACGCATACGCCCTTTTTGGCCAAGTGCATCATTGTGGACGTTCTGCCTCTTTTCCTATGCTTTAAATGCAATTCCAGTCTACCTCCTGAAATCGGTTTCCTGCAATTCTGCCCCGCTTTCAAGTCCTCTTGGCAGCCTTCCTTCAGTATAATTTTGGACGATAGCTGTCATTTATAACTCTGCAGGTTTGTGAATTACAGTGCCCCTGAGCTCCTTTCTTCAACTCGCTTTCTTGTGAGCTGGCCGCAACACCGCAGCATTGCTTCAGGCCCTAATCTGGTTCCGGCACGGCACGCTGAGCCTTTGGTTAATTCCTCTTCCTGGTGGGAAATGAGAGTTAAATTTGCCCGTCCAGACACCTCCAGCTAGTCTCTCATTGGTTCTCCCTATTCCTGTTCATCTTCCTCAGAAATTGCAAATGGGCCAAACAGGAGGTTAAAGGCACTGACTCTCCAAGTCGGGAGAGTGTTAGTAAAGCGTCTGGAATGTTGCACCCGAGTACCAGGGGACGAGAACTGAGACATATTGGAACACGTCTCCCGATCACACGGTTGATCATACTCTGGGTTCCACGTGCATGTTTTAGCTGAAGGAAGAATCCCTTAAACCTGGAGAGTTGAGACCCGTGGAATGGGTACCATGCAATATGACTTCAAAGGGTCTTCATTTGCTCACCGAACCTCTCCAATCCTATCACTGCTGCGTTTATGCCCCTGTACACACGCTTGATTTTCTTTCAGAGACATAGCAATCCATAGGTTTTAAGATACTTACTAGTCAGGTACATTCTTAGGCGTTTAATATGGGCTGTTGAGTCCATTTCGTTGAGCAAGGAGTAGTTCTTGTCTATTCCATATTTGGCTTAAGGAACTTTATCTGTGCTCATTTCAATCTCTGGTTTTATGCAGCACCCCAACTCACCTTTCCCCTTAAGCAAGCATAAGTTGGTTTTCTAAATTTGAGACCCTGTTCTGTTTTGTAATCCAGTTCCTGTGTAGCCAAGTTTACATTCCGTGTATTAGTGATATCTTATGATGTTTCTTTTTCTGTATGACTTATTTCAGTTAGAATCATCATACCTGAATCCACTCATTATGCTGCTATGGGCCTGATGACATAGATTTCACTGCTGAGTGATATTGCATTGTACGTAAGTACCACAACTTCTTTATCCATTTTTCACTTTCTGTGATATTGAACTTGTACCGTAAACGACGTTCTTGTAAACAGAGCCGTCCCAAACTTTGGGGTGGCTGTGTCTTTTTGATTTTAATTTCCCTAAGGTATAGGACCATAAGTGGAAGTGCCCTAGGCTCTGATGCTTTGTTTTTTAGTTGTTTCAGGAAACACCATACACCTCTCCCGAGTGGCTCTTGGCAATTTACATCCCGCCCATCAGCATAACAAGTCTCCCAGTTCTCCATGGCCTGTCCTGCCTTTCTGGATTTTACACTTTTTTCAGATGGCCCTTTTGACCGGGGGGAAGTGAGACTTCATTGTAGTGCAGATTTCCTTTGCAAGCTTGCTTGGTTGGCCAAAAAGGGCGTATGCGTTTTTTCCTGAATATATTCAGGAAAAAACGCATACGCCCTTTTTGGCCAAGTGCATCATTGTGGACGTTCTGCCTCTTTTCCTATGCTTTAAATGCAATTCCAGTCTACCTCCTGAAATCGGTTTCCTGCAATTCTGCCCCGCTTTCAAGTCCTCTTGGCAGCCTTCCTTCAGTATATTTTTGGACGATAGCTATCATTTATAACTCTGCAGATTTGTGAATTACAGTGCCCCTGAGCTTCTTTCTTCAACTCGCTTTCTTGTGAGCTGGCCGCAACACCGCAGCATTGCTTCAGGCCCTAATCTGGTTCCGGCACGGCACGCTGAGCCTTTGGTTAATTCCTCTTCCTGGTGGGAAATGAGAGTTAAATTTGCCCGTCCAGACACCTCCAGCTAGTCTCTCATTGGTTCTCCCTATTCCTGTTCATCTTCCTCAGAAATTGCAAATGGGCCAAACAGGAGGTTAAAGGCACTGACTCTCCAAGTCGGGAGAGTGTTAGTAAAGCGTCTGGAATGTTGCACCCGAGTACCAGGGGACGAGAACTGAGACATATTGGAACACGTCTCCCGATCACACGGTTGATCATACTCTGGGTTCCACGTGCATGTTTTAGCTGAAGGAAGAATCCCTTAAACCTGGAGAGTTGAGACCCGTGGAATGGGTACCATGCAATATGACTTCAAAGGGTCTTCATTTGCTCACCGAACCTCTCCAATCCTATCACTGCTGCGTTTATGCCCCTGTACACACGCTTGATTTTCTTTCAGAGACATAGCAATCCATAGGTTTTAAGATACTTACTAGTCAGGTACATTCTTAGGCGTTTAATATGGGGTGTTGAGTCCATTTCGTTGAGCAAGGAGTAGTTCTTGTCTATTCCATATTTGGCTTAAGGAACTTTATCTGTGCTCATTTCAATCTCTGGTTTTATGCAGCACCCCAACTCACCTTTCCCCTTAAGCAAGCATAACTTGGTTTTCTAAATTTGAGACCCTGTTCTGTTTTGTAATCCAGTTCCTGTGTAGCCAAGTTTACATCCCGTGTATTAGTGATATCTTATGATATTTCTTTTTCTGTGTGACTTATTTCAGTTAGAATCATCATACCTGAATCCACTCATTATGCTGCTATGGGCCTGATGACATAGATTTCACTGCTGAGTGATATTGCATTGTACGTAAGTACCACAACTTCTTTATCCATTTTTCACTTTCTGCGCTATTGAACTTGTACCGTAAACGAGGTTCTTGTAAACAGAGCCGTCCCAAACTTTGGGGTGGCTGTGTCTTTTTGATTTTAATTCCCCTAAGCTATAGGACCATAAGTGGAAGTGCCCTAGGCTCTGTTGCTTTGTTTTTTAGATGTTTCAGGAATCACCATACACTTCTCCCGAGTGGCTGTTGGCAATATACATCCCGCCCATCAGCATGACAAGGCTCCCAGTTCTCCATGGCCTGTCCTGCCTTTCTGGATTTTACACTTTTTTCAGATGGCCCTTTTGACCTGGGGGAAGTGAGACTTCATTGTAGTGCAGATTTCCTTTGCAAGCTTGCTTGGTTGGCCAAAAAGGGCGTATGCGTTTTTTCCTGAATATATTCAGGAAAAAACGCATACGCCCTTTTTGGCCAAGTGCATCATTGTGGACGTTCTGCCTCTTTTCCTATGCTTTAAATGCAATTCCAGTCTACCTCCTGAAATCGGTTTCCTGCAATTCTGCCCCGCTTTCAAGTCCTCTTGGCAGCCTTCCTTCAGTATATTTTTGGACGATAGCTGTCATTTATAACTCTGCAGGTTTGTGAATTACAGTGCCCCTGAGCTCCTTTCTTCAACTCGCTTTCTTGTGAGCTGGCCGCAACACTGCAGGATTGCTTCAGGCCCTAATCTGGTTCCGGCACGGCACGCTGAGCCTTTGGTTAATTCCTCTTCCTGGTGGGAAATGAGAGTTAAATTTGCCCGTCCAGACACCTCCAGCTAGTCTCTCATTGGTCCTCCCTATTCCTGTTCATCTTCTGCAGAAATGGCAAACTGGGCCAAACAGGAGGTTAAAGGCACTGACTCTCCAAGTCGGGAGAGGGTTAGTAAAGCGTCTGGAATGTTGCACCCGAGTACCAGGGGACGAGAACTGAGACATATTGGAACACGTCTCCCGATCACACGGTTGATCATACTCTGGGTTCCACGTGCATGTTTTAGCTGAAGGAAGAATCCCTTAAACCTGGAGAGTTGAGACCCGTGGAATGGGTAACATGCAATATGATTTCAAAGGGTCTTCATTTGCTCACCGAACCTCTCCAATCCTATCACTGCTGTGTTTATGCCCCTGTACACACGCTTGATTTTCTTTCAGAGACATAGCAATCCATAGGTTTTAAGGTACTTACTATTCAGGTACATTCTTAGGCGTTTAATATGGGGTGTTGAGTCCATTTCGTTGAGCAAGGAGTAGTTCTTCTCTATTCCATATTTGGCTTAAGGAACTCTATCTGTGCTCATTTCAATCTCTGGTTTTATGCAGCACCCCAACTCACCTTTCCCCTTAAGCAAGCATAAGTCGGTTTTCTAAATTTGAGACCCTGTTCTGTTTTGTAATCCAGTTCCTGTGTAGCCAAGTTTACATTCCGTGTATTAGTGATATCTTATGATATATCTTTTTCTGTGTGACTTATTTCAGTTAGAATCATCATACCTGAATCCACTCATTATGCTGCTACGGGTCTGATGACATAGATTTCACTGCTGAGTAATATTGCATTGTACGTATGTACCACAACTTCTTTATCCATTTTTCACTTTCTGCGATATTGAACTTGTACTGTAAACGAGGTTCTTGTAAACAGAGCCATCCCAAACTGTGGGGTGGCTGTGTCTTTTTTATTTTAATTTCCCTAAGTATAGGACCATAAGTGGAAGTGCCCTAGGCTCTGTTGCTTTGTTTTTTAGATGTTTCAGGAAACACCATACACCTCTCCCGAGTGGCTCTTGGCAATTTACATCCCGCCCATCAGCATAACAAGGCTACCAGTTCTCCATGGCCTGTCGTGCCTTTTTGGATTTTACACTTTTTTCAGGTGGCCCTTTTGACCGGGGGAAGTGAGACTTCATTGTAGTGCAGATTTCCTTTGCAAGCTTGCTTGGTTGGCCAAAAAGGGCGTATGCGTTTTTTCCTGAACATATTCAGGAAAAAACGCATACGCCCTTTTTAGCCAAGTGCATCATTGTGGACGTTCTGCCTCTTTTCCTATGCTTTAAATGCAATTCCAGTCTACATCCTGAAATCGATTTCCTGCAATTCTGCCCCGCTTTCAAGTCCTCTTGGCAGCCTTACTTCAGTATATTTTTGGACGATAGCTGTCATTTATAACTCTGCAGGTTTGTGAATTACAGTGTCCCTGAGCTCCTTTCTTCAACTCGCTTTCTTGTGAGCTGGCCGCAACACTGCAGGATTGCTTCAGGCCTTAATCTGGTTCCGGCACGGCATGCTGAGCCTTTGGTTAATTCCTCTTCCTGGTGGTAAATGAGAGTTAAATTTGCCCGTCCAGACACCTCCAGCTAGTCTCTCATTGGTTCTCCCTATTCCTGTTCATCTTCCGCAGAAATGGCAAACTGGGCCAAACAGGAGGTTAAAGGCACTGACTCTCCAAGTCGGGAGAGTGTTAGTAAAGCGTCTGGAATGTTACACCCGAGTACCAGGGGACGAGAACTGAGACATATTGGAACACGTCTCCCGATCACATGGTTGATAATACTCTGGGTTCCACGTGCATGTTTTAGCTGAAGGAAGAATCCCTTAAACCTGGAGAGTTGAGACCCGAGGAATGGGTACCATGCAATATGACTTCAAAGGGTCTTCATTTGCTCACCGAACCTCTCCAATCCTATCACTGCTGCGTTTATGCCCCTGTACACACGCTTGATTTTCTTTCAGAGACATAGCAATCCATAGGTTTTAAGATACTTACTAGTCAGGTACATTCTTAGGCGTTTAATATGGGGTGTTGAGTCCATTTCATTGAGCAAGGAGTAGTTCTTGTCTTTTCCATATTTGGCTTAAGGAACTTTATCTGTGCTCATTTCAATCTCTGGTTTTATGCAGCACCCCAACTCACCTTTCCCCTTAAGCAAGCATAACTTGGTTTTCTAAATTTGAGACCCTGTTCTGTTTTGTAATCCAGTTCCTGTGTAGCCAAGTTTACATTCCGTGTATTAGTGATATCTTATGATGTTTCTTTTTCTGTGTGACTTATTTCAGTTAGAATCATCATACCTGAATCCACTCAATATGGTGCTATGGGCCTGATGACATAGATTTCATTGCTGAGTGATATTGCATTGTACGTAAGTACCACAACTTCTTTATCCATTTTTCACTTTCTGTGATATTGAACTTGTACCGTAAACGACGTTCTTGTAAACAGAGCCGTCCCAAACTTTGGGGTGGCTGTGTCTTTTTGATTTTAATTTCCCTAAGGTATAGGACCATAAGTGGAAGTGCCCTAGGCTCTGATGCTTTGTTTTTTAGATGTTTCAGGAAACACCATACACCTCTCCCGAGTGGCTCTTGGCAATTTACATCCCGCCCATCAGCATAACAAGGCTCCCAGTTCTCCATGGCCTGTCCTGCCTTTCTGGATTTTACACTTTTTTCAGATGGCCCTTTTGACCGGGGGGAAGTGAGACTTCATTGTAGTGCAGATTTCCTTTGCAAGCTTGCTTGGTTGGCCAAAAAGGGCGTATGCGTTTTTTCCTGAATATATTCAGGAAAAAACGCATACGCCCTTTTTGGCCAAGTGCATCATTGTGGACGTTCTGCCTCTTTTCCTATGCTTTAAATGCAATTCCAGTCTACCTCCTGAAATCGGTTTCCTGCAATTCTGCCCCGCTTTCAAGTCCTCTTGGCAGCCTTCCTTCAGTATATTTTTGGACGATAGCTGTCATTTATAACTCTGCAGGTTTGTGAATTACAGTGCCCCTGAGCTCCTTTCTTCAACTCGCTTTCTTGTGAGCTGGCCGCAACACCGCAGGATTGCTTCAGGCCCTAATCTGGTTCCGGCACGGCATGCTGAGCCTTTGGTTAATTCCTCTTCCTGGTGGGAAATGAGAGTTAAATTTGCCCGTCCAGACACCTCCAGCTAGTCTCTCATTGGTTCTCCCTATTCCTGTTCATCTTCCTCAGAAATTGCAAATGGGCCAAACAGGAGGTTAAAGGCACTGACTCTCCAAGTCGGGAGAGTGTTAGTAAAGCGTCTGGAATGTTGCACCCGAGTACCAGGGGACGAGAACTGAGACATATTGGAACACGTCTCCCGATCACACGGTTGATCATACTCTGGGTTCCACGTGCATGTTTTAGCTGAAGGAAGAATCCCTTAAACCTGGAGAGTTGAGACCCGTGGAATGGGTACCATGCAATATGACTTCAAAGGGTCTTCATTTGCTCACCGAACCTCTCCAATCCTATCACTGCTGCGTTTATGCCCCTGTACACACGCTTGATTTTCTTTCAGAGACATAGCAATCCATAGGTTTTAAGATACTTACTAGTCAGGTACATTCTTAGGCGTTTAATATGGGGTGTTGAGTCCATTTCGTTGAGCAAGGAGTAGTTCTTGTCTATTCCATATTTGGCTTAAGGAACTTTATCTGTGCTCATTTCAATCTCTGGTTTTATGCAGCACCCCAACTCACCTTTCCCCTTAAGCAAGCATAAGTTGGTTTTCTAAATTTGAGACCCTGTTCTGTTTTGTAATCCAGTTCCTGTGTAGCCAAGTTTACATCCCGTGTATTAGTGATATCTTATGATATTTCTTTTTCTGTGTGACTTATTTCAGTTAGAATCATCATACCTGAATCCACTCATTATGCTGCTATGGGCCTGATGACATAGATTTCACTGCTGAGTGATATTGCATTGTACGTAAGTACCACAACTTCTTTATCCATTTTTCACTTTCTGCGCTGTTGAACTTGTACCGTAAACGAGGTTCTTGTAAACAGAGCCGTCCCAAACTTTGGGGTGGCTGTGTCTTTTTGATTTTAATTCCCCTAAGCTATAGGACCATAAGTGGAAGTGCCCTAGGCTCTGTTGCTTTGTTCTTTAGATGTTTCAGGAAACAGCGTACACCTCTCCCGAGTGGCTCTTGGCAATTTACATCCCGCCCATCAGCATAACAAGGCTCCCAGTTCTCCATGGCCTGTCCTGCCTTTCTGGATTTTACACTTTTTTCAGGTGGCCCTTTTGACCGGGGAAGTGAGACTTCATTGTAGTGCAGATTTCCTTTGCAAGCTTGCTTGGTTGGCCAAAAAGGGCGTATGCGTTTTTTCCTGAATATATTCAGGAAAAAACGCATACGCACTTTTTGGCCAAGTGCATCATTGTGGACGTTCTGCCTCTTTTCCTATGATTTAAATGCAATTCCAGTCTACATCCTGAAATCGGTTTCCTGCAATTCTGCCCCGCTTTCAAGTCCTCTTGGCAGCCTTACTTCAGTATATTTTTGGACAATAGCTGTCATTTATAACTCTGCAGGTTTGTGAATTACAGTGCCCCTGAGCTCCTTTCTTCAACTCGCTTTCTTGTGAGCTGGCCGCAACACCGCAGCATTGCTTCAGGCCCTAATCTGGTTCCGGCACGGCACGCTGAACCTTTGGTTAATTCCTCTTCCTGGTGGGAAATGAGAGTTAAATTTGCCCGTCCAGACACCTCCAGCTAGTCTCTCATTGGTTCTCCCTATTCCTGTTCATCTTCCGGAGAAATTGCAAACTGGGCCAAACAGGAGGTTAAAGGCACTGACTCTCCAAGTCGGGAGAGTGTTAGTAAAGCGTCTGGAATGTTGCACCCGAGTACCAGGGGACGAGAACTAAGACATATTGGAACACGTCTCCCGATCACACGGTTGATCATACTCTGGGTTCCACCTGCATGTTTTAACTGAAGGAAAAATCCCTTAAAACTGGAGAGTTGAGACCCGAGGAATGGGTACCATGCAATATGACTTCAAAGGGTCTTCATTTGCTCACCGAACCTCTCCAATCCTATCACTGCTGTGTTTATGCCCCTGTACACACGCTTGATTTTCTTTCAGAGACATAGCAATCCATAGGTTTTAAGATATTTACTAGTCAGGTACATTCCTAGGCGTTTAATATGTGCTGTTGAGTCCATTTCGTTGAGCAAGGAGTAGTTCTTGTCTATTCCATATTTGGCTTAAGGAACTTTATCTGTGCTCATTTCAATCTCTGGTTTTATGCAGCACCCCAACTCACCTTTCCACTTAAGCAAGCATAAGTTGGTTTTCTAAATTTGAGACCCTGTTCTGTTTTGTAATCCAGTTCCTGTGTAGCCAAGTTTACATTCCGTGTATTAGTGATATCTTATGATATTTCTTTTTCTGTGTGACTTATTTCAGTTAGAATCATCATACCTGAATCCACTCATTATGCTGCTACGGGCCTGATGACATAGATTTCATTGCTGAGTGATATTGCATTGTACGTAAGTACCACAACTTCTTTATCCATTTTTCACTTTCTGCGATATTGAACTTGTCCCGTAAACGAGGTTCTTGTAAACAGAGCCGTCCCAAACTTTTGGTTGGCTGTGTCTTTTTGATTTTAATTTCCCTAAGCTATAGGACCATAAGTGGAAGTGCCCTAGACTCTGTTGCTTTGTTTTTAGATGTTTCAGGAAACACAATACACTTCTGCCAAGTGGTTGTTGGCAATTTACATCCCGCCCATCAGCATAACAAGGCTCCCAGTTCTCCATGGCCTGTCCTGCATTTCTGGATTTTACACTT
This sequence comes from Leucopleurus acutus, assembly GCF_964270905.1. Classification (NCBI taxonomy): domain Eukaryota; kingdom Metazoa; phylum Chordata; class Mammalia; order Artiodactyla; family Delphinidae; genus Leucopleurus; species Leucopleurus acutus. The sequence continues at coordinate 507,876 of NW_028139196.1, forward strand.
TTAACAGATGACCCTTCTGACCGGGGACAAGTGAGACTTCATTGTAGTGCAGATTTCCTTTGCAAGCTTGCTTGGTTTTCCAAAAAGGGCGTATGCGTTTTTTCCTGAATATATTCAGGAAAAAATGCATACGCCCTTTTTGGCCAAGTGCATCATTGTGGACGTTCTGCCTCTTTTCCTATGCTTTAATTGCAATTCCAGTCCACCTACTGAAATCAGTTTCCTGCAATTCTGTCCCGCTTTCAAGTCCTCTTGGCAGCCTTACTTCAGTATATTTTGGACGATAGCTGTCATTTATAACTCTGCAGGTTTGTGAATTACAGTGCCCCTGAGCTCCTTTCTTCAACTCGCTTTCTTGTGAGCTGGCCGCAACACCGCAGGATTGCTTCAGGCCCTAATCTGGTTCCGGCACGGCACGCTGAGCCTTTGGTTAATTCCTCTTCCTGGTGGGAAATGAGAGTTAAATTTGCCCGTCCAGACACCTCCAGCTAGTCTCTCATTGGTCCTCCCTATTCCTGTTCATCTTCCGCAGAAATGGCAAACTGGGCCAAACAGGAGGTTAAAGGCACTGACTCTCCAAGTCGGGAGAGTGTTAGTAAAGCGTCTGGAATGTTGCACCCTAGTACCAGGGGACGAGAACTGAGACATATTGGAACACATATCCCGATCACAAGGTTGATCATACTCTGGGTTCCACATGCATGTTTTAGCTGAAGGAAGAATTCCTTAAACCTGGAGAGTTGAGACCCGTGGAATGGGTAACATGCAATATGACTTCAAAGGGTCCTCATTTGCTCACCGAACCTCTCCAATCCTATCACTGCTGCGTTTATTGCCCTTTACACATGCTTGATTCTCTTTCGGAGACATAGCAATCCATAGGTTTTAAGATATTTACTAATCAGGTACATTCTTAGGCGTTTAATATGGGGTGTTGAGTCCATCTCGTTGAGCAAGGAGTAGCTCTTGTGTATTCCATATTTGGCTTAAGGAACTTTATCTGTGCTCATTTCAATCTCTGGTTTTATGCAGCACCCCAACTCACCTTTCCCCTTAAGCAAGCATAAGTCGGTTTTCTAAATTTGAGACCCTGTTCTGTTTTGTAATTCAGTTCCTGTGTAGCCAAGTTTACATTCCGTGTATTAGTGATATCTTATGATGTTTCTTTTTCTGTGTGACTTATTTCAGTTAGAATCATCATACCTGAATCCACTCATTATGCTGCTACGGGCCTGATGACATAGATTTCATTGCTGAGTGATATTGCATTGTACGTAAGCACCACAACTTCTTTATCCATTTTTCACTTTCTGCAATATTGAACTTGTCCCGTAAACGACGTTCTTGTAAACAGAGCCGTCCCAAACTTTGGGGTGGCTGTGTCTTTTTGATTTTAATTTCCCTAAGCTATAGGACCATAAGTGGAAGTGCCCTAGGCTCTGTTGCTTTGTTTTTAGATATTTCAGGAAACACCATACACTTCTCCCAAGTGGCTATTGGCAATTTACATCCCGCCCATCAGCATAACAAGGCTCCCAGTTCTCCATGGCCTGTCCTGCATTTCTGGATTTTACACTTTTTACAGATGGCCCTTCTGACCGGGGAGAAGTGAGACTTCATTGTAGTGCAGATTTCCTTTGCAAGCTTGCTTGGTTTTCCAAATAGGGCGTATGTATTTTTTCCTGAATATATTCAGGAAAAAACGCATATGCCCTTTTAGGCCAAGTGCATCATTGTGGACGTTCTGCCTCTTTTCCTATGCTTTAAATGCAATTCCAGTCTACCTCCTGAAATCGGTTTCCTGCAATTCTGCCTTGCTTTCAATGCCTCTTCATAGCCTTTCCTCAATATACTTTTTGAAAATAGTTGGCCTTTATAATTCTGCACGTTTTTGAATTGCAGTTGCCCTTAGCTCCATTTTTCAGCTCTTATGTTTGTGATATTCCCTCATAACCACAGGATTCCTTCAGGCCCTATACCTCTTCTGGTACGCCTTGCTGTGCCTTTGGTTAATTCTGCTTACTGATGTTAAATTAGAGTGACATGTGCCCATTGAAACCGCTACAGCTAGGTTCTCACTGGTTCCCCCTATTCCCATTCATCCTCCGCACTAACTGCAGACTTGCGATACCGGAACTTAAAGGCATTGACTCTCCATGTGGGGTTTTTGTTAGTAAAGCGGAATGAATGTCGATCCGGAGCCCCAGGAGAGGAACAATGAGGTGCGTTTTAGAAACCTTTCCCGATCATATGGTATACCTGTCGCTGGGTTTCCCAAGCATGGTTTAGCTGTAGGAAGATTCCCTTCAACCTGGAGTGTTGGGACCCTTGGAATGAGTAGCATGAAGTATTGCATTAAACTTTCGGCAGTTGCTCACCAAAGCTCACCAATCCTCTCAGCCCCAAGTGTCCAGCCTTATGTCTTATCCAGCTGTGGGTTTATATGTGGTCAATCCAGGTTGCATCACAGCCCCTGAGCGAATATTGTAAGAATTTTTCTCTCTTTCATTGTTTCTGCGTTTTGTTTTTAAAATTTATTTCTATAATGGGGTTTAGCTCATTTTCACTGCTGTGTTTGTGCCGCTCTGCACACACTTGATTCCCTTATGAAGATATGTCAATACATGGGTCTTAAGATTCTTATTACTCAGATTTATTTCTGTGCAGTGTATTGGGTGTGTTGAGGCCAGTTCATTGAGCAAGGTGTAGATCTTGTCTAATACTTATTTGGTTTATTGAACGGTATCTGTGCTAATTTCAAACTCTGGTTTTATGCATCACCCCACCTCTCCTTTCCCCTTAAGCTGACATAAGTGTGTTTTCTAAATGTGAGACACTGTTCTGTTATGTAATTCATTTTTTGTGCAGCCATATTTACCCTCCCTCTATAAGTGATATCTTATGATATGTTTCTTTTTCTGTTTGACTAATTTCAAGTAGTATTATCGGACCTAAATCCACTCTTTATCCTTCTACTAGCCTTATTACATTGATTTCATGGTGAAGAGATATTCCATTGTACATAAGTGCCACATCTTCTTTATCCATTGTTCTCTTTCCTGGGATATTTAAGGTGTACTGAAGTTGAGGTTCTTGTAAACAGAGTAGCCCTAAACTGTGGTGTGCTTGTGTCTTGTTGATTTTTAGACTTCCCTAGATATACTCCCATGATTGGAAGTGTCCTATGCTCTGTAGCTCTGTTTTTTAGATGATTTAGGAACCACCATACACTTCTCCAGAGTGGCTCTCGGCAGTTCACACACTGCCCATCAGCGTATAAAGGCTCCCTGTTCTCCATGGCCTGTCCTGCATTTCTGGTTTTTACAATTGTTTAGGATGGCCCTTTTGACTGGTGGGAAATGAGACTTCTTTGTTGTGCACATTTGCATTGCTTGCTTGCTTCATTGCCCATAAATTGTGTATGCATTTTTTCCTGGATATAATCAGGAAAAAACGCATACGCCCTTTTGGGCCAACTGCATCATTGTCGAAATTCTGCCGCTTTTCATGTGCTTTAAAGACGAGTCCAATCTATCTCTTGAAATCTGTTTCTTGCAATTCTGTCTTGCATTCAGATCCTCTTCTTTGCCTTACCTCAACATATTTTTGGACGTTAGTTTTCATTTATAACTCTGCAGGTTTGTGAATTGCAGTGACCCTGAGCTCCATTTTTTAAGTTGCTCTTTTGTGAGCTGGCCTCAAACCCGCAGGATTGCTTCAGGCCCTATTTTGGCTCGGGCGAGGCGGGCTGAGCCTTTTTGCAATTCTTATTCTTAATGGGAAATTAGAGTGATATGTGCCCGTCCAAACCCCTACAACTATTCTCTCATTGGTTCCCCCTCTTCCCGTTCATCCTCCTCACAATTTGCAAAATGTGTGAAACAGAAGTTGAAATGTGCTGATTCTCCAAGTGGGGAGATTCTAAGTAACGTGGCTGGAATGGTGAACAGGAGCACCAGGAGAGGATAAATGAGCTGCATTTTAGACACATCTCCCGATCACATGGTGTACAGTCCTCTGGGTTTTCCATGCATGTTTTAGCTGTAGGAAGATCCCTTGAACCTGCAGATTTGGGACCCATTGAATGGGTACCAGGTAGTATTACTTTAAAGGGTGTGCATTTCCTCACCCAACCTCACATTTCTCTTAGTGCAAACAGTTTCCAGCCTTATGTCTCATCCTGCTGTGGGTCTAGACGTGTTCAATCCATGTTGCATCACCGTCCCTGAGGAAAAGTTGTAAGAGGTTTTCTCTGTCTCTCTGTCATTTATTTTTTTCAATTTATTACTATATTGGTTACAGCTGATTTTCAAAGCTCTGTTTCTTGCTGCTGTACATCCACTTGATTCACGTACAGAGAGACATCAGTAAATTCTTTTTCAGATTCTTACCAGTCGTATATATTCTTTTCCGGTGACTTGAGTGTGCTGAGTGCAGTTCTTTTAGCTACCGTGTAGGCCTTGTTGATTATCAGTTTGGTATTTGGAATGGTATCTTTGCTAATTTCAACCTCTTGGATGATGCCTCACCCCTCCCCACCTTTCCCGTTTAGCAGCCTTATGCGTGTTTTCTACATATTTGACTATGTTTTTGTTTTGTAATTTATTTCATGTGTAGCTATTTTGGATTCCACCTTTAAGTGATATCTTATGATATGTGTCTTTTTCTTTTTGAATTATGTCACTTAGAATGATCATACGTAACTCCTCCGGAGTTGTTACAACTGGCCATATTTCATTGATTTCCAGGCTGAGTAATATTCCACTCTACATAAGTACCACATCTCTATCCATGTTTTCCCTCCAGAGACATTTAAGTTATATCCTAGTCGAGGATCTTTTAAACAGAGAGGCGGTAAACATTGGGGTGCCTGTGTCCTCTCGATTTTTGTTTTTCCCAAGATATACGCCCATGAGTGCAAGTGCCCTATGCTCTGTAGCTCATTTTTTACATGCTTTAGTAAACACAATACACTTCTCCAGAATGGCCGTTGGCAATATACATTTCCACTATAAGTCTCACAGGGCTCCCTCTTCTCCTTGCCCTGTCCTGCATTTCTGTTGTTTACGCTTTATGAGGATGGCTCTTCTGACTGATCTGAAGTGATATCTTTTGTAGTATTGATTTCCAGTGCCCACCTGTTTGGTTGGCTAAAAAAGTGTATGCCCTTTTCTTGAATATATACAGAAAAAAACGCATACACCCTTTTTGGCCAACTGCAATGTTGGCAATGTTCAGCCCCTTTTCTTGTGCTTAATGGTGAGTCCTTTCTACCTCCTCAAATCCCTTTCCTGCCATTCTCCCTTGCTTACAAGTCCTTTTCTCTGACTTTCCTCAAGACATTTTTCAGTGATAGATATTTTCAACTCTGCAGTTTCGTGAATTTTACTGCCCCTGAGTTCCATTGTTCAACTTGTGTTTATGGGAACTGGCCACAAAGCAGCGGGATTTCCTCAAGCCCTATACTGTTTCCATGGGCAACCCTAGCCTTTGGTCAATTCGTCTTCCTGATTGGAAATTAGAGTGACATGTGCCTGTCTGAACACCTAGGACTTGTCTCTCATTGTTCCTCATCCTTCCGCTTCATCCTCTGGACAAATTCCAAACTGTACGCAACAGGATGTTGACAGTGCTGCCATCTCCAAGTGGGGAGACTGTTAGTAAAGACGCTGGATGGGTGAACCCGAGCACCAGGAGATGAGGAGATGAGATGCCTTTTCCAAACTCTTCCCGATCAGACGGTATACCATCCTCTGGGTGTGACAGACATGTTTTAGCAGTAGGAAGAGTCCCATTCATGTAAGGAGAACACCAGGGCTTTTTCAAAATCAGTGTCTCCCCGAAACCCAAACTGGGGAATTTTTAAAGCTACGGCTACACATATGTTCATTAAGGGCCTTGGGAAGTAGGCAGAGTCCAAACTTTAGATGATTGAAGTCTTCAGGGTCAGAAGCACTCACCACCAGCTTCCCTTAGGTTACACTTTAACTGTCATTGATAGATGATGTCAATAAAAATATCTATTCTTTTTCAGATTATTTCCCCTTATAGGTTATTGCAAAATGTTGAGTGTAGTTCCCTGTGCTATACAGTAGTTCCTTGTTGATGATCTATTTTATACATAGCAGTGTGTATGTGTTAATCCCAAACTGTTAGTTTATCCCTCCTCCCACCTTTCCCCTTTGGTAATAATAAATTATAAGATTTTATACTTCTCAGAAATGGGAGAGCTGAAAGAGAGGTATCATTTTCAATGGAAAAGCATTTAAAACAAGATTGAAGCTTTAACCAAGATTATTAGATGTACATCTTTGGAAAGAAATCACTTCGTTTCTCTAATATTGACCTGACAAATAAGACAAACCTTTTCACTGAACTTGCTTATAATAAAGTGATGGAAATATCAAATGGAAGTGTTAGAAACATCTTATTTTACCCGAGCCTTATACACTGTTCTATGTTAACTACAGTTTGGCTCACACATCTGTTCATTGAGGTTACAATAGTCTCAATTTCTGTTACTGATCCTCCAGAGTGGACCCCAACAAGTGTCCCCCTGCCCAGTGTCATTGGGGCCAACAGATCGAGGCTGAGTTTGGTTCACAAGCAAAGGAAACTTTATATTTTGATCAGAGAATGGAGAGGTGAGAGCATGCACTACCCCGTGGGCTGTGGGCTGGGCTGCTGTGTAGAGATCCTGTCAGAGTCAGTGGGAGGGAGGGGGCGGAGCTCTCAAGGGCCGGGTTGGCTGCAGCTCAGGCTCTATATCGTGGAGTCTGCACTGGGCCCCAGGAGCTGAGGTGTCGACCCAGCCATTCTGCACTAGGAAATCTGGTCTGAAGTGCCGGGTGTGGAACCTCTGCATGCGAGACCCTAGGAGTATGTGAAATTAGACAAAGCACAAAGGATAAAAAAGGTCAGACTTGACTTTATTGCCCAGATTCCATTTTTATCTCCCAGGGATTTTTAATGGGCTTTGCTGGGGACAAACCCCTCCTCTGCCTTTTGTCCTGTTCCTCATTCTTGGAGTTCTGAGGGTGCAGACCCTTCTTCTGTAACTGCTGAGTGCTGAGTTGGGAGCCCTCATACCCAGGGACGAGGGTCAGAACTTCTCCCCAGCAGCCTCCAGGTGACGTTGATTGTCCCCAGGCCCCCTGCCTCCTTGCTCGTCCGCCTGAGCACCAGCATTGGAAGTGTTATAGATTCTAATGACCTTTAAGGGTCCAGGAAAGAGATGTGCAGAGATGCTGTGGGGGCCGGTTTCACCCCGCCCCACATTTGTTCGGCCACCTTAGGCTGACCGTTTCTGCCAGCCTAGATGCTCTGACCAGTAGTCTGCGCTTTCTTCAATTAGGCCCCTGAATTAACGTACAAACAGCACCAGGTGTCAGAGCCCTGCCCGCTCAACTCCCAGACAGTCCAGGGTCAGTGGTGATCAAGGACCATGATGGCCACTGAGTCAGCAGCCTTTTGAAGTAAACAGGAGTCCAGCCAGTCTTATTGGCCACCATCAGCATGGTGTCTGTAGGCTTTTCTATGGTGACAGTATGATATACGGTTCCCCCACCAAGATTATTAGCTCCCCTCTGGGTGCAGTAAGTCCTGCAAGCAGTAGTCTACTCTTTTGGGACACACTCTTGTTGTTTTATGAGAGAAACTCCAGGTCAAGTGATGTTCACACGAGTCGTCAGGGTGCCCTGTTGCTCCCGGTTATCTCTCTGGATGTTGGAGTTGGAGGGCCTCCTCACTCGAGGTTGGTGTGCCCACGGAGCGAACCCTGCAACTTCAGGGTATGGTTGGTGGTAGGATCACCACGTGGGGTCCTTTTCCCTTAGGAGGGAGGTGGCCTTTTGGGCTGCTGATTTCCAGGTTTTTAGATACCGCCAGTATCTTGGCCAGATGCGGCAGTAGGCCAAGCCCCTTGGTGACCGTAGTTTATCCTACCTGGATGGCATTCTTGCATTGTTCCATTTCAAGTGGTCCCAGTTTTTGCACTAATTCTCCAATGACGATTCACCTTTCACCAGGAATGTAAAGATCAAAGGGTTTAGCTAAATTAGGGAGTTCCAGGGCAAGGGTCTGAATTGACTGCTCTTTCCATTCTTGAAAGGCCACTTCTGGATTCTATTCAAAAGGATCATCATCTTTTCCTTTCAGTGTTTCATATAGAGGCCCAGCTAGTAGACTGTAGTTAGGGATCCAGAAGCAGCAAACCCTGGCCTCCCCAGGAACCCCTAAGCTGTCTTCTAGTTTTAGAAAGGAGTAAGGCCAAAAATGGTTTCTTCCCTTTCCTGGGATGGGCTTCTCCGACCTTCTGTGAGAATGAAGCCCAGGCAGGTCACCGCAGTCTGTGATATTTGAGCTTTTTCTTGGACAACTTCTATCCTTTATTGGCTTGGTAGTTCAGAGGCCTCCTTAGTAGGGCTGGCGATCAGAATGTCGTCTGCGTACTGAAGGAGGGTTTCCTTTTCCAGAGGTAGAACTTTTAGGTCTTTAGCTAAGGTTTCCCCAAAAATGGTGTGGGAATTTTTGCACCCTTGGGGCAAGACGGCCCGGAAGTATTGTTTTAGTTGTATGTTGAGTCCTGCCACTCACAAGCCAAAATTTCTTGTGACTCTGGGACTAATGGAATACAAAAGAAGGCATCATTGAAGACTAATACAGAATACCATGTCCTGGTGGTTGGTAGAATGACCAGCAGGGTGTAGGAATTAGGAGCAACTGGAGGTATATCCTCGGTGGCTTCACTGACTGTCCTGACATCTTTTACCAGGTCCCCAGCAGCCCATGGGGCTCTCGTGGTCAGACCAATCCCAGAATATGGAGCTCACCTGGGCAGGTACCCCAACCCCACCCCAGCCCACGGGGCTCTCGTGGTCAGGCCCCTCCCAGGATACAGAGCTACCCTTGCAGGTACTGTGGCAGGGCTGGGCACACAGGAACCGTGCACATAGCCCTCATTGCAGAGCACCCCCAGCTCACCTGTCGCTCAGAGCTGACACAGAGCACCTCAGAGCAGGACTTGAACTAACAAACAGCAGCTGCGACAGGTCTGTGACCCTGGGCATCACTCTGTGCGGCCTCCCTCCACCTGGTCTTCCAGAGACTTCCACTGCACCCAGGACACCAGGCCTCTGTCTCCAACCACCACCCACCCCTCCTCTCCCTGACTCCTGGGTTCCTCTCATTAGGAGAGGGTTTTCTTGAAGTTGTCTCCCACTCATGGGCCAGATAAAATGATTAGAAAACAAGCCAAAGCTGCAGCCCCTTGTCTATCCTGACTCTCAGGAGCCCACACCTGTTCCTTGGACCTGGCCGGTTCAGCAAGTTCCATTTTCTGCAACTGTGAGCCCCTGAGGGGTGATGATTGGCTGAGCTGGGCAGCCTTACCGTGCCAGCCTGCCCTCCCCAGGTGTGCCTGGGTTGAGATCAATATAAATACCACTCCAGGCAGCAAGAGTCCCTGCAGCCGTGCCTGACGCCATTTTCTCTGCCCTGTCAGCAGTCTCGGGGCTGGGCTGGTGGGAGGGAGTGAGAGGCCACGGCTTTGTGGGTGGCCCAGTGTGAGTGGGGCTCTGCTGGACTTTCTGCAGCAGTTGCCAGGCTGCCACCTGCTAAAGAAGAGGATGTGTCACCCATACCTGCTGCTGGAATTTCTCCCTGGGCAGAGGTGAGGAAGGAAAAAAGCAGTGGGGGCAGGGACAGGACGGGTATCTCAGGCAGGGAAATGGAAATCTTCCAGAAGAGCACCCAGGGCCAGGACCATCCTGGCTGGCCTGCAGGCACCAAGTCGGCCGGCATGCTGTCACTCGTGTGGCTCTATGGCCCTTCCTCTAGGCTTTCAAGTCCTTGTATATATTCAGGTGTTTTACCTGGGACGGGTGGGAACAGTTCAGCAGCAGCTGGCCTGGGGCTCATCTCACGTTTACTCACAGATGCCTCGGCACGGTCCCCCAGGCTTGTAATGAGGACACTCCTTGCGGGGTGGCTGCTGGCTGCATGTGAGCGGAATCCCCACCTCTGACCAACTTCAGAATTGTCTATCACTGGAGCAAGTGCCCTGATTGGGTTTTCATCTGTATAACTGGTGGGTTCTGTTTTGTTTTTTTCTTTTTTGTTTCAAGGTAGGTTTTATTCCTCTTTTTTGTACTTATGGATGTAAGCATGGAAATAATTCATTCATATAAATACATGTATGTGAAGGGAATAACATTTTTCCGTTTTTTAAAAAATTTTATTTTTCATTTTATTTTATTTATTTTTTATACAGCAGGTTCTTATTGGTTATCTATTTTATACATATAAATGTATACATGTCAATCCCAATCTCCCAACTCCTCCCACCACCACCCCCCCCATGGCTTTCCCCTCTTTGTGTCCATACATTTGTTCTCTACATCTGTGTCTCTATTTCTTCCCTTCAAACCGGTTAATCTGTACAGTTTTTCTAGGTTCCACATATATGCGTTAATATACAATATTTGTTTTTCTCTTTCTGACTTACTTCACTCTGTATGACAGTCTCTAGATCCATCGACGTCTCTACAAATGACCCAATTTCATTCCTTTTTATGGCTAATAGTCCATTTTATATATGTACCACATCTTTATCCATTTGTCTGTCTGTGGGCATTTAGGTTGCTTCCCTTACCTGGCTATTGTAAATAGTGCTGCAATGAACATTGTGGTGAATGTGTCTTTTTGATTTATGGTTTTCTCTGGGTATATGCCCAGTAGTGGGTTGCTGGATCATATGGTAATTCTATTTTTAGTTTTTTAAGGAACCTCCATACTGTTCTCCATAGTGACTATCAATTTACATTCCCACCAATCGTGGAAGAGGGTTCCTTTTCTCCACACCCTCTCCAGCATTTGTTGTTTGTAGATTTTCTGATGATGCCCATTCTAACAGGTGTGAGGTGATACCACATTGTAGTTTTGATTTGCATTTCTCTAATAATTAGTGATGTAGAGCAGCTTTTCATGTGCTCCTTGGCCATCTCTACGTCTTTTTGGAAGAAATGTCTATTTAGATCTTCTGCCCATTTTTGTATTGGGTTGTTTGTTTTTTTAATATTGAGCTGCATCAGCTGTTTATATATATTGGAGATTAATCCTTTGTCCATTGATTCAGTTGCAAATATATTCTCCCATTCTGAGGGTTGTCCTTTTGTGTTTGTAGTTTCCATTGCTTTGCAAAAGCTTTTACGTTTCATTAGGTCCCATTTGTTTAGTTTTCTTTTTTATGTCATTACTCTAGGAGGTGGATCAAAAAAGATCTTGCTGTGATTTATGTTAGAGTATTCTTCCTATGTTTTCCTCTAAGAGTTTTATACTGTCCGGTCTTACATTAAGGTCTCTAATCCATTTTGAATTTATTTTTGTGTATGGTGTTAGGGGGTGTTCTAATCTCATTCTTTTACATGTAGCTGTCCATTTTTCCCAGCACCACTGATTGAAGACACTGTCTTTTCTCCATTGTATAGTCTTGCCTACTTTGTCATAGATTAGTTGACCATAGGTGTGTAGGTTTATCTCTGGGCTTCTTTCTTTTTTATTTTCCTTTTACACCTTTATTGGAGTATAATTGCTTTACAATGGAGTGTCAGTTTCTGCTGTATAACAAAGTGAATCAATTATACATATACATATATCACCATATCCCCTCCCTCTTACATCTCCCTCCCACCCTCCACATCCCACCCCTTTAGGTGGTCGCAAAGCACCGAGTTGATCTCCCTGTGCTATGTGGCTGCTTCCCAGTAGCTATCGATGTTACATTTGGTAATGTATATATGTCCATGGCACTCTCTCACTTCGTCCCAGCTTACCCTTCCCCCTCCCCGTGTCCTCAAGTCCTTTCTCTATGTCTGTGTCCTTAATCCTGTCCTGCCCCTAGGTTCTTCATAAACTTTTTTCTTTAGATTCCATATATCTCTGTTAGCACACGGTATTTATTTTTCTCTTTCTGACTCACTTCACTGTGTAGGACAGACTCTAAGTCCATCCCCCTCACTACAAATAACTCAGTTTTGTTTCTTTTTATGGCTGAGTAATATTCCATTTATATATGTGCCAGATATTCTTTATCCATTCATCTGTCGATGGACACTTAGGTTGCTTCCATGTCCTGGCTATTGTAAGTAGAACTGCAACGAACATTGTTGTATATAACTCTTTTTGAATTATGGTTTTCTCAGGGCAAATGCCCAGTAGTTGGATTGCTGGGTCGTATGGTACTTCTATTTTTAGTTTTTTAAGGAACCTCTATACTGTTATCCCTAGTGGGTATAGCAATTTACATTCCCAGCAACAGTGCAAGAACGTTCCCTTTTCTCCAGTAAATGCCTCTCCAGCATTTATTGTTTGTAGATTTTTTGATGATTGCCATTCTGACTGCTGGGAGGTGATAACTCACTGTAGTTTTGATTTGCATTTCTCTAATGATTAGTGATGTTCAGCATCCTTTCATGTGTTTATTGGCAATCTGTATATCTCCTTTGGAGAAATGTCTATTTAGGTCTTCTGCCCATTTTTGGATTGTGTTGTTTGTTTTTGTGATATTGAGCTACACGAGCTGCTTGTAAATTTTGGAGATTAATCTTTTGTCATTTGCTTCATTTGAAAACATTTTCTCCCATTCTGAGGGTTGTATTTTCGTCTTGTTTATGTTTTCCTTTGCTGTGCAAAAGCTTTGAAGTTTCATTAGGTCCCATTTGTTTATTTTTGTTTTTATTTCCACTTCTCTAGGAGGTGGGTCAAAAAGGATCTTGCTGTGATTTATGTCATAGAGTGTTCTGCCTATGTTTTCCTCTAATAATTTTATAGTGTCTGGTCTAACATTTAGATCTCTAATTAATTTTGAGTTTATTTTTGTGTATGGTGTTATGGAGCGTTCTAATTTCATTCTTTCACGTGTGGTTGTCCAGTTTTCCCAGCACCACTTACTGAAGAGACTGTCTTTTCTTCATTGTATATCTTTGCCTCCTTTGTCATAGATGAGTTAGCCATAGGTACGTAGGTTTATCTCTGGGCTTTCTATCTTGTTCAATTGATCTATATTTCTGTTTTTGTGCCAGTACCATATAGTCTTGATTAATGTAGCTTTGTAGTATAGTCTGAAGTTAGGAAGTCTGATTCCTCCAGCTCTTTTAATTTCCCTCAAGATTGCTTTGGCTATTCGGGGTCTTTTGTGTCTCCATACAAATGTTAAGATTTTTTTTGTTCTAGTTCTGTAGAAAATGCCAGTGGTATTTGATAGGGATTGCATTGAATCTGTAGCTTGCTTTGGGTACTATAGTCATTTACACAATATTGATTCTTCTAATCCAAGAACATGGTTTATACCTCCATATGTTTATATCATCTTTGATTTCTTTCAGCAGTGTCTTATAGTTTTCTGAGTACAGGTCTTTTACCTCCTTATGTAGGTTCATTCCTCCGTATTTTATTCTTTTTGTTGCAATGGTGAATGAGATTGTTTCCTTAATTTCTCTTTCTGATCTTTCATTATTAGTGTATAGGAATGCAAGAGATTTCTGTGCATTAATTTTGTATCCTGCAACTTTACCAAATTCATTGATTAGCTCTAGTAGTTTTCTGGTGGCATCTTTAGGATTCACTATGTGTAGTATCGTGTCATTTGCAAACAGTGACAATTTTACTTCTTCTTTTCCAATTTGTATTCCTTTTATTTCTTTTTCTTCTCTGATTACTGTGTCTAGGACTTCCAAAACTATGTTGAGTAATAGTGGTGAGAGTGGACATCCTTGTCTTGTTCCTGATCTTAGAGGAAATGCTTTTAGTTTTTCACTATTGAGAATGATGTTTGCTGTGGGTTTGTCATATACTGCCTTTATTATGTTGAGGTAGATTCCCTCTATGCCCACTTTTTGGAGACTTTTAATCATAAATTGGTGTTGAATTTTGTCGAAAGCTTTTCCTGCATCTATTGGGATGATCATATTTTTATTCTACAATTTGTTAATGTGGTGTATCACATTGATTGATTTGTGTATATTGAAGAATTCTTGCATCCCTGGGATAAACCCCACCTGATCATGGTGCATGATCCTTTTAATGTGTTGTTCAATTCTGTTTCCTAGTATTTTGTTGAGGATTTTTACATCTATATTAATCAGTGATATTGGTCTCTAATTTTCTTTTTCTGTAGTATCTTTGTCTGGTTTTGGTATCAGGGTGATGGTGGCCTCATATAATGAGTTTGGGACTGTTCCTTCCCCTGAAAAGTTCTGAAGAGTTTGAGAAGATTGGGTGTTAGCTCTTGTCTAAATGTTTGATAGAATTCACCTCTGATGCCATCTAGTTCTGGACTTTTGTTTGTTGGAAGATTTTTAATCACACTTTCAATTTCATTACTTGTGATAGGTCTGTTCATATTTTCTATTTCTTCCCGGTTCAGTCTTGGAAGGTTATACCTTTCTAAGAATTTGTCCATTTCTTCCAGGTTGTCCATTTTATTGGCATAGAGTTGTTTGTAGAGGTCTCTTAGGATGCTTTGTATTTCTGTGGTGTCTGTTACAACTTCTCCTTTTTCATTTCTAATTTTATTGATTTGAGTCCTCTCCCTCTTTTACTTGAGTCTGGCTACAGGTTTATCATTTTTGTTTATCTTCTCAAAGAACCAGCTTTTAGTTTTATTGATCTTTGCTATTGTTTTTATTTCATTTATTTCTGCTCTGATCTTTATGATTTCTTTCCTTCTATTAACTTTGGGTTTTGTTCTTCGTTCTCTAGTTCCTTTAGGTGTAGGGTTAGATTGTTTATTTGAGATTTTTCTGGTTTCTTGAGGTAGGCTTTTATTGTTATAAACTTCCCTCTTAGAACTGTTTTTGCTGCATCCCATAGGTTTTCAATCATCGTGTTTTTGTTGTCATTTGTCTCTAGGTAGTTTTTGATTTCCTCTTTTATTTCTTCAGTGATCTCTTGGTTATTTAGAAACGTATTGTTTAGCCTCCATGTGTTTGTTTTTTACGTTATTTTCCCTGTAATTGAGTTCTAATCTCATAGCATTGTGGTCGGAACAGCTGCTTGATATGATTTCAGTTTTGTTAAATTTACTGAGGCTTTATTTGTGACCCAAGATGTGATCTATCCCGGAGAATGTTCCGTGTACCATTGAGAAGAACTTGTAGTCTGCTGTTTTTGGATGGAATGTCCTATAAATATCCATTAAATCTATCTGGTCTATTGTGTCATTTAAAGCTTGTGTTTCCTTATTAATTTTCTGTCTGGATGATCTCCATTGGTGTAAGTGAGGTGTTAAAGTCCCTTGCTATTATTATGTTACTGTTGATTTCCTCTTTTATAGCTGTTAGCAGTTGCCTTATATATTGAGGTGTTCCTGTGTTGGGTACATATATATTTATAATTGTTATATCTTGGATTGATCCCTTGATCATTATGTAGTGTCCTTCCTTGTCTCTTGTAACATTCTTTATTTTAAAATCTATTTTATCTGATATGAGTATTGCTACTCCAGCTTTCTTTTGATTTTCATTTGCATGGAATATATTTTCCATCCCCTCACTTTCAGTCTGTATGTGTCCCTAGGTTTGAAATGGGTCTCTTGTAGACAGCATATATATGGATCTTGTTTTTCTATCCATTCAGTAAGCCTGTGTCATTTGGTTGGAGCATTTAATCCATTCATGTTTAAGGTAATTATCAATATGTATGTTCCTATTACTATTTTCTTAATTGTTATGGGTTTGTCTTAGTGGGTCCTTTTCTTCTCTTGTGTTTCCCACTTAGAGAAGTTCCTTTAGCATTTGTTGTAGAGCTGGTTTCATGGTGCTGAATTCTCTTAGCTTTTGCTTGTCTGTAAAGCTTTTGATTTCTCCATCAAATCTGAATGAGATACTTGCTGGGTGGAGTACTCTTGGTGGTAGGTTCTTCCTTTTCATCACGTTAAATTTATCATGCCACTCCCTTCTGGCTTGTAGATTTTCTGCTGAGAAATCAGCTGTTAACCTTATGGGAGTTCCGTTGTATGTTGTCATTTTTCCCTTGTTGCTTTCAATAATTTTTCTTTGTCTTTAATTTTTTCAATTTGATTACTGTGTGTCTCGGCATTTTTCTCCTTTGGTTTATCCTGCCTGGGACTCTCTGCGCTTCGTGGACTTCGGTGGCTATTTCTTTTCCCATGCTAGGGAAGTTTTCAACTATAATCTCTTCAGATATTTTCTCGAGTCCTTTCTCTCTCTGTTCTCCATCTGGGACCCCTATAATGCGAATGTTGTTGCATTTAATGTTGTCCCAGAAGTCTCTTAGGTTGTCTTCATTTATTTTCATTCTTTTTCTTTATTCTGTTCCATGGCAGTGATTTCCACCTTTCTGTCTTCCAGGTCAC
Organism: Leucopleurus acutus; assembly: GCF_964270905.1. Taxonomy (NCBI): domain Eukaryota; kingdom Metazoa; phylum Chordata; class Mammalia; order Artiodactyla; family Delphinidae; genus Leucopleurus; species Leucopleurus acutus. The sequence continues at coordinate 524,248 of NW_028139196.1, forward strand.
TTATCCATTCTTCTGTCACAGTTATTCTGCTACTGATTCCTTCTAGTGTATTTTTCATTTCAGTTATTGTATTGTTCATCTCTGTTTGTTTGTTCTTTAATTCTTCTAGATGTTTGTTCCTTAATTCTTCTAGGTCTTTGTTAAGCATTTCTTGCATCTTCTCGATCTTTGCCTCCATTATTTTTCTAAGGTCTTGGATCATCTTCACTATCATTATTCTGAATTCTTTTACTGGAAGGTTACCTATCCCCACTTCATTTCATTGTTTTTCTGAGGATTTATCTTGTTCCTTGATCTGGTATAAAGTCCTCTGCCTTTTCATTTTCTCTATCTTTCTGTGAATGTGGTTTTCCTTCCACAGGCTGCAGAATTGTAGTTCTTCTTGCTTCTGCTGTCTGCTCTCCAGTGATTGAGTCTATCTGAGAGGCTTGTGCAAGCTTCCTTATGCGAGGGACTGGTGGTGGGTAGAGCTGGGTGTTGCTCTGGTGGGCAGAGCTTTAATCTGCTTGTCTGTGGATTAAATAAAAGTTTAATAAAAAGTTTAATCCGCTTGTCTGCTGAGGCATGGGGCTGGGTTCTCTCCCTATTGGTTGTTTGGACTGAGGTGACCCAGCACTGGAGCCTACCTTGCTCTTGGTGAGGCTAATGGTGGACTCTGGGAGAGTTCACGCCAAGGAGTATTTCCCAGAACTTCTGCTGTCAGTGTCATTGTCCCCATGGTGAGCTGCAGCCACACTCCACCTCTGCAGGAGACCCTCTAAAACTAGCAGCTAGGTATGATCATTCACCTATGGGGTGACTGCTCCTTCCCCTGGGTCCTGATGTGCACACTACTTTGTGTGTGTCCTCCAAGAGGGGAGTCTCTGTTGAGACTCTGAGTCTCTGAGTGCAGTTGAGACTCTGAGTGGAGTCGCACAGACTCTGGGTCCTGTGGAGCTTCGATGTTTTGTGGTTCTAGAAATCCTATAGGAGACGGTCCACAGCAGGTGAAGCTAATGCTGTCATAGAGGTGGTGAAACCAAAGATCTGCAGTTCCGACTAGAGGTGCTGATGTACAAACAGGACAAAATCATCTCATGTGAATGTAGTTCAGGCATGTTTAAAATGAATGCAGTCATGTTAATGCCTAACATCTTCTATCTTGTGCCTCTCCTCAAGGACCCCCTCCTCAGTTCCTGAGTCTCCTGTAAGTCATGTACAGGGGAATGGAGAGTGGGCTCTGTCCAGTCTGAGCCCTGAGTTACCCTGTGTGTATCTTAGGATACTTTGTATTTCTGTGGTGGCTCTTGTAACATCATCTCTTTCAGTTCTGATTTATTTGGGCCCTCTCTTTTAAAAAAAGTACTACTGTTGTCTTTTATTCTTTACAGAAGTTTAATAAGTGTTTGATCTACTACCCTTACTCTATGTATACTTTTTGCCATGAGATTTTTACTTTTGTTTGTTTTCTTGTTACTGTCAATAATTAGTGAGAATTCTTTTAAGCTACCTTCAACATTGCTTATAAAGCTGCTTTATTAGTGATGACAGAGCTTTAATGGAAGTCGTGTTCTGGTTGTAAACTAGAATGCAATGTGCCAGCAAAAAGTCCCTTAAGTGTATGTCTCATTACTTCTTGTTCTTTTTTTTCCTTTTTTCTCTCTTTTTTTTCTTGTTCTTTTTTTAATTTTTATTTTTTATCAGAGCAAATTTGATTAAAATGTTTTGTTTGTTCTAGGTGTGTAAGATGTGGTTCTTTTACACATATACATGTATCTATACTTCTTCAGATCGTTTTCTCATGTAGCTTGTGACACAATGTTGAGTAGTCTTCTCTTGGTATTCCGTAGGTCTTTGATGATTATATATTTCACATGTGTTTCTATACCTATGTTAACCCCAATATCCTAATATATCCAGTCCTCACACCTTTCCATTTGGTGAACCTTAACTTTGTTTAATGAATCTGTGATTGCCTTTCTCTGTGGAAATATCTTCATTGGTATCAATTTTTAGCTAACACCTATAAGTGATATTATAGGATATGTGTCTTTTGCTGTCTGACTTAGTACAATTTGCCTGATTACCTCTAGAATCATCTACGGTGCTGCAAATGGCATTGTTTCATTTTTTTCCCTAGATAATATTCCATCTGTACATGTACCAGTTCTTCTTTGTCCACTCACCTCTTGATGGACTTTCTGGTTGCCTCCATGTCTTGGCTATTGTAATACTGCTGCACTGCACATTTGCCTGCCTGTGTCTTTCCAATTCTGTCTTCTTATGTTATAGGCCCAAGAGTGGGCCTCCTGTATCATATAGTATCTCAGGGTTTACCGTTTAAATGCACCATGATTCTGTGCTCATTAGTGGCTCTTTCCAGGTTACATCTCACTTAAAGTTGAGGGTATGCATTTCTCCACAACACCTTCAGCATTTATTTATTTATTTATTTTTAACATCTTTATTGAAGTATAATTGCTTTACAATGGTGTGCTAGCTTGTGCTTTACAACAAAATGAATCAGTTATACATATACATATGTTCCCATATCACTTCCCTCTTGCGTCTCCCTCCCTCCCACCCTCCCTCCCCTCCAGGCGGTCACAAAGCACCGAGCTGATCTCCCTGTGCCATGCTGCTGCTTCCCACTAGCTATCTACCTTACGTTTGGTAGTGTATATATGTTCATGCCTCTCTCTCCCTTTGTCACAGCTTACCCTTCCCCCTCCCCATATCCTCAAGTCCATTCTCTAGTAGGTCTCTGTCTTTACTCCTGTTTTACCCCTAGGTTCTTCATGACATTTTTTTTTCTTAAATTCCAGGTATATGTGTTAGCATATGGTATTTGTCTCTCTCTTTCTGACTTACTTCACTGTGTATGACAGACTCTAGGTCTATCCACCTCATTACAAATAGCTCAATTTTGTTTCTTTTTATGGCTTCAGCAATTATTGTTTGTAGTTTTCTTGCTGATGGATATTCTGACTGGTGTGAGCTGATACCTCTTTGTGGTTGAATTTGCATATGACTCATAATCCTTTGAAATTGAGCTTTAAGACATGTCCTTTTTATTTTTCAAACTGTGATTACAGCTTAGCCCTTCAAAGTGTTTTCTAAAGTATGTGTTACATTTTGAAATTTATTGGCCATTACCTCCCTCAAAACATTTTGAGGGCAGGTTTCATTTACAGCCCTGCAGTACTTGTTCACATGAAGTGACCATTAGCACAGGCTTTAAAGCTGCTTTTGCAGGTAACGGCCAGATTGCGGCAGCCTTTCTTTGTTCCCCATGCTGGTACTAGGGAAACAGAGCTTCCGGCCAGTGGTCTTCCTCGGTTATAAATTAGAGTGGAATGTGCCCGGATAAACCCCCAAAGGCTGATGTCTCCTTATTTTTGTTTCTTTTTTAAATTTAATTTATATTTTTATCGGAGTAATATTCCATTGTGTATATGGACCACTTCTTGGTGCATAGCTCTGTTGAGGGACATTTTCGTTGCTTCCAAGTGTTGGCTATATTAAATATTGCTGGAGTGCAAGATTGCCAGCCTGTGACTTTTTGATTCTCATTTTCTCAGGTGATAGGCCCAGCAGTGGGTGTGACTGATTGACTAGTAGCTCAATGTTTACCTTTTCAAAGCACCTCCATTGTGTTTTCATTAGTGGCTCTTACCATGTCTCCCTTAGAACCGAGGGTACGAACTTCTCCACAATCCCTTCAGCATTTATAGTTTGCAGCATTTTTGCTAATGGCCAGTCTGACTGCTGTGACCTGATAGGTTTTTGTAATTTGGGTTTGCATGACTTTAAAAATTCCTAAAATTCATCATTTTCCACGCCTTTTTCCTTTCTGTTAAAAATCAAGTGTGAGTACAATATATCTCTTGAAGCTCTCTTCTTGGAATGTTGCCCTCTTTTGAATTTTTGGTGGATATTCGACCCCAGGATTTTTTTGGAGGGCAGATGTCATTACAGAACTGCAAGTTTGGTGAATATTTAGTGACCATTAGCACTGGGTTTAAAGCTGCTGTTGTGGGAAACGGCCACAAGGAGGCAGCATTTGTCCTTTCCCAAATCTGAGTACTAGGGCAGCAGAGCCTTTCTGGAAGTCGTGGTCCTAGGTTTTAAGTTAGAATGGAATGTGCCAGGAGGAACGCCCATAAGTTTATGTCTCATTACATCTTGGTTTTTAAAATTTATTTAATCGGGGTAATGATTAGATATTGTTTGTCCAGATGTACACAATCTGGTTCATTTGTACAATATATATGTCTATTCATGTTCAGATCCTCTTCCCATGTAAAATATTACAGTGTTCCGTAGACCTCCCTTGCTATATGGTCCGTCTTTTCGATATATGTTTATTATATGTATTTGTATACGTATGGTAACGTTAATCTTAATTTATCCATTCTGCCCACCTTTCCTTTTAGATAAGCATACTTAATTTCTAAGTCTGTGAGTGTCTTTCTCTGTGGAAATATGTTCATTTGTGTTAGTTATTAGATAACGCCTATAAGTGATATCATAGGATATAGGTCTTTTGCTTTCTGACTTACCTCATATTCTGTGATTATCTCCAAGCTCATCTATGGCACCTCAAATAGCAGTGTTTCATTGTTTTCTATGGCTAATATTCTATTGTGAACGTGGACCACTTCTTCTTCATCCATACATCTGTTGATGGACATTTTGGTGGCTTCACTGTCTTGGCTATTGTGAATAAGGCTGCAGTGTAGCTTTTGCAGCCCGAGTCTTCTCGATTCTGGTCTTCTCAGGTGAGAGGCCCAGTGGTGTGACTGCTGCATCGAATGGTATCTCAACTTTTACTTTTAATCGTAGCTCCTTTCTGTTCTCATTATTGGCTCTTACCACGTTACATCTCACCAGCAGCTAGAGGGTACACAGTTCTCTAAAACCCCTTCAGAATTTATTGTTTGTAGATCTTTTGCTGATGGTCAGTCGACTGGTGTGAGTTGAAACCTTTTTGTACATTAGATTTGCATGAGTCTAATAATTCCTGAGGTTGAGCTTTCACCCATTTTCCTTTTTTTAAACAAGAGAGTGAGTCAAACTTACCTCTTCATACTATCGTCTTGAAAAATTTGTCAGTTTTGAATTTTATTGTCCATTCCCTACCTCAGCACAGTTGTTTAGGGCAGGTGTCCTTTGCAGCCCTGAGTCCTTGTGAATGTTAAGAGAACATTAGCTGTGGGCTTAACGCCACTCTTGCGGAAAACGGCCACAAGGCAGCAGAATTTCTACATTGCCAACTCTGGGTTTTTGGGCAGCAGAGCCTTCCTGGAAATCGTGTTAGTAGGCTGCAAATTAGAGTGGAATGTGCCAGAGCACATCCCCAAGAGCTTATATCTCCTTACTTCTTGTTTGTTTTATAAATTTAATTTTTATTAATTATCAGAGCAAACTTGATAAAAATATTTTGTTTCTCCTAGGTGTACAGAATCTGGTTCATTATATCAATGTATCTGTCATTTATCTTTGCATTCTTTACTGTGTAGGTTATTACAGAGTGTTGCCTAGACCTCTCTTGGTATTCCATAGGTATTTTGTGATTATATATTTCATATGTATTAGTACATGTCTGTTAACCCTCATATCCTAATTCACACATTCCTTACACTTTTCCATTTGGTTAAACATAATTTTTTTTTCTTAATCCATGCTTTTCCTTCTCTTGGAAATAAGTTCGTGAGTATCAACTTTTAGGTAACACCTAGAAGTGATGTCATAGGATATCTGTCTTTCACTTTCTTTCTTTAATTTGAGTGATTATCTCTAGGTCCTTATATGGTGGTGCAAACGGCACTGTTTCATTGTTTTCCATGGCTAATATTCCATTGTTTATATGGACCACTTCCTCTTTGTGCATTTTTCTGTTGATGGACATTTTGGTTTCTTCCAAGTCTTGGCTATGTTAAATATTCCTGCAGTACAGGATTGCCAGCCTGTGTCTTTTCCATTCTGCTCTGCTCAGGTGATAGGCACATCAAAGGACCTACCAGATCACATGGTAGCTCAATTTTTACCCTTAAACGCACCTCCATTATGTTCTCGCTACTGGCTGTTACCAGTTTACATCCCCCCAGCAGCTGGAGGGTACACAGTTCTCTGAAACCCCTTCAGCATTTATTCTTTGTAGACTTTTTGCTGAAGAACATTCTGACGGCTGTGAGGTGAACATTTCTGTAATTGGATTTGCATGGCTTTATTCATTGCTGATGTTGCACATTTTTCAATTTCCTTTTATTTTAAAGAGAAAAAAAAGAAAAGACAAAATGTGCGTAAAATATGCCTCTTGACATTGTCTTCTTGAAATGTTGACGTCTTTTGAATTTTCTGGTTGATTACGACCCCAGGACATTTTTTGAGGCCCGGTGTCCTTTACAGTGCTGCACATATTTTGAATATTTTTTGAGGCCCGGTGTCCTTTACAGTGCTGCACATATTTTGAATATTAAGTGAACATTACCTCTTGGTTTAAAGCTGCTGTTGTGTGAAACAGCCACAAGGCGGCAGCATTTCTCCTTTACCAAATCTGGTTACCAGGGCAACAGAGCCTTAATGGAAGTCCTGTTCTAGGTTGAAAATTAGAATGGGATGTGCCAGGAAAAATTCCTTTCAGTTTATGTCTCATTATTTCTTGTTCATATTTTTAATTTAATTTTTATTTTTTATCGCAGCAAATTTGATTACAATGGTTTTTTTTTGTTCTAGGTGTGCAAGATGTGGTTCTTTCACACACATACATATATCTATTCTTCTTTGGAACCTTTTCCCAGGTAGGTTATGACACAATGTTGAGTAGTCTTCTCTTGGTATTCCATAGGTCTTTGGTGATTATATATTTCACATGTGTTTCTATATCTATGTTAACCCCAATATCGTAATGTATCCAATCCTCACACCTTTCGATTTGGGGAACCATAAGTTTGTTCAATGAATCTGTGATTGCCTTTCTCTGTGGAAATATCTTCATTGTTATCAATTTTCAGGTAACACCTATAAGTGATATACGTTAGGTGTCTTTCGCTTTCTCACTTACTACAAGTTGCATGGTTACCTCTAGACTCATCTATGGTGCTGCAAATGGCATTGTTTCATTTTTTTCCCGAGCTAATATTCCATCTCTATATGTAACAGTTCCTCTTTGTCCACTCATCTGTTGATGGACTTTTGGTTGCTTCCATGTCTTGGCTATTGTAATACTGCTGCAGTGCAGATTTGCCTGCCTGTGTCTTTCCAATTATGTCTTCTTATGTTATAGGCCCAGGAGTGGGCCTGCTGGATCATATAGTAGCTCAATGTTTACCTTTTAAAGGCACCTCCACCCTGTTCCCATTAGTGACTCTTACCAGGTTACGTCCCACTTCAAATTAAGGGTATGCATTTCTCCACAACCTTTTCAGCATTGATCATTTGTAGTTTCTTTCCTGATGGTTATTCTGAATGGTGTGAGCTGATACCTCTGTGTGGTTGGATTTGCATGTGTCTCATAATCCTTTGAAATTGAGCTTTCAGGCATGTCCTTTTATTTTTCAAACGGTTATTACAGCTTAGTTCTTCAAATGGTTTTCTTGAAATATGTGCCACATTTTGAAATACTTTGACCTTTACCTCCTGCAAAACATGATGAAAGCAGGTTTCCTTTACAGCCCTGCAGGACTTGTTCATATGAAGTGAAAATTAGCATAGGTTTTAAAGCTGCTTTTGCAGGTAATGGCCAGAGGGTGGAGCATTTCATAATTCTATGAAACATAACTGAACACACAATATATATTTTTTCTTTTAAATTTCCATTGTTACTTTTTTAAAGTACAATTATAATTGAAGTTCTTTGTAACAAGTGAAATTTAAAAAATTAAAGGAAAAGATAATATTTTACCACTTGCCATCCTTTCCCATTTACTGAAACGACCAGCATAATGTGTAGAGTTCTCATTTTATTCAGGTGTTCTATACATCTGGAATATCATGCTTCTCACTGTAGAAAAACAGATTTAGCTCTCACACTTTTTATAGGCTACATAACAGTCCATAGAACAGAAGTACCAACTATTTCAGACTTAGCTTTTTGAGGGACACTCAGGTTACTTTCTGTTTTATTTTGTTGTTCTTTTTCTGGGGGGGGGGTAGGAGTTTATTATTTATTTATTTATTTTTGTTGTGTTGGGTCTGAGTTTCCGTGTGAGGGCTTTCTCTAGTTGTGGCAAGTGGGGGGCCACTCTTGATCTCGGTGCGCGGGCCTCTCACTATTGCGGCCTCTCTTGTTGCAGAGCACAGGCTCCAGATGCGAGGGCTCACTGGTTGTGGCTTATGGGCCTAGTTGCTCCATGGCATGTGGGATCCTCCCAGACCAGGGCTCGAACCTGTGTCCCCTGCATTAGCAGGCAGATTCTAACCACCGCACCACCAGCGAAGCCCCCTATTTTGTTGTTCTGCTAGTTTGTTTTAACCCAAGAAAATATTTTTTTAAATACAAAAAAACTAAATTAAGCTAAGGGTAAGGATTAGGGTTTAGGGTAAGGTTTAGGGTTAGGATACGGGTTAGGATTATTGTACGGCTTAGAGTATGGTTTAGGGTTATGGTTGTGGTATGGGTTAGTGTTAGGGTACAGTTTAGGGTATGGCTATGGTTTAGTGTTAGGGTACGGGTTAAGGTATGGGTTAGTGTTAGGGTATGGGTTAGGATTAGGGTATGGTTTACATTCAGGGTTATGGTTAGGTTTAGTGTATGGGTTAGTGTTAGGTATGGGTTAGGGTAAGGGTTAGGGTTAGGTTTAGTGTTAAGGAAGGGGTACAGTTTAGGGTACAGTATAGGGAACAACAAAGGGTTAGGGTTAGGGTACGTGTTAGGGTACAGTTTAGTGTTAGTGTACGGGTTAGGATTAAGGTATGGTTTAGGGTAAGGTTTAGGGTTAGGGTTAGGGAACGGGTATGGTTTGGGGTACAGTTTAGGGTATGACCACGGGTTAGGAGTAGGGTAAGTGTTAAGGTATAGTTTAGTGTTAGTGTACAGGTTAGGATTATGGTACGGGATAGTGTAAGGGTTAGGGTTAGGGTTAGGGAATGGGTACAGATTAGGTTACAGGTTAGGGTATGACAACGGGTTAGGGTTAGGGTACGTGTTAGTGTATGGGTTAGGATTAGGGTACGGGTTAGGTTATGGGTTAATGTTAGGGGATGGGTTAGGATTAGGGTACGGGTTATGGTACGGTTTAGGGAAAGGGTTAGGATATGGGGTAGGGTAAGGATAAAGTTTAGTGTATGACTATGTGTTACTGTTAGGGTACATGTTAGCGTACGGGTTAGTGCTTGTGTACAGCTTACGGTAAGGGTTAGGGTTAGGGAACGGGTACGGTCTCAGGTACAGGTTAGGGTACGGTAGCGGGATAGGGTTAGGGTACGTGTTAGGATGAGACTTCTTTGTAGTGTAGATTTGAATTTCCCGCTTGCTTGGTTGGCCAAAAAGGGCGTATGCGTTTTATCCTGAATATATTCAGGAAAAAACGCATACGCCCTTTTTGGCCAAGTGCATCGTTGCCGAAGATCTGCCGCTTTTCATATGCTTTAAATGCAATTCCAATCTACCTCCTGAAATCTGTTTCCTGCAATTGTGCCTTGTTTCAAGTCCTCTTCACAGCCATACCTCAATACATTTTTGGACAATAGTTGTCCTTTATAACTCTGCAGGTTTGTGAATTGCAGTGCCCCTGAGCTCGTTTTTTCAACTCGCTTTCTGTGAGCTGGCCACAAATCAACAGGATTGCTTCAGGCCCTATTCTGGTTCCGGCACGGCATGCTGAGTCTTTGGTTAATTCTACATCCTGGTGGGAAATTAGAGTGAAATGTGCCCGTCCAAACACCTACAGCTAGTCTCTCATTGGTTCTCCCTATTCCCGTTCATCCTCCGCAGAAATTGCAGAGTGTGCCAAACAGGAGGTTACAAGCACTGACTCTCCAAGTGGGGAGATTGTTAGTAAAGCGCCTGGAATGGCGAACCCGAGTACCAGCGGACGAATAATGAGATGCGTTTTAGAAACCTTGCCCGATCACACTGTGGACCATCCTCTGGGTTTCCCACACATGTTTTAGCTGTAGGAAGAATCCCTTAAACCTGGAGAGTTGGGACCCATGGAATGGGTAGCACGCAGTACTACTTCAAAGGGTTTGCATTTGCTCACCGAACCTCACCAATCCTCACAGCCCCAAGTGTCCAGCCTTATGTCTCTCCCAGCTGTGGGTGTAGATGTGGTAAATCCAGGTTTCGTCACAAGCCCTGAACGAATTATTTAAGAATTTATCTCTCTTTCACTGTCTTTGTGTTTTGATTTTGAAATTTATTTTTATAATGGGGTTTAGCTGATTTTCACTGCTGTGTTTATGCCGCTCGATGCACACTTGATCCTCTTATGGAGACATATAAACACATAGGTTTTAAGATTCTTACTAGTCAGATATATTCCTCTGCAGTGAATAGGGGGTGTTGAGTCCACTTCATTGAACAAGGAGTATATCTTGTCTATTACTGGCTTATGGAACGGTATCTGTGCTCATTTCAATCTCTGGTTTTATGCAGCACCCCAACTCACCTTTCCCCTTAAGCAAGCATAAGTTGGTTTTCTAAATGTGAGACTCTGTTCTGTTTTGTAATTCAGTTCATGTGTAGCCAAGTTTACATTCCCTCTATAAGTGATATCTTATGACTAGTTTCTTTTTCTGTGTGACTTATTTCACTCAGAATCATCTTACCTAAATCCACTCATTATGCTGCTATGGGCCTGATGACATTGATTTCATTGCAGAGTGATATTCCATTCTATGTAAGTACCACAACTTCTTTATCCATTTTTCTCTTTCTGGGACACTTAAGTTGTTCCGTTGTCGAGGTTCTTGTAAACACAGCAGCCCTAAACTTTGGGGTGGCTGAGTCTTGTTGATTTTAATTTTCCTAAGCTATAGGGTCATAGGTGGAAGTGCCCGAGTCTCTGTAGCTTTGTTTTTTAGAGGTTTCAGGAAACACCATACACTTCTCCAGAGTGGCTGTTGGCCATTTACATCCCGCCCATCAGCACAACAAGGCTCCCTGTTCTCCATGGCCTGTCCTGCCTTTCCGGTTTTTACACTTTTTTCAGATGGCCCATTTGACCGGTGGGAAGTGAGACTTCATTGTAGTGTGGATTTCCATTGCACGCTTCCTTGGTTGGCTAAAAAGGCCGTATGCGTTTTTTCCTGGATATATTCAGGAAAAAACGCATGTGCATTTTTTGGCCAAGTGCATCATTGTCGAAGTTCTGCCGCTTTTCATATGTTTTAATGCAGTTTCCATCTACCTCCTGAAATATATTTCCTGCAATTGTGCCGTGCTTTCAAGTCCTCTTTGCAGCCTTACTTCAGTATATTTTTGGACGATAGCTGTCATTTATAACTCTGCAGGTTTATGAATTACAGCGCCCCTAAGGTCCTTTCTTCAACTCGCTTTCTTGTGAGCTGGCAGGAAAACCACAGGATTGCTTCAGGCCCTAATCTGGTTTCATCACGGCATGCTGAGCCTTTTGTTAATTCCTCTTCCTGGTGGGAAATTAGAGTGAAATGTGACCGTCCAAACACCTACAGCTAGTCTCTCATTGGTTCTCCCTATTCCCGTTCAACCTCTGCAGAAACTGCTAACTGTGCTAAACAGGAGTTTTAAGGCACAGACTCTCCACTTGGGGAGATTTTTAGTAAAGCATCTGGAATGGCGAACCCGTGTACCAAGGGACAAAAAATGAGATGCGGTTTAGAAACGTTGCCCGATCACATGGTGTACAATCCTCTGGGTTTCCCATGCATGTTTTAGCTGTAGGAAGAATCCCTTAAACCAGGAGAGTTGGGACCCATGGAATGGGTAGCATACAGTATTACTTCAAAGGGTCTCCATTTGCTCACCGAACCTCACCAATCCTCTCAGCCCCAAATGTCCTGCCTTATGTCTCACCCAGCTGTGGGTGTGGATGTGGTAAATCCAAGTTTCATCACAAGCCCTGAACGAATTATTTAAGAACTTTCTCTCCTTCACTGTCTTTGTTTTTGAAATTTATTTTAATAATGGGGTTTAGTTGATTTTCATGGCTGTGTATACTGCTCTACACACACTTGATTCTCTTACGGAGACATATAAATACATATGTTTTAATATTCTTATTGTCAGATATATTCCTCTGCAGTGAATAGGCGGTGTTGAGTCTAATTCGTTGAGCAAGGAGTATATCTCGTCTATTACATATTTGGCTTATGGAATAGTATCTGTGCTAATTTCAATCTCTGGTTTTACGTAGCACCCCAACTCATCATTCCCCTTAAGAAAGCATAAGTTTGTTTTCTAAATGTGAGACTCTGTTCTGTTTTGTAATTCAGTTCATGTGTAGCCAAGTTTACATTCCCTCTATAAGTGATATCTTATGATAAGTTTCTTTTTCTGTGTGACTTATTTCCTTTGAATCATTGTACCTAAATCCATTCATTATGCTTGTACAGGCCGGACGACATTGATTTCATTGCTGAGTGATGTTCCATTGTACGTAAGTATGAAAACGTCTTTATCCATTTCTCTCTTTCAAGGATATTTAATTTGTACCGTAGTCGAGACTCTTGTAAACAGAGCAGCCCTAAACTTTGGGGTGGTTGTTTCTTGTTATTTTAATTTTCCTGAGTTATAGTGCTATAAGTAGGTTTAGGGTTAGGGTTAAGGTTAGGGTTAGGGAACGGGTATGGTTTAGGATGCGACAATGGTTTAGGGTGAGTGAAAGTGTTAGGGTACAGGTCAGTGTTAGTGTACCGTTTAGGATTAGGGTAAGTGTTAGGGTAATGCTTCAGGTTAGGGTTATGTTTAGGGAATGGGGATGGTTTAGGGTAGAGGTTAGGGTACGACAACAGTTTAGGGATAGCGTACATGTAAGGGTAAGGGTTAGTGTTAGCGTACGGGTGAGGATTAGGGGACGGGTTAGGGTAAGGCTTCGGGTAAGGGTTAGGGTTAGCGTTAGGGATAGGGGACGGTGACCGTTTAGGGAACAGGTTAGGGTATGACAATGGTTGAGAGTCAGCATTCGTGTTAGGGTATGAGTTAGAGTTAGCGTATGGGTTAGGATTAGGGGACCGGATAGGGTAAGATTTCAGGTAAGGGTTAGGGGACGGGGAAAGTTTAGGGTACAGGTTAGGGTACGACAAGAGTTTAGGGTGAGCGTACATGTTAGGGTATGTGTTAGTGTTAGAATATGGGTTAGAATTAGGGGACGGGTTAGGGTAAGGCTTCAGGTAAAGTTTAAGGTTAGGATTAGGGGACTGGGAAGGTTTAGGGTACAGGTTAGGGAACGACGATGGTTTAGGGTGAGTGTACATGTTAGGGCATGGGTTAGTGTTAGCATACGGGTTAGGATTAGTGGACAGGTTAAGGTAAGGCTTCGGGTAAAGGTTAGGGTTAGGCTTATGGGACAGGGACGGTTTAGGGTACATGTTAGGGTACAACAACGGTTTAGGGTGAGCATAGGTATTAGAGTACAGGTTAGTGTTAGGGTATGGCTTAGGATTAGGGGACGAGTTAGTGTAAGGCCTCGGGTAAGTGTTAGGGTTAGGGGACAGGGTCGGATTAGGGTACAGTTTAGGGTACGACAATGGTTAAGGGTGAGCATACATGTTAGGGTACAGGATAGTGTCAGCGTACGGGTAAGGATTAGGGGAAAGTTTAGGGTACGGCTTCCAGTAAGGGGTACGGTTAGGGTTAGGGAATGGAGACGGTTTAGGGCACAGGTTAGTGTACAACAACGGTTTAGGGTGAGCATAAGTGTTAGGATATGGGTTAGTGTTAGCGTACGGGTTAGGATTAGGGGACGGGTTAGGGTAAGGCTTCGGGTAAGGGTTAGGGTTAGGGGACAGGGTCGGATTAGGGTACAGTTTAGGGTACGACAATGGTTAAGGGTGAGCATACATGTTAGGGTACAGGATAGTGTCAGCGTACGGGTAAGGATTAGGGGAAAGTTTAGGGTACGGCTTCCAGTAAGGGGTACGGTTAGGGTTAGGGAATGGAGACGGTTTAGGGCACAGGTTAGTGTACAACAACGGTTTAGGGTGAGCATAAGTGTTAGGATATGGGTTAGTGTTAGCGTACGGGTTAGGATTAGGGGACGGGTTAGGGTAAGGCTTCGGGTAAGGGTTAGGGTTACGGTTAGGGGACGGGGACGGTTTACGGTACAGGTTAGGGTACGACAAAGGTTTAGGGTGAGGCGTACATGTTAGGGTATGGGTTAGTGTTAGCGTACTTGTTAGGATTAGGGGACGGGTTAGGGTAAGGCTTCGGGTAAGGGTTAGGGATAGGGTTAGGGGACGGGGACAGTTTAGGGGACAGGTAAGTGTACAACAACGGTTTAGGGTGCGCGTAAGTGTGAAGGCACGGGTTAGTGTTATTGTACGGGTTAGGATTAGGGGACGGGTTAGGGTAAGGCTTCGCTAGGGGTTAGGGTTAGGTAAGGGTTAGGGTTACTGTTAGGATTAGGTGGACAGGGACGGTTTTGGGTACAGGTTAAGGTACGACAATGGTTTAGGGTAAGCATACGTGTGAGGGCACGGGTTAGTGTTAGAGTAAGGGTTAGGATTAGTGGACGGGTTAGGGTTAGGGTTAGGGGACGGGGACGGTTTAGGGCACAGGTTAGGGTACGACAACGGTTTAGGGTGAGCGTACGTGTGACGGCAAAGGTTAGTGTTAGCGAACAGGTAAGAATTAGGGAATGGGTTAGGGTAAGGCTTCAGGTAAGGGTTAGGGTTAGGGTTAGGGGATGGGGATGGTTTAAGGGACAGGTTAGGGTACGACAACGGTTTAGGGTGAGCGTACGTGTGAGGGCTCGGATTAGTGTTAGAGTATGGGTTAGTATTAGGGTAGGGTTAGGGTAAGGCTTCAGGTAAGGGTTAGGGTTAGGGGACGGGGACGGTTTAGGGGACACGTTAGGGTACGACAATGGTTTAGGGTGAGCGTACGTGTGAGGGCATGGGTTAGTGTTAGCGTACGCGTTAGGATTAGGGAATGGGTTAGGGTAAGGCTTCGGGTAAGGGTTAGGGTTAGGGTTAGAGTTAGGGGTCGGGGACGGTTTAGGGGACAGGTTAGGGTACGACAACGGTTTAGGGTGAGCGTATGCATGAGGGCACGGTTTAGTGTTAGCGTAAGGGTTAGGATTAGTGGATGGGTTAGGTTACGTCTTCGGGTAAGGGTTAGGGTTAGTGTTAGGGTTAGGGGATGGGTATGGTTTAGGGGACAGGTTAGGGTACATCAACAGTTTAGGGTAAACGTACGTGTAATGGCACGGGTTAGTGTTAGCATACGGGTTAGGATTAGGGGATGGTTTAGGGTAAGGCTTCGGGAAAGGGTTAGGGTTAGGGTTAGGGTTAGGGAATTGGGACGGTTTAGGGCACAGGTTAGGGTACGACAACGGTTTAGGGTGAACGTACATGTGAGGGCACGGATTAGTGTTAGTGTACGGGTTAGTATCAGGGGACGGGTTAGGGTAAGGCTTCAGCTAAGGGTTAGGGTTAGGGGACGGGGACGGTTTAGGGGACAGGTTAGGGTACGACAACAGTTTAGGGTGAGCATACGTGTGAGGGCACGGGTTAGTGTTAGCATACGGGTTAGGATTAGGGGACGGGTTAGGATAAGGCTTCTGGTAAGGGTTAGGGTTAAGGTTAGGGTTATTGGATGGGGACGGTTTAGGGGACAGGTTAGGGTACGACAACGTTTTAGGTTGAGCGTACGTGTGAGGGCACAAGTTAGTGTTAGCATATGGGTTAGGATTAGGGGACGAGTTAGGGTTAGGATTAGAGTTAGGGTTAGGGGACGGGGACGGTTTAGGGGACAGGTTAGGATATGACAACGGTTTAGGGTGAGCGTACGTGTGAGGGCATGGGATAGTGTTAGCGTACGGGTTAGGATTAGGGGACGGGTTAGGGTAAGGCTTTGGGTAAGGGTTAGGTTTAGGGTTAGTGTTAGGGGACAGGGATGGTTTAGGGGACAGGTTAGGGTACGACAACGGTTTAGGGTGAGCGTACGTGTGAGGGCACTGGTTAGTGTTAGCGTATGGGTTAGGATTAGGGGACGGGTTAGGGTAAGGCTTTGGGTAAGCGTTAGGGTTAGGTTTAGGGTTAGGGTTAGGGTTAGGGAACGGGGATGGTTTATGGGACAGGTTAGGGTACGTCAATGGTTTAGGGTGAGTGTACGTGTGAGGGCACGTGTTAGTGTTAGCGTACGGGTTAGGATTAGGGGACGATTAGGATAAGGCTTCGGGTAAGGGTTAGGGTTAGGTTTAGGGTTAGTGTTAGGGGATGGGGACGGTTTAGGGGACAGGTTAGGGTACGACAACGGTTTAGGGTGAGCGTACATCTGAGGGCATAGGTTAGTGTTAGCATACAGGTTAGGATTAGGGGACGGGATAGATTAAGGCTTTGGGTACGGGTTAGGGTTAGGGTTAGGGTTAGGATTATGGTGAGGGTTAGGGGAAGGGGATGGTTTAAGGGACAGGTTAGGGTACGCCTACGGTTTAGGGTGAGCATACGTGTGAGCGCACGGGTTAGTCTTAGCGTTCGGTTTAGGATTAGGGGGCGGGTTAGGGTAAGGCTTCGGGTAAGTGTTAGGGTTAGGGTTAGGGTTAGGGGATGGGGACGGTTTAGGGTATATGTTAGGGTATGAAAACGGTTTAGGGTGAGCGTACGTGTGAGGGCACGAGTTAGTGTTAGCATATGGGTTAGGATTAGGGGACGAGTTAGGGTTAGGATTAGTGTTAGGGTTAGGGGACGTGGACGGTTTAGGGGACAGGTTAGGATATGACAATGGTTTAGGGTGAGCGTATGCGTGAGGGCACGGGATAGTGTTAGCGTACGGGTTAGGATTAGGGGACGGGTTAGGGTAAGGCTTTGGGTAAGGGTTAGGTTTAGGGTTAGGGTTAGGGGACGGGGATGGTTTAGGGGACAGGTTAGGGTACGACAACGGTTTAGGGTGAGCGTACATCTGAGGGCATGGGTTAGTGTTAGCATACAGGTTAGGATTAGGGGATGGGATAGAGTAAGGCTTTGGGTACGGGTACGGGTTAGGGTTAGGGTTAGGGTTATGGTGAGGGTTAGGGGACGGAGATGGTTTAGGGGACAGGTTAGGGTACACCAACGGTTTAGGGTGAGCGTACGTGTGAGGGCACGGGTTAGTGTTAGCGTACGGGTTAGGATTAGGGGACGGGTTAGGGTAAGGCTTTGGGTAAGGTTTAGGATTAGGGTTAGGGTTAGGGATCAGGGATGGTTTAGGGGACAGGGTAGGGTATGACAACGGTTTAGGGTGAGCGTACGTGTGAGGGCATGGGTTAGTGTTAGCGTATGGGTTAGGATTAGGGAACGGGTTAGGGTAAGGTTTCGGGTAAGGGTTAGGGTTAGTGTTAGGGTTAGGGTTAGGGGACGAGGACGGTTTAGGGTTCAGGTTAGGGTATGAAAACGGTTTAGGGTGAGCGTACGTGTGAGGGCACAAGTTAGTGTTAGCGTATGGGTTAGGATTAGGGGTCGAGTTAGGGTTAGGATTAGGGTTAGGGTTAGGGGACGGGGACGGTTTAGGAGACAGGTTAGGTTACGACAACGGTTTAGGGTGAGCGTACGCATGAGGACACGGGATAGTGTTAGGGTTCGGGTTAGGAATAGGGGACAGGTTAGGGTAAGGCTTCGGGTAAGTGTTAGGTTTAGGGTTAGGGCTAGGGGAAGGGGACGGTTTAGGGGACAGGTTAGGGTACGACAACGTTTTAGGGTGAGCGTACTTGTTAGGGCACTGGTTAGTGTTAGCGTACTGGTTAGGATTAGGGGACGGGTTAGGGTAAGGCTTCGGGTAAGCGTTAGGTTTAGGGTTAGGGTTAGGGAATGGGGACGGTTTAGGGGACAGGTTAGGGTACGACAATGGTTTAGGGTGAGCGTACATGTGAGGGCACGGGTTAGTGTTAGCGTACGGGTTACGATTAGGTGACAGGTTAGGATAAGGCTTCGGGTAAGGGTTAGGGTTAGGGTTAGGGGACGGGGACGGGGACTGTATAGGGGACAGGTTAGGGTACGCCAATGTTTTAGGGTGAGCGTACGTGTGAGGGCACGGGTTAGTGTTAGCGTACGGGTTAGGATTAGGGGACGGTTTACGGTAAGGCTTCGGGTAAGGTTTAGGGGTAGGGTTAGGGGATGGGGATGGTTTAGGGGATAGGTTAGGGTACGACAATGGTTTAGGTTGAGCGTACTTGTGCGAGAATGGGTTAGTGTTAGCGTACGGGTTAGGTTTAGGGGACGGGTTAGGGTAAGGCTTTGGGTAAGGGTTAGGGTTAAGGTTAGGGTTATGGGATGGGGACGTTTTAGGGGACAGGTTCGGGTATGACAATGGTTTAGGGTGAGCGTAAGTGTGAGGGCACGTGTTAGTGTTAGCATATGGGTTAGGATGAGGGCACGGGTAAGGTTAAGGCTTCGGGTTAGGTTAGGGTTAGGGGACGGTGATGGTTTAGGGTACAGGTTAGGGTACGACAACGGTTTAGGGTGAGTGTACGTGTCAGGGCACAGGTTAGTGTTAGCGTACGGTTTGGTATTAGGGGACTGGTTAGGGTAAGGCTTCTGGTAAGGCTTAGGGTTAGGGTTAGGGTTAGGGGACGGGGATGGTTTAGGTGACTGGTTAGGGTACGATAATGTTTTAGGGTGAGCGTACGTGTGAGGGCACGGGTTAGTGTTAGCGTACGGTTTAGGATTAGGGGACGGGTTAGGGTAAGGCTTCGGGTAAGGTTTAGGGTTAGGGTTAGGGTTAGGGGACTGGGATGGTTTAGGGGACACCGTAGGGTACGACAACGGTTTAGGGTGAGCGTACGTGTTAGGGTATGTGTTAGTGTTAGCATACGGGTTTGCATTAAGGGACGGGTTAAGGTAAGGTTTCGGTTAAGGGTTAGGGTTAGTGTTAGGGTTAGCGTTAGGGGACGGGGATGGTATAGGGGACAGGTTAGGGTACGACAATGGTTTAGGGTCAGCGTACGTGTGAGGGCCCAGGTTAGTGTTAGCGTACGGGTTAGGATTATGGGACGGGTTAGAGTAAGGCTTTGGATAAGTGTTAGGGTTAGGGTTAGGGTTAGGGTTAGGGGACCGGGACGGTTTAGGGTACAGGTAACTGTATGAAAACAGTTTAGGGTGAGCGTACGTGTGAGGGTATGAGTTAGTGTTAACGTATGGGTTAGGATTAGGGGACCAGTTAAGGTGAGGATTAGGGTTAGGGTTAAGGGACGAGGACAGTTTAGGGGACAGGGTAGGGTACGACAACGGTTTAGGGTGAGCGTACGTGTGAGGGCATGGGATAGTGTTAGCGTACGTGTTAGGATTAGGGGACAGGTTAGGGTAAGCTTTCGGGTAAGTGTTAGGGTTAGGTTTAGGGTTAGGGCTAGGGTTACGGGATGGGGACGGTTACGGGACAGGTTAGGGTACGATAATGGTTTAGGGTGAGCATAC
This sequence comes from Leucopleurus acutus, assembly GCF_964270905.1. Lineage (NCBI taxonomy): Eukaryota > Metazoa > Chordata > Mammalia > Artiodactyla > Delphinidae > Leucopleurus > Leucopleurus acutus. The sequence goes on from NW_028139196.1 coordinate 543,757, forward strand.
GTGTGAGGGCACGGGTTGGTGTTAGCGTACGGGTTAGGATTATGGGACGGGTTCGTGTAAGGCTTCGGGTAAGGGTTATGGTTAGGGTTATGGTTAGGGTTAGGGGACGGGGACGGTTTAGGGGACAGGTTAGGGTACGCCAACAGTTTAGCATGAGTGTACGTGTGACGGCACGGGTTAGTGTTAGCAAACGGGTTAGGATTAGGGGATGGGTTAGGGTAAGGCTTCGGGTAACGGTTAGGGTTAGGGTTAGGGTTAGGGTTATTGGATGCGGACGGTTTAGGGGACAGGTTAGGGTACGACAACGTTTTAGGTTGAGCGTACGTGTGAGGGCATGGGTTAGTGTTAGCGTACGGGTTAGGGTAAGTTTTCGGGTAAGGGTCAGTGTTAGGGTTAGGGGAAGGGAACGTTTAGGGAACAGGTTAGGGTACGACAGTGGTATAGGGTAAGCGTACGTGTGAGGGCACGGGTTAGTCTTAGCGTACGGGTTAGGATTAGGGCACGGTTTAGGGTAAGGCTTCGGGTAAGTGTTAGGGTTAGGGTTAGGATTAGGGGACGGGGACGGGGACAGTTAGGGGACATGTTAGGGTACGACAATGGTTTAGGGTGAGCGTACGTGTGAGGGCATGGGTTAGTGTTAGCGTACGCATTAGGATTAGGGAATGGGTTAGGGTAAGGCTTCGGGTAAGGGTTAGGGTTAGGGTTAGAGTTAGGGGTCGGGGACGGTTTAGGGGACAGGTTAGGGTACGACAACGGTTTAGGGTGAGCGTACGTGTGAGGGCACGGGTTAGTGTTAGCGTACGGGTTAGGATTAGGGGACGGGTTAGGGTAAGGCTTTGGGTAAGGTTTAGGATTAGGGTTAGGGTTAGGGATCAGGGATGGTTTAGGGGACCCGGTAGGGTATGACAACGGTTTAGGGTGAGCGTACGTGTGAGGGCACGGGTTAGTGTTAGCGTACGGGTTAGGATTAGGGGACGGGTTATGTTAAGGCTTCAGGTTAGGGTTGGTTAGGGGACGGGGATGGTTTAGGAGACAGGTTAGGGTACGACAACGGTCTGTGGTGAGCGTACGTGTGAGGGCACAGGTTAGTGTTAGAGTACGGTTTGGGATTAGGGTACGGGTTAGGGTAAGACTTCTGGTAAGGGTTAGGGTTAGGGTTAGGGGATGGGGATGGTTTAGGGGACAGGTTAGGGTACGACAATGGTTTAGGGTGAGCGTAAGTGTGAGGGCATGGGTTAGTGTTGGCATACAGGTTAGGATTAGGGGACGGGTTAGATTAAGGCTTCGGGTAAGGTTTAGGGTTAGGGTTAGGGTTAGGGTACGGGGATGGTTTAGGGGACAGGGTAGGGTACAACAACGGTTTAGGGTGAGCGTACGTCTGAGAGCACAGGTTAGTGTTAGCGTATAGATTAGCATTAGCGGACGGGTTAGGGTTAGTGTTAGGGTTAGGGGACGGGGATGGTTTAGGGGACAGGTTAGGGTAAGTCAACGGTTTAGGGTGAGCGTACGTGTAAGGGCACGGGTTAGTGTTAGCATACGGGTTAGGATTTGTGGATGGTTTAGGGTAAGGATTCGGGTAAGGGTTAGGGTTAGGTTTAGGGTTAGGGGACGGGGACGGTTTAGCGGACAGGTTACGGTACGACAACGTTTTAGGGTGAGCGTACGTGTGAGGGCACAGGTTCGTGTTAGCGTATGGATTAGGATTAGGGGATGGTTTAGGGTAAGGCTTCAGGTAAGGGTTAAGGTTAGGGTTAGGGTTAGGGGTCGGGGATGGTTTAGGGTACAGGTTAGGGTATGAAAACGGTTTAGGGTGAGTATACGTGTGAGGGCACGAGTTGGTGTTAACATATGGGTTAGGATTAGGGGACGAGTTAGGGATAGGATTAGGGTTAGTGTTAGGGGACGGGGACGGTTTAGGGGACAGGTTAACGTACGACAATGGTTTAGGGTGAGGGTACGTTTGAGGGCACGGGTTAGTGTTAGCTTACGGGTTAGGATTAGGGGACGGGTTAGGGTAAGGCTTTGGGTAAGGGTTAGGGTTAGGGTTAGGGGACGGGGACGGTTTAGGGTACAGGTTAGGGTACGACAACGGTTTAGGGTGAGCGTACATGTGAAGGCAGGGGTTAGTGATAGCCTACGGGTTAGGATTAGGTGATGGGTTAGGGTAAGGCTTCGGGTTAGGGTTAGTGTTAGTATTAGGGGACGGGGACTGTTTAGGGAACAGGTGTGGGTACGACAATGGTTTAGGGTAGGCGTACGTGTGAGGGAACGGGTTAGTCTTAGCGTACAGGTTAGGATAAGGGGACGGGTTAGGGTAAGGCTTCGGGTAAGTGTTAGGGTTAGGTTTAGGGTTAGGGTTAGGGGACGGGGATGGTTTAGGGGACAGGTTAGGGTACGACAACGGTTTAGGGTGAGCGTACATCTGAGGGCATGGGTTAGTGTTAGCGTACGGGTTAGGATTAGGGGACGGGATAGAGTAAGGCTTTGGGTATGGGTTAGGGTTAGGGTTATGGTGAGGGTTATGGTGAGGGTTAGGGGACGGGGATGGTTAAGGGGACAGGTTAGTGTACGCCAACGGTTTAGGGTGAGTGTACGTGTGAGGGCACGGATTAGTGTTAGCGTATGGGTTAGCAATAGGGGACGGTTTAGGGTAAGGCTTAGGGTAAGTGTTAGGGTTAGGGGACGGGGATGGTTTAGGGGACAGGTTAGGGTATGACAACGGTTTAGGGTGAGCGCACGCATGAGGGCACGGTTTAGTGTTAGCGTAAGGGTTAGGATTAGTGGACGTGTTAGGTTACGTCTTTGGGTAAGGGTTAGGGTTAGGGTTAGGGGACGGGGATGGTTTATGGGACAGATTAGGGTACGACAATGGTTTAGGGTGAGCATACGTGTGAGGGCACGGGTTAGTGTTAGCATACGGGTTAGGATTAGGGGACGGGTTAGGATAAGGCTTCTGGTAAGGGTTAGGGTTAAGGTTAGGGTTATTGGATGGGGACGGTTTAGGGGACAGGTTAGGGTACGACAACGTTTTAGGTTGAGCGTACGTGTGAGGGCACAAGTTAGTGTTAGCATATGGGTTAGGATTAGGGGACGAGTTAGGGTTAGGATTAGAGTTAGGGTTAGGGGACGGGGACGGTTTAGGGGACAGGTTAGGATATGACAACGGTTTAGGGTGAGCGTACGTGTGAGGGCATGGGATAGTGTTAGCGTACGGGTTAGGATTAGGGGACGGGTTAGGGTAAGGCTTTGGGTAAGGGTTAGGTTTAGGGTTAGTGTTAGGGGACAGGGATGGTTTAGGGGACAGGTTAGGGTACGACAACGGTTTAGGGTGAGCGTACGTGTGAGGGCACTGGTTAGTGTTAGCGTATGGGTTAGGATTAGGGGACGGGTTAGGGTAAGGCTTTGGGTAAGCATTAGGGTTAGGTTTAGGGTTAGGGTTAAGGTTAGGGAACGGGGATGGTTTATGGGACAGGTTAGGGTACGTCAATGGTTTAGGGTGAGTGTACGTGTGAGGGCACGTGTTAGTGTTAGCGTACGGGTTAGGATTAGGGGACGATTAGGATAAGGCTTCGGGTAAGGGTTAGGGTTAGGTTTAGGGTTAGTGTTAGGGGATGGGGACGGTTTAGGGGACAGGTTAGGGTACGACAACGGTTTAGGGTGAGCGTACATCTGAGGGCATGGGTTAGTGTTAGCATACAGGTTAGGATTAGGGGACGGGATAGATTAAGGCTTTGGGTACGGGTTAGGGTTAGGGTTAGGGTTAGGATTATGGTGAGGGTTAGGGGAAGGGGATGGTTTAAGGGACAGGTTAGGGTACGCCTACGGTTTAGGGTGAGCATACGTGTGAGCGCATGGGTTAGTCTTAGCGTTCGGTTTAGGATTAGGGGGCGGGTTAGGGTAAGGCTTCGGGTAAGTGTTAGGGTTAGGGTTAGGGTTAGGGGATGGGGACGGTTTAGGGTATATGTTAGGGTATGAAAACGGTTTAGGGTGAGCGTACGTGTGAGGGCACGAGTTAGTGTTAGCATATGGGTTAGGATTAGGGGACGAGTTAGGGTTAGGATTAGAGTTAGGGTTAGGGGACGTGGACGGTTTAGGGGACAGGTTAGGATATGACAATGGTTTAGGGTGAGCGTATGCGTGAGGGCACGGGATAGTGTTAGCGTACGGGTTAGGATTAGGGGACGGGTTAGGGTAAGGCTTTGGGTAAGGGTTAGGTTTAGGGTTAGGGTTAGGGGACGGGGATGGTTTAGGGGACAGGTTAGGGTACGACAACGGTTTAGGGTGAGCGTACATCTGAGGGCATGGGTTAGTGTTAGCATACAGGTTAGGATTAGGGGATGGGATAGAGTAAGGCTTTGGGTACGGGTACGGGTTAGGGTTAGGGTTAGGGTTATGGTGAGGGTTAGGGGACGGAGATGGTTTAGGGGACAGGTTAGGGTACACCAACGGTTTAGGGTGAGCGTACGTGTGAGGGCACGGGTTAGTGTTAGCGTACGGGTTAGGATTAGGGGACGGGTTAGGGTAAGGCTTTGGGTAAGGTTTAGGATTAGGGTTAGGGTTAGGGATCAGGGATGGTTTAGGGGACAGGGTAGGGTATGACAACGGTTTAGGGTGAGCGTACGTGTGAGGGCATGGGTTAGTGTTAGCGTATGGGTTAGGATTAGGGAACGGGTTAGGGTAAGGTTTCGGGTAAGGGTTAGGGTTAGTGTTAGGGTTAGGGTTAGGGGACGAGGACGGTTTAGGGTTCAGGTTAGGGTATGAAAACGGTTTAGGGTGAGCGTACGTGTGAGGGCACAAGTTAGTGTTAGCGTATGGGTTAGGATTAGGGGTCGAGTTAGGGTTAGGATTAGGGTTAGGGTTAGGGGACGGGGACGGTTTAGGAGACAGGTTAGGTTACGACAACGGTTTAGGGTGAGCGTACGCATGAGGACACGGGATAGTGTTAGGGTTCGGGTTAGGAATAGGGGACAGGTTAGGGTAAGGCTTCGGGTAAGTGTTAGGTTTAGGGTTAGGGCTAGGGGACGGGGACGGTTTAGGGGACAGGTTAGGGTACGACAACGTTTTAGGGTGAGCGTACTTGTTAGGGCACTGGTTAGTGTTAGCGTACTGGTTAGGATTAGGGGACGGGTTAGGGTAAGGCTTCGGGTAAGCGTTAGGTTTAGGGTTAGGGTTAGGGAATGGGGACGGTTTAGGGGACAGGTTAGGGTACGACAATGGTTTAGGGTGAGCGTACATGTGAGGGCACGGGTTAGTGTTAGCGTACGGGTTACGATTAGGTGACAGGTTAGGATAAGGCTTCGGGTAAGGGTTAGGGTTAGGGTTAGGGGACGGGGACGGGGACTATATAGGGGACAGGTTAGGGTACGCCAATGGTTTAGGGTGAGCGTACGTGTGAGGGCACGGGTTAGTGTTAGCGTACGGGTTAGGATTAGGGGACGGTTTACGGTAAGGCTTCGGGTAAGGTTTAGGGGTAGGGTTAGGGGATGGGGATGGTTTAGGGGATAGGTTAGGGTACGACAATGGTTTAGGTTGAGCGTACTTGTGCGAGAATGGGTTAGTGTTAGCGTACGGGTTAGGTTTAGGGGACGGGTTAGGGTAAGGCTTTGGGTAAGGGTTAGGGTTAAGGTTAGGGTTATGGGATGGGGACGTTTTAGGGGACAGGTTCGGGTATGACAATGGTTTAGGGTGAGCGTAAGTGTGAGGGCACGTGTTAGTGTTAGCGTATGGGTTAGGATGAGGGCACGGGTAAGGTTAAGGCTTCGGGTTAGGTTAGGGTTAGGGGACGGTGATGGTTTAGGGTACAGGTTAGGGTACGACAACGGTTTAGGGTGAGTGTACGTGTCAGGGCACAGGTTAGTGTTAGCGTACGGTTTGGTATTAGGGGACTGGTTAGGGTAAGGCTTCTGGTAAGGCTTAGGGTTAGGGTTAGGGTTAGGGGACAGGGATGGTTTAGGTGACTGGTTAGGGTACGATAATGTTTTAGGGTGAGCGTACGTGTGAGGGCACGGGTTAGTGTTAGCGTACGGTTTAGGATTAGGGGACGGGTTAGGGTAAGGCTTCGGGTAAGGTTTAGGGTTAGGGTTAGGGTTAGGGGACTGGGATGGTTTAGGGGACACGGTAGGGTACGACAACGGTTTAGGGTGAGCGTACGTGTTAGGGTATGTGTTAGTGTTAGCATACGGGTTTGCATTAAGGGACGGGTTAAGGTAAGGTTTCGGTTAAGGGTTAGGGTTAGTGTTAGGGTTAGCGTTAGGGGACGGGGATGGTATAGGGGACAGGTTAGGGTACGACAATGGTTTAGGGTCAGCGTACGTGTGAGGGCCCAGGTTAGTGTTAGCGTACGGGTTAGGATTATGGGACGGGTTAGAGTAAGGCTTTGGATAAGTGTTAGGGTTAGGGTTAGGGTTAGGGTTAGGGGACCGGGACGGTTTAGGGTACAGGTAACTGTATGAAAACAGTTTAGGGTGAGCGTACGTGTGAGGGTATGAGTTAGTGTTAACGTATGGGTTAGGATTAGGGGACCAGTTAAGGTGAGGATTAGGGTTAGGGTTAAGGGACGGGGACAGTTTAGGGGACAGGGTAGGGTACGACAACGGTTTAGGGTGAGCGTACGTGTGAGGGCATGGGATAGTGTTAGCGTACGTGTTAGGATTAGGGGACAGGTTAGGGTAAGCTTTCGGGTAAGTGTTAGGGTTAGGTTTAGGGTTAGGGCTAGGGTTACGGGATGGGGACGGTTACGGGACAGGTTAGGGTACGATAATGGTTTAGGGTGAGCATACGTGTGAGGGCACGGGTTGGTGTTAGCGTACGGGTTAGGATTATGGGACGGGTTCGTGTAAGGCTTCGGGTAAGGGTTATGGTTAGGGTTATGGTTAGGGTTAGGGGACGGGGACGGTTTAGGGGACAGGTTAGGGTACGCCAACAGTTTAGCATGAGTGTACGTGTGACGGCACGGGTTAGTGTTAGCAAACGGGTTAGGATTAGGGGATGGGTTAGGGTAAGGCTTCGGGTAACGGTTAGGGTTAGGGTTAGGGTTAGGGTTATTGGATGCGGACGGTTTAGGGGACAGGTTAGGGTACGACAACGTTTTAGGTTGAGCGTACGTGTGAGGGCATGGGTTAGTGTTAGCGTACGGGTTAGGGTAAGTTTTCGGGTAAGGGTCAGTGTTAGGGTTAGGGGAAGGGAACGTTTAGGGAACAGGTTAGGGTACGACAGTGGTATAGGGTAAGCGTACGTGTGAGGGCACGGGTTAGTCTTAGCGTACGGGTTAGGATTAGGGCACGGTTTAGGGTAAGGCTTCGGGTAAGTGTTAGGGTTAGGGTTAGGATTAGGGGACGGGGACGGGGACAGTTAGGGGACATGTTAGGGTACGACAATGGTTTAGGGTGAGCGTACGTGTGAGGGCATGGGTTAGTGTTAGCGTACGCGTTAGGATTAGGGAATGGGTTAGGGTAAGGCTTCGGGTAAGGGTTAGGGTTAGGGTTAGAGTTAGGGGTCGGGGACGGTTTAGGGGACAGGTTAGGGTACGACAACGGTTTAGGGTGAGCGTACGTGTGAGGGCACGGGTTAGTGTTAGCGTACGGGTTAGGATTAGGGGACGGGTTAGGGTAAGGCTTTGGGTAAGGTTTAGGATTAGGGTTAGGGTTAGGGATCAGGGATGGTTTAGGGGACCCGGTAGGGTATGACAACGGTTTAGGGTGAGCGTACGTGTGAGGGCACGGGTTAGTGTTAGCGTATGGGTTAGGATTAGGGGACGGGTTATGTTAAGGCTTCAGGTTAGGGTTGGTTAGGGGACGGGGATGGTTTAGGAGACAGGTTAGGGTACGACAACGGTCTGTGGTGAGCGTACGTGTGAGGGCACAGGTTAGTGTTAGAGTACGGTTTGGGATTAGGGTACGGGTTAGGGTAAGACTTCTGGTAAGGGTTAGGGTTAGGGTTAGGGGATGGGGATGGTTTAGGGGACAGGTTAGGGTACGACAATGGTTTAGGGTGAGCGTAAGTGTGAGGGCATGGGTTAGTGTTGGCATACAGGTTAGGATTAGGGGACGGGTTAGATTAAGGCTTCGGGTAAGGTTTAGGGTTAGGGTTAGGGTTAGGGTACGGGGATGGTTTAGGGGACAGGGTAGGGTACAACAACGGTTTAGGGTGAGCGTACGTCTGAGAGCACAGGTTAGTGTTAGCGTATAGATTAGCATTAGCGGACGGGTTAGGGTTAGTGTTAGGGTTAGGGGACGGGGATGGTTTAGGGGACAGGTTAGGGTAAGTCAACGGTTTAGGGTGAGCGTACGTGTAAGGGCACGGGTTAGTGTTAGCATACGGGTTAGGATTTGTGGATGGTTTAGGGTAAGGATTCGGGTAAGGGTTAGGGTTAGGTTTAGGGTTAGGGGACGGGGACGGTTTAGCGGACAGGTTACGGTACGACAACGTTTTAGGGTGAGCGTACGTGTGAGGGCACAGGTTCGTGTTAGCGTATGGATTAGGATTAGGGGATGGTTTAGGGTAAGGCTTCAGGTAAGGGTTAAGGTTAGGGTTAGGGTTAGGGGTCGGGGATGGTTTAGGGTACAGGTTAGGGTATGAAAACGGTTTAGGGTGAGTATACGTGTGAGGGCACGAGTTGGTGTTAACATATGGGTTAGGATTAGGGGACGAGTTAGGGATAGGATTAGGGTTAGTGTTAGGGGACGGGGACGGTTTAGGGGACAGGTTAACGTACGACAATGGTTTAGGGTGAGGGTACGTTTGAGGGCACGGGTTAGTGTTAGCTTACGGGTTAGGATTAGGGGACGGGTTAGGGTAAGGCTTTGGGTAAGGGTTAGGGTTAGGGTTAGGGGACGGGGACGGTTTAGGGTACAGGTTAGGGTACGACAACGGTTTAGGGTGAGCGTACATGTGAAGGCAGGGGTTAGTGATAGCCTACGGGTTAGGATTAGGTGATGGGTTAGGGTAAGGCTTCGGGTTAGGGTTAGTGTTAGTATTAGGGGACGGGGACTGTTTAGGGAACAGGTGTGGGTACGACAATGGTTTAGGGTAGGCGTACGTGTGAGGGAACGGGTTAGTCTTAGCGTACAGGTTAGGATAAGGGGACGGGTTAGGGTAAGGCTTCGGGTAAGTGTTAGGGTTAGGTTTAGGGATAGGGTTAGGGGACGGGGATGGTTTAGGGGACAGGTTAGGGTACGACAACGGTTTAGGGTGAGCGTACATCTGAGGGCATGGGTTAGTGTTAGCGTACGGGTTAGGATTAGGGGACGGGATAGAGTAAGGCTTTGGGTATGGGTTAGGGTTAGGGTTATGGTGAGGGTTATGGTGAGGGTTAGGGGACGGGGATGGTTAAGGGGACAGGTTAGTGTACGCCAACGGTTTAGGGTGAGTGTACGTGTGAGGGCACGGATTAGTGTTAGCGTGTGGGTTAGCAATAGGGGACGGTTTAGGGTAAGGCTTAGGGTAAGTGTTAGGGTTAGGGGACGGGGATGGTTTAGGGGACAGGTTAGGGTATGACAACGGTTTAGGGTGAGCGCACGCATGAGGGCACGGTTTAGTGTTAGCGTAAGGGTTAGGATTAGTGGACGTGTTAGGTTACGTCTTTGGGTAAGGGTTAGGGTTAGGGTTAGGGGACGGGGATGGTTTATGGGACAGATTAGGGTACGACAATGGTTTAGGGTGAGCATACGTGTGAGGGCACGGGTTAGTGTTAGCGTATGGGTTAGGATTAGGTGACAGCTTAGGATAAGGCTTCGGGTAAGGGTTAGGGTTAGGGTTAGGGTTAGGGTTAGGGGATGGGGAGGGTTTAGGGTTAGGGTTAGGGTTGGGGGACGGGGACGCTTTAGGGGACAGGTTAGGGTATGATAACGGTTTAGGGTGAGCGTACATGTGAGGGCACAAGTTAGTGTTAGCGTATGGTTTAGGATTAGGGGACGGGTTAGTGTAAGGCTTCGGGTAAGGGTTAGGGTTAGAGTTAGGGTTAGGGTTAGGGGACGGGGATGGTTTAGGGGACAGGTTAGGGTATGACAATGGTTTAGGGTGAGCGTATGTGTGAGAGCATGGGTTAGTGTTAGCGTACGGATTAGGATTAGGGGACGGGTTAGGGTAAGGCTTTGGGTAAGGTTTAAGATTAGGGTTAGGGTTAGGGATCAGGGATGGTTTAGGGGACAGGGTAGGGTACGACAACGGTTTAGGGTGAGCGTACGTGTGAGGGCACCGGTTAGTGTTAGCGTATGGGTTAGGATTAGGGAACGGGTTAGGGTAAGGTTTTGGGTAAGGGTTAGGGTTAGTGTTAGGGTTAGGGTTAGGGGACGGGGACGGTTTAGGGTTCAGGTTAGGGTATGAAAACGGTTTAGGGTGAGCGTACGTGTTAGGGCACAAGTTAGTGTTAGCGTATGGGTTAGGATTAGGGTTAGAGTTAGGGTTAGGATTAGGGTTAGGGTTAGGGGACGGGGACGGTTTAGGGGACCGGTTAGGTAACGACAACGGTTTAGGGTGAGCGTACACATGAGGACACGGGATAGTGTTAGCGTTCGGGTTAGGATTAGGGGACGGGTTAGGGTAAGGCTTCAGGTAAGGGTTAGGTTTAGGGTTAGGGTTAGGGGACGGGGACGGTTTAGAGGACAGGTTAGGGTACGACAACGTTTTAGGGTGAGCATACTTGTTAGGGCACTGGTTAGTGTTAGAGTACGGGTTAGGATTAGGGGACGGGTTAGGGTAAGGGTTCGGGTAAGCGTTAGGGTTAGGGTTAGGGTTAGTGGATGGGGACGGTTCAGGGGACAGGTTAGGGTACGACAATGGTTTAGGGTGAGCGTACGTGTGAGGGTATGGGTTAGTGTTAGCGTACGGGTTAGGATTAGGTGACGGGTTAGGATAAGGCTTCGGGTAAGGGTTAGGGTTAGGGTTAGGGGATGGGGACGGTTTAGGGGACAGGATAGCATACGCCAATGGTTTAGGGTGAGCATACGTGTGAGGGCAGGGGTTAATGTTAGCGTACGGCTTAGGATTAGGGGACGGGTTAGGGTAAGGCTTCGGTTAAGGATTAGGGTTAGGGTTAGTGTTAAGGTTACGGTTAGGGGACGGGGACGGTTTAGGGGATAGGTTAGGGTCCGACAACGGTTTAGGTTGAACATACGTGTGAGAGAATGGGTTAGTGTTAGCGTACGGGTTAGGATTAGGGGACGGGTTAAGGTAAGGCTTCGTTTAAGGGTTAGGGTTAGGGTGAGTGTTAAGGTTAGGGTTAGGGGACAGGGACGGTTTAGGGGACAGGTTAGTGTACAACAACGGTTTAGGGTGAGCGTACGTGTGAGGGCACGGGTTAGTGTTAGCGTATGGGTTAGGATTAGGGGACGGGTTAGGGTAAGGCTTCGGGTAAGTGTTAGGTTTAGGGTTAGGGTTAGGGGACGGGGACGGTTTAGGGGACAGGATAGTGTATGACAACGGTTTAGGGTGAGAGTACATGTCAGGGCATGGGTTAGTGTTAGCGTACGGGTTAGGATTAGGGGACGGGTTAGGGTAAGGCTTCGGGTAAGGGTTAGGGTTAGGGTTATGGGACGGGGACGTTTTAGGGGACAGGTTCGGGTATGACAATGGTTTAGGGTGAGCGTAAGTGAGAGGGCACGTGTTAGTGTTAGCGTACGAGTTAGGATGAGGGGACGGGTAAGGTTAAGGCTTTGGGTTAGGGTTAGTGTTAGGGGACGGAGACGGTTTAGGGGACTGGTTAGGGTACAACAACGGTTTAGGGTGAGTGTACGTGTCAGGGCACAGGTTAGTGTTAGCGTACGGTTTGGTATTAGGGGACTGGTTAGGGTAAGGCTTCTGATAAGGCTTAGGGTTAGGGGACGGGGATGGTTTAGGTGACTGGTTAGTGTACGATAATGTTTTAGGGTGAGTGTACGTGTGAGGGCACGGGTTGGTGTTAGCGTACGGGTTAGGATTATGGGACAGGTTCGTGTAAGGCTGCGGGTAAGTGTTAGGGTTAGGGTTAGGGTTAGGGGACTGGGATGGTTTAGGGGACACGGTAGGGTATGACAACGGTTTAGGGTGAGCATACGTGTTAGGGTATGGGTTAGTGTTAGCGTACGGGTTAGCATTAGGGGACGGGTTAAGGTAAGGGTTCGGGTAAGGGTTAGGGTTAGGGTTAGGGTTAGGGGACGGGGATGGTATAGAGGACAGGTTAGTGTACGAAAACGGTTTAGGGTCAGCATACGTGTGAGGGCACGGGTTAGTATGGGTGTACGGGTTAAATTATGGGACGGGTTAGAGTAAGGCTTCGGATAAGTGTTAAGGTTAGGGTTAGGGTTAGGGTTAGGGGACCGGGACGGTTTAGGGTACAGGTAAGTGTAGGAAAACAGTTTAGGGTGAGCGTACGTGTGAGGGCATGAGTTAGTGTTAACGTATGGGTTAGGATTAGGGGTTCAGTTAGGTTGAGGATTAGGGTTAGGGTTAAGGGACAGGGACGGTTTAGGGGACAGGGTAGGGTATGACAACAGTTTAGGGTGAGCATACGCTTGAGGGCATGGGATAGTGTTAGCGTACGTGTTAGGAATAGGGGACGGGTTAGTGTAAGGTTTCGGGTAAGTGTTAGGGTTAGGTTTAGGGTTAAGGTTAGGGTTAGGGGACGGGGACGGTTTACGGGACAGGTTAGGGTACGATAATGGTTTAGGGTGAGCGTACGTGTGAGGGCACGGGTTGGTGTTAGCGTACGGGTTAGGATTATGGGACGGGTTCGTGTAAGGCTTCGGGTAAGGGTTAGGGTTAGGGTTAGGGGACTGGGATGGTTTAGGGGACATGGTAGGGTACGACAACGGTTTAGGGTGAGCGTACGTGTTAGGGTATGGGTTAGTGTTAGCATATGGGTTAGCATTAGGGGATGGGTTAAGGTAAGGGTTCGGGTAAGGTTTAGGGTTAGTGTTAGGGTTAGGGTTAGGGGACGAGGATGGTGTAGGGGACAGGTTAGTGTACGACAACGGTTTAGGGTTAGCATACGTGTGAGGGCACAGGTTAGTGTTAGCGTACGGGTTAGGATTATGGGACGGGTTAGAGTAAGGCTTCGGATAAGTGTTAGGGTTAGGGGACAGGGACAGTTTAGGGGATAGATTAGGGTACAACAACGGTTCAGGGTGAGCGTACGTGTGAGGGCACGGGTTAGTGTTAGCGTACGGGTTAGGATTAGGGGACGGGTTAGGGTAAGGTTTCGGGTAAGGGTTAGGGTTAGGATTAGAGTTAGGGTTAGGAGACAGGGACGGTTTAGGGGACAGGTTAGGGTACGACAACTGTTTAGAGTGAGCGTACATGTGAGGGCATGGGTTAGTGTTAGCGTACGGGTTAGGATTAAGGGACGGGTTAGGGTGAGGCTTCGTTTAAGGTTTAGGGTTAGGGTTAGTGTTAAGGTTAGGGTTAGGCGATGGGGACGGTTTAGGGGACAGGTTAGGGTACGACAACGGTTTAGGGTGAGCGTACGTGTGAGGGTACGGGTTAGTGTTAGCGTCTGGGTTAGGATTAGGGGATGGTTTAAGGTAAGGCTTCGGGTAAGTTTAGGGTTAGGGTTAGGGTTAGGGTTAGGGTTATGGGATGGGGACGGTTTAGGGGACAGGTTAGGGTACGACAGCGCTTTAGGGTGAGCATACGTTTGAGGCCACAGGTTAGTGTTAGCATACGGGTTAGGATTAGGGGACGGGTTAGTGTAAGGTTTTGGGTAAGGGTTAGGTTTAGGGTTAGGGTTAGGTGACGGGGACGGTTTAGGGGACAGGTTAGGGTACGACAAGGTTTTAGGGTGAGCGTACGTGAGACGGCGCCGGTTAGTGTTAGCGTACGGGTTAGGATTAGGGGACGGGTTACGGTAAGACTTAAGGTAAGGGTTAGGTTTAGGGTTAGGTTTAGGGTTAGGGAATGGGGACGGTTTAGGGGACAGGTTAGGGTACGACAACGGTTTATGGTGAGCTTACGTGTGAGGGCACGGGTTAGTGTCAGCGTATGGTTTAGGATTAGGGGACAGGTTAGGGTAAGGCTTCGGGTAAGGGTTAGGTTTAGGGTTAAGGTTAGTGTTAGTGGACGGGGATGGGGACGGTTTAAGGGACAGGTTAGGGTACAACAAAGATTTAGGGTGAGCGTACGTGTAAGGGCACGGTTTAGTGTTAGCGTACGGGTTAGGTTTAGGGATCGGGTTACTGCAAGGCTTCGTGTAAGGGTTAGGGTTAGGGTTAGGATTAGGGGACGGGTTAGGGGACAGGTTACTGTACGACAACGGTTTAGGGTGAGCGTACGTGTGAGGGCACGGGTTAGTGTTAGCGTACCGGTTAGGATTTGGGGACGGGTTAGCGTAAGGCTTCGGGTAAGGGTTAGTGTTAGCTTTAGGGTTAGGGTAAGGGGATGGGGATGGTTTACAGGACAGGTTAGGGTACGACAACGGTTTAGGATGAGCGTATGTGTGAGGGCACGGGTTAGTGTTAGCTTACGGGTTAGGATTAGGGGACGGGTTAGGGTAAGTCTTCGGGTAAGGGTTAGGGTTAGGGTTAGGGTTAGGGGACGGAGACGGTTTAGGGGATAGGTGAGGGTATGAAAACGGTTTAGGGTGAGCGTACGTGTGAGGGCATGGGTTAGTGTTAGCGTACGGTTAGGATTAGGGGACTGGTTATGGTAAGACTCTGGGTAAGGGTTTGGGTTAGGTTAGGCTTAGGGTTAGGGGACGGAGACGGTTTAGTGGACAGGTTAGGGTATGACAACGGTTTAGGGTGAGCGTACATGTGAGGGCACAGGTTATTGTGAGCGTACGGGTTAGGATTAGGGGACGGGTTAGGGTAAGGCTTCGGGTAAGGGTAAGGGTTAGGGTTAGGGTTAGGGTTAGGGGACGGGGACATTTTAGTGGACAGGTTAGGGTACGACAACGGTTTAGGGTGAGCGTACGTGTGAGGGCATGGGATAGTGTTGGCATACAGGTTAGGATTAGCGGACGGGTTAGGGTAAGGCTTTAGGTAAGAGTTAGGGTTAGGGTTATGGGGACGGGGACTGTTTAGGGTCCAGGTGAGGGTATGACAACGGTTTAGGGGGAGCGTACGTGTGAGGGCATGGGTTAGTGTTAGCGTACGGGTTAGGATTAGGGGACGGGTGAGGGTCAGGCTTCGGGGAAGGGTTAGGGTTATGGTTCGGGCTAGGGTTAGGGTTAGGGGACGGGGACTGTTTGGGGTACAGGTTAGGGTACCACATTGGTTTAGTGTGAGTGTATGTGTGAGGGCATGGGTTATCGTTTTGGTACAGGTTAGGATTAGGGGACGGGTTAGGGTAAGGCTTTGGGTAGGTGTAGGTTTAGGGTCAGGGGATGGGGACCATTTCGGGGACAGGTTAGGGTACGACAACGGTTTAGGGTGAGTGTACGTGTGAGGGCACGGTTTAGTGTTAGCGTACGGGTTAGGATTAGGGGACGGGTTAGTGTAAGGCTTCGGGTAAGTGTTAGGGTTAGGGTTAGGGGACTGGGACGGGGACGGTTTAGAGTCCAGGTGAGGGTACGACAATGGTTTAGGGTGAGCGTACGTGTGAGGGCACAGGTTAGTGTTAGCGTACGGCTTAGAATTACGGGATGGGTGAGGGGAAGGCTTCGGGGAAGGGTTAGGTTTAGTGTTCGGGCTAGGGTTAGGGTTAGGGGACAGGGACGGTTTAGGGTCCAGGTGAGGGTACGACAACGGTTTAGGGGGAGCGTACGTGTAAGGCCACGGGTTAGTGTTAGTGTACGGGTTAGGATTAGAGGACGGATGAGGGGAAGGCTTCGGGGAAGGGTTAGGGTTAGGGTTCGGGCTAGGCTTAGGGTTAGGGGACGGGGAAGGTTTAGGGTCCCGGTGAGGGTACGACAACGGTTTACGGGGAGCGTATGTGTGAGGGCAGGGACTAGTGTTAGCGTACGGGTTAGGATTAGGGGACGGGTTAGGGTAAGGCTTCGGGTAAGGGTAAGGGTTAGGGTTACGGTTAAGGTTAGGGGACGGGGACATTTTAGGGGACAGGTTAGGGTACGACAGTGGTTTAGACTGAGCGTACGTGTGAGGGCATGGGTTAGTGTTGGTGTACAGGTTAGGATTAGCGGACGTGTTAGGGTAAGGCTTCGGTTAAGGGTTAGGGTTATCGTTAGGGGACGGGGACCTTTTAGGGTCCAAGTGAGGGTAGGACAACGGTTTAGGGGGAGCAAACGTGTGAGGGCACGGGTTAGTGTTAGCTTACGGGTTAGGATTAGGGGACAGGTGAGGGGAAGGCTTCGGGGAAGGGTTAGGATTAGGGTCCGGGCTAGGGTTAAGGTTAGGGGACGGGAACGGTTTAGGGTCCAGGTGAGGGTACAACAACGGTTTAGGGTGAGCGTACGAGTGAGGGCATGGGTTAGTGTTAGCGTACGGGTTACGATTAGGGTACGGGTGAGGGGAAGGCTTCGGGGAAGGGTTAGGTTTAGGGTTCGGGCTAGGGTTAGGGTTAGGGGACGGGGACGGTTTAGAGTCCAGGTGAGGGTACGACAACGGTTTAGGGTGAGCTTACGTGTGAGGGCACGGGTTAGTGTTAGCGTACGGCTTAGGTTTACAGAACGGGTGAGGGTCAGGCTTCGGCGAAGGGTTAGGGTTAGGGTTCGGGCTAGGGTTAGGGTTAGGGGATGGGGACGGTTCAGGGACCATATGAGGGTACGACAATTCTTTAGGGGGAGTGTACGTGTGAGGGCGCGGGTTATCGTGAGCATACGGGTTAGGATTAGGGGACGGGTGAGGGTCAGGCTTCGGGGAAGTGTTAGGGTTAGGGTTCGGGCTAGGTTTAGGGTTAGGGGACGGGGAAGGTTTAGGGTCCAGGTGACGGTATGACAATGCTTTACGGGGAGCGTATGTGTGAGGGCGCGGGTTAGCGTGAGCGTACGGGTTAGGATGAGGGGACGGGTGAGGGTCAGGCTTCGGGGAAGATTTAGGGTTAGGTTTTGGTCTAGGGTTAGGGTTAGGGGATGGGGATGGTTTAGGTTTCAGGTGAGGGTACGACAACGCTTTAGGGGGAGCGTACGTGTGAGGGCACGGGTTAGTGTGAGCATACGGGTTAGGATTAGGGGACGCGTGAGTATCAGGCTTCGGGGTAGGGTTAGGGTTAGGGTTCGGGCTAGGGTTAGGCTTAGGGGTCGGGGAAGGTTTAGGGTCCAGGTGAGGGTACGAAAACGTTTTAGGGGGAGCGTATGTGTGAGATTGCGGGTTAGTGTTAACGTACGGGTTAGGATTAGGGGACGGGTGAGGGTCAGGCTTCGGGGAAGGGTAAGGGTTAGGGTTCGGGCTAGGGTTAGTGTTAGGGGAGAGGGACGGTTTAGGGTCCATGTGAGGATACGAAAACGCTTTAGGGGGAGCGTACGTGTGAGGGTGTGGGTTATTGTTAGCCTACGGTTTAGGATTAGGGGCTGGGTGAGGGTCAGGCTTCGGGGAAGGGTTAGGGTTAGGGACAGGCTAGGGTTAGGGTTAGGGGACGGGGACGGTTTAGGGTACAGGTGAGTGTATGACAACGCTTTAGGGGGAGCGTACGTGTGAGGGCGTGGGTTAGTGTTAGCGTACGTGATAGGATTAGGGTACGGGTGAGGGTCAGGCTTCGGGGAAGGGTTAGGGTTAGGGTTCGGGTTAAGGTTAGGGTTAGGGGACGGGGACGGTGTAGGGTCCAGGTGAGGGTACGACAACGTTTTAGGGGGAGCGTACGTGTGAGGGCGCGGGTTAGTGTTAGCGTACGGGTTAGGATTAGGGGACGGGTGTGGGTCAGGATTCGGGGAAGTGTTAGGGTTAGGGTTCGGGGTAGGATTAGGGTTAGGGGACCGGGACGGTTTACGGTCCAGATGAGGGTATGACAACGCTTTAGGGGGAGCGTAAGTGTGAGGGCGTGGGCTATTGTGAGCGTACGGGTTAGGATTAGGGGACGGGTGAGGGTCAGGCTTCGGGGAAGGGTTAGGGTTAGGGAGAGGCTAGGGTTAGGGATAGGGGACGGGGACGGTTTAGGGTCCAGGTGAGGGTACGACAACGCTTTAGGGGGAGCGTACGTGTGAGGGCGAGGGTTATTGTTAGAGTACGGGTTAGGATTAGGGGACGGGGGAGGGTCAGGCTTCGGGGAAGGGTTACGGTTAGGGTTCGGGCTAGGGTTAGGTTTAGGGGACGGGGACGGTTTAGGGTTCAGGTGAGGTTACGACAACGCTTGAGTGGGAGCGTAGTTGTGAGAGCGCGGGTCAGTGTTAGCGTACTTGTTAGGATTAGGGGACGGGTGAGGGTCAGGCTTCGGGGAAGGGTTAGGGTTAGGGATCGGGCGAGGTTTAGAGTTAGGGGACAGGGACGGTTTAGGGTCCAGGTGAGGGTACGACAACACTTTAGGGGGAGCGTACGTGTGAGGGCGCGGGTTAGCGTTCGCGTGCGGGTTAGGATTAGGGGACGGGGGAGGGTCAGGCTTCGGGGAAGGGTTAGTGTTAGGGTTCGGGCTAGAGTTAGGGTTAGGGGACGGGGACGGTTTAGGGTCCAGGTGAGGGTACGAGAACGCATTAGGGGGAGAGTAAATGTGAGGGCGCGGGTTAGCGTTAGCGTACGGGTTAGGATTAGGGTACGGGTGAGGTTCAGGCTTCGGGGAAGGGTTAGGGTTAGGGTTCGCGCTAGGGTTAGCGTTAGGGGACGGGGACGGTTTAGGGTCCACGTGAGGGTACGACAAAGCTTTAGGGGGAGTGTACGTGTGAGGGCGCGTGTTAGTGTCAGCGTACGGGTTAGGATTAGGGGATTCGTGAGGGTCAGGCTTCGGGGAAGTGTTAGGGTTAGGGACAGGCTAGGGTTAGGCTTAGGGGACGGGGACGGTTTAGGGTACAGGTAAGGGTACGACAACGCTTTAGGGGGAGCGTAAGTGTGAGGGCGTGGGTTAGTGTTAACGTACGTAATAGGATAAGGGGACGGGTGAGGGTCAGGCTTCGAGGAAGGGTTAGTGTGATGGTTCGGGCTAGGGTTACGGTTAGGGGACGGGGACGGTTTAGGGTCCAGGTGAGGGTACGAGAACGCTTTAGGGGGAGCGTACATGTGAGGGCGCGGGTTAGTGTTAGCGTACGGGTTAGGATTAGGGCACGGGTGAGGTTCAGGCTTCGGGGAAGGGTTAGGGTTAGGGTTCGGGCTAGGGTTAGGGTTAGGGGACGGGGACGGTTTAGGGTCCACGTGAGGGTACGACAAAGCTTTAGGGGGAGTGTACGTGTGAGGGCGCGTGTTAGTGTCAGCGTACGGGTTAGGATTAGGGGACGGGTGAGGGTCAGGCTTCGGGGAAGGGTTAGAGTTAGGCACAGGCTAGGGTTAGGGTTAGGGGACAGGGACGGTTTAGGGTACAGGTGAGGGTATGACAGTGCTTTAGGTGGAGCGTATGTGTGAGGGCGTTGGTTAGTGTTAGCGTACGTGATAGGATTAGGGTACGGGTGAGGGTCAGGCTTCGGGGAAGGGTTAGGGTTAGGGTTCGGACTAAGGTTAGGGTTAGGGGACGGGGACGGTTTAGGGTCCAGGTGAGGGTACGACAACGCTTTAGGGGGAGCGTACGTGTGAGGGCGCGGGTTAGTGTTAGCGTACGGGTTAGGATTAGGGGACGGGTGTGGGTCAGGTTTCGGGGAAGTGTTAGGGTTAGGGTTCGGGGTAGGATTAGGGTTAGGGGCCCGGGACGGTTTAGGGTCCAGGTGAGGGTACGACAACGCTTGAGGGGGAGTATAGTTGTGAGAGCGCAGGTCAGTGTTAGCGTACTTGTTAGGATTAGGGGACGGGTGAGGGTCAGGCTTCGGGGAAGATTTAGGTTTAGGGTTCGGGCTAGGGTTAGGGTTAGGGGACGGGGACAGTTCAGGGACCATATGAGTGTACGACAATTCTTTAGGGGGAGCGTACGTGTGAGGGCGCGGGTTATCGTGAGCATACGGGTTAGGATTAGGGGACGGGTGAGGTTCAGGCTTCGGGGAAGTGTTAGGGTTAGGGTTCGGGCTAGGTTTAGGGTTAGGGGACGGGGACGGTTTAGGGTCCAGGTGAGGGTACGACAATGCTTTACGGGGAGCGTATGTGTGAGGGAGTGGGTTATTGTGAGCGTACGGGTTAGGATTAGGGGACGGGTGAGGGTCAGGCTTCGGGGAAGATTTAGGTTTAGGTTTTGGTCTAGGGTTAGGGTTAGGGGACGGGGACGGTTTAGGTTTCAGGTGAGGGTATGACAACGCTTTAGGGGGAGCGTACGTGTGAGGGCGCGGGTTAGCGTGAGCATACGGGTTAGGATTAGGGGACGCGTGAGTATCAGGCTTTGGGGTAGGGTTAGGGTTAGGGTTCGGGCTAGGGTTAGGCTTAGGGGTCGGGGACGGTTTAGGGTCCAGGTGAGGGTACGACAACGTTTTAGGGGAGCGTATGTGTGAGAGTGCGGGTTAGTGTTAACGTACGGGTTAGGATTAGGGGACGGGTGAGGGTCAGGCTTCGGGGAAGGGTAAGGGTTAGGGTTCGGGCTAGGGTTAGGGTTAGGGGACAGGGACGGTTTAGGGTCCACGTGAGGATATGACAACACTTTAGGGGGAGCGTACGTGTGAGGGCGTGGGTTATTGTTAGCCTACGGGTTAGGATTAGGGGCCGGGTGAGGGTCAGGCTTCGGGGAAGGGTTAGGGTTAGGGACAGGCTAGGGTTAGGGTTAAGGGACGGGGACGGTTTAGGGTACAGTTGAGGGTACTACAACGCTTTAGGGGGAGCGTACGTGTGAGGGCGTGGGTTAGTGTCAGCGTACGGGTTAGGATTAGGGGACGGGTGAGGGTCAGGCTTCGGGGAAGGGTTAGGTTTAGGGACAGGCTAGGGTTAGGGTTAGGGGACGGGGACGGTTTTGGGTCCAGGTGAGGGTACGACAACGCTTTAGGGGGAGCGTACGTGTGAAGGTACGGGTTAGTGTTAGCGTACGGGTTAGGATTAGGGGACGGGTGAGGGTCAGGATTCGGGGAAGTGTTAGGGTTAGGGTTCGGGGTAGGATTAGGGTTAGGGGCCCGGGACGGTTTAGGGTCTAGGTGAGGGTACGACAACGCTTTAGGGGGAGCGTACGTGTGAGGGCACGGTTTAGTGTGAGCGTACGGGTTAGGAATAGGGGACGGGTGAGGGTCAGGCTTCGGGGAAGGCTTAGGGTTAGGGACAGGCTAGGGTTAGGGATAGGGGACGGGGACGGTTTAGGTTCCAGGTGAGGGTACGACAACGCTTTAGGGGGAGCGTATGTGTGAGGGCGCGGGTTAGTGTTAGACAACGGGTTAGGATTAGGGGACGGGTGAGGGTCAGTCTTCGGGGAAGGGTTACGGTTAGGGTTCGGGCTAGGGTTAGGTTTAGGGGACGGGCACGGTTTAGGGTACAGCTGAGTGTACGACAACGCTTTAGGGGGAGCGTACGTGTGAAGGCGCAGGTTAGCGTGAGCGTGCGGGTTAGGATTAGGGGACGGGTTTGGTTCAGGCTTCGGGAAGGGTTAGGGTTAGGGTTCGGTCTAGGGTTAGGGTTAGGGGACAGGGACGGTTTAGGGTCCAGGTGAGGGTACGACAAAGCTTTAGGGGGAGGGAACGTGTTAGGGGGCGGGTTAGCGTTAGCATACAGGTTAGGATTAGGGGACGGGTGAGTGTCAGGCTTCGGGGAAGGGTTAGGGTTAGGGTTCAGCCTAGGGTTAGGGTTAGGGGACGGGGACGGTTTAGGGTCCAGGTGAGGGTACGACAACGCTTTAGGTGTAGCGTACGTGTGAGGGCGCGGATTAGCGTTAGCGTACGGGTTAGGATTAGGGGACGGGTTGGGTCAGGCTTCGGGGAACGGTTAGGGTTGGGGTTGGGCTAGGGTTCCGGTTAGGGGATGGGGATAGTTTAGGGTTCAGGTGAGGGTACGACAACGCTTTAGGGGGAGCGTACGTGTGAGGGCGCGGGTTAGTGTTAGAGTATGGGTTAGGATTAGGGGACGGGTGAGGGTCAGGCTTCGGGGAAGGGTTACGGTTAGGGTTCGGGTTAAGGTTAGGGTTAGGGGACGGGGACGGTGTAGGGTCCAGGTGAGGGTACGACAACGTTTTAGGGGGAGCGTACGTGTGAGGGCGCGGGTTAGTGTTAGCGTACGGGTTAGGATTAGGGGACGGGTGTGGGTCAGGATTCGGGGAAGTGTTAGGGTTAGGGTTCGGGCTAGGCTTAGGGTTAGGGGACGGGGAAGGTTTAGGGTCCCGGTGAGGGTACGACAACGGTTTACGGGGAGCGTATGTGTGAGGGCAGGGACTAGTGTTAGCGTACGGGTTAGGATTAGGGGACGGGTTAGGGTAAGGCTTCGGGTAAGGGTAAGGGTTAGGGTTACGGTTAAGGTTAGGGGACGGGGACATTTTAGGGGACAGGTTAGGGTACGACAGTGGTTTAGACTGAGCGTACGTGTGAGGGCATGGGTTAGTGTTGGTGTACAGGTTAGGATTAGCGGACGTGTTAGGGTAAGGCTTCGGTTAAGGGTTAGGGTTATCGTTAGGGGACGGGGACCTTTTAGGGTCCAAGTGAGGGTAGGACAACGGTTTAGGGGGAGCAAACGTGTGAGGGCACGGGTTAGTGTTAGCTTACGGGTTAGGATTAGGGGACAGGTGAGGGGAAGGCTTCGGGGAAGGGTTAGGATTAGGGTCCGGGCTAGGGTTAAGGTTAGGGGACGGGAACGGTTTAGGGTCCAGGTGAGGGTACAACAACGGTTTAGGGTGAGCGTACGAGTGAGGGCATGGGTTAGTGTTAGCGTACGGGTTACGATTAGGGTACGGGTGAGGGGAAGGCTTCGGGGAAGGGTTAGGTTTAGGGTTCGGGCTAGGGTTAGGGTTAGGGGACGGGGACGGTTTAGAGTCCAGGTGAGGGTACGACAACGGTTTAGGGTGAGCTTACGTGTGAGGGCACGGGTTAGTGTTAGCGTACGGCTTAGGTTTACAGAACGGGTGAGGGTCAGGCTTCGGCGAAGGGTTAGGGTTAGGGTTCGGGCTAGGGTTAGGGTTAGGGGATGGGGACGGTTCAGGGACCATATGAGGGTACGACAATTCTTTAGGGGGAGTGTACGTGTGAGGGCGCGGGTTATCGTGAGCATACGGGTTAGGATTAGGGGACGGGTGAGGGTCAGGCTTCGGGGAAGTGTTAGGGTTAGGGTTCGGGCTAGGTTTAGGGTTAGGGGACGGGGAAGGTTTAGGGTCCAGGTGACGGTATGACAATGCTTTACGGGGAGCGTATGTGTGAGGGCGCGGGTTAGCGTGAGCGTACGGGTTAGGATGAGGGGACGGGTGAGGGTCAGGCTTCGGGGAAGATTTAGGGTTAGGTTTTGGTCTAGGGTTAGGGTTAGGGGATGGGGATGGTTTAGGTTTCAGGTGAGGGTACGACAACGCTTTAGGGGGAGCGTACGTGTGAGGGCACGGGTTAGTGTGAGCATACGGGTTAGGATTAGGGGACGCGTGAGTATCAGGCTTCGGGGTAGGGTTAGGGTTAGGGTTCGGGCTAGGGTTAGGCTTAGGGGTCGGGGAAGGTTTAGGGTCCAGGTGAGGGTACGAAAACGTTTTAGGGGGAGCGTATGTGTGAGATTGCGGGTTAGTGTTAACGTACGGGTTAGGATTAGGGGACGGGTGAGGGTCAGGCTTCGGGGAAGGGTAAGGGTTAGGGTTCGGGCTAGGGTTAGTGTTAGGGGAGAGGGACGGTTTAGGGTCCATGTGAGGATACGAAAACGCTTTAGGGGGAGCGTACGTGTGAGGGTGTGGGTTATTGTTAGCCTACGGTTTAGGATTAGGGGCTGGGTGAGGGTCAGGCTTCGGGGAAGGGTTAGGGTTAGGGACAGGCTAGGGTTAGGGTTAGGGGACGGGGACGGTTTAGGGTACAGGTGAGTGTATGACAACGCTTTAGGGGGAGCGTACGTGTGAGGGCGTGGGTTAGTGTTAGCGTACGTGATAGGATTAGGGTACGGGTGAGGGTCAGGCTTCGGGGAAGGGTTAGGGTTAGGGTTCGGGTTAAGGTTAGGGTTAGGGGACGGGGACGGTGTAGGGTCCAGGTGAGGGTACGACAACGTTTTAGGGGGAGCGTACGTGTGAGGGCGCGGGTTAGTGTTAGCGTACGGGTTAGGATTAGGGGACGGGTGTGGGTCAGGATTCGGGGAAGTGTTAGGGTTAGGGTTCGGGGTAGGATTAGGGTTAGGGGACCGGGACGGTTTACGGTCCAGATGAGGGTATGACAACGCTTTAGGGGGAGCGTAAGTGTGAGGGCGTGGGCTATTGTGAGCGTACGGGTTAGGATTAGGGGACGGGTGAGGGTCAGGCTTCGGGGAAGGGTTAGGGTTAGGGAGAGGCTAGGGTTAGGGATAGGGGACGGGGACGGTTTAGGGTCCAGGTGAGGGTACGACAACGCTTTAGGGGGAGCGTACGTGTGAGGGCGAGGGTTATTGTTAGAGTACGGGTTAGGATTAGGGGACGGGGGAGGGTCAGGCTTCGGGGAAGGGTTACGGTTAGGGTTCGGGCTAGGGTTAGGTTTAGGGGACGGGGACGGTTTAGGGTTCAGGTGAGGTTACGACAACGCTTGAGTGGGAGCGTAGTTGTGAGAGCGCGGGTCAGTGTTAGCGTACTTGTTAGGATTAGGGGACGGGTGAGGGTCAGGCTTCGGGGAAGGGTTAGGGTTAGGGATCGGGCGAGGTTTAGAGTTAGGGGACAGGGACGGTTTAGGGTCCAGGTGAGGGTACGACAACACTTTAGGGGGAGCGTACGTGTGAGGGCGCGGGTTAGCGTTCGCGTGCGGGTTAGGATTAGGGGACGGGGGAGGGTCAGGCTTCGGGGAAGGGTTAGTGTTAGGGTTCGGGCTAGAGTTAGGGTTAGGGGACGGGGACGGTTTAGGGTCCAGGTGAGGGTACGAGAACGCATTAGGGGGAGAGTAAATGTGAGGGCGCGGGTTAGCGTTAGCGTACGGGTTAGGATTAGGGTACGGGTGAGGTTCAGGCTTCGGGGAAGGGTTAGGGTTAGGGTTCGCGCTAGGGTTAGCGTTAGGGGACGGGGACGGTTTAGGGTCCACGTGAGGGTACGACAAAGCTTTAGGGGGAGTGTACGTGTGAGGGCGCGTGTTAGTGTCAGCGTACGGGTTAGGATTAGGGGATTCGTGAGGGTCAGGCTTCGGGGAAGTGTTAGGGTTAGGGACAGGCTAGGGTTAGGCTTAGGGGACGGGGACGGTTTAGGGTACAGGTAAGGGTACGACAACGCTTTAGGGGGAGCGTAAGTGTGAGGGCGTGGGTTAGTGTTAACGTACGTAATAGGATAAGGGGACGGGTGAGGGTCAGGCTTCGAGGAAGGGTTAGTGTGATGGTTCGGGCTAGGGTTACGGTTAGGGGACGGGGACGGTTTAGGGTCCAGGTGAGGGTACGAGAACGCTTTAGGGGGAGCGTACATGTGAGGGCGCGGGTTAGTGTTAGCGTACGGGTTAGGATTAGGGCACGGGTGAGGTTCAGGCTTCGGGGAAGGGTTAGGGTTAGGGTTCGGGCTAGGGTTAGGGTTAGGGGACGGGGACGGTTTAGGGTCCACGTGAGGGTACGACAAAGCTTTAGGGGGAGTGTACGTGTGAGGGCGCGTGTTAGTGTCAGCGTACGGGTTAGGATTAGGGGACGGGTGAGGGTCAGGCTTCGGGGAAGGGTTAGAGTTAGGCACAGGCTAGGGTTAGGGTTAGGGGACAGGGACGGTTTAGGGTACAGGTGAGGGTATGACAGTGCTTTAGGTGGAGCGTATGTGTGAGGGCGTTGGTTAGTGTTAGCGTACGTGATAGGATTAGGGTACGGGTGAGGGTCAGGCTTCGGGGAAGGGTTAGGGTTAGGGTTCGGACTAAGGTTAGGGTTAGGGGACGGGGACGGTTTAGGGTCCAGGTGAGGGTACGACAACGCTTTAGGGGGAGCGTACGTGTGAGGGCGCGGGTTAGTGTTAGCGTACGGGTTAGGATTAGGGGACGGGTGTGGGTCAGGTTTCGGGGAAGTGTTAGGGTTAGGGTTCGGGGTAGGATTAGGGTTAGGGGCCCGGGACGGTTTAGGGTCCAGGTGAGGGTACGACAACGCTTGAGGGGGAGTATAGTTGTGAGAGCGCAGGTCAGTGTTAGCGTACTTGTTAGGATTAGGGGACGGGTGAGGGTCAGGCTTCGGGGAAGATTTAGGTTTAGGGTTCGGGCTAGGGTTAGGGTTAGGGGACGGGGACAGTTCAGGGACCATATGAGTGTACGACAATTCTTTAGGGGGAGCGTACGTGTGAGGGCGCGGGTTATCGTGAGCATACGGGTTAGGATTAGGGGACGGGTGAGGTTCAGGCTTCGGGGAAGTGTTAGGGTTAGGGTTCGGGCTAGGTTTAGGGTTAGGGGACGGGGACGGTTTAGGGTCCAGGTGAGGGTACGACAATGCTTTACGGGGAGCGTATGTGTGAGGGAGTGGGTTATTGTGAGCGTACGGGTTAGGATTAGGGGACGGGTGAGGGTCAGGCTTCGGGGAAGATTTAGGTTTAGGTTTTGGTCTAGGGTTAGGGTTAGGGGACGGGGACGGTTTAGGTTTCAGGTGAGGGTATGACAACGCTTTAGGGGGAGCGTACGTGTGAGGGCGCGGGTTAGCGTGAGCATACGGGTTAGGATTAGGGGACGCGTGAGTATCAGGCTTTGGGGTAGGGTTAGGGTTAGGGTTCGGGCTAGGGTTAGGCTTAGGGGTCGGGGACGGTTTAGGGTCCAGGTGAGGGTACGACAACGTTTTAGGGGAGCGTATGTGTGAGAGTGCGGGTTAGTGTTAACGTACGGGTTAGGATTAGGGGACGGGTGAGGGTCAGGCTTCGGGGAAGGGTAAGGGTTAGGGTTCGGGCTAGGGTTAGGGTTAGGGGACAGGGACGGTTTAGGGTCCACGTGAGGATATGACAACACTTTAGGGGGAGCGTACGTGTGAGGGCGTGGGTTATTGTTAGCCTACGGGTTAGGATTAGGGGCCGGGTGAGGGTCAGGCTTCGGGGAAGGGTTAGGGTTAGGGACAGGCTAGGGTTAGGGTTAAGGGACGGGGACGGTTTAGGGTACAGTTGAGGGTACTACAACGCTTTAGGGGGAGCGTACGTGTGAGGGCGTGGGTTAGTGTCAGCGTACGGGTTAGGATTAGGGGACGGGTGAGGGTCAGGCTTCGGGGAAGGGTTAGGTTTAGGGACAGGCTAGGGTTAGGGTTAGGGGACGGGGACGGTTTAGGGTCCAGGTGAGGGTACGACAACGGTTTAGCAGGAGCGTACGTGTGAGGACGCGGGTTAGTGTGAGCGTACGGGTTAGGATTAGGGGACGGGTGAGGGGAAGGCTTCGGGGAATGTTAGGGTTAGGGTTCGGGCTAGGGTTAGGGTTAGGGGACGGGGACGGTTTAGGGTCCAGGTGAGGGTACGACAAAGATTTACGGGGAGCATACGTGTGAGGGCACGGGTTAGTGTGAGCGTATGGGTTAGGATTCGGTGACGGGTGAGGGGAAGGCTTCGGGGAAGGGTTAGGGTTAGGATTCGGGCTAGGGTTAGGGTTAGGGGACGGGGACAGCTTAGTGTCCAGTTGTGGGTACGACAACGGTTTAGGGGGAGCATACGTGTGAGCGTGAGGGTTAGTGTGAGCGTATGGGTTAGGATTAGGGGAAGGGTTAGGGGAAGGCTTCAGGGAAGGGTTAGGGTTCAGGCTAGGGTTAGGGTTAGGGGACAGGGACGGTTTAGGGTCCAGGTGAGGGTACGAAAACGGTTTAGGGGGACCGTACGTGTGAGGGTGCGGGTTAGTGTGAGCGTACGGGTTAGGATTAGGGGACGGGTGAGGGGAAGGCTTCGGGGAAGGGTTGGGGTTAGGGTTCGGGCTAGGGTTAGGGTTAGGGGACGGGGACGGTTTAGGGTCCAGGTGAGGGTACGACAACGGTTTAGGGGGAGCATACGTGTGAGGGCGCGGGTTAGTGTGAGCGTACTGGTTAGGATTAGGGGACGGGTGAGGGGAAGGCTTCGGGGAATGGTTAGAGTTAGGGTTCGGGCTAGGGTTAGGGTTAGGGGACAGGGACGGTTTAGGGTCCATGTGAGGGTACGAAAAAGATTTAGGGGGAGCGTACGTGTGAGGGCACGGGTTAGTGTGAGCGTATGGGTTAGGATTCG
This sequence comes from Leucopleurus acutus, assembly GCF_964270905.1. NCBI lineage: Eukaryota > Metazoa > Chordata > Mammalia > Artiodactyla > Delphinidae > Leucopleurus > Leucopleurus acutus. Next base: position 571,834 of record NW_028139196.1, read on the forward strand.
TGGACGGGTGAGGGGAAGGCTTCGGGGAAGTGTTAGGGTTACGGTTCGGGCTAGGGTTAGGGTTAGGGGACGGGGACGGTTTAGGGTCCAGTTGAGGGTACGACAACGGTGTAGGGGGAGCGTACGTGTGAGCGTGAGGGTTACTGTGAGCGTATGGGTTAGGATTAGGGGAAGGGTGAGGGGTAGGTTTCAGGGAAGGTTTAGGGTTCGGGCTAGGGTTAGGGTTAGGGGACAGGGACGGTTTAGGGTCCAGGTGAGGGTACGACAACGGTTTAGGGGGAACGTACGTGTGAGGGCGCGGGTTAGTGTGAGCGTACGGGTTAGGATTAGGTGACGGGTGAGGGGAAGGCTTCGGGGGAGGGTTAGGGTTCGGGCTAGGGGTAGGGTTAGGGTACGGGGACGGTTTAGGGTCCAGGTGAGGGTACAACAACGGTTTAGGGGGAGCGTACGTGTGAGGGCGCGGGTTAGTGTGAGCGTACGGGTTAGGATTAGGGGACAGGTGAGGGGAAGGCTTCGGGGAAGGGTTAGGGTTAGGGTTCGGGCTAGGGTTAGGGTTAGGGGACGGGGACGGTTTAGGGTCCAGGTGAGGGTACGACAACGGTTTAGGGGGAGCGTACGTGTGAGGGCGCGGGTTAGTGTGAGCGCACGGGTTAGGATTAGGGGACGGGTGAGGGGAAGGCTTTGGGGAAGTGTTAGGGTTAGGGTTCGGGCTAGGGTTAGGGTTAGGGGACGGGGACGGTTTAGGGTCCAAGTGAGGGTATGACAACGGTTTAGGGGGAGCGTACGTTTGAGGACGCGGGTTAGTGTGAGCGTACGTTTTAGGATTAGGGGACGGGTGAGGGGAAGGCTTCGGGGAAGGGTTAGGGTTAGGGTTCGGGCTAGGGATAGGGTTAGGTGACGGGGACGGTTTAGGGTCCAGGTGAGGGTACGACAACGGTTTAGGGGAAATGTACGTGTGAGGGCGCGGGTTAGTGTGAGCGCACGGGTTAGGATTAGGGGACGGGTTAGGGGAAGGCTTCGGGGAAGGGTTAGGGTTAGGGTTCGGGCTAGGGTTAGGTTTAGGGGATGGGAACGGTTTAGGGTCCAGGTGAGGGTACGACAACGGTTTACGGGGAGCGTACATGTGAGAGCGCAGGTTAGTGTGAGCATACGGGTTAGGATTAGGGGACGGGTGAGGGGAAGGCTTCGGTGAAGGGTTAGGGTTAGGGTTCGGGCTAGAGTTAGGGTTAGGGGACGGGGACGGTTTAGGGTCCAGGTAGTGTACGACAACGGTTTAGGGGGAGTGTACGTTTGAGGGCGCGGGTTAGTGTGAGCGTACGGGTTAGGATTAGGGGACGGGTGAGGGGAAGGCTTCAGGGAAGGGTTAGGGTTAGGGTTCGGGCTAGGTTTAGGGTTAGGGTTAGGGGACAGGGACGGTTTAGGGTCCAGGTGAGGGTACGACAATTGTTGAGGGGGAGCGTACATGTGAGGGCGCAGGTTAGTGTGAGCGTACGGGTTAGGATTAGGGGACGGGTGAGGGGAAGGCTTTGGGGAAGGTTTAGGGTTAGGGTTCGGGCTAGGGTAAGGGTTAGGGGACGGGGACGGTTTAGGGTCCAGGTGAGGGTAACTCAATGGTTTAGGGGGAGCGTACGTGTGAGGGTGCGGGTCAGTGTGAGTGTACGGGTTAGGATTATGGGACGGGTGAGTGGAAGGCTTTGCAGAATGGTTATGGTTAGGGTTCGGGCTAGGGTTAGGGTTAGGGGACGGGGATTGTTTAGTTTCCAGGTGAGGGTACGACAACAGTTTAGGTGGAGCGTATGTGTGAGGGTGCGGGTTAGTGTGAGCGTACGGGTTAGGATTAGGGGACTGGTGAGGGCAAGGCTTCCGGGAAGTGATAGGGTTAGGGTTCGGGCTAGGGTTAGGGTTAGGGGACGGGGACGGTTTAGGGTCCAGGTGAGGGTACGACAACGGTTTAGGGGGAGCGTACGTGTGAGGGCGTGGGTTAGTGTGAGCGTACGGATTAGGATTGGGGACGGGTGAGGGGAAGGTTTCGGGGAAGGGTTAGGGTTAGGGTTCGGGCTAGGGTTAGGTTTACGGGATGGGGACGGTTTAGGGTACAGGTGAGGTTACGACAACGGTTTAGAGGGAGCGTACGTGTGAGGGCGCAGGTTAGTGTGAGCGTACGGGTTAGGATTACGGGACGGGTGAGGGGAAGGCTTTGGGGAAGGTTTAGGGTTAGGGTTCGGGTTAGGGTTAGGGTTAGGGGACGGGGACGGTTTAGGGTCCAGGTGAGGGTAAAACAGAGCTTTAGGGGGAGCGTACGTGTGAGGGCGCGGGTTAGTGTGAGCGTATGGTTTAGGATTAGGGGACGGGTGAGGGGAAGGCTTCGGGGAAGGGTTAGGGTTAGGGTTCGGGCTAGGGCTAGGATTAGGGGACGGGGACGGTTTAGGGTCCAGGTGAGGGTACGACAACGGTTTAGAGGGAGCGAATGTGTGAGGGTGCGGGTTAGTGTGAGCGTACGGGGTAGGATTACGGGACGTGTGAGGGGAAGGCTTCAGGGAAGGGTTAGAGCTAGGGTTCAGGCTAGGGTTAGGTTTAGGGAATGGGAACGGTTTAGGGTCCAGGTGAGTGTACGACAACGGTTTAGGGGGAGCGTACATGTGAGGGTGCGGGTTAGTGTGAGCGTACGGGTTAGGATTAGGGGACGGGTGATGGGAAGGCTTTGGGGAAGATTTAGGGTTAGGTTTCGGGCTAGGGTTAGGGTTAGGGGACGGGGACGGTTTAGGGTCCAGGTGAGGGTACGACAACGGTTTAGGGGGATCGTACGTGTGAGGGCGTGGGTTAGTTTGAGCGTACGGGTTAGGATTACGGGACGGGTGAGGGGAAGGCTTCGAGGAAGGGTTAGGGTTAGGGTTCGGGCTAGGGTTAGGGTTAGGGGACGGGGACGGTTTAGGGTCCAGGTGAGGGTACGACAAAGGTTTAGCAGGAGCGTACGTGTGAGGACGCGGGTTAGTGTGAGTGTACGGGTTAGGATTAGGGGACGGGTGAGGGGAAGGCTTCGGGGAATGTTAGGGTTAGGGTTCGGGCTAGGGTTAGGGTTAGGGGACGGGGACGGTTTAGGGTCCAGGTGAGGGTACAACAACGGTTTAGGGGGAGCGTACGTGTGAGGGCGCGGGTTAGTGTGAGCGTACGGGTTAGGATTAGGGGACAGGTGAGGGGAAGGCTTCGGGGAAGGGTTAGGGTTAGGATTCGGGCTAGGGTTAGGGTTAGGGGACGGGGACGGTTTAGGGTCCAAGTGAGGGTACGACAACGGTTTAGGGGGCGCGTACGTGTGAGGGCGCGGGTTAGTGTGAGCGTATGGGTTAGGATTCGGTGACGGGTGAGGGGAAGGCTTCGGGGAAGGGTTAGTGTTAGGATTCGGGCTAGGGTTAGGGTTAGGGGACGGGGACGGCTTAGTGTCCAGTTGTGGGTACGACAACGGTTTAGGGGGAGCATACGTGTGAGCGTGAGGGTTAGTGTGAGCGTATGGGTTAGGATTAGGGGAAGAGTTAGGGGAAGGCTTCAGGGAAGGGTTAGGGTTCGGGCTAGGGTTAGGTTTAGGGGACAGGGACGGTTTAGGGTCCAGGTGAGGGTACAACAGAGCTTTAGGGGGAGCATACGTGTGAGGGCGCGGGTTAGTGTGAGCGTACGGGTTAGGGTAGTGGACGGGTGAGGGGAAGGATTCAGGGAAGGGTTAGGGTTAGGGTTCGGGCTAGGGTTAGGGTTAGGGGACGGGGACTATTTAGGGTCCAGGTGAGGGTATGACAACGGTTTAGCGGGAGCGTACGTGTGAGGGCGCGGGTTAGTGTGAGCGTACGGTTTAGGATTAGGGGACGGGTGAGGGGAAGGCTTCGGGGAAGGGTTAGGGTTAGGGTTCGGGCTAGGGTTAGGGTTAGGGGACGGGGACAGTTTAGGGTCCAGGTGAGGGTACGACAACGGTTTAGGGGAAATGTACGTGTGAGGGCACGGGTTAGTGTGAGCGCACGGGTTAGGATTAGGGGACAGGTGAGGGGAAGGCTTCGGGGAAGGGTTAGGGTTAGGGTTCGGGCTAGGGTTAGGTTTAGGGGATGGGAACGGTTTAGGGTCCAGGTGAGGGTACGACAACGGTTTACGGGGAGCGTACATGTGAGAGCGCAGGTTAGAGTGAGCGTACGGGTTAGGATTAGGGGACGGGTGAGGGGAAGGCTTCGGGGAAGGGTTAGGGTTAGGGTTCGGGCTAGGGTTAGGGTTAGGGGACGGGGACGGTTTAGGGTCCAGGTGAGTGTACGACAACGGTTTAGGGGGAGTGTACGTTTGAGGGCGCGGGTTAGTGTGAGCGTACGGGTTAGGATTAGGGGACGGGTGAGGGGAAGGCTTCAGGGAAGGGTTAGGGTTAGGGTTCGGGCTAGGTTTAGGGTTAGGGTTAGGGGACAGGGACGGTTTAGGGTCCAGGTGAGGGTACGACAATTGTTGAGGGGGAGCGTACATGTGAGGGCGCAGGTTAGTGTGAGCGTACGGGTTAGGATTAGGGGACGGGTGAGGGGAAGGGTTTGGGGAAGGTTTAGGGTTAGGGTTCGGGCTAGGGTAAGGGTTAGGGGACGGGGACGGTTTAGGGTCCAGGTGAGGGTAACTCAATGGTTTAGGGGGAGCGTACGTGTGAGGGTGCGGGTCAGTCTGAGTGTACGGGTTAGGATTAGGGGACGGGTGAGTGGAAGGCTTTGCGGAATGGTTATGGTTAGGGTTCGGGCTAGGGTTAGGGTTAGGGGACGGGGATTGTTTAGGGTCCAGGTGAGGGTACGACAACTGTTTAGGTGGAGCGTATGTGTGAGGGTGCGGGTTAGTGTGAGCGTACGGGTTAGGATTAGGGGACGGGTGATGGGAAGGCTTTGGGGAAGAGTTAGGGTTAAGGTTCGGGCTAGGGTTAGGGTTAGGGGACGGGGACGGTTTAGGGTCCAGGTGAGGGTACGACAACGGTTTAGGGGGATCGTACGTGTGAGGGCGTGGGTTAGTTTGAGCGTACGGGTTAGGATTAGGGGACGGGTGAGGGGAAGGCTTCGAGGAAGGGTTAGGGTTAGGGTTCGGGCTAGGGTTAGGGTTAGGGGACGGGGACGGTTTAGGGTCCAGGTGAGGGTACGACAACGGTTTAGCAGGAGCGTACGTGTGAGGACGCGGGTTAGTGTGAGTGTACGGGTTAGGATTAGGGGACGTGTGAGGGGAAGGCTTCGGGGAATGTTAGGGTTAGGGTTCGGGCTAGGGTTAGGGTTAGGGGACGGGGACGGTTTATGGTCCAGGTGAGGGTACGACAAAGATTTACGGGGAGCATACGTGTGAGGGCACGGGTTAGTGTGAGCGTATGGGTTAGGATTCGGTGACGGGTGAGGGGAAGGCTTCGGGGAAGGGTTAGTGTTAGGATTCGGGCTAGGGTTAGGGTTAGGGGACGGGGACGGCTTAGTGTCCAGTTGTGGGTACGACAACGGTTTAGGGGGAGCATACGTGTGAGCGTGAGGCTTAGTGTGAGCGTATGGGTTAGGATTAGGGGAAGGGTTAGGGGAAGGCTTCAGGGAAGGGTTAGGGTTCGGGCTAGGGTTAGGGTTAGGGGACAGGGACGGTTTAGGGTCCAGGTGAGGGTACGACAACGGTTTAGGGGGATCGTACGTGTGAGGGCGCGGGTTAGTGTGAGCGTACGGGTTAGGATTAGGGGACGGGTGAGGTGAAGGCTTCGGGGAAGGGTTGGGGTTAGGGTTCGGGCTAGGGTTAGGGTTAGGGGACGGGGACGGTTTAGGGTCCAGGTGAGGGTACGACAACGGTTTAGCGGGAGCGTACGTGTGAGGGTGCGGGTTAGTGTGAGCGTACGGGTTAGGATTAGGGGACGGGTGAGGGGAAGGCTTCGGGGAATTGTTAGAGTTAGGGTTCGGGCTAGGGTTAGGGTTGGGGACAGGGACGGTTTAGGGTCCATGTGAGGGTACGACAAAGATTTAGGGGGAGCGTACGTGTGAGGGCACGGGTTAGTGTGAGCGTATGGGTTAGGATTCGTGGACGGGTGAGGGGAAGGCTTCGGGGAAGGGTTAGGGTTACGGTTCGGGCTAGGGTTAGGGTTAGGGGACGGGGACGGTTTAGCGTCCAGTTGAGGGTACGACAACGGTGTAGGGGGAGCGTACGTGTGAGCGTGAGGGTTACTGTGAGCGTATGGGTTAGGATTAGGGGAAGGGTGAGGGGAAGGTTTCAGGGAAGGTTTAGGGTTCGGGCTAGGGTTAGGGTTAGGGGACAGGGATGGTTTAGGGTCCAGGTGAGGGTACGACAACGGTTTAGGCGGAGCGTACGTGTGAGGGCGCGGGTTAGTGTGAGCGTACGGGTTAGGATTAGGTGACGGGTGAGGGGAAGGCTTCGGGGGAGGGTTAGGGTTAGGGTTCGGGCTAGGGTTAGGGTTAGGGGACGGGGACGGTTTAGGGTCCAGGTGAGGTTACGACAACGCTTTAGGGGGAGCGTACGTGTGAGGGCGCGGATTAGCGTTAGCGTACGGGTTAGGATTAGGGGACGGGTTGGGTCAGGCTTCGGGGAACGGTTAGGGTTGGGGTTGGGCTAGGGTTACGGTTAGGGGATGGGGATGGTTTAGGGTTCAGGTGAGGGTACGACAACGCTTTAGGGGGAACCTACGTGTGAGGGCACGGGTTCGCGTTAGCATGCTGGTTAGGATTAAGGGACGGGTGAGGGTCAGACTTCGGGGAATGGTTAGGGTTAGGGTTCGGGCTAGGGTTAGGGTTATCGGACGGGAACGGTTTAGGGTCCAGGTGAGGTTACGACAACGCTTTAGGGGGAGCGTACGTGTGAGGGCGCGGGTTAGTGTTAGCGTACGGGTTAGGATTAGGGGACGGGTGAGTGTCAGGCTTCGGGGAAGTGTTAGGGTTAGGGTTCGGGCTAGGGTTAGGGTTAGAGGACGGGGATGGTTTAGGGTCCAGGTGAGGGTATGACAACGCTTTAGGGGGAGCGTAGTTGTGATGGCGTGGGTTAGTGTTAGCGTACGGGTTAGGATTAGGGGACGGGTGAGGGTCAGGCTTCAGGGAAGTGTTAGGTTTAGGGTTCGGGCTAGGGTTAGGGGACAGGGACGGGGAAGGTTGAGGGTCCAGGTGAGGGTATGACAACGCTTTAGGGGGAGCGTAGTTGTGATAGCGCGGGTCAGTGTTAGCGTACTTGTTAGGATTAGGGGACGGGTGAGGGTCAGGCTTCGGGGAAGTGTTAGGGTTACGGTTCGGGCTAGGGTTAGGGTTAGGGGACGGGGACGGTTTAGGGTCCAGTTGAGGGTACGACAACGGTGTAGGGGGAGCGTACGTGTGAGCGTGAGGGTTACTGTGAGCGTATGGGTTAGGATTAGGGGAAGGGTGAGGGGTAGGTTTCAGGGAAGGTTTAGGGTTCGGGCTAGGGTTAGGGTTAGGGGACAGGGACGGTTTAGGGTCCAGGTGAGGGTACGACAACGGTTTAGGGGGAACGTACGTGTGAGGGCGCGGGTTAGTGTGAGCGTACGGGTTAGGATTAGGTGACGGGTGAGGGGAAGGCTTCGGGGGAGGGTTAGGGTTCGGGCTAGGGGTAGGGTTAGGGTACGGGGACGGTTTAGGGTCCAGGTGAGGGTACAACAACGGTTTAGGGGGAGCGTACGTGTGAGGGCGCGGGTTAGTGTGAGCGTACGGGTTAGGATTAGGGGACAGGTGAGGGGAAGGCTTCGGGGAAGGGTTAGGGTTAGGGTTCGGGCTAGGGTTAGGGTTAGGGGACGGGGACGGTTTAGGGTCCAGGTGAGGGTACGACAACGGTTTAGGGGGAGCGTACGTGTGAAGGCGCGGGTTAGTGTGAGCGCACGGGTTAGGATTAGGGGACGGGTGAGGGGAAGGCTTTGGGGAAGTGTTAGGGTTAGGGTTCGGGCTAGGGTTAGGGTTAGGGGACGGGGACGGTTTAGGGTCCAAGTGAGGGTATGACAACGGTTTAGGGGGAGCGTACGTTTGAGGACGCGGGTTAGTGTGAGCGTACGTTTTAGGATTAGGGGACGGGTGAGGGGAAGGCTTCGGGGAAGGGTTAGGGTTAGGGTTCGGGCTAGGGATAGGGTTAGGTGACGGGGACGGTTTAGGGTCCAGGTGAGGGTACGACAACGGTTTAGGGGAAATGTACGTGTGAGGGCGCGGGTTAGTGTGAGCGCACGGGTTAGGATTAGGGGACGGGTTAGGGGAAGGCTTCGGGGAAGGGTTAGGGTTAGGGTTCGGGCTAGAGTTAGGTTTAGGGGATGGGAACGGTTTAGGGTCCAGGTGAGGGTACGACAACGGTTTACGGGGAGCGTACATGTGAGAGCGCAGGTTAGTGTGAGCATACGGGTTAGGATTAGGGGACGGGTGAGGGGAAGGCTTCGGTGAAGGGTTAGGGTTAGGGTTCGGGCTAGAGTTAGGGTTAGGGGACGGGGACGGTTTAGGGTCCAGGTGAGTGTACGACAACGGTTTAGGGGGAGTGTACGTTTGAGGGCGCGGGTTAGTGTGAGCGTACGGGTTAGGATTAGGGGACGGGTGAGGGGAAGGCTTCAGGGAAGGGTTAGGGTTAGGGTTCGGGCTAGGTTTAGGGTTAGGGTTAGGGGACAGGGACGGTTTAGGGTCCAGGTGAGGGTACGACAATTGTTGAGGGGGAGCGTACATGTGAGGGCGCAGGTTAGTGTGAGCGTACGGGTTAGGATTAGGGGACGGGTGAGGGGAAGGGTTTGGGGAAGGTTTAGGGTTAGGGTTCGGGCTAGGGTAAGGGTTAGGGGACGGGGACGGTTTAGGGTCCAGGTGAGGGTAACTCAATGGTTTAGGGGGAGCGTACGTGTGAGGGTGCGGGTCAGTGTGAGTGTACGGGTTAGGATTATGGGACGGGTGAGTGGAAGGCTTTGCAGAATGGTTATGGTTAGGGTTCGGGCTAGGGTTAGGGTTAGGGGACGGGGATTGTTTAGTTTCCAGGTGAGGGTACGACAACTGTTTAGGTGGAGCGTATGTGTGAGGGTGCGGGTTAGTGTGAGCGTACGGGTTAGGATTAGGGGACTGGTGAGGGCAAGGCTTCCGGGAAGTGATAGGGTTAGGGTTCGGGCTAGGGTTAGGGTTAGGGGACGGGGACGGTTTAGGGTCCAGGTGAGGGTACGACAACGGTTTAGGGGGAGCGTACGTGTGAGGGCGTGGGTTAGTGTGAGCGTACGGATTAGGATTGGGGACGGGTGAGGGGAAGGTTTCGGGGAAGGGTTAGGGTTAGGGTTCGGGCTAGGGTTAGGTTTACGGGATGGGGACGGTTTAGGGTACAGGTGAGGTTACGACAACGGTATAGAGGGAGCGTACGTGTGAGGGCGCAGGTTAGTGTGAGCGTACGGGTTAGGATTACGGGACGGGTGAGGGGAAGGCTTTGGGGAAGGTTTAGGGTTAGGGTTCGGGTTAGGGTTAGGGTTAGGGGACGGGGACGGTTTAGGGTCCAAGTGAGGGTATGACAACGGTTTAGGGGGAGCGTACGTATGAGGGCGCGGGTTAGTGTGAGCGTACGGTTTAGGATTAGGGGACGGGTGAGGGGAAGGCTTCGGGGAAGGGTTAGGGTTAGGGTTCGGGTTAGGGTTAGGGGACGGGGACAGTTTAGGGTCCAGGTGAGGGTACGACAACGGTTTAGGGGAAATGTACGTGTGAGGGCACGGGTTAGTGTGAGCGCACGGGTTAGGATTAGGGGACAGGTGAGGGGAAGGCTTCGGGGAAGGGTTAGGGTTAGGGTTCGGGCTAGGGTTAGGTTTAGGGGATGGGAACGGTTTAGGGTCCAGGTGAGGGTACGACAACGGTTTACGGGGAGCGTACATGTGAGAGCGCAGGTTAGAGTGAGCGTACGGGTTAGGATTAGGGGACGGGTGAGGGGAAGGCTTCGGGGAAGGGTTAGGGTTAGGGTTCGGGCTAGGGTTAGGGTTAGGGGACGGGGACGGTTTAGGGTCCAGGTGAGTGTACGACAACGGTTTAGGGGGAGTGTACGTTTGAGGGCGCGGGTTAGTGTGAGCGCACGGGTTAGGATTAGGGGACGGGTGAGGGGAAGGCTTCAGGGAAGGGTTAGGGTTAGGGTTCGGGCTAGGTTTAGGGTTAGGGTTAGGGGACAGGGACGGTTTAGGGTCCAGGTGAGGGTACGACAATTGTTGAGGGGGAGCGTACATGTGAGGGCGCAGGTTAGTGTGAGCGTACGGGTTAGGATTAGGGGACGGGTGAGGGGAAGGGTTTGGGGAAGGTTTAGGGTTAGGGTTCGGGCTAGGGTAAGGGTTAGGGGACGGGGACGGTTTAGGGTCCAGGTGAGGGTAACTCAATGGTTTAGGGGGAGCGTACGTGTGAGGGTGCGGGTCAGTCTGAGTGTACGGGTTAGGATTAGGGGACGGGTGAGTGGAAGGCTTTGCGGAATGGTTATGGTTAGGGTTCGGGCTAGGGTTAGGGTTAGGGGACGGGGATTGTTTAGGGTCCAGGTGAGGGTACGACAACTGTTTAGGTGGAGCGTATGTGTGAGGGTGCGGGTTAGTGTGAGCGTACGGGTTAGGATTAGGGGACGGGTGATGGGAAGGCTTTGGGGAAGAGTTAGGGTTAAGGTTCGGGCTAGGGTTAGGGTTAGGGGATGGGGACGGTTTAGGGTCCAGGTGAGGGTACGACAACGGTTTAGGGGGATCGTACGTGTGAGGGCGTGGGTTAGTTTGAGCGTACGGGTTAGGATTAGGGGACGGGTGAGGGGAAGGCTTCGAGGAAGGGTTAGGGTTAGGGTTCGGGCTAGGGTTAGGATTAGGGGACGGGGACGGTTTAGGGTCCAGGTGAGGGTACGACAACGGTTTAGCAGGAGCGTACGTGTGAGGACGCGGGTTAGTGTGAGTGTACGGGTTAGGATTAGGGGACGGGTGAGGGGAAGGCTTCGGGGAATGTTAGGGTTAGGGTTCGGGCTAGGGTTAGGGTTAGGGGACGGGGACGGTTTAGGGTCCAGGTGAGGGTACGACAAAGATTTACGGGGAGCATACGTGTGAGGGCACGGGTTAGTGTCAGCGTATGGGTTAGGATTCGGTGACGGGTGAGGGGAAGGCTTCGGGGAAGGGTTAGTGTTAGGATTCGGGCTAGGGTTAGGGTTAGGGGACGGGGACGGCTTAGTGTCCAGTTGTGGGTACGACAACGGTTTAGGGGGAGCATACGTGTGAGCGTGAGGCTTAGTGTGAGCGTATGGGTTAGGATTAGGGGAAGGGTTAGGGGAAGGCTTCAGGGAAGGGTTAGGGTTCGGGCTAGGGTTAGGGTTAGGGGACAGGGACGGTTTAGGGTCCAGGTGAGGGTACGACAACGGTTTAGGGGGATCGTACGTGTGAGGGCGCGGGTTAGTGTGAGCGTACGGGTTAGGATTAGGGGACGGGTGAGGTGAAGGCTTCGGGGAAGGGTTGGGGTTAGGGTTCGGGCTAGGGTTAGGGTTAGGGGACGGGGACGGTTTAGGGTCCAGGTGAGGGTACGACAACGGTTTAGCGGGAGCGTACGTGTGAGGGTGCGGGTTAGTGTGAGCGTACGGGTTAGGATTAGGGGACGGGTGAGGGGAAGGCTTCGGGGAATTGTTAGAGTTAGGGTTCGGGCTAGGGTTAGGGTTGGGGACAGGGACGGTTTAGGGTCCATGTGAGGGTACGACAAAGATTTAGGGGGAGCGTACGTGTGAGGGCACGGGTTAGTGTGAGCGTATGGGTTAGGATTCGTGGACGGGTGAGGGGAAGGCTTCGGGGAAGGGTTAGGGTTACGGTTCGGGCTAGGGTTAGGGTTAGGGGACGCGGACGGTTTAGCGTCCAGTTGAGGGTACGACAACGGTGTAGGGGGAGCGTACGTGTGAGCGTGAGGGTTACTGTGAGCGTATGGGTTAGGATTAGGGGAAGGGTGAGGGGAAGGTTTCAGGGAAGGTTTAGGGTTCGGGCTAGGGTTAGGGTTAGGGGACAGGGATGGTTTAGGGTCCAGGTGAGGGTACGACAACGGTTTAGGCGGAGCGTACGTGTGAGGGCGCGGGTTAGTGTGAGCGTACGGGTTAGGATTAGGTGACGGGTGAGGGGAAGGCTTCGGGGGAGGGTTAGGGTTAGGGTTCGGGCTAGGGTTAGGGTTAGGGGACGGGGACGGTTTAGGGTCCAGGTGAGGGTACAACAACGATTTAGGGGGAGCGTACGTGTGAGGGCGCGGGTTAGTGTGAGCGTACGGGTTAGGATTAGGGGACGGGTGAGGGGAAGGCTTCGGGGAAGGGTTAGGGTTAGGGTTCGGGCTAGGGTTAGGGTTAGGGGACGGGGACGGTTTAGGGTCCAAGTGAGGGTACGACAACGGTTTAGGGGAAGCGTACGTGTGAGGGCGCGGGTTAGTGTGAGAGCACGGGTTAGGATTAGGGGACGGGTGAGGGGAAGGCTTCGGGGAAGTGTTAGGGTTAGGGTTCGGGCTAGGGTTAGGGTTAGGGGACGGGGACGGTTTAGGGTCCAAGTGAGGGTATGACAACGGTTTAGGGGGAGCGTACGTTTGAGGACGTGGGTTAGTGTGAGCGTACGGGTTAGTATTAGGGGATGGGTGAGGAGAAGGCTTCGGGGAAGTGTTAGGGCTAGGGTTCGGGCTAGGGTTAGGTTTAGGGGATGGGAACGGTTTAGGGTCCAGGTGAGGGTACGACAACGGTTTACGGGGAGCGTACATGTGAGAGCGCAGGTTAGTGTGAGCGTACGGGTTAGGATTAGGGGACGGGTGAGGGGAAGGCTTCGGGGAAGGGTTAGGGTTAGGGTTCGGGCTAGGGTTAGGGTTAGGGGACGGGGACGGTTTAGGGTCCAGGTGAGGGTACGACAACGGTTTAGGGGGAGTGTACGTTTGAGGGCGCGGGTAAGTGTGAGCGTACGGGTTAGGATTAGGGGACGGGTGAGGGGCAGGCTTCGGGGAAGTGTTAGGGTTAGGGTTCGGGCTAGGGTTAGGGTTAGGTTTAGAGGACGGGGACGGTTTACCGTCCAGGTGAGGGTACGACAACGGTTTAGGGGGAGTGTACGTTTGAGGGTGCGGGTTAGTGTGAGCGTACGGGCTAGGATTAGGGGACGGGTGAGGGGAAGGCTTCAGGGAAGGTTTAGGGTTAGGGCTCGGGCTAGGGTTAGCGTTAGGGTTAGGGGACGGGGACGGTTTAGGGTCCAGGTGAGGGTACGACAACGGTTTAGGGGGAGCGTACGTGTGAGGGCGTGGGTTAGTGTGAGCGTACGGGTTAGGATTAGGGGACGGGTGAGGGGAAGGCTTCGGGGAAGGGTTAGGGTTAGGGTTCGGGCTAGGGTTAGGGTTAGGGGACGGGAACGGTTTAGGGTCCAGGTGAGGGTACGACAATGATTTAGGGGGAGCGTACGTTTCAGGGCGCGGGTTAGTGTGAGCGTACGGGTTAGGATTAGGTTACGGGTGAGGGGAAGGCTTCGGGGAAGGGTTAGGGTTAGGGTTCGGGCTAGGGTTAGGGTTAGGGGACGGGGACGGTTTAGGGTCCAAGTGAGGGTACGACAACGGTTTAGGGGTAGCGTACGTGTGAGGACGCGGGTTAGTGTGAGCGTACGGGTTAGGATTAGGGGACGGGTGAGGGGAAGGCTTCGGGGAAGTGTTAGGGTTAGGGTTCGGGCTAGGGTTAGGGTTAGGGCACGGGGACGGTTTAGGGTCCAGGTGAGGGTACGACAACGGTTTAGGGGAAATGTACGTGTGAGGGCACGGGTTAGTGTGAGCGTACGGGTTAGTATTAGGAGATGGGTGAGGAGAAGGCTTCGGGGAAGAGTTAGGGTTAGGGTTCGGGCTACGGTTAGGTTTAGGGGATGGTAACGGTTTAGAGTCCAGGTGAGGGTACGACAACGGTTTAGGGGGAGCGTACATGTGAGAGCGCGGGTTAGTGTGAGCGTACGGGTTAGGATTAGGGGACGGGTGAGGGGAAGGCTTCGGGGAAGGATTAAGGTTAGGTTTCGGGCTAGGGTTAGGGTTAGGGGAAGGGGACGGTTTAGGGTCCAGGTGAGGGTACGACAACGGTTTAGGGGGACTGTACGTTTGACGGCGTGGGTTAGTGTGAGCGTACGGGTTAGGATTAGGGGACGGGTGAGGGGAAGGCTTCAGGGAAAGGTTAGGGTTAGGGTTCGGGCTAGGTTTAGGGTTAGGGTTAGGGGACGGGGACGGTTTAGGGTCCAGGTGAGGGTACAACAGAGCTTTAGGGGGAGCATACGTGTGAGGGCGCGGGTTAGTGTGAGCGTACGGGTTAGGGTAGTGGACGGGTGAGGGGAAGGATTCAGGGAAGGGTTAGGGTTAGGGTTCGGGCTAGGGTTAGGGTTAGGGAATGGGGACTATTTAGGGTCCAGGTGAGGGTATGACAACGGTTTAGTGGGAGCGTACGTGTGAGGGCGCGGGTTAGTGTGAGCGTACGGTTTACGATTAGGGGATGGGTGAGGGGAAGGCTTCGGGGAAGGGTTAGGGTTAGGGTTCGGGCTAGGGTTAGATTTAGGGGATTGGGACGGTTTAGTGTCCAGGTGAGGGTACGACAACGGTTTAGGGGGAGCGTACGTGTGAGGGCGTGGGTTAGTGTGAGCGTACGGATTAGGATTGGGGACGGGTGAGGGGAAGGTTTCGGGGAAGGGTTAGGGTTAGGGTTCGGGCTAGGGTTAGGGTTAGGGGACGGGGACGGTTTAGGGTCCAGGTGAGGGTACGAAAACGGTTTAGGGGGAGCGTAAGTGTGAGGGCGCGGGTTAGTGTGAGCATACGGGTTAGGATTACGGGATGGTTGAGGGGAAGGTTTGGGGAAGGTTTAGGGTTAGGGTTCGGGCTAGGGTTAGGGTTAGGGGACGGGGACGGTTTAGGGTCCAGGTGAGGGTACAACAGAGCTTTAGGGGGAGCGTACGTGTGAGGGCGCGGGTTAGTGTGAGCGTACGGGTTAGTATTAGGGGATGGGTGAGGAGAAGGCTTCGGGGAAGGGATAGAGCTAGGGTTTGGGCTAGGGTTAGGTTTAGGGGATGGGAACGGTTTAGGGTCCAGGTGAGGGTACGACAACGGTTTAGGGGGAGCGTACATGTGAGGGCGTGGTTTAGTGTGAGCGTACGGGTTAGGATTAGGTGACGGGTGAGGGGAAGGCTTCGGGGAACGGTTAGGGTTATGGTTCGGGCTAGGGTTAGGGTTAGGGGACGGGGACGGTTTAGGGTCCAGGTGAGGGTACAACAACGGTTTAGGGGGAGCGTACGTTTGAGGGCGCGGGTTAGTGTGAGCGTACGGGTTAGGATTAGGGGACGGGTGAGGGGAAGGCTTCGGGGAAGGGTTAGGGATAGGGTTCTGGTTAGAGTTCAGGTTAGGGGACGGGGACGGTTTAGGGTCCAGGTGAGGGTACGACAATGCTTTAGGGGGAGCGTACGTGTGATGGCGCGGGTTAGTGTGAGCGTAAGGGTTAGGATTAGGGGACGGGTGAGGGGAAGGCTTCGGGAAAGTGTTCGGGTTAGGGTTCGGGCTACGGTTAGGATTAGGGGACGGCGACAGTTTTGGGTCTAAGTGAGGGTATGACAACGGTTTAGGGGGAGCGTACGTGTGAGGGCGTGGGTTAGTGTGAGTGTACGGGTTAGGATTAGGGGATGGGTGAGGGGAAACCTTCGGAGAAGAGTTAGGGTTAGGGTTCGGGCTAGGGTTAGGTTTAGGGGATGGGGACGGTTTAGGGTCTACGTGAGGGTACGACAACGGTTTAGGGGGAGCGTACGTGTGAGGGCACGGGTTAATGTGAGCGTACGGGTTAGGATTAGGGGACGGGCGAGGGGAAGGCTTCGGGGAAGTTTTAGGGTTAGGGTTCGGGCTAGGGTTAGGTTTAGGGGATGGGGACGGTTTAGGGTCCAGGTGAGGGTACGGCAACGGTTTAGGGGGAGCGTATGTGTGAGGGCGCGGGTTAGTGTGAGCGTACGGGTTAGGATAAGGGGACGGGTGAGGGGAAGGCTTCGGGGAAGTGTTAGGGTTAGGGTTCGGGCTAGGGTTAGGCTTAGGGGACGGGGACGGTTTAGGGTCCAGGTGAGGGTACGACAACGCTTTAGGGGTAGTGTACGTGTGATTGCGCAGGTTAGTGTGAGCGTACGGGTTAGGATTAGAGGACGGTTGAGGGGAAGATTTTGGGGAAGTGTTAGGGTTAGGGTTCGGGGTAGGGTTAGGGTTAGGGGATGGGGACGGTTTAGGGTCCAGGTGAGGGTACGACAACGGATTATGGGGAGCGTACGTGTGAGGGCGCGGGTTAGTGTGAGCGTACGGTTTAGAATTAGGGGACCGGTGAGGGGAAGGCTTCGGGAAAGGGTTCGGGTTAGGGTTCGGGCTAGGGTTAGGGTCAGGGGACGGGGACGGTTTAGGGTCCAGGTGAGGGTATGACAACGGTTTAGGGGGAGCGTACGTGTGAGGGCGCGGGTTAGTGTAAGCGTACGGGTTAGGATTAGGGGACGGGTGAGGGGAAGGCTTCGGGGAAGGGTTAGGGTTAGGTTTCGGGCTAGGGTTAGGTTTAGGGGATGGGGACGGTTTAGGGTCCAGGTGAGGGTATGACAACGGTTTAGGGGGAGCATACGTGTGAGGGCGCGGGTTAGTGTGAGCCTACGGGTTAGCATTAGGGGACGGGTGAGGGGAAGGCTTCGGGGAAGGGTTAGGGTTAGGGTTCGGGCTAGGGTTAGGGTTAGGGGACGGGGACGGTTTAGGGTCCAGGTGAGGGTACGACAACGGTTTAGGGGGAGCGGACGTGTGAGGGTGCGTGTTAGTGTGAGCGTATGGGTTAGGATTAGGGGACGGGTGAGAGGAAGGCTTCGGGGAAGGTTTAGGGTTAGGTTTCGGGCTAGGGTTAGGGTTAGGGGACGGGGACGGTTTAGGGTCCAGGTGAGGGTACGACAAAGGTTGAGGGGGAGCGTACATGTGAGGGCGCGGGTTAGTGTGAGCGTACGGGTTACGATTAGGGGACGGGTGAGGGGAAGGCTTCGGGGAAGGGTTAGGGTTAGGGTTCGGGCTATGGTTAGGGTTAGGGGACGGGGACGGTTTAGGGTCCAGGTGAGGGTACGACAACGCTTTAGGGGGAGCGTATATGTGAGGGCGTGGGTTAGTGTGAGCGTACGGGTTAGGATTACGGGACAGGTGAGGGGAAGGTTTCGGGGAAGGGTTAGGGTTAGGGTTCGGGCTAGGATTAGAGTTAGTGGACGGGGACGGTTTATGGTCCAGGAGAGGGTACGACAACAGTTTAGGGCGAGCGTACGTGTGAGGGCGTGGTTTAGTGTGAGCGTACGGGTTAGGATTAGGGGACAGGTGAGGGGAAGATTTCAGGGAAGGTTTAGGGTTAGGGTTCGGGCTAGGGTTAGGGTTAGGGAACGGGGATGGTTTAGGCTCCAGGTTCGGTTACGACAACGGTTTATGGGGAGCGTATGTGTGAGGGCGCGGGTTAGTGTGAGCGTACGGGTTAGGATTATGGGACCGGTGAGGGGAAGGCTTCGGGGAAGGGTTAGGTTTAGGGTTCGGGCTAGGGTTAGGGTTAGGGGACGGGGACGGTTTAGGGTCCAGGTGAGGGTACGACAACGGTTTAGGGGGATCGTACGTGTGAGGGCGTGGGTTAGTTTGAGCGTACGGTTTAGGATTAGGGGACGGGTGAGGGGAAGGCTTCGAGGAAGGGTTAGGGTTAGGGTTCGGGCTAGGGTTAGGGTTAGGGGCGGGGACGGTTTAGGGTCCAGGTGAGGGTACGACAACGGTTTAGCAGGAGCGTACGTGTGAGGACGCGGGATAGTGTGAGCGTACGGGTTAGGATTAGGGGACGGGTGAGGGGAAGGCTTCGGGGAATGTTAGGGTTAGGGTTCGGGCTAGGGTTAGGCTTAGGGGACGGGGACGGTTTAGGGTCAAGGTGAGGGTACGACAAAGATTTACGGGGAGCATACGTGTGAGGGCACGGGTTAGTGTGAGCGTATGGGTTAGGATTCGGTGACGGGTGAGGGGAAGGCTTCGGGGAAGGGTTAGGGTTAGGATTCGGGCTAGGGTTAGGGTTAGGGGACGGGGACGGCTTAGTGTCCAGTTGTGGGTACGACAACGGTTTAGGGGGAGCGTACGTGTGAGCGTGAGGGTTAATGTGAGCGTATGGGTTAGGATTAGGGGAAGGGTTAGGGGAAGGCTTCCGGGAAGGGTTAGGGTTCGGGCTAGGGTTAGGGTTAGGAGACAGGGACGGTTTAGGGTCCAGGTGAGGGTACGACAACGGTTTAGTGGGAGCGAACGTGTGAGGGCGCGGGTTAGTGTGAGCGTACGGTTTAGGATTAGGGGACGGGTGAGGGGAAGGCTTCGGGGAAGTGTTGGGGTTAGGGTTCGGGCTAGGGTTAGGGTTAGGGGACGGGGACGGTTTAGGGTCCAGGTGAGGGTACGACAACGGTTGAGGGGGAGCGTACGTGTGAGGGTGCGGGTTAGTGTGAGCGTACGGGTTAGGATTAGGGGACGGGTGAGGGGAAGGCTTCGGGGAAGGGTTGGGGTTAGGGTTCGGGCTAGGGTTAGGGTTAGGGGACGGGGACGGTTTAGGGTCCAGGTGAGGGTACGACAAAGGTTTAGGGGGAGCGTACGTGTGAGGGCGCGGGTTAGTGTGAGCGTACGGGTTAGGATTAGGGGACGGGTGAGGGGAAGGCTTCAGGGAATGGTTAGAGTTAGGGTTCGGGCTAGGGTTAGGGTTAGGGGACAGGGACGGTTTAGGGTCCATGTGAGGGTACGACAAAGATTTAGGGGGAGCGTACGTGTGAGGGCACGGGTTAGTGTGAGCGTATGGGTTAGGATTCGTGGACGGGTGAGGGGAAGGCTTCGGGGAAGGGTTAGGGTTACGGTTCGGGCTAGGGTTAGGGTTAGGGGACGGGGACGGTTTAGGGTCCAGTTGAGGGTACGACAACGGTGTAGGGGGAGCGTACGTGTGAGCGTGAGTGTTACTGTGAGCGTATGGGTTAGGATTAGGGGAAGGGTGAGGGGAAGGTTTCAGGGAAGGTTTAGGGTTCGGGCTAGGGTTAGGGTTAGGGGACAGGGACGGTTTAGGGTCCAGGTGAGGGTACGACAACGGTTTAGGTGGAGCGTACGTGTGAGGGCGCGGGTTAGTGTGAGCGTACGGGTTAGGATTAGGTGACGGGTGAGGGGAAGGCTTCGGGGGAGGGTTAGGGTTAGGGTTCGGGCTAGGGTTAGGTTTAGGGGACGGGGACGGTTTACGGTCCACGTGAGGGTACAACAACGGTTTAGGGGGAGCGTACGTATGAGGGCGTGGGTTAGTGTGAGCGTACGGGTTAGGATTAGGGGACGGGTGAGGGGAAGGCTTCGGTGAAGGGTTAGGGTTAGGGTTCGGGCTAGGGTTAGGGTTAGGGGACGGGGACGGTTTAGGGTCCATGTGAGGGTACGACAACGGTTTAGGGGGAGCGTACGTGTGAGGGTGCGGGTTAGTGTGAGCGCACGGGTTAGGATTAGGGGACGGGTGAGGGGAAGGCTTCGGAGAAGGGTTAGGGTTAGGGTTCGGGCTAGGGTTAGGGTTAGGGGACGGGGACGGTTTAGGGTCCAAGTGAGGGTATGACAACGGTTTAGGGTGAGCGTACGTTTGAGGACGCGGGTTAGTGTGAGCGTACGGGTTAGGATTAGGGGACGGGTGAGGGGAAGGCTTCGGGGAAGGGTTAGGGTTAGGGTTCGGGCTAGGGTTAGGGTTAGGGGACGGGGACGGTTTAGGGTCCAGGTGAGGGTACGACAACGCTTTAGGGGTAATGTACGTGTGATGGCGCGGGTTAGTGTGAGCGTACGGGTTAGGATTAGAGGACGGTTGAGGGGAAGATTTTGGGGAAGTGTTAGGGTTAGGGTTCGGGCTAGGGTTAGGGTTAGGGGATGGGGACGGTTTAGGGTCCAGGTGAGGGTACGACAACGGTTTATGGGGAGCGTACGTGTGAGGGCGCGGGTTAGTGTGAGCGTACGGGTTAGGATTAGGGGACCGGTGAGGGGAAGGCTTCGGGAAAGGGTTCGGGTTAGGGTTCGGGCTAGGGTTAGGGTCAGGGGACGGGGACGGTTTAGGGTCCAGGTGAGGGTATGACAACGGTTTAGGGGGAGCATACGTGTGAGGGCGCGGGTTAGTGTGAGCCTACGGGTTAACATTAGGGGACGGGTGAGGGGAAGGCTTCGGGGAAGGGTTAGGGTTAGGGTTCGGGCTAGGGTTAGGGTTAGGGGACGGGGACGGTTTAGGGTCCAGGTGAGGGTACGACAACGGTTTAGGGGGAGCGGACGTGTGAGGGTGCGGGTTAGTGTGAGCGTATGGGTTAGGATTAGGGGACGGGTGAGAGGAAGGCTTCGGGGAAGGTTTAGGGTTAGGTTTCGGGCTAGGGTTAGGGTTAGGGGATGGGGACGGTTTAGGGTCCAGGTGAGGGTACGACAACGGTTTAGGGGGAGCGTACGTGTGAGGGCGCGGGTTAGTGTGAGCGTACGGGTTAGAATTAGGGGACGGGTGAGGGGAAGGCTTCGGGGAAGGGTTACGGTTAGGGTTCGGGCTAGGGTTAGGGTTAGGGGATGGGGACGGTTTAGGGTCCAGGTGAGGGTACGACAAAGGTTGAGGGGGAGCGTACATGTGAGGGCGCGGGTTAGTGTGAGCGTACGGGTTACGATTAGGGGACGGGTGAGGGGAAGGCTTCGGGGAAGGGATAGGGTTAGGGTTCGGGCTAGGGTTAGGGTTAGGGGACGGGGACGGTTTAGCGTCCAGGTGAGGGTACGACAACGCTTTAGGGGGATGGTACCTGTGATGGCGCGTGTTAGTGTGAGCGTACGGGTTAGGATTACGGGACAGGTGAGGGGAAGGCTTCGGGGAAGGGTTAGGGTTAGGGTTAGGGCTAGGATTAGAGTTAGTGGACGGGGACGGTTTAGGGTCCAGGAGAGGGTACGACAACTGTTTAGGGCGAGCGTACGTGTGAGGGCGTGGTTTAGTGTGAGCGTACGGGTTAGGATTAGGGGACAGGTGAGGGGAAGATTTCAGGGAAGGGTTAGGGTTAGGGTTCGGGGTAGGGTTAGGGTTAGGGAACGGGGATGGTTTAGGGTCCAGGTTCGGTTACGACAACGGTTTATGGGGAGCGTACGTGTGAGGGCGCGGTTTAGTGTGAGCGTACGGGTTAGGATTATGGGACCGGTGAGGGGAAGGCTTCAGGGAAGGGTTAGGTTTAGGGTTCGGGCTAGGGTTAGGGTTAGGGTACGGGGACGGTTTAGGGTCCAGCTGAGGTTACGACAACGGTTTACGGGGAGCGTACGTGTGAGGGCGCGGGTTAGTGTGAGCGTACGGGTTAGGATTAGGGGACGGGTGAGGGGAAGGCTTCGGGGAATGGTTAGAGTTAGGGTTCGGGCTAGGGTTAGGGTTAGGGGACAGGGACGGTTTAGGGTCCATGTGAGGGTACGACAAAGATTTAGGGGGAGCGTACGTGTGAGGGCATGGGTTAGTGTGAGCGTATGGGTTAGGATTCGTGGACGGGTGAGGGGAAGGCTTCGGGGAAGGGTTAGGGTTACGGTTCGGGCTAGGGTTAGGGTTAGGGGACGGGGACGGTTTAGGGTCCAGTTGAGGGTACGACAACGGTGTAGGGGGAGCGTACGTGTGAGCGTGAGGGTTACTGTGAGCGTATGGGTTAGGATTAGGGGAAGGGTGAGGGGAAGGTTTCAGGGAAGGTTTAGGGTTCGGGCTAGGGTTAGGGTTAGGGGACAGGGACGGTTTAGGGTCCAGGTGAGGGTACGACAACGGTTTAGGCGGAGCGTACGTGTGAGGGCGCGGGTTAGTGTGAGCGTACGGGTTAGGATTAGGTGACGGGTGAGGGGAAGGCTTCGGGGGAGGGTTAGGGTTAGGGTTCGGGCTAGGGTTAGGGTTAGGGGACGGGGACGGTTTAGGGTTCAGGTGAGGGTACAACAACGGTTTAGGGGGAGCGTTCGTGTGAGGGCGCGGGTTAGTGTGAGCGTACGGGTTAGGATTAGGGGACGGGTGAGGGGAAGGCTTCGGGGAAGGGTTAGGGTTAGGGTTCGGGCTAGGGTTAGGGTTAGGGGACGGGGACGGTTTAGGGTCCATGTGAGGGTACGACAACGGTTTAGGGGGAGCGTACGTGTGAGGGCGCGGGTTAGTGTGAGCGCACGGGTTAGGATTAGGGGACGGGTGAGGGGAAGGCTTCGGGGAAGTGTTAGGGTTAGGGTTCGGGCTAGGGTTAGGGTTAGGGGACGGGGACGGTTTAGGGTCCAAGTGGGGGTATGACAACGGTTTAGGGGGAGCGTACGTTAGAGGACGCGGGTTAGTGTGAGCGTACGGGTTAGGATTAGGGGACGGGTGAGGGGAAGGCTTCGGGGAAGGGTTAGGGTTAGGGTTCGGGCTAGGGTTAGGGTTAGGGGACGGGGACGGTTTAGGGTCCAGGTGAGGGTACAACAACGGTTTAGGGGAAATGTACGTGTGAGGGCGCGGGTTAGTGTAAGCGTACGGGTTAGTATTAGGGGATGGTTGAGGAGAAGGCTTCGGGGAAGTGTTAGGGCTAGGGTTCGGGCTAGGCTTAGGTTTAGGGGATGGGAACGGTTTAGGGTCCAGGTGACGGTACGACAACGGTTTACGGGGAGCGTACATGTGAGAGCGCAGGTTAGTGTGAGCGTACGGGTTAGGATTAGGGGACGGGTTAGGGGAAGGCTTCGGGGAAGGGTTAGGGTTAGGGTTCGGGCTAGGGTTAGGGTTAGGGGACGGGGACGGTTTAAGGTCCAGGTGAGGGTACGACAACGGTTTAGGGGGAGTGTACGTTTGAGGGCGCGGGTTAGTGTGAGCGTACGTGTTAGGATTAGGGGACGGGTGAGGGGAAGGCTTCAGGGAAGGGTTAGAGTTAGGGTTCGGGCTAGGTTTAGGGTTAGGGTTAGGGGACAGGGACGGTTTAGGGTCCAGGTGAGGGTACGACAATGGTTGAGGGGGAGCGTACATGTGAGGGCGCAGGTTAGTGTGAGCGTACGGGTTAGGATTACGGGACGGTTGAGGGGAAGGCTTTGGGGAAGGATTAGGGTTAGGGTTCGGGCTAGGGTTAGGGTTAGGCGACGGGGACGGTTTAGGATCCAGTTGAGGGTACAACAGAGCTTTAGGGGGAGCATACGTGTGAGGGCGCGGGTTCGTGTGAGCGTACGGGTTAGGGTAGTGGACGGGTGAGGGGAAGGATTCAGGGAAGGATTAGGGTTAGGGTTCGGGCTAGGGTTAGGGTTACGGTACGGGGACTATTTAGGGTCCAGGTGAGGGTATGACAACGGTTTAGCGGGAGCGTACGTGTGAGGGCGTGGGTTAGTGTGAGCGTACGGGTTAGGATTGGGGACGGGTGAGGGGAAGGTTTCGGGGAAGGGTTAGGGTTAGGGTTCGGGCTAGTGTTAGGTTTACGGGATGGGGACGGTTTAGGATACAGGTGAGGGTACGACAACGGTTTAGAGGGAGCGTACGTGTGAGGGCGCGGGTTAGTGTGAGCGTACGGGTTAGGATTACGGGACGGGTGAGGGGAAGGCTTTGGGGAAGATTTAGGGTTAGGGTTCGGGCTAGGGTTAGGGTTAGGGGACGGGGACGGTTTAGGGTCCAGGTGAGGGTACGACAACGGTTTAGGGGGATCGTACCTGTGAGGGCGTGGGATAGTTTGAGCGTACGGTTTAGGATTAGGGGACGGGTGAGGGGAAGGCTTCGAGGAAGGGTTAGGGTTAGGGTTCGGGCTAGGGTTAGGGTTCGGGGCGGGGACGGTTTAGGGTCCAGGTGAGGGTACGACAACGGTTTAGCAGGAGCGTACGTGTGAGGACGCGGGTTAGTGTGAGCGTACGGGTTAGGATTAGGGGACGGGTGAGGGG
Organism: Leucopleurus acutus; assembly: GCF_964270905.1. NCBI lineage: Eukaryota > Metazoa > Chordata > Mammalia > Artiodactyla > Delphinidae > Leucopleurus > Leucopleurus acutus. The sequence continues at coordinate 595,656 of NW_028139196.1, forward strand.
AAGGCTTCGGGGAATGTTAGGATTAGGGTTCGGGCTAGGGTTAGGCTTAGGGGACGGGGACGGTTTAGGGTCCAGGTGAGGGTACGACAAAGATTTACGGGGAGCATACGTGTGAGGGCACGGGTTAGTGTGAGCGTATGGGTTAGGATTCGGTGACGGGTGAGGGGAAGGCTTCGGGAAAGGGTTAGGGTTAGGATTCGGGCTAGGGTTAGGGTTAGGGGACGGGGACGGCTTAGTGTCCAGTTGTGGGTACGACAACGGTTTAGGGGGAGCGTACGTGTGAGCGTGAGGGTTAGTGTGAGCGTATGGGTTAGGATTAGGGGAAGGGTTAGGGGAAGGCTTCAGGGAAGGGTTAGGGTTCCGGCTAGGGTTAGGGTTAGGAGACAGGGACGGTTTAGGGTCCAGGTGAGGGTACGACAACGGTTTAGTGGGAGCGAACGTGTGAGGGCGCGGGTTAGTGTGAGCGTACGGTTTAGGATTAGGGGACGGGTGAGGGGAAGGCTTCGGGGAAGGGTTGGGGTTAGGGTTCGGGCTAGGGTTAGGGTTAGGGGACGGGGACGGTTTAGGGTCCAGGTGAGGGTACGACAACGGTTTAGGGGGAGCGTACGTGTGAGGGTGCGGGTTAGTGTGAGCGTACGGGTTAGGATTAGGGGACGGGTGAGGGGAAGGCTTCGGGGAATGGTTAGAGTTACGGTTCGGGCTAGGGTTAGGGTTAGGGGACAGGGACGGTTTAGGGTCCATGTGAGGGTACGACAAAGATTTAGGGGGAGCGTACGTGTGAGGGCACGGGTTAGTGTGAGCGTATGGGTTAGGATTCGTGGACGGGTGAGGGGAAGGCTTCGGGCTAGGGTTAGGGTTACGGTTCGGGCTAGGGTTAGGGTTAGGGGAAGGGGACGGTTTAGGGTCCAGTTGAGGGTACGACAACGGTGTAGGGGGAGCGTACGTGTGAGCGTGAGGGTTACTGTGAGCGTATGGGTTAGGATTAGGGGAAGGGTGAGGGGAAGGTTTCAGGGAAGGTTTAGGGTTCGGGCTAGGGTTAGGGTTAGGGGACAGGGACGGTTTAGGGTCCAGGTGAGGGTACGACAACGGTTTAGGTGGAGCGTACGTGTGAGGGCGCGGGTTAGTGTGAGCGTACGGGTTAGGATTAGGTGACGGGTGAGGGGAAGGCTTCGGTGGAGGGTTAGGGTTAGGGTTCGGGCTAGGGTTAGGTTTAGGGGACGGGGACGGTTTACGGTCCAGGTGAGGGTACAACAACGGTTTAGGGGGAGCGTACGTGTGAGGGCGCGGGTTAGTGTGAGCGTACGGGTTAGGATTAGGGGACGGGTGAGGGGAAGGCTTCGGTGAAGGGTTAGGGTTAGGGTTCGGGCTAGGGTTAGGGTTAGGGGACGGGGACGGTTTAGGGTCCATGTGAGGGTACGACAACGGTTTAGGGGGAGCGTACGTGTGAGGGTGCGGGTTAGTGTGAGCGCACGGGTTAGGATTAGGGGACGGGTGAGGGGAAGGCTTCGGAGAAGGGTTAGGGTTAGGGTTCGGGCTAGGCTTAGGGTTAGGGGACGGGGACGGTTTAGGGTCCAAGTGAGGGTATGACAACGGTTTAGGGTGAGCGTACGTTTGAGGACGCGGGTTAGTGTGAGCGTACGGGTTAGGATTAGGGGACGGGTGAGGGGAAGGCTTCGGGGAAGGGTTAGGGTTAGGGTTCGGGCTAGGGTTAGGGTTAGGGGACGGGGACGGTTTAGGGTCCAGGTGAGGGTACGACAACGGTGTAGGGGAAATGTACGTGTGAGGGCGCGGGTTAGTGTAAGCGTACGGCTTAGTATTAGGGGATGGGTGAGGAGAAGGCTTCGGGGAAATGTTAGGGCTAGGGTTCGGGCTAGGGTTAGGTTTAGGGGATGGGAACGGTTTAGGGTCCAGGTGAGGGTACGACAACGGTTTACGGGGAGCGTACATGTGAGAGCGCAGGTTAGTGTGAGCGTACGGGTTAGGATTAGGGGACGGGTGAGGGGAAGGCTTCGGGGAAGGGTTAGGGTTAGGGTTCGGGCTAGGGTTAGGGTTAGGGGACGGGGACGGTTTAGGGTCCAGGTGAGGGTACGACAACGCTTTAGGGGTAATGTACGTGTGATGGCGCGGGTTAGTGTGAGCGTACGGGTTAGGATTAGAGGACGGTTGAGGGGAAGATTTTGGGGAAGTGTTAGGGTTAGGGTTCGGGCTAGGGTTAGGGTTAGGGGATGGGGACGGTTTAGGGTCCAGGTGAGGGTACGACAACGGTTTATGGGGAGCGTACGTGTGAGGGCGCGGGTTAGTGTGAGCGTACGGGTTAGGATTAGGGGACCGGTGAGGGGAAGGCTTCGGGAAAGGGTTCGGGTTAGGGTTCGGGCTAGGGTTAGGGTCAGGGGACGGGGACGGTTTAGGGTCCAGGTGAGGGTATGACAACGGTTTAGGGGGAGCGTACGTGTGAGGGCGAGGGTTAGTGTAAGCGTACGGGTTAGGATTAGGGGACGGGTGAGGGGAAGGCTTCGGGGAAGGGTTAGGGTTAGGTTTCGGGCTAGGGTTAGGTTTAGGGGATGGGGACGGTTTAGGGTCCAGGTGAGGGTACGACAACGGTTTAGGGGGAGCATACGTGTGAGGGCGCGGGTTAGTGTGAGCCTACGTGTTAACATTAGGGGACGGGTGAGGGGAAGGCTTCGGGGAAGGGTTAGGGTTAGGGTTCGGGCTAGGGTTAGGGTTAGGGGACGGGGACGGTTTAGGGTCCAGGTGAGGGTACGACAACGGTTTAGGGGGAGCGGACGTGTGAGGGTGCGGGTTAGTGTGAGCGTATGGGTTAGGATTAGGGGACGGGTGAGAGGAAGGCTTCGGGGAAGGTTTAGGGTTAGGTTTCGGGCTAGGGTTAGGGTTAGGGGACGGGGACGGTTTAGGGTCCAGGTGAGGGTACGACAACGGTTTAGGGGGAGCGTACGTGTGAGGGCGCGGGTTAGTGTGAGCGTACGGGTTAGAATTAGGGTACGGGTGAGGGGAAGGCTTCGGGGAAGGGTTACGGTTAGGGTTCGGGCTAGGGTTAGGGTTAGGGGATGGGGACGGTTTAGGGTCCAGGTGAGGGTACGACAAAGGTTGAGGGGGAGCGTACATGTGAGGGCGTGGGTTAGTGTGAGCGTACGGGTTACGATTAGGGGACGGGTGAGGGGAAGGCTTCGGGGAAGGGATAGGGTTAGGGTTCGGGCTAGGGTTAGGGTTAGGGGACGGGGACGGTTTAGCGTCCAGGTGAGGGTACGACAACGCTTTAGGGGGATGGTACCTGTGATGGCGCGTGTTAGTGTGAGCGTACGGGTTAGGATTACGGGACAGGTGAGGGGAAGGCTTCGGGGAAGGGTTAGGGTTAGGGTTAGGGCTAGGATTAGAGTTAGTGGACGGGGACGGTTTAGGGTCCAGGAGAGGGTACGACAACTGTTTAGGGCGAGCGTACGTGTGAGGGCGTGGTTTAGTGTGAGCGTACGGGTTAGGATTAGGGGACAGGTGAGGGGAAGATTTCAGGGAAGGGTTAGGGTTAGGGTTCGGGGTAGGGTTAGGGTTAGGGAACGGGGATGGTTTAGGGTCCAGGTTCGGTTACGACAACGGTTTATGGGGAGCGTACGTGTGAGGGCGCGGTTTAGTGTGAGCGTACGGGTTAGGATTATGGGACCGGTGAGGGGAAGGCTTCAGGGAAGGGTTAGGTTTAGGGTTCGGGCTAGGGTTAGGGTTAGGGTACGGGGACGGTTTAGGGTCCAGCTGAGGTTACGACAACGGTTTACGGGGAGCGTACGTGTGAGGGCGCGGGTTAGTGTGAGCGTACGGGTTAGGATTAGGGGACGGGTGAGGGGAAGGCTTCGGGGAATGGTTAGAGTTAGGGTTCGGGCTAGGGTTAGGGTTAGGGGACAGGGACGGTTTAGGGTCCATGTGAGGGTACGACAAAGATTTAGGGGGAGCGTACGTGTGAGGGCATGGGTTAGTGTGAGCGTATGGGTTAGGATTCGTGGACGGGTGAGGGGAAGGCTTCGGGGAAGGGTTAGGGTTACGGTTCGGGCTAGGGTTAGGGTTAGGGGACGGGGACGGTTTAGGGTCCAGTTGAGGGTACGACAACGGTGTAGGGGGAGCGTACGTGTGAGCGTGAGGGTTACTGTGAGCGTATGGGTTAGGATTAGGGGAAGGGTGAGGGGAAGGTTTCAGGGAAGGTTTAGGGTTCGGGCTAGGGTTAGGGTTAGGGGACAGGGACGGTTTAGGGTCCAGGTGAGGGTACGACAACGGTTTAGGCGGAGCGTACGTGTGAGGGCGCGGGTTAGTGTGAGCGTACGGGTTAGGATTAGGTGACGGGTGA